>NC_091286.1:235040723-235660429 GCF_032444005.1 Ranitomeya imitator | reverse complement strand
CCGACTCGGGTCCGAAATGCATTTTGTAAGTATTGCAATGCAGTGTGAAGCAGCAGAGACCTTGGCCGTGCTCACACAACTGTGTGTGATGAGAAAAACTCTCAGGAGTTTCTCTCATCACACACAGTTGTGTGAGCACGGCCAAAAGTACATTGTTTAACCATTATGTTTTGTTTTTTCAACAGTGCTCAAAGTCAAAACACGTTGGCGTTCGATGAAGGACCGCTTCAACAAGGACCTGCGTCAAGAGAGCTGTGTTCCCAGTGGTTCTGGAGCAAGGATCCGAAAGTATAAATACCATCGCATTCTGGCATTTTTAAGACCGGTCCTTGCCCAGAGAACGTAAGTATTTCTCCTGTGCATTATGTTGTGTTGTATTGCCATAATCTGTATGTTTCTACTCAATAGGAGTTGGTGTTTGGTACATTTTTGGCATTCATTTTTTTATCCATTTTTCACAGCACATGGAGCAGCACTGTTGACCCAGGTTCTGGAGCGGTCCTTCATCAGACAGCCACGGACCCGTCCCAGCCATCCAGCAGCTCTGCAGCTAGTGGGCCTGCCACACTAACTGGAGACCAGGAAGCTGGTCCATCAGGTGTTCCCCTTTCCCAGTCCTCTGCCTCTGCCCCTTTTTTTGGGGGCTCCTCCTGGCAGCGGCAGAGGGCATCGGACAGGTCCCTCATGCCTGAGTTTTTGCACTTGAGCTCGGTTTTTCATGATGGACTCAAGGCTTTGGGTGACCGAATGGATATTGCCAATAGCCACATGATTACACGTATCCAGGAGGTCACCAAAAGCCTTGACCAAGTAAAAGCCGACCTCCAGAGGCCAGCACATCATTTTTTTAACCAAATTGAACAGGGCATGTCGGAACACCTTACTCCTGATCTCCAGCTTAGTGTCATGCAGGCCTGCAATGCTGCTTACGTGCAGGCTATGCAGCAGAGTCGGTATTTTCAGCAGACAGTGGCGGCATATCCACCTGTGCCTTCACTGTCATGATTAACCTCAATGCCGACCTGTGCTGCATATCACTGCATGGCCACCTCTATTCCTAGCACTGCCGGACACCAGTACAGCACCACCACCATGCCGAGTGCTGTAGGACAGCCCCCCGCCACCACCATGACAACCGCTGCTCCTTCTTGGACCTCCTCCACTGATACCACGATGCAGCAAAAGGACCCTGGCATGGCCTTCCGTACCGCCACCACGATGCAGCAACAGGACCCTGGCATGGCCTTCCGCTCCACCACCACCACGATGCAGCAGGACCCAGGCATGGCCTTCCACTCTATGAGCAAAATGGACCCAGGCATGGCCTTCCACTCTACGAGCGCTATGGACTCTGGCATGGCCTTCCGCTCTACGAGCACTATGGACTCTGGCATGGCTGCATGCTCTACGAGCACTATGGACTCTGGCATGGCTGCACGCTCTACGAGCACTATAGACTCTGGCATAGCTGCACGCTCTACGAGCACTATGGACTCTGGCATGGCTGCACGTTCTACGAGCACAGTGCAGCCGGACCCTGACAGGTCACCCACCACAACCATGCCACGACATATGAGCCCACCGAGGCTTCCCAGAACCCGACGATCCCAGAAAGGGAGAAAAAATAAAAAACAGCATACTATCAGTATTCCTCCCCCTCACCTCCCAGTGTGTCTGTAATGTCAGGTTTGTCTCACCGTTCCAGTGTGTCTCAGGCCTCTCATATGTCAAGCTCTATCCCCGAACTACCAGACCCCACTAGTTTAATTGCCCCTTCTCCTGCCACCCCTGCGTCGTCCACACTTAGCCAGGCCTCACAGCTTCACACCCCCCATTTCCATCACTCTACCCCAAGCAGGTGCAGTTAATTTAAAAAGTTTGTTTTCTAAGAAAATAAATAATATTGCTTTTTGCCTCCAATTATGTGTGGTTCAATTGTGTCTTTCGCCGCCGGCAATACACACCGTTTTCCGCACACCTAATTTTTTGGCCACATCATAGCTCCTGTACTTAGCAAGTAAAAAACTGCAGCTTTCTGTGTCTTTAGTACAGATATATGAGGTTGGCCAAAAAATTAAGACTTGTATTTTCTCCATATCTCTTCCTTCTGCTAGTGTTGCAGACTGAAGAGAAAATTGTGGCAATACAATGCAGATGTATACTCAACAGGTTAGGTGTTCAAAAACTCATTAGTTAGGACACCTGAACTGGTGAGTAGAGAACTGCCTTGTATAACCTCCATTTTCTCTTCTGTGTACGTAATCTATTTCACACAAAGTGAAGGGTTGATGGCGGTCATACAAGGCATATCTATGCTCACCTGGACATGTGTCAGAAATAGTGATATCATGAGGCTGTTATACTGTATGTGCATCATGAATTCATTATTTCTGACACCTGACTTGATGAGTATCGATCTGTGTTGTATCACAGCCATTGTCTCTTCAGTCTGCGTCCAATGGATACTGCAGAACAGAATCAGGACGCAATGACATCAACAACCTTACCACTAAAACAACATGGCTGCCGTCACACTAACAGTATGTGGTCAGTATTTTATATCAGTATTTGTAAGCCAAAACAAGGAGTGGAACAATTAGAGGAAAAGTATAATATTAACATAATTAGCACCTCAGCATTTATCACCCACTCCTGGTTTTGGCTTATAAATACTGATATTAAATACTGACCAAATACTGCTAGTGTGAGGACAGCCTTGGTTTGTAGAGGAAATAAATAGGAGACACGGTCAAAATACCAAAAAATAAAGTTTATTAATGAGAAATATTAGTAACATTTAAGAAAATAACTGGTACAGATAAAATTCCAACAGGACATTTACACAACATTGTCCTGCCATGACACACGTCCAATAACTGTTTAAAAAAAGGCAGCAAATTCATCCCGCATGTGGCCAACTTCAGCAGTTGACCGCAGCGGGTGATGCTGGTAATCGGGCAATGGGTGTGCAACTGGTTCATCCAGTTCAATGTTTGGCTGCTCCTTAGCCATTATGTAATTGTGCAGAACCACACAGGCTTTGACCACCTCATCGACTGTCTCCATTTTTTTTGTAAATTCTTTATTTATAAGTAAAACAGTAAATGTTACAATAATAAGGCAAATTTTCTTTTGTCCATTGTTCATACAAAAGCGTCCTTATCAGGCGCAAGAAGACAATGAGCCAAGTAATTAAGAGAGGAAAGAAGAAGGTGATTGGTTGGGGAAAGTTGGGTAGGGGAACGTAGAAACGGGGCAGGGGAAAAGGGAAAGGAAGGGTCAAGGGAAGGGGCAGGAAAAAGGGGGAACAACATGTAAAAAACACAAACAAAATATAATCATTGGTTGGTTACATACAATTTGAGATAGGTATAATTAAGTCGCGCGGGTGACTTTCTAGTAAAGCAAGATGTGAAAGGCAGTTAAGAATGTTTAAGGGCGGCGGCCTCTCGAAGTTTTTTCCAGGGAGCCCACGTAGACAGATATGAATCATGGCCAGAGACCTCCCAACTCGATAGTTCTTCAAGTCATGATATTTGGTCTACTTTGGTATACCATTCCAACACAGTGGGGGGAGATGTGTCCCTCCAATGCAACGCAATTAGGTGCTTAGCGGCGCCCACCAGGAGAGGAAGTAGGCCATGTTTCCTTGGCAAGAAATTAACGGAAGGGCAGGAGAGGAGAGCCTCCGCCACCCGAAGGCTTGATTTGATTAAATCTAATTTTTTAAGGATAGAGCTAATTTCTTCCCAGAAGATTCTTATTTTGGGGCAGTCCCAGAAGATATGTGTGTGGTGACCCAACACATTTAGGCATCTCCAGCAGGTCCCATTATCAACGAGTCCTCTCTGGAGGAGTTTTGCTGGGGTTAGGTGCGACTGTCTCCATTTTTAGATTAATGGCTGATGCAAGAATGCGCCATTTTGAGACTAGAATCCCAAAGGTACACTCTACAGTTCTTCGGGCCCTGGTCAAGTCCCGACTGGAATATGGCTTCAGTAGGTTTTCACACATCTGAAAGGCCTCATCCCCAACCATAACAAATGGCATCGGTGGACCTTGAGTGTTGGGGAGAGGTCGTGGCCGCAGAAAATTGAAATTTTTGCTTACACACAGCTCCCCATATCCAAGTTCTTGAAAGTCTGGGAATCGTTGCCACGGCCAAAAGCTCCAATGTCCACGGCAATGAAGCGACAGTCCGCATCTGCTATTGCCATGAGCACAACAGAAAAATATTTTTTATAGTTGAAGTACTCCGATCCTGTTCTGGCTGGTTTGATAATGCGTATGTGCTTTCCATTCACCACTCCCAAACAGTTGGGGAAATCACACACATTCCAGAATTTTTCAGCAATTGCCATCCACATGTCCGCGGTGGGTAGGGGTATAAACTCATCCCGGAGAACATTCCACAAAGCCCGGCAGGTGTCCGCAACTATTCCAGACGGTGGAAATTCCAAGCCGGTATTGGAAGTGGAGGGATGTGTTATGATAGGCAATTCAGTAACACAATGTACATAGCGATCAGAGCACATACAGTGATCTGACAATAACCCAAAATAATAGAACGAGCTCTGAGACGTGGAAACTCTGTAGACCGCAATTCCTGATCCTCTCCAAACACAACTAGAGGCGGCTGTGGATTGCGCCCAACGCTCCCTATGCAACTCGGCACAGCCTGAGAAACTAACTAGCCTGAAGATAGAAAAATAAGCCTACCTTGCCTCAGAGAAATACCCCAAAGGAAAAGGCAGCCCCCCACATATAATGACTGTGAGTAAGATGAAAAGACAAACGTAGGGATGAAATAGATTCAGCAAAGTGAGGCCCGATATTCTAGACAGAACGAGGATAGGAAAGATAACTTTGCGGTCTACACAAAACCCTAAAGAAAACCACGCAAAGGGGGCAAAAAGCCCCTCCGTACCGAACTAACGGCACGGAGGTACACCCTTTGCGTCCCAGAGCTTCCAGCAAAACAAATAGACAAGCTGGACAGAAAAAATAGCAACAAATAGCAAAGAAGCACTTAGCTATGCAGAGCAGCAGGCCACAGGAATGATCCAGAGAAACACAAGTCCAACACTGGAACATTGACAGGAAGCATGGATCAAAGCATCAGGTGGAGTTAAGTAGAGAAGCAGCTAACGACCTCACCAGATCACCTGAGGGAGGAAACTCAGAAGCTGCAGTACCACTTTCCTCCACAAACGGAAGCTCCCAGAGAGAATCAGCCGAAGTACCACTTGTGACCACAGGAGTGAACTCTGCCACAGAATTCACAACAGTACCCCCCCCTTGAGGAGGGGTCACCGAACCCTCACCAGAGCCCCCAGGCCGACCAGGATGAGCCACATGAAAGGCACGAACAAGATCGGGAGCAAGGACATCAGAGGCAAAAACCCAGGAATTATCTTCCTGAGCATAACCCTTCCATTTAACCAGATACTGGAGTTTCCGTCTTGAAACACGAGAATCCAAAATCTTCTCCACAATATACTCCAATTCCCCCTCCACCAAAACCGGGGCAGGAGGCTCAACAGATGGGACCATAGGTGCCACGTATCTCCGCAACAATGACCTATGGAATACGTTATGTATGGAAAAAGAATCTGGAAGGGTCAGACGAAAAGACACAGGATTAAGAACCTCAGAAATCCTATACGGACCAATAAAACGAGGTTTAAACTTAGGAGAGGAAACCTTCATAGGAATATGACGAGAAGACAACCAAACCAGATCCCCAACACGAAGTCGGGGACCCACACGGCGTCTGCGATTAGCAAAAAGTTGAGCCTTCTCCTGGGACAAGGTCAAATTGTCCACTACCTGAGTCCAAATCTGCTGCAACCTGTCCACCACAGTATCCACACCAGGACAGTCCGAAGACTCAACCTGTCCTGAAGAGAAACGAGGATGGAACCCAGAATTGCAGAAAAACGGCGAAACCAAGGTAGCCGAGCTGGCCCGATTATTAAGGGCGAACTCAGCCAAAGGCAAAAAGGACACCCAGTCATCCTGATCAGCAGAAACAAAGCATCTCAGATATGTTTCCAAGGTCTGATTGGTTCGTTCGGTCTGGCCATTAGTCTGAGGATGGAAAGCCGAGGAAAAAGACAAGTCAATGCCCATCCTACCACAAAAGGCTCGCCAAAACCTCGAAACAAACTGGGAACCTCTGTCAGAAACAATATTCTCTGGAATGCCATGCAAACGAACCACATGCTGGAAGAACAAAGGCACCAAATCAGAGGAGGAAGGCAATTTAGACAAGGGTACCAGATGGACCATCTTAGAAAAGCGATCACAGACCACCCAAATGACTGACATCTTTTGAGAAACGGGAAGGTCAGAAATAAAATCCATAGAGATATGTGTCCAAGGCCTCTTCGGGACCGGCAAGGGCAAAAGCAACCCACTGGCAGGAGAACAGCAGGGCTTAGCCCGAGCACAAATCCCACAGGACTGCACAAAAGTACGCACATCCCGCGACAGAGAGGGCCACCAAAAGGATCTAGCCACTAACTCTCTGGTACCAAAGATTCCAGGATGACCAGCCAACACCGAACAATGAAGTTCAGAGATAACTCTATTCGTCCACCTATCAGGGACAAACAGTTTCTCCGCTGGGCAACGATCAGGTTTATTAGCCTGAAATTTTTGCAGCACCTGCCGCAAATCAGGGGAGATGGCAGACACAATTACTCCTTCCTTGAGGATACCCGCCAGCTCGGATAAACCCGGAGAGTCGGGCACAAAACTCCTAGACAGAGCATCCGCTTTCACATTTTTAGAGCCCGGAAGGTACGAAATCACAAAGTCAAAACGGGCAAAAAACAACGACCAACGAGCTTGTCTAGGATTCAAGCGCTTGGCAGACTCGAGATAAGTCAAGTTCTTATGATCAGTCAATACCACCACGCGATGCTTAGCTCCTTCAAGCCAATGACACCACTCCTCAAATGCCCATTTCATGGCCAGCAACTCTCGGTTGCCCACATCATAATTTCGCTCAGCAGGCGAAAACTTCCTGGAAAAGAAAGCGCATGGTTTCATCACTGAGCAACCAGAACCTCTCTGTGACAAAACAGCCCCTGCTCCAATCTCAGAAGCATCAACCTCGACCTGGAACGGAAGAGAAACATCTGGTTGACACAACACAAGGGCAGAAGAAAAACGACGCTTCAACTCTTGAAAAGCTTCCACAGCAGCAGAAGACCAATTGACCAAATCTGCACCCTTCTTGGTCAAATCGGTCAATGGTTTGGCAACACTAGAAAAATTGCAGATGAAGCGACGATAAAAATTAGCAAAGCCCAGGAACTTTTGCAGACTTTTCAGAGATGTCGGCTGAGTCCAATCATGGATGGCTTGGACCTTAACCGGATCCATCTCGATAGTAGAAGGGGAAAAGATGAACCCCAAAAATGAAACCTTCTGCACACCAAAGAGACACTTTGATCCCTTCACAAACAAAGAATTAGCACGCAGGACCTGAAAAACCGTTCTGACCTGCTTCACATGAGACTCCCAATCATCCGAGAAGATCAAAATGTCATCCAAGTACACAATCAGGAATTTATCCAGGTACTCACGGAAGATGTCATGCATAAAGGATTGAAACACTGATGGAGCATTGGCAAGTCCGAACGGCATCACTAGATTCTCAAAATGACCCTCGGGCGTATTAAATGCAGTTTTCCATTCATCGCCTTGCCTGATTCTCACCAGATTATACGCACCACGAAGATCTATCTTAGTGAACCAACTAGCCCCCTTAATCCGAGCAAACAAATCAGATAACAATGACAAGGGATACTGAAATTTAACAGTGATCTTATTAAGAAGGCGGTAATCTATACACGGTCTCAGCGAACCATCCTTCTTGGCTACAAAAAAGAACCCTGCTCCTAATGGCGACGATGACGGGCGAATATGCCCCTTCTCCAGGGATTCCTTCACATAACTGCGCATAGCGGTGTGCTCAGGCACGGATAAATTAAACAGTCGACCTTTTGGGAATTTACTACCAGGAATCAAATTGATAGCACAATCACAATCCCTATGCGGAGGCAGGGCATCGGACTTGGGCTCATCAAATACATCCCGGTAATCAGACAAGAACTCTGGAACCTCAGAAGGGGTGGATGACGAAATTGACAGAAATGGAACATCACCATCTACCCCCTGACAACTCCAGCTGGACACCAACATGGAATTCCAATCCAATACTGGATTATGGGCTTGTAGCCATGGCAACCCCAACACGACCACATCATGCAGATTATGCAACACCAGAAAGCGAATGACCTCCTGATGTGCAGGAGCCATGCACATGGTCAGCTGGGTCCAGTATTGAGGCTTATTCTTGGCCAAAGGTGTAGCATCAATTCCTCTCAATGGAATAGGACACTGCAAGGGCTCCAATAAAAACCCACAATGTTTAGCATAATCCAAGTCCATCAAATTCAGGGCAGCGCCTGAATCCACAAACGCCATGACAGAATACGACGACAAGGAGCATATCAAGGTAACGGACAGAAGAAATTTTGACTGTACAGTACCAATGGCGGCAGACCTAGCGAACCGCTTAGTGCGCTTAGGACAATCAGAGATAGCATGAGTGGAATCACCACAGTAGAAACACAGCCCATTCAGACGTCTGTGTTCTTGCCGTTCAACTTTGGTCATAGTCCTATCGCACTGCATAGGCTCAGGTTTAATCTCAGGTAATACCGCCAAATGGTACACAGATTTACGCTCACGCAAGCGTCGACCGATCTGAATGGCCAAAGACATAGACTCATTCAAACCAGCGGGCATAAGAAATCCCACCATGACATCCTTAATGGCTTCAGAGAGACCCTTTCTGAAAGTGGCTGCAAGCGCAGATTCATTCCATTGAGTGAGCACGGACCATTTTCTAAATTTCTGGCAATATAGCTCTATCTCATCCTGAGCCTGACAAAGAGCCAGCAAATTTTTTTCTGCCTGATCTACTGAATTAGGCTCATCGTACAGCAATCCAAGCGCCAGGAAAAACGCATCGATATCACTCAATGCAGGATCTCCTGACGCAAGAGAAAATGCCCAGTCCTGAGGGTCGCCACGCAAAAAAGAAATGACGATCCTAACCTGTTGCGCTGGGTCACCAGAGGAACGAGGTTTCAAAGCCAGAAACAGTTTACAATTATTCTTGAAACTCAGAAATTTAGTTCTATCTCCAAAAAACAAATCTGGAATAGGAATTCTCGGTTCTAACAAAGAATTCTGAACCACAAAATTTTGAATATCTTGAACTCTTGCCGTGAGCTGATCTACACATGAAGACAGACCTTTAATGTCCATTGTAACACCTGTGTCCTGAACCACCCAAATGTCTAGGGAAAAAAAAAGACAAATCACAGTGCAAAGGAAAAAAAATGGTCTCAGAACTTCTTTTTTCCCTCTATTGAGAATCATTAGTACTTTTGGCTTCCTTTACTGTTATGATAGGCAATTCAGTAACACAATGTACATAGCGATCAGAGCACATACAGTGATCTGACAATAACCCAAAATAATAGAACGAGCTCTGAGACGTGGAAACTCTGTAGACCGCAATTCCTGATCCTCTCCAAACACAACTAGAGGCAGCTGTGGATTGCGCCTAACGCTCCCTATGCAACTCGGCACAGCCTGAGAAACTAACTAGCCTGAAGATAGAAAAATAAGCCTACTTTGCCTCAGAGAAATATCCCAAAGGAAAAGGCAGCCCCCCACATATAATGACTGTGAGTAAGATGAAAAGACAAACGTAGGGATGAAATAGATTCAGCAAAGTGAGGCCCGATATTCTAGACAGAACGAGGATAGGAAAGATAACTTTGCGGTCTACACAAAACCCTAAAGAAAACCACGCAAAGGGGGCAAAAAGCCCCTCCGTACCGAACTAACGGCACGGAGGTAGACCCTTTGCGTCCCAGAGCTTCCAGCAAAACAAATAGACAAGCTGGACAGAAAAAATAGCAACAAATAGCAAAGAAGCACTTAGCTATGCAGAGCAGCAGGCCACAGGAATGATCCAGAGAAACACAAGTCCAACACTGGAACATTGACAGGAAGCATGGATCAAAGCATCAGGTGGAGTTAAGTAGAGAAGCAGCTAACGACCTCACCAGATCACCTGAGGGAGGAAACTCAGAAGCTGCAGTACCACTTTCCTCCACAAACGGAAGCTCCCAGAGAGAATCAGCCGAAGTACCACTTGTGACCACAGGAGTGAACTCTGCCACAGAATTCACAACAGGGATGATAAACTCTCTCCGGTTGCCAGAAATCTGGAATAAAAAAAATAAATAAATAAAATCAATTATATGTATGGTGTTGTTTTGCTAAAGACATAATTTAAAATACCAAAAAAATACATGTCAGAACACCCAAAATTAGCACTGTCATTTGTTTAGATTTGTTACGTACCTTAATGTAACCAGCAGACGTTCCTCTGGTGGAATCGCTCGACGAAGCTGGGTGTCCTGTCTCGTATGGCTCCTTAGACACGAGCAAGCAAATCCCGGAAAGAGTCTTGCGACATCCTTGTATATTCCGGGAATTTGTCCGGGTTGGCATTATGCTCGCCATAAAGCATGTGATAGGCTCCAAGTCTCTCAAGTAGTTCAATAATGGGGTGTCTCCAAAAACGCCTACGACGTCTCCTCCATCTTTCGCGATTTCTTTCTTGCTCCCAAGCAAACGCACAGGCAAGAAACAGCTTGATGCTTAAATCCAGGTTGAAATAAAAGCTCTCCATGCGAAGATCCATCATGACACAGGATACAGGAGCAAAATCTGAAGATTTCAGCTGTTCAAGGGTCTATATAAAGATATCCCATAATACACGCCCTCTGTAGTCACATTGATGGTGTCTGGTTATCTAGATTTTTCTCCTGTAAAATTTGTCACCATGCGCACCAAAAATGCAAACGCAGAAAAAAAATGCATGGAAAAGCGTGCAAACGCGGCGTTTTTTTAACCACATGCGTTCCCGCATGCGTCTAAAAACCGCCGCGTTTGTACGTGTTTATATGCAATTTTTCCAGCACTTGCGGATGCGGATTAAACGCTGCGGATTCTAACGCAAATGTGAAACTAGCCTTAGCTGGGAAATGTGCTTATACAAAATCACCTTTGAGTGTTTGGCTGCTCCTCCCCCATTCTTAGCCTCCTACTGTTTAAATTAATGAGCATGTTCAACCTACAAATGAAGTTGATCATTCTTATTTATCACCTATTTGATATATTTGGTTACTCATACATCTCACTATATTCGAAATTCATGACTTTGTGCAAGTATGCCTAAAGAATTGTTGCTGTTTTAAAGGCATAGGGTGGTCACACCAATTATTGATTTGATTTAGATCTCTCTTTTATTTATTTTGTTAATGGATAAGATTACGTTTTTATAAATTTTAACATTTCTATTTTTGAAAGCATTCCTACCTGGCAGCATTTTTGTCGGCATAAACCTAACATTTTTACACTCTATATTTATATAAATATATATATTTTTATATTTTTGGATTTGCTTTCCCGTTACTATCCACATAAAAAGCTCATCGTTATCATGTCCATATACTTTAATCCCTTCACACCTAAGGCCGGTTTCACACGTCAGTGGCTCCGGTACGTGAGGTGACAGTTTCCTCACGTATCGGAGACACTGACTCACATAGACACATTAAAATCAATGTGTCTCTGCACATGTCAGCGTGTTTTCACGGACCGTGTGTCCATTTGAAAAACACAGAGACATGTCAGTGTTTGTGGGAATGCACAGATCACACGGACCCATTAAAGTCAATGGGTCCGTGTAAAACACGTACCGAACATGGATGCTGTCCGTGTGCAGTCCGTGTGCCGTGCAGGAGACAGCGCTACAGTAAGCGCCGTCCCCCCAGCTTGTGGTGCTGAATTCCCATTCATTTCTTCTCTCCAGCAGCGTTTGCTAGATAGAAGGAATGAAAAATCTTTTTTTTTTTTGCGGTGTAAATAAAGTTCCCTGTAACCAACCCCCTCCCACCCCCTGTGCGCCTGCCCGCTGGAAAGAAAATACTCACCCGGCTCCCTCTCAGCTTCCTCTCAGCGACGCAGCTCTTCCTGTATGAGCAGTCACGTGGTGCCGCTTATTACAGTGATGAATATGCGGCTCCACCTCCCATAGGGGTGGAGCAGCATATTCATCACTGTAATGTGCGGCACCATGTGACCGCTCATACAGGACAAGCAGCAACGCTGAGAGGATGGAAGCATCGAGGGAGCTGGGTAAGTATTTTAATGCCAGTGGGCGGGCGCACAGGGGGTGGGAGGGGGGAGATTACCAGGAACTTTATTTTAAACACAAAAAAAAGCAAAACAATGATTTTTCATTCCTTCTCTCCAGTGAACGCTGCTGGGAAGAAGGAATGAATTCTGGATTCAGCACCCAAAGCAGGGGACAGCGCTTAACTCTAGCGCTGTCTCCTGCACGGTGCGTGTGGTACCCAGTCGGCACACGGACGGCACACGGCTGCCACACGTGTGCCACACTGATGTGCCACGTGAGCACACGGACACAAGGACACAGATAATTCCGGTACCGATTTTTCCGGTACCGGAATTATCTGGATGTGTGGGACAGGCCTAAGACAGTTTTCACCTTCCTGACCTTGCCATGTTTTTCAAATCTACCTTTGTCATTTTATGTGGAAATAACTCTTGAAAGTTTCCACATATCTTAGTAATTCTAAGAACGTTTTTTGTGACACATTTTATTTTATATTAGTGGTAAAGTTTGGTGGATATGATTTGCATTTATGAAAATATAAAAAAAATTGCCAAAACTTTAAATTATAATTATTTGAAATTTTTGAACTTTTAAGTTTCATGGCCTTCAAACAGAAGGTCACACCTCATAACATAGTTATTAAGTAATATGTTAAATGTTTTATAGCAATTTCTATTTTTTTCAATAAATTTACAAAATCTGTATTTTTAGGGACCACATCACTTTTAAAGTGACTTCGAGGTACTTACCGTATATGCCAAAAAACCCATAAACAAGACCTCATTTTAAAAACTTAAAGTGTTTACAACCGCACCCCTCAAAGTACTTACAACCACATTCAAAAAGTATGTTAACAATCAGGTACTTCAAAAGATTTAATGCAAACTAGAAAAAGTTAAATATTTAAATGAAAATTGAAAAAGCTAGGAAGCGCTGAACACGGTGTCCACCGCTGGTTCAAACAGAAACCGCATTCAGCGCTTCCGAACTGACCAAGGGGCTAAAACGCAATCTGATATCTTTTCAGTTGGACAATAGGCACACCGAGGAAGGTCTAATGTAGGCCGAAACGTTTGTGAACCTTTATTGTTGGATTGCATATTAAATCATTTATTTAATTTCATCTACTCTGAGTGCCAAGTTTTCTTATGCATCATTGAAGGAGATTGGATACTACTTGTGCACTATTATACAGTATTGCCATGGTCATCTCTATCTATCTATATAATCGTCTAAGGGTCACTTCCGTCTGTTTGTGTGTTTGTCTGTCACGGAAATCCCGCATCGCTGATTGGCGACGGGCACAGTCCGGCCACGAATTCGCACCTTTCTACTCTCCGTCAGTGCCCCCTCCAGTCAGCGCTCACACAGGGTTAATGGCTGCGTTACACCGCGTTATGCCGCGGTGTAACGCAGTCCGTTAACGCTGCTATTAACCCTGTGTGACCAACTTTTTACTATTGATGCTGCCTATGCAGCATCAATAGTAAAAAGATCTAATGTTAAAAATAATTTTAAAAAATTAAAAATCATTATATGCTCACTTTCCGGCGCCTTTCCCGCTCCTCGCGACGCTCCGGTCCAAAGAATGCATTCTTGGGACCGGAGCGTCACAAGGAGTATCACTAAACGCCTGGCCTGGATCTGGGGGCCGCCGGAAGGTGAGTATATGACTATTTTTTATTTTAATTCTTTTTTTTAACAGGGATATAGTGCCCACATTGCTATATACTACGTGGGCTGTGTTAGATACTACGTGGGATGTGTTATATACTGCATGGGCTGTTATATACTTTGTGGGCTGTGTTATATACTATGTCTCTGTGCTATATACTACGTGGGCTGTGCTCTATACTACGTGGCTGTGGTATATACTGCGTGGGCTGTGCTATATACTGCGTGGGCTGTGCTATATACTACGTGGGCTGTGCTATATACTACGTGGCTGTGCTATATACTAGGTGGCTGTCCTATATACTACGTGGCTGTGCTATATACTATGTGGCTGTGCAATATATGTGGCTGGACAATATACTACGTGGCTGTGTTGTATACTACGTGGGCTGTGCTATATACTACGTGGGCTGTAATATACTACATGGGCTGTGTTATATGCTACGTGGCTGTGCAATATACGTGGCTGGGCAATATACTACATGGGCTGTGTTATATACTACATGGGCTGTGTTATATACTACGTGGGCTGTGTTATATACTACGTGGGCTGTGTTATATACTACGTGGGCTGTTATATACTAGGGCAATATACTATGGGCTGGGCAATATACTACGTGGCTGGGCAATATACTACATGGCTATGCTATATACTACGTGACTGTGTTATATACTACGTGGCTGTGTTATATACTGCATGGGCTGTGCTATATACTACGTGGCTGTGTTATATACTACGTGGGCTGTTGTGAATTCTGTTGTCAAGCTCCCTCCTGTGGTCATGAATGGTACTTCGGTGAGTTCTGTCCGTGGCCTCCCTCTGGTGGCTGTCAGTGGAGCTGCTGCTTCTGAGGTTCCTTACACAGGTGACGTGGTTTATCCTTTGGTTGGCTTCTCTATTTAACTCCACTTAGATCGTTACTCCAGGCCAGCTGTCAATGTTTCTGCATTGGTTCAGTTCGCTCTTGGATCTTTCTGGTGACCTGTCTACTCCAGCAGAAGCTAAGTTCCCGATAGTATCTAATTCGTTCATTGTTTTCTTGTCCAGCTGGATATCATGATTTTTTCTTGCTAGCTGGAAGCTCTGGGATGCAGAGTGGCATCTCCGCACCGTTAGTCGGCGCGGAGGTCTTTTTTGCACACTCTGCGTGGTCTTTTGTAGTTTTTTGTGCTGATCGCAAAGCTACCTTTCCTATCCTCTGTCTATTTAGTTAGTCTGGCCTCCCTTTGCTGAAACCTGTTTCATTTCTGCGTTTGTGACTTTCATCTTTACTCACAGTCAATATATGTGGGGGGCTGCCTTTTCCTTTGGGGAATTTCTCTGAGGCAAAGTAGGCTTTATTTTCTATCTCTAGGGCTAGCTAGCTCTTAGGCTGTGACGAGGCGCCTAGGGAGCGTCAGGAGCGCTCCACGGCTATTTTTAGTGTGTGTGATAGGATTAGGTATTGCAGTCAGCAGAGCTCCCACATCCCAGAGCTTGTCCTGTGTGAGTTTTAACTATCAGGTTATTCCTGGTGCTCCTAACCACCAGGTCATAACAGTGGGCTGTGCTATACACTGCGTGGGCTGTGCTATATACTATGTGGCTGTGTTATATACTACGTGGCAGTGCTACATACTACATGGGCTGTGCTATACACTGTGTGTGCTGTGCTATATACTATGTGGCTGTGTTATATACTATGTGGCAGTGCTACATACTACATAGGCTGTGCTATACACTGTGTGCGCTGTGCTATATACTATGTAGGCTGTGCTATATACTACGCGTGCTGTGCTATATACTACGTGGGTTGTGCTATAAACTACGTGGATGTGCAATATGCTATGTGGCTGTGCTGTATACTACGCGGCTGTGCTATATACTATGTGGCTGTGCTATATACTACGTGGGCTGTGTTATATGCTACGTGGGCTGTTATATGCTACATTGCTGTGCTATATGCTACGTGGGCTGTGCTATATGCTACGTGGCCTGTTATATGCTATGTGGGCTGCGTTATATACTACGTGGGCTGTGTTATATGCTACGTGGCTGTGCTATTTTTCTCTGCTGTATCTGTGCATCATGAATCGTGGTATGTGTTAAAGAGGGGGGCCCACTGAGACTCTTTCGCCCGGGGCCCTCAAAAACCTGGAGCAGGCCCTGGCTTCACTGATTGGTCACGCCCGGTCGGCTGTGAAAAATTAGCAACAGGCGCAGTCCGGCTGCGAATTGGCACGGAATTTGAATCACACTTTGCTAATTGGTCGCGCACGGTCGTCCGAATCCTGTGTGTAAATTGCATTCTTCTGAAAACTTCATAAATAAACTACATACATATTCTAGAATACCCGCTGCATTAGAATCGGGCCACCATCTAGTACTAGTATGAAAGCTAAAGCAGTAAACTTTGTATAAAAAAAAATAAAAATTGGGTTAGGCTCAAAAACTTTTGACCACGACTGTAGTCTAGAGCCAATGTAATTTTCTTTAAAAACGAAAGACGGCCATCATTTAAAGAAGTAGTTTGTAAGTTGATGGAACCATATGAGCATTGTCTCTAATCTTCAGTAAGGTAATAGTTAGGGCTCTTGCAGATGGTCGTCTATCTTTGTCTGATGCACAGACTGGCCATGGGCAGGGCTGCCACCAGGAATTATATACTGGCAAAATTTTTGGGTCCTCTTGAGACTCCGCCCAGGCTCCACTTCCACCCCTCGAACCTTCCACAGTCCCACCACCCACTCTTGGAGAAACTCCACTTCTGTACCATGTCCTCACCAACCACATATTACCAGTTCCCATTGAACACAATATCACATTCATAACCAGCAGCTTTTGTTTTGACTGAAAGATTTTTTTGCCTCTTTTGGCCAGACCCTACTCTACTCTAACCTGTTAAACATTTCTTAAAATATCCAATACTCTTTTTAGGTATAGTTGTATTTATTTTTCTTTAAGGGAACGCGACACATACATTTTTTTAAAATGACCAATAATAAAATCTACAAGGGACAAATACCACCACACCATGACCTGATGCCATATTACCACATATTGAACAAATTATACCACATACAAGGAACAAATATCGCCACACCATGGCCAGACCTCATATTACCACCACATAGTGACTGAAGGCTACAATACTGATCATTAATAAAAA
Source organism: Ranitomeya imitator (assembly GCF_032444005.1). Taxonomy (NCBI): domain Eukaryota; kingdom Metazoa; phylum Chordata; class Amphibia; order Anura; family Dendrobatidae; genus Ranitomeya; species Ranitomeya imitator. Next base: position 235,643,305 of record NC_091286.1, on the reverse strand, counting down.
AAAAGCACAAATATTACCATAAGTGTCATTATGCACAGCAGCTCTGTATATAGTGCAAGTGTACAGGTATTGACTCACTAGTGACGTCTCTGGTTGAAGATATTCATCTTCACTTCTTCATCCAGTGTGGGCCACCATCAATTCTTCCAGCCAGGACTTGTCTCTGCAGAAAATCATACAGTTATCTAGAGCACATTCCTAAATTTTTCCCCAACTTCTACACTACGCCAGATGAAGATAAAAGCGACAGTGCCACCCTGCACAGTAACAGGATCTCCCCCACTATTGAAAACAGTATCCTCAAAAATAAAATATATCACCTCAGTAATAATATCCCTTAATTAACCCTTACTGTAATATTATCCCACATCTTGGCACCTTACTATAATATGATCCCCCATCCTATTCCCCATGTGTCTCATTCTTGGCCCCCATGTGTTACATTCCTGGCCCCCTTGTGTCTCCATCCTGCTCACATATGTCCTCCCATCATGGCTCCATGTGTCCTCCCATCCTGGCTCCATGTGTCCTCCCATCTTGGCCCCATATATCCTCACATCCTGCCCAATCCATATGTATCTATCCTGCCCCCATATGTCCTCCCATCTTGGCCCCATGTAACTCAATCCTGCACCCCTATATGTCCTCCCTTCCTGGTCCCATATGTCTCCATCCTGCCTCACCCCATATGTGTCCATCGTGCCACTCATATATCTCCGCACTGCACACATACGTATCCTGTCATTTTGTACTCCCATATGTCTCCATAGCCCCCTCGTATGTATCAATCCTGCCCCTATATATGACCTCTCATTTTGTCTTGCCCTCTATATGTCTCCATCCTACTCACATACGTCTCTATCCTGCCCCCCATATGTATCCATCCTTACCCCTCATATATCTTTCCATATGGTGGATTTCAGTGAAAAAAAAAAGTTTATCCTTACCTGGCCTGGGTTCAGCACTGTTTTTTCTCAACCATTTGAGGCGCGGAAGCGATGGTGCATGGCAATGAAATCATAAGCCGTTGACATGTGCATTGATGCAACAAGTTTTTCACACCTGGATTTCGGGATCCTCTGCAATTCTTCCTTGCAGAGCCTCTCTGCTGCCACCACCATGTTTCACTGTTGGGATTGTATTGGGCAGGTGATGAGCAGTGCCTGGTTTTCTCCACATATGCTGCTTAAAATTATCAACAAAAAGGTCTATCTTTGTCTCATCAAACTAGAGAATGTTATTTTGCAGCGCCCCAGAGACCTGATTGTTGCAGTAACGTTGCCCTGCCACTAAGGGGAGTGATGGTACGTCTGATGGCACTAAAGGAGTTCTTCTGACCAGGTATCACCAGCACACATTACACTTCACACTCCGGCCACTAAGGGGAGCAAAAGATTTTATTCATTAGGCCACTCCTCACACTGGTAAAACTAGGGGTTGGGTAGGAAGTTAGTCAGAAGCTGACTGGGTTGGATTCAGGCAACATCCTGTGGCAGGGGGTGTTGCAGGGAGAAGATTCAAGGGGGTCCCTGTCAGGCATGGGAACCTGGCAAGTACCCAGCGACAAGAACAGAACGTTACGGAACCGCGCCTGCACTACCCGCGGCGGTATCCTAAGAAAGAGACACAAAGCGAAGGATATTGTGGACAGTGAGAAACGAGATCAAGCACAAACTGTGCTCTGGATTGCGAATCCTGAAGTCTTCAGTAAAGAGGTAAAGAGACTGCAATCACCATCCATCACCATCCACCTTACTGGGAAGCCCTGGGGACATACTTCACCTGTGGGAAGGTATACCATCTAGCTGCCATCACATCACCCCAGTGGACCCCAAGCAGCGTCGGTCACCCTGACCGAACACCACAAGTGGCGTCACAAACCCTTGAGAGACTCGTATCACCTTTCATTGGGCGCCCCTTAGCAGGGTCACGGACCGGGTCCAGCCACCGTGACAACCCCAGAACTGAGCCAGAGAGGACCGGTACCGAGTAACCCGCGGCCCTGCATCTGGGGGTGCTCCAACTTGGCGTCACGACCAGGATCGTACTTAAGCCTGAAGAATTGGGTCATGTGTGCCTTGGAACTGTGATTGAAATGTGTTTGAACTGTGATTTATTGCAAAGACTATATATTGCTATCTGCCGCAAGATTCCCGCCAAAACTACCGCCATTGTAGCGCCACGAGGAGCGCAAGAGAAGAAGAAGGGCGTGGAGTTGGCGTACACAAGCTGAAGAGCGCGAAAGATAATGGCCACCCAGTCTAAATATTTCTGTACCTTGAGGACGTGTCCGTCAGCAGCCGAGATCCGCCTCCTGATTCTCAATGGAGGGCGGAGACAAAGAAAGCGAAACCGCCCACGAAGGAGAGAGCGGGAAAAGGACGAGGGAGAAGAAATGAGTCACGTGGGGGACGCCATGGCCAGCCGCCTGGGATCGGAGCGTGGGGTCGGAGCAGAGGACTCCCCCAGCTACCCCGAGAGATACCGCGGCCGAGCGTCACCTGTTGGCCCCGACTTCCTGCAGGCCGGAGTGGACGAGCTCAGCGATCAACTCCGGCAGACGCAGCTGAGCACTGAGGCCGGGTGGAAGGAGACCGTCATCGGGGGCCTCACCAGACGTCTGTCGGCAGCCTTGTCTGGTCCAGAGTAAGAAAGAAGTTCCAGCGCTCCGAAGCCAGAAAGCAAGGCCCTGCCGGAAAGCGAGATACTGCAAGCAGAGATGACAACACCACAGCGCAAGGCCCCGCAGTCGGCGTTCCAGATCCCAGCGGAGTCGAAGTCGGACGACCCCCAAAACACCGTAGTGGCAGGTAAGGACGTCGACCCTGCCCCAGTGACAGAAGACCTACTGGTAGGCCCCGTAACAGCGCCACCTGCTGCCATGACTAAGACTAACTCTGAACTGACCAATCCTAATACTACTATCACCGTGGGCATTATTGCCGCTACTGAACCTACTACCGAAATTGACATTCGAGCCCAGACTGTACCTGAAAAACCGATTAGTGACATTGATGCCGCATTGGATGAGAAGTCGAACACAGATCCTTCCAGGCCAGGAAGTGTTCGCAACCAACTGATGCCTTGCAACCTACCGTCGCGAGGATAAACCTCGGAAACCTGAAACTGTAAATAGTTAACTAACTGTCTCTTGCTCTTTTTCTACTTGAACCCGTTTAGGGTTAATTCTTAAAGGGGTCCCTTTGTTTACCCGGGATCCCTATTGTTTTATGTTTTCCCTATTTTCTACAAGTTCATCACTGTTTTATAGGACTGCCGAATCATGGACGGTGAATGGTACAAAAACTGCTTTGTAAATAGTTCGCACCTTCTTAAAGGTGCCCTCTACTGGTTCTACAACGAAAGAAGGTTTTGTGAAGAGACTGCTTTGAATACAGCACAGAAGGTCTTGCTTTCAAATGGACTTGCAGACAGAGAGAATCTGCACTACCTCAGAGAGACTTGGTTCCCTCTTAAAGGGAATGTTCACATGTTGCACTTAAGTATAATGTTGCCTTAGGAAAGTTGAAGAATTGTAATAATGTTGAGATTTAGAAACTGTTGATAATGTTGCTAGCGATTGAGGACAGGAAAAGTTGAAAGTGAACCTGTAGGGGTTAGAGAGTCCTCCTGAGAACCATAGGAAGATGGTTGGTTGCTGATAGAAAGACAATGACAGTAGGCCCAGCCAAGGAGCTAGGTGGTCCTGCATTGGTGAAGTTAGAAAATAAAGAAAAAGTTGAGTTTGTATTAAAGTATTTTATAGTAAGTTTTTAGTGGGTTCAGCCTATACGCCCTTAAAGGAAAAGTTAAATTATTGTTCAGAATTTGCACTTAGTAGAATACCCGGCAGGGTACCAGAAGTTATTTATAGTCAGAATGTTATTTAAAATATTTAACCTTGTTTTCGTTTGTAACGTTCAAGTGTCGTCACCTCCCATAAAGGGAAGCATTGTTATATTTACTTGTTTCAAGCATTCCAAAATTTTGTATGTCTTTTGCTAACATGTATTGTTGTTCTTCTTCCCAGTCCAGGAGTACTGGATTTAACCGGGGGGGAGTGCAGCGCCTCAGAGACCTGGTCGTTGCAGTAACGTTGCTCTGCCACTAAGGGGAGTGATGGTACGTCTGATGGCACTAAAGGAGTTCTTCTGACCAGGTATCACCAGCACACATTACACTTTACACTCCGGCCACTAGGGGGAGCAAAAGGTTTTATTCATTAGGCCACTCCTCACACTGGTAAAACTAGGGGTTGGATAGGAAGTTAGTCAGAAGCTGACTGGGTTGGATTCAGGCAACATCCCATGGCAGGGGGTGTTGCAGGGAGAAGATTCAGGGGGGTCCCTGTCAGGCGTGGGAACATGGCAGGTACCCAGCGACAAGAACAGAACATTACGGAACCACGCCTGCACTACCCGCGGCGGTATCCTAAGAAAGAGACACAAAGCGAAGGATATTGTGGACAGTGAGAAACGAGATCAAGCACAAAGGAGAGCCAGTAAGAGTCGTGCCCAGAAAACGGCAACATCCTACTGAGGCGCGTAGCCGATGCCCGGAACACCGAGGAAGTGACTGACTTTATGCCTTACTTCAAATACCGCAGGAAAGTTAATTATAGGTTGGCTGTCTACCTTACATCACCTAAGCAGACATAGGGGGCAGCGCGTGGAGAGGGGCATCTCTAGGGTCCTGGAAGAGCTCCGAGCCTACCCGTCAAACGGGTACGTCCTAGCCATAACATACTGGGAACGGAGAACTAGAAAGAACTGGAACAAATTAGAACGGACGAGAATAGAAGTTGTGAGAACTATCCCGAATACTCAGCAGGGAAGCACTACAACACACAGGCGCTAGTGGTAGGCAACGATTTCCACCTGCAAATGGAACTCTGGATGTGCCTTCAGACCGGCCGGTCTCAGACAGCCCTGTTAACTGTGCTCTGGATTGCGAATCCTGAAGTCTTCAGTAAAGAGGTAAAGAGACTGCAACCCTGTGTCCTCGTTATTGTCTGCACCTCACACCATCACCATCCACCATACTGGGAAGCCCTGGGGACATACTTCACCTGTGGGAAGGTATACCATCTAGCTGCCATCACATCACCCCAGTGGACTCCAAGCAGCGTCGGTCACCCTGACCGAACACCACAGGTGGCATCACAAACCCTTGACAGACTCGTATCACCTTTCATTGGGCGCCCCTTAGCAGGGTCACGGACCGGGTCCAGCCACCGTGACAACCCCAGAACTGAGCCAGAGAGGACCGGTACCGAGTAACCCGCGGCCCTGCATCTGGGGGCGCTCCAACTTGGCGTCACGACCAGGATCGTACTTAAGCCTGAAGAATTGGGTCATGTGTGCCTTGGAACTGTGACTGAAAAGTGTTTGAACTGTGATTTATTGCAAAGACTGTATATTGCTATCTGCCGCAAGATTCCCGCCAAAACTACCGCCATTGTAGCGCCACGAGGAGCGTAAGAGAAGAAGAAGGGCGTGGAGTGGGCGTACACAAGCTGAAGAACGCGAAAGATAATGGCCACCCAGTCTAAATATTTCTGTACCTTGAGGACGTGTCCGTCAGCAGCCGAGATCCGCCTCCTGATTCTCAATGGAGGGCGGAGACAAAGAAAGCGAAACCGCCCATGAAGGAGAGAGCGGGAAAAGAACGAGGGAGAAGAAATGAGTCACGTGGGGGACGCCATGGCCAGCCGCCTGGGATCGGAGCGTGGGGTCGGAGCAGAGGACTCCCCCAGCTACCCCGAGAGATACCGCGGCCGAGCGTCACCTGTTGGCCCCGACTTCATGCAGGCCGGAGTGGACGAGCTCAGCGATCAACTCCGGCAGACGCAGCTGAGCACTGAGGCCGGGTGGAAGGAGACCGTCATCGGGGGCCTCACCAGACGTCTGTCGGCAGCCTCGTCTGGTCCAGAGCAAGAAAGAAGTTCCAGCGCTCCGAAGCCAGAAAGCAAGGCCCTGCCGGAAAGCGAGATACTGCAAGCAGAGATGACAACACCACAGCGCAAGGCCCCGCAGTCGGCGTTCCAGATCCCAGCGGAGTCGGAGTCAGCCGACCCCCAGAACACCGTAGTGGCAGGTAAGGACGTCGACCATGCCCCAGTGACAGAAGACCTACTGGTATGCCCCGTAAGAGCGCCACCTGCTGCCATGACTAAGACTAACTCTGAACTGACCAATCCTAATACTACTACCACCGTGGGCATTATTGCCGCTACTGAACCTCCTACCGAAATTGACATTCGAGCCCAGACTGTACCTGAAAAACTGATTAGTGACATTGATGCCGCATTGGATGAGAAGTCGAACACAGATCCTTCCAGGCCAGGAAGTGTTCGCAACCAACTGATGCCTTGCAACCTACCGTCGCGAGGATAAACCTCGGAAACCTGAACTGTAAATAGTTAACTAACTGTCTCTTGCTCTTTTTCTACTTGAACCCGTTTAGGGTTAATTCTTAAAGGGGTCCCTTTGTTTACCCGGGATCCCTATTGTTTTATGTTTTCCCTATTTTCTAGAAGTTCATCACTGTTTTAAAGGACTACCGAATCATGGACGGTGAATGGTACAAACACTGTTTTGTAAATAGTTCGCACCTTCTTAAAGGTGCCCTCTACTGGTTCTACAACGAAAGAAGGTTTTGTGAAGAGACTGCTTTTTGAACACAGCACAGATGGTCTTGCTTTCAAATGGACTTGCAGACAGAGAGAATCTGCACTACCTCAGAGAGACTTGGTTCCCTCTTAAAGGGAATGTTCACATGTTGCACTTAAGTATAATGTTGCCTTAGGAAAGTTGAAGAATTGTAATAATGTTGAGATTTAGAAACTGTTGATAATGTTGCTAGCGATTGAGGACAGGAAAAGTTGAAAGTGAACCCGTAGGGGTTAGAGAGTCCTCCTGAGAACCATAGGAAGATGGTTGGTTGCTGATAGAAAGACAATGACAGTAGGCCCAGCCAAGGAGCTAGGCGGTCCTGCATTGGTGAAGTTAGAAAATAAAGAAAAAGTTGAGTTTGTATTAAAGTATTTTATAGTAAGCCTTTAGTGGGTTCAGCCTATACGCCCTTAAAGGAAAAGTTAAATTATTGTTCAGAATTTGCACTTAGTAGAATACCCGGCAGGGTACCAGTAGTTATTTATAGTCAGAATGTTATTTAACCCCTTAGCGACCGCCGATACGCCTTTTAACGGCGGCCGCTAAGGGTACTTAAACCACAGCGCCGTTAATTAACGGCGCTGTGGAAAAAGTAAATAGCGCCCCCCAGAGGCCGATTTTCTCCGGGGTCTCGGCTGCCGGGGGTAGCCGAGACCCCAGAGAACATGATTCGGGGGGGTTTTAACCCTCCCCGCATTTGCGATCGCCGGTAATTAACCGTTTACCGGCGATCGCAAAAAAAAAACCGCGATCTCTTTTTAATTTCTCTGTCCTCCGATGTGATCGCACATCGGAGGACAGAGAAAAGGGGTCCCAGGTGGCCCCCCAATACTCACCTAGCTCCCCCGATGCTCCTCGTGTCTCCCGGTGGGCGCCGCCATCTTCAAAATGGCGGGCGCATGCGCAGTGCGCCGGCCAGCTGGCATCGGGAGAATCTTTGGGGTTTCGGCTGCCGGGGGTAGCCGAGACCCCAAAGAGCATGATCGGGGTCGGTATTACCGACCCCTGTTTTGCGATCGCCGGTAATTAACTGTTTACCGGCGACCGCAAAAAAAAAAAAAGTAAAGTGTAATTCTCTGTCCTCTGATGTGATCGCACATCAGAGGACAGAGAAATAGGGGGATTCGGGGACCCTAGCATACTCACCTAGGTCCCTGGATCCTTTTGCTGCTCCTCCTGGCCGCCGGCAGAAGAAAATGGCGGGCGCATGCCCAGTGCGCCCGCCATCTGTCTCCATCTGCCGGCCGGCAGGAGAACAGCTAAAATTAGGGTTAGGGGTAGGGTTAGGGTTAGGGGTAGGGTTAGGGTTAGGGGTAGGGTTAGGGTTAGGGGTAGGGTTAGGGTTAGGGGTAGGGTTAGGGTTAGGGGTAGGGTTAGGGTTAGGGGTAGGGTTAGGGGTAGGGTTAGGGTTAGGGGTAGGCTTAGGGGTAGGGTTAGGGTTAGGGGTAGGGTTAGGGTTAGGGTTAGGGTTAGGGGTAGGGGTAGGGTTAGGGGTAGGGTTAGGGTTAGGGGTAGGGGTAGGGTTAGGGGTAGGGGTAGGGTTAGGGGTAGGGGTAGGGGTAGGGGTAGGGTTAGGGTTAGGGCTAGGGTTAGGGCTAGGGTTGGGGCTAAATTTAGGGTTAGGGTTGGGGCTAAATTTAGGGTTAGGGTTGGGGCTAAATTTAGGGTTAGGCTTCTTTTACACTTACGTCGGTATGGGGCCGTCGCAATGCGTCGGCCCGACATACCGACGTACGTTGTGAAAATTGTGCACAACGTGGGCAGCAACTGTAGTTTTTCAAAGCATCCACTGCCCAATCTATGTCCTGGGGAGGAGGGGGCGGAGTTACGGCCACGCATGCGCGGTCAGAAATGGCGGATGCGACGTACAAAAAAACGTTTCATTGAACGTTTTTTTGTGCCGACGCTCCGCCAAAACACAACTGATCCAGTGCACGACGGATGCGACGTGTGGCCATCCGTCACGATCCGTCGGCAATACAAGTCTATGGGCAAAAAACGCATCCTGCGGGCACATTTGCAGGATCCGTTTCTTGTCCAAAACGACGGATTGCGACGGAATGCCAAACGACGCAAGTGTGAAAGTAGCCTTAGGGCTAGGGTTAGGGTTGGGGCTAAAGTTAGGGCTAGTGTTGGGGCTAAAGTTAGGGTTAGAGCTGGGATTAGGTTTGGGATTAGGGTTAAGGTTAGGAGTCGAGTTTCCTCTGCTGCACAGGGGGAATCTCGATCCGTCTCCGCTGCGGTCTCCCATTCTCCTCCAGCCGCGGTGGAGCCTGCTCAGCAGGGACGTCGATCCCAGCGTCTCGCTCAATCTGACTCTGTGAGAAGAGTTACTGCTGCTTCTCCAGCTTCTGCCTGTAAAGCCTATACTGGTCAGCAGCGAGTGGACTTCTCTGGGACTAAGTCCTTGTCTGCGCACACTGAGCATGCCCAGGGCAAGATCTCCCGTTGGAGATCGAGGGTCATGTGCTCAGACTCTGCAGCGCATTCTATTGGTCCTCTTGGCAGGTCTTGGAAGGGCAAAGTTTATGTGGCCGCTTCCTGTCCTGCAACTATATAAACTGCGCATGACCGCACGGCCATGCGCTAGTGTACAACTTAATACGTGTGTTTGTTGTGAGTGCAAGTCGTTCTTTAAATACCCCTACCCTATTGTATGATTGTTCGCGTATGGAGTATGGCTGCTATCTAGCGCCCGACTTATCACTCAACGTGTCACACACGTGTCAGCGTCTACTGCTGTGACCGCCAGTGCGGTGCCACGCGCCAGTGTGCGCTTCCTGACCCACGTCTGGGTGCTTAGTGGTGCCTGCCAGCACGGCACAGTTCGCACTTCGGTGCCTTAATTATATATTCCTTTCACACCCAGTTGCGGTGTAGTGCCAGCAAGGGTCTAATCGGACTACAATCCCTGTTGGGGTTTAGTTCGCTGACCACTTGCTCGCGCTCTATGTGCGGTACCGCGGTCCTGTGACGCAACAGGATCGCTTTCTTCACGCTGGGTGAGGATTAACCCACGCGTGTATACTTTTGAATACCGCCATATTGTCTGTCATTTCCTAGCAGCAGGTTTCACCTGCACGGTGGACCCCGGACTGCGAACGCATCTATATCATCTCTCTTGGTGCGTTCCGCCAGTCCTAACAGGGTGTATTGGGATTAGGGTTAGGTTTGAAGTTAGGGTTGAGATTAGGATTAGGGGTGTGTTGGATTTAGGGTTTTGATTAGGGTTATGGTTAGGGTTGACATTAGGGTTGTTTTGGGGTAAGGGTTGTGATTATGGTTAGGGTTAGTGATTAGGATTATGGATCAGGTTGGGATTAGGGTTAGGGGTGTGTTGGGGTTAGGGTTGGAGCTAGAATTGGGGGGTTTCCACTGTTTAGGTACATCAGGGGGTCTTCAAACACGACAGCCAATTTTGCGCTCAAAAAGTCAAATGGTGCTCCCTCCCTTCTGAGCTCTGCCGTGCGCCAAAACAGTGGGTTACCCCCACATATGGGGCATCAGCGTACTCGGGATAAATTGGACAACAACTTCTGGGGTCCAATTTCTCTTGTTACCCTTGTGAAAATAAAAATTTGGGGGCTACAATATCTTTTTTGTGGAAAAAAAAATATTTTTTATTTTCACGACTCTGCATTCTAAACTTCTGTGAAGCACTTGGGCATTCAAAGTTCTCACCACACATCTAGATAAGTTCCTTGGGGGGTCTAGTTTCCAAAATGGGGTCACTTGTGGGGGGTTACTACAGTTTAGGTACATCAGGGGCTCTGCAATCGCAACATAATGCCCACAGACCATTCTATCAAAGTCTGCATTCCAAAAAAGCGCTCCTTCCCTTCCGAGCTCTGCCGTGCGCCCAAACAGTGGTTTACCCCCACATATGGCACATCAGCGTACTTGGGATAAATTGGACAACAACTATTGCAGTCCAATTTCTCCTGTTACCCTTGTGAAAATAAAAACTTGGGGGCTACAATATCTTTTTTGTGGAAAAAAAAATATTTTTTATTTTCACGACTCTGCATTCTAAACTTCTGTGAAGCACTTGGGCATTCAAAGTTCTCACCACACATCTAGATAAGTTCCTTGGGGGGTCTAGTTTCCAAAATGGGGTCACTTGTGGGGGGTTACTACAGTTTAGGTACATCAGGGGCTCTGCAATCGCAACCTAATGCCCACAGACCATTCTATCAAAGTCTGCATTCCAAAAAGGCGCTCCTTCCCTTCCGAGCTCTGCCGTGCGCCCAAACAGTGGTTTACCCCCACATATGGTGCATCAGTGTACTCGGGATAAATTGGACAACAACTATTGCAGTCCAATTTCTCCTGTTACCCTTGTGAAAATAAAAACTTGGGGGCTACAATATCTTTTTTGTGGAAAAAAAAAATATTTTTTATTTTCACGACTCTGCATTCTAAACTTCTGTGAAGCACTTGGGCATTCAAAGTTCTCACCACACATCTAGATAAGTTCCTTGGGGGGTCTAGTTTCCAAAATGGGGTCACTTGTGGGGGGTTACTACAGTTTAGGTACATCAGGGGCTCTGCAATCGCAACATAATGCCCACAGACCATTCTATCAAAGTCTGCATTCCAAAAAGGCGCTCCTTCCCTTCCGAGCTCTGCCGTGCGCCCAAACAGTGGTTTACCCCCACATATGGCGCATCAGCGTACTCGGGATAAATTGGACAACAACTATTGCAGTCCAATTTCTCCTGTTACCCTTGTGAAAATAAAAACTTGGGGGCTACAATATCTTTTTGTGGAAAAAAAATATTTTTTATTTTCACGACTCTGCATTCTAAACTTCTGTGAAGCACTTGGGCATTCAAAGTTCTCACCACACATCTAGATAAGTTCCTTGGGGGGTCTAGTTTCCAAAATGGGGTCACTTGTGGAGGGTTTCTACTGGTTAGGTACATCAGGGGCTCTGCAATCGCAACATAATGCCCACAGACCATTCTATCAAAGTCTGCATTCCAAAAAAGCGCTCCTTCCCTTCCGAGCTCTGCTGTGCGCCCAAACAGTGGTTTACCCCCACATATGGCGCATCAGCGTACTTGGGATAAATTGGACAACAACTATTGCAGTCCAATTTCTCCTGTTACCCTTGTAAAAATAAAAACTTGGGGGCTACAATATCTTTTTTGTGGAAAAAAAAATATTTTTTATTTTCACGACTCTGCATTCTAAACTTCTGTGAAGCACTTGGGCATTCAAAGTTCTCACCACACATCTAGATAAGTTCCTTGGGGGGTCTAGTTTCCAAAATGGGGTCACTTGTGGAGGGTTTCTACTGGTTAGGTACATCAGGGGCTCTGCAAACGCAACGTAATACCCGCAGACCATTCTATCAAAGTCTGCATTCCAAAACGGCGCTCCTTCCTTCCGAGCTCTGCCGTGCGCCCAAACAGTGGTTTACCCCCACATGTGGGGTACCAGCATACTCAGGACAAATTGGACAACAACTTTTGGGGTCCAATTTCTCTTGTTACCCTTGTGAAAATAAAAACTTGGGGGCTAAAAAATCTTTTTTGTTGAAAAAAAAATATTTTTTATTTTCACGGCTCTGCATTATAAACTTCTGTGAAGCACTTGGGCATTCAAGGTTCTCACCACACATCTAGATAAGTTCCATGGGGGGTCTAGTTTCCAAAATGGGGTCACTTGTGGGGGATTTCTACTGTTTAGGCACATCAGGGGCTCTCCAAACGCGACATGGCGTCCGATCTCAATTCCAGCCAATTCTACATTGAAAAAGTAAAACGGCACTCTTTCTTTTCCAAGCTCTGCGGTGCGCCCAAACAGTGGTTTACCCCCACATATTGGGTATCGACGTACTCAGGAGAAATTGCACAACAACTTTAGTGGTCTAATTTCTCCTGTTACCCTTGTGAAAATAAAAATTTGTGGGCAAAAAATCATTTTTGTAGAAAAAATGCAATTTTTTTTTTTTCACGGCTCTACGTTATAAACTTCTGTGAAGCACATGGGGGTTCAAAGTGCTCGCCACACATCTAGATAAGTTCCTTAAGGGGTCTAGTTTCCAAAATGGTGTCACTTGTGGGGGGTTTCCACTGTTTAGGCACATCAGGGGCTCTCCAAACGCGACATGGCGTCCAATCTCAATTCCAGCCAATTCTACATTGAAAAAGTAAAACGGCACTCCTTCTCTTCCAAGCTCTGCGGTGCGCCCTAACAGTGGTTTACCCCCACATATTGGGTATCAGCGTACTCAGGAGAAATTGCACAACAACTTTTGTGGTCTAATTTCTCCTGTTACCCTTGTGAAAATAAAAATTTGTGGGCAAAAACATCATTTTTGTAGAAAAAATGCGATTTTTTTTTCCACGGCTCTACATTATAAACTTCTGTGAAGCACATGGGGGTTCAAAGTGCTCACCACACATCTAGATATGTTCCTTAAGGGGTCTATTTTCCAAAATGGTGTCACTTGTGGGGGGTTTCCACTGTTTAGGCACATCAGAGGCTTTCCAAACGCGACATGGCGTCCAATCTCAATTCCAGCCAATTCTACATTGAAAAAGTAAAACGGCGCTCCTTCACTTCCAAGCTCTGCGGTGCGCCCAAACAGTGGTTTACCCTCACATATGGGGTATCGACGTATTCAGGAGAAATCGCACAACAACTTTAGTGGTCTAATTTCTCCTGTTACCCTTGTGAAAATAAGAATTTGTGGGCGAAAAGATCATTTTTGTGTAAACAAAAGCGATTTTTTATTTTCACGGCTCTACGTTATAAACTTCTGTGAAGCACTTGGGGGTTCAAAGTGCTCACGACACATCTAGATAAGTTCCTTAAGGGGTCTAGTTTCCAAAATGGTGTCACTTGTGGGGAGTTTCCACTGTTTAGGCACATCAGGGGCTCTCTAAACGTGACATGGCGTCCGATCTCAATTCCAGCCAATTCTGCATTGAGAAAGTCAAACGGCACTCCTTCACTTCCAAGCTCTGCGGTGCGCCCAAACAGTGGTTTACCCCCACATATGGGGTATTGGCGTATTCAGGAGAAATTGCATAACAAAATTTATGGTTACATTTCTGTTTTTACACTTGTGAAAATAAAAAAAATGGTTCTGAATTAAGATGTTTGCAAAAAAAAGTTAAATGTTCATTTTTTCCTTCCACATTGTTTCAGTTCATGTGAAGCACGTAAAGGGTTAATAAACTTCTTGAATGTGGTTTTGAGAACCTTGAGGGGTGTAGTTTTTAGAATGGTGTCAAACTTCATTATTTTCTATCATATAGACCCCTCAAAATGACTTCAAATGTGATGTGGTCCCTAAAAAAAATGGTGTTGTAAAAATGAGAAATTGCTGGTCAACTTTTAACCCTTATAACTCCCTAACAAAAAAAAATTTTGTTTCCAAAATTGTGCTGATGTAAAGTAGACATGTGGGAAATGTTATTTATTAACTATTTTTCGTGACATATCTCTCTGATTTAAGGGCATAAAAATACAAAGTTTGAAAATTGCAAAATTTTAAAAATTTTCGCCATATTTCTGTTTTTTTCATAAATAATCGCAAGTAATATCGAAGAAATGTTACCACTAACATGAAGTACAATATGTCACGAAAAAACAATCTCAGAATCAGCGGGATCCGTTGAAGCGTTCCAGAGTTATAACCTCATAAAGTGACAGTGGTCAGAATTGCAAAAATTGGCCTGGTCATTAAGTACCAAATAGGCTCTGTCACTAAGGGGTTAAATATTTAACCTTGTTTTCGTTCGTAACGTTCAAGTGTCCTCACCTCCCATAAAGGGAAGCATTGTTATATTTACTTGTTTCAAGCATTCCAAAATTTTGTATGTCTTTTGCTAACATGTATTGTTGTTCTTCTTCCCAGTCCAGGAGTACTGGATTTAACCGGGGGGGAGTGCAGCGCCTCAGAGACCTGGTCGTTGCAGTAACGTTGCTCTGCCACTAAGGGGAGTGATGGTACGTCTGATGGCACTAAAGGAGTTCTTCTGACCAGGTATCACCAGCCCACATTGCACTTCACACTCCGGCCACTAGGGGGAGCAAAAGGTTTTATTCATTAGGCCACTCCTCACACTGGTAAAACTAGGGGTTGGATAGGAAGTTAGTCAGAAGCTGACTGGGTTGGATTCAGGCAACATCCCATGGCAGGGGGTGTTGCAGGAAGAAGATTCAGGGGGGTCCCTGTCAGGCGTGGGAACATGGCAGGTACCCAGCGACAAGAACAGAACGTTACGGAACCGCGCCTGCACTACCCGCGGCGGTATCCTGAGAAAGAGACACGAAGCGAAGAATATTGTGGACAGTGAGAAACGAGATCAAACACAAAGGAGAGCCAGTAGTTGTGCCCAGAGAACGGCAACATCCTACTGAGGCGTGTAGCCGGTGCCCGGAACACCGAGGAAGTGACTGACTTTATGCCTTACTTCAAATACCGCAGGAAAGTTAATTATAGGTTTGCTGTCTACCTTACATCACCTAAGCAGACATAGGGGGCAACGCGTGGAGAGGGGCGTCTCTAGGGTCCTGGAAGAGCTCCGAGCCTACCCGTCAAACGGGTGCGTCCTAGCCATAACATACTGGGGGACGGAGAACTAGAAAGAACTGGAACAAATTAGAATTAGAACTGGAACAAATTAGTGGTAGGCAACGATTTCCACCTGCAAAGGGAACTCTGGATGTGCCTTCAGACCGGCCGGTCTCAGACAGCCCTGTTAACTGTGCTCTGGATTGTGGATCCTGAAAGCTTCAGTAAAGAGGTAAAGAGACTGCAACCCTGTGTCCTCGTTATTGTCTGCACCTCACACCATCACCATCCACCTTACTGGGAAGCCCTGGGGACATACTTCACCTGTGGGAAGGTATAGCATCTAGCTGCCATCACATCACCCCAGTGGACCCCAAGCAGCGTCGGTCACCCTGACTGAACACCACAGGTGGCGTCACAAACCCTTGACAGACTCGTATCACCTTTCATTGGGCGCCCCTTAGCAGGGTCACGGACCGGGTCCAGCCACCGTGACAACCCCAGAACTGAGCCAGAGAGGACCGGTACCGAGTAACCCGCGGCCCTGCGTCTGGGGGCGCTCCAACTTCTCATTGTAACATAGTAACATAGTAACATAGTAACATAGTTAGTAAGGCCGAAAAAAGACATTTGTCCATCCAGTTCAGCCTATATTCCATCATAATAAATCCCCAGATCTACGTCCTTCTACAGAACCTAATTGTATTGTCTGGGAGTCCTTCGTGTGTTTTTTAGCTAACTTTATTCAGGCGTTCATATGTCTTAGGAGAGGCTTCCATCGGGCCACTCTGCCATAAAGGCCCGACTGGTGGAGGGCTGCAGTGATAGTTGACTTTGTGGAACTTTCTCCCATCTCCCTACTGGATCCCTGGAGCTCATCCACAGTGATCTTGGGGTTCATCTTTACTTCTCTCACCAAGGCTCTTCTCCCATGATTGCTCAGTTTGGCTGGACAGCTGGGTCTAGGAAGACTTCGAGTGGTCCCACACTTCTTCCATTTATGGATTATGGAGGCCACTGTATAATGGCCCTCACAGTAGTCCCCACACTAGCCCTCAAACTATATAATGGTCCCCACATTAGCTCCCCCTCTGTATAATGGCCTCCACAGTTAGTCCCAAGTGGTATAATGGCCCTCATATTAGCCCCCAAACTGTATAATGGCTGCTGCATTATACATATTAAACTAAAGGTATTGCCATAATGGCGCTAGCATACTGATTTAATACCTACTTTCAGTGAAGAAAGTCGTAGCTTGGTTTTCATAAAATCATCATTAGAACTTTCAGTCTCTGTGCATCAAGGAGGGCCTGTGGGTAGCGTCTTCAGCTCTGCAACGGCCCATCTGCTGTCTATCTTCTTACTTATTTAAATTATGCGTTGGTGCCGACCTAGCCATAGGCGGCACTTGTGCAGATTGATCTCTCAATAAGCTTCAATAAAATGGCTCCGGTAACAGCGCATGCACAAATTGATCTTCTGGCAGTCTTCAGAAAAATGGCTGCGCATGTTACAGATTGAGATCTCGGCTCATTATTGAGCTGAGATCTCAATCTGCTCTTGCACTGGCATCAGTTCCATTTTCCCAAAGATTGCAAGAAAATGAATCAGTACATGTACCATCACCGGAGCCATTTTATTGAAGCCCATCAAGAGATCAATCTGCGTAAGTGCTGTCCGTGACTAGGTCGGCACTGGCATGGAATTTAAATAAAGAGGAAGACAGCAGAGGGCCCATGGCAGAGCCGAAAACTCTACCCACAGGTCTAACCTTATATACGGAGACCAAAGCTTCCAATAATGACTTATAAAAACCAAGCTATGGATTTCTTCACTGAAAGTATGCATTAAATCAGTATACCAGCGCCATTATGGCAATGCCTTTTATTAAATACTAGATGGTGGCCCGATTATAACGCATCGGGTATTCTAGAATATGTATGTAGTATATAGCACAGCCCATGTACTATATTGCACAGCTAGGTAGTATATAGCACAGCCCACGCAGTATATAACACAGCCCATGTAGTATATAACACAGCCACGTAGTATATTGCACAGCCACGTAGCATATAGCACAGCCCACGTAGTATATAGCACAGCGACGTACTATATAACACAGCCCACGCAGTATATAACAGCCCAAGCAGTATATAATACAGCCCATGTAGTATATAGCAATGTGGGCACCATATCCCTGTTAAAAAAATAATTAAAATAAAAAATAGTTATGTACTCACCTTCCGGCGGCCCCCGGATCCAGGCCAGGCCTTTACTCGTGACGCTCCGTTCCCAGTAATGCCTTGCGGCAATAACACGTGATCATGTAGTGGTCTCGAGAGACCGCTATATCATCACCTGTCCTTGCCGCAAT
Source organism: Ranitomeya imitator (assembly GCF_032444005.1). Taxonomy (NCBI): domain Eukaryota; kingdom Metazoa; phylum Chordata; class Amphibia; order Anura; family Dendrobatidae; genus Ranitomeya; species Ranitomeya imitator. Next base: position 235,625,724 of record NC_091286.1, on the reverse strand, counting down.
GCATTCTTGGGACCGGAGCGTCGCGAGGAGCAGGAAAGGCTGGCGTGGACAGCAGAAGGTGAGAATATAATGACTTTTTTTATTATTATTTTCTCAGGACGTCCCTCCTGACAGCACCACCAGGACGTTGTCCTTCACATCCTTGATAGGGACAGGAAATACAGAAGAGGTTAAATAGCCCCTCCCCACCTCCACCTTCAGTGTTTTTCCTGTCAGACGCAGAGAGGAGCACAGACGTGTGAAGAATCAGTGGGGTTATGGCTGTAAGCGATGGGGTAAGCACACGATACCGCTGATACTGCGAGAGGTCCCTCAGCGGTCAGTAGAGCGTGCGCTCCTGACGTCAGCTGCATTCCTCCAAGGTCCCTGGACTGCAACTGCTGCGCGGCGCCCTCTGAGTGGGCATCCGCGATGCTTGTTCCAACGATGCGGTGCGCCACTGTACGTGGCTGGAAAGCTGCCTCTCGCTGGGTCGGCATCTCCCTCCATTACAGCGCCATGACACCGGAAGTCGCGTGGTGATGATTTCCGGGGGCGGCGCTGAGGATTGCAGGCCGGCTGGTGCTCCTGGAGGGGGCATGGTTTCTACAGAAGGATCCAGTAACCAGAGTGTGTTCCATGGGGCGCATACGCTGTCAGAAGCAACAGCAAGGATCCAAATGAGCAGCAGCTGTGATCGGAAGGAGGACGAATCAGATGTCTAGAAGCCGGGTAAGACAGAATACTTAAGACAGACAGCTGATAGCACACACTGACCTAGTAAGATGAAGGGTGCTAGCCGTCCTGACGTCCAGTCCGAATCTCCCTTGGATCATATGAGTGAGCTACAATAGCATCTTCCTAGCCAGGCTACATACAGATAGCTATATGACCTTCCTTTCCGTATTTTCTAGGATAAGAAAACGACTAAACGCTCCACTACAGCGGTCAAAAGGAAATCTAATAAGTGCCCATTATGCGCCACAAGACTTCCAGATGCATACGACAAGAAGTTGTGCAAGTCATGCATCGCCAAACTGCTCAAACAGGAACAATCATCCTTATTGGATAATATACGCACCGTGATCAGAGAGGAGGTTCAGGCCACTATATCTACTATTGAACCGCCCCAAGTTCCCTCCCCTAAAAGACCAAGATGGAACATGGATCCGAGCTCCGAGGAAGGAGAAATATCAGGCTACTCTGATCTAGACACAGTGGAAGGCGAAACCTCCTCTGCACTTCTTTCCGGCGATCGGAAAAGATACTTATTTTCTTCCGAAGACACAGACACCCTGTTACAGGCAGTCCGAAACATCATGAAAGTGGAAGAATCCACGGAGCCAATGACAGTCCAGGATGAGATGTTTGGAGGACTAAGGGCCCGAAGAGATAGGGTTTTCCCCATGAATAAACACATATCGGCAATGATATTAGAAGAATGGGAAGGTGTGGGTAAAAAACTTATAGCCCCAAAGGACTTTAAATTCTGACGTCCCTTTAACCCTGTGGATACTAAGACATGGGAAACGGTTCCAAAAATTGACATACCAGTAGCCAGAGTGTCAAAGAAAACAGCCATCCCATTCGAAGATTCCTCAGGCGTTAAGGACCCGATGGACAAAAGAGTGGAGGACCTCCTTAAAAAATCATGGGAAGCATCAGCAGCAATTATGAAAGCTCATGTAGCTGCGACCTCAGAAGCCAGGTCAATGTGTATCTGGGTTGAGGAGTTGGAAACCCAAATAAAGAATAGAACTCCCCGAGAAGAAATTTTAAAATCCTTACCACTGTTGAAGATGGCAACTGATTTCAAGGCGGATGCCTCGGCGGAGTCAGTCCACTTTGCAGCCAGGGGTAATGCATTATCTAATGCCGCAAGGCGTGCGGTATGGTTAAGATCATGTTCAGGAGACACGCAATCTAGAAATAAACTTTGCTCAATTCCATTTTCTGGTCTCCATGTAATTGGCCCAGTATTGGACAATTTGCTGGACAAAGCATCAAATAAGAAGAAGGGCTTCCCAGAACAGAAACAAAAGAAAATGCCAGTTTTTCGTAGGCCCCGATTTAATCCAAGGCAGGATTTTAGTGGCAAAGGTAAAACCGGAAGGTGGAGCTATCCTAAAGGAGGCAGGGGTAGAGGCTCCTTTCGTGACCAAGGGACCAGGTCAGGTAAACAATGATGTCAAGCGCATCGGAGGAAGACTTCAACAGTTTCTGGAAGGACGGCAGAGTATTACCCAAAACCGTTGGATACTCCAGACAGTCTCTCAGGGATACAGAATAAAATTTACTCAGTTACCCCCAGAAGATATTGCTTGACCCACAGCCAAACCCCAGAGGTCCATCAGAGACTCTTAGAAGACATACAAGAACTCATACGAGTAGAAGCTATATTTCCGGTACCTCTATCGGAACACTTCCAGGGCCATTATTCCAGTCTCTTTTCTATAAAAACGCCAGGAGGCGAATACCAGACCATTATAAACTTAAAACCACTGAACCAGTGGGTTCTTTAAAAACGCTTCAAAATGGAGACCATCAGATCTGTCATACCATTAATAAAGAAAGATTCAGTAATGTGTACAATAGATCTCCAAAGTGCATATTATCATGTGCCCATTCATCCCCTACACCAGAAATACCTCAGGTTCGCTATAAAAGACAGAGGGAAGATTCTTCATTTCCAATTCCAATGTCTGCCATTCGGACTCTCTTCAGCACCGAGAATCTTTGCGAAACTCATGGCAGAAGTAATAGCCTTCCTACGGACAAAAAATATCTTTATAGTGCCATACTTGGATGACCTGCTGTTAGGTAGTGGCAGACTCACGGTGGCAGATGGAACAGTCTCTAAAAGACACTATGTCTCTTCTAGAAACCCTGGGATGGGTAATGAACCTAAAAAAGTCAAGTCTAGAAGCAGAAAAGAGGAAAACCTTCTTGGGAGTCCTTCTGGACTCAGAGAAAGAGTGTTCATTCCTTCCAGCTCACAAACAACTTGCTGTCTCACGGGAAGCTCAGATGTTGGGGAAAAGACAGAACACCACTATCAGGAAGGCCATGAGGACTGCTAGGCCTGATGACCTCATGCATTCCAAGTGTCCAGTGGAGCCAGTTTCACTTAAGGGGATTACAGCAGGACATACTTTCCAGATGGGATGGAAAAGAGGCATCATTGGACGACAAAATGTCCTTAACCGAAGAAGGAAGACGCTCCCTGTCCTGGTGGATCACCATCTCAAACCTGCAGCAGGGCAAACCCTGGAAGATGTCGCCATGCATAAATATAACTATAACTACGGACGCAAGTCTCAGTGGTTGGGGAGCTCACATAGAGGGTCGTTACCTTCAGGGAACATGGCCCTCATGGATATGAAACAACTCATCAAATTTCAGAGAACTCAGAGCAGTTTGGGAAGCGCTGAGCAGGTCTCAGCAACAGCTCAACAACCTACGCGTCAGAATATTCTCTGACAATTCAACTACAGTCTCCTTCATCCTACATCAAGGAGGTCCGAGACACCGTCATTTTCAAGACCTAACAAACATAATATTCTCCTAAGCAGAACTCAACGTAAGATCCTTAACGGCGGTACATTTTAAAGGCGAAAGGAACCAAGTAGCAGATTTTCTCAGCAGAAAGAAAATCCATCCCACAGAGTGGGCATTAAATCAAGAAGTCTTTTTACATCTTACCAATGCCTGGGGCTTCCCAGAGATAGATTTATTCCCTTCAAGGATAAACTCAAAAGCAAAACTCTTCTTTTCGCTGAATCCAGGAGACAACCCGACAGCAGTGGACGCCTTAGTCCAGGATTGGGATATGGAACTGGCATATGCCTTCCCTCCACTGCCCTTAATTCCGAGAGTTCTACGTAAGATTCAATAGAGTCAGACGACGGTTATTCTAATAGTGCTGTGCTGGTTCCCAGTACTGAAACAGATGGCGTTGGAAGATCCAATTCTTCTACCACTATAACGAAACTTCCTGACACAGGGCCCTCTTGTTCATCACAATCTAGAGTTCCTACGGCTTTCAGCCTGGATCCTGAGAAAGAAATTCTAAAATTGAAAGGCCTCTCAGAGTCAGTCATATCTACCTTACAAAAGAGTAGAAAGCCAGTCATTTCAGCCATATATCTTAAAGTCTGGAAGAAATTCTATTAATATTGTACAGGCCCAATACCCCTTAAACAGGAACCTGATATTCCTCAAATCTTAGATTTTCTTCAGGCTGGCTTTGACAAAGGTCTAAAGCCCAATACGCTAAAAGGACAAATCTCAGATCTGAGCTTCTTTTTTCTGATTACCCTCTGGCAGAACACCCTTAGGTGGTAAGGTTTATTAGAGCCACTCAACGTATTAGACCTACAATACGTAGTACCGTCCCTCCTTGGGACCTAAATTTTGTCCTGAATAATTTATGGGAAAATCCTTACGAACCTCTAGACCAAGCAGATCTCAGATCGGTAACACTTAAAACAGCGTTTCTGGTGTCAATAACCTCAGCCAGACGTATTGGGGAAATTCAAGTCCTTTCCATAAAAGACCCATATCTAATGATCCAGGTAGACTGTATCATTCTTAAGCTAGATCCATCCTTCCTTCCAAAAGTGGTAACTGACTTTCATAGGAGCCAGGAAATAATATTGCCCACCTTCTGTCAGGACCATAAAAACGAGAATGAACGTGCACTCCATTCTATGGATATTAAAAGAACAGTCCTACAATACCTAAAACTCACAGAAGGTTGGAGACTAGATTCAAATCTCTTCATCCATATGGCAGGGAAAAATAGAGGGAGGAAGGCATCAAAAGCCACCTTAGCTAGGTGGATAAAACTAGCCATTTCCACAGCATATACCTTGGCAGGAAAAATTCTGCCGGAAGGCCTTAAGGCTCACTTGCTGAGAGCAGTCTCGGCTTCTTGGGCAGAGAGTGCAGGGGCTTCCATGAATCAAATTTACAGGGCCGCAACTTGGTCCAAAATAAATACTTTCTGTAGACATTACAAATTGGACGTTCTGTCAAACCAACAGACGGCCTATGGGAGGCAAGTCCTCCAGGCAGTGATCCTGCCCTAAATAGGAGTTATTTGGTACTTCTCCTGGTGGTGCTATCAGGAGGGACGTCCTGGGAAAGTAGGAATTAGTCCTACCGGTAATTTGGTTTCCAGGAGTCCATCCTGACAGCACTCCTTATATTCCCTCCCGTATATTTCCTATCTGATGTGATATAAACATTTTGTAATGGAAATTTAATAAAAATAGAGTTGCATCCAGCGTGGTGTGGTACTTGGAAAAGACACTGAAGGGTGGAGGTGGGGAGGGACTATTTAACCTCTTCTGTGTTTCTTGTCCCTATCAAGGATATGAAGGACAACCTCCTGGTGGTGCTGTCAGGATGGACTCCTGGAAACCAAATTACCGGTAGGACTAATTCCTACTTTTCACATTATATGTTTTTACTATTGATGCTGCATAGGCAGCATCAATAGTAAAAAGTCGGTCACACTTACACGGTTAATGACTGCGTTACACCGCGTTATGCCGCGGTGTAACGCAGTCCTAAAACCGTATGTGGGCACTGACTGGAGGGGAGTATGGAGGGGGCACTGACTGGACGGAAGTAGGGAGGGGCCAATTCGTGGCCGGACTGTGCCTGTTGCTGATTGATCGCGGCCAGCCGGCCGCGACCAATCAGCGACTCGAGATTTCCGTTACAGACAAACAGATGAAAGTACCCCGTAGACAATTATATATATATAGATGTACAGCAGGAAACATAAGCATTTGATACACTGCTGATTTTGCAAGTTTTCCCACCTACAAAGAATTATTATTATTATTTATTGTTATAGCGCCATTTATTCCAAGAATGGAGATGTCTGCAATTTTTATGGTAGGTACACTTCAACTGTGAGAGACAGAATCTTAAAAAAAATCCAGAAAATCGCATTGTATGATTTTTATATAATTAATTTGCATTTTATTGCATGAAATATGTATTTGATACAATAGAAAAACAGAACTTAATATTTGGCACAGAAAACTTTGTTTGCAATTACAGAGTTCAGATGTTTCCTATAATTCTTCACCAAGTTTGCACACAATACAGCAGGGATTTTGGCCCTCTCCTCTATACAGATCTTCTCCAGATCTTTCAAGTTTTGTGTGTGTTGGTGGGCAGCATTGATATTCAGCTCCCTCTTGTCATGATCCAGTTCTGAGATTATGCTCAGCTCTCTTGTCTCTGGACTGGTCATGTGGGAGTTAATCCTCTCTGCCTCACCCTGGAGCTGGCTGAACTATTTAAGTCCTCTGCAGCCATTGGGCCAGTGTCAGCTATAGTTCATGCTGCACGGTTTGAGCTCCTGACCTGATCCCTGTTATTGTGTTCCTGTTTGCCTCTGACTGCCTACACCCGTTTATGACTTGTTCTGACCTCTGGCCTGTACCCCGACTCCGTCTCTGTCTCACATTTTGGTTACCACGTTCCCGGTAGGTTCTGACGTCTTGCTTGCCCCCGACTATTCTCTGCTCGCCCCTTCTGTACCGCGCTGCTATCTCTGTGTATGACCTTAGCTTGTTTCATGTCCCTTTCATTACCTGTGACACCTGTGTTGTTGCTCAGTGTTGCTGCGCTGTGTGTGCAACCTCCTTTCCTTAGCCAGCACCCCCTGGTGGAGATTGCTCTATACTGCACTGCAGCAACACATCACACCTCTATTGACTTCAGGTCTTGAGACTGGCTAGGCCACTCCAGGACCTTGAAATGCTTCTTGGCGGAGCCACACCTTTGTTGTCCTGGCTGTGTGTTTCAGGGCATTGTCATGCTGGAAGACCCAGCTATGAACCATCTTAAATGCTCTTTCTGAGGGAAGGAGGTTGTTGGCCAAAACCTCTTGACACATGACCCCATCCATCCTCTCTTCAATACGGTGCAGTCATCATGTCTCGATTGCAGAAAAGTACCCCCAAAGTATGATGTTTCCCCCACAATGCTTCACGGTTGGAACAGTGTTCTTGGGGACATACTCCTCCTTCTTCTTCCAAGCACGGCGAGTAGAGTTGATACCAAAAAATATATTTTGGTCTTTTCTGACAACATTACCTTCTTCCGTGCCTCCTCTGGACATTTAGATGGTCATTGGCGAATCTCAAACGGGTCTGGACATGTGCTGGCATGAGCAGGGGGACCTTGCCTGCCATGCAGGATTTTAATCCATGACAGCGTAGTGTGCTACTAACGGTAATGTTTGAGACTGTGGTCACAACTGTCTTCAGATCATTGCTCAGATCCTCCAGTGTAGTTCATTGCTGATACCTGACCTTTCTCAGAATCATCCTAACGTCATGACACTTTGATAAATCCCCAATACCTACAGTTGTAAGCGTGCCCTAAAAACACATTTCTTTTAGACCGACCTATCGCCTCAACATAACTATCTATTCCTGTTTTGCCCATACAAAATTTTCTTGAACACCAGGATCCTCGTATCAACTGTTCAAACATCCTACATGCATTTAATAGCCTTCTGTGTCCTTACACATACTGGTTGGTGACCAGTTCATGCAGTATTATGGGAACACCCTATTTATTCAATTGATGGCTGGACCATACAAACAAGCAATTGTTACCATAAACCTTTAGGCCAGTCTCACACGTCCAGATAATTCCGGTACCAGAAAAATCGGTACCGGAATTATCCGTGTCCGTGTGCCGGTGCGTTTCTGTGGCACACGTGTAGCACACGTGTGCCGCCCGTGTGCCCACTGGGTACCACACGCACCGTGCTGGAGACAGCGCTAAAGTTTAGCGCTGTCCCTTGCATCTGGTGCTGAAGCCCCATTCATATCTTCCCTGCAGCAGCGTTTGCTGTAGAGAAGATATGAATAATTGTGTGTAAAATCAAGATCCAGGTCATCACGTGTGAAACCGGCCTTAGTGTCTCTCTTATTTCCTCCGAGGTTGTAAGCTTGTGAGCAGGGCCCACACTCATCTTGATATCTGTTGATTTATGCTATTATTACTATTCTATAATGTCTTTTATTGTCTCTATAAGTCCCCTCTAAAATGTCAAGTGTTGCGGAATATGTTGGCGCTATAGAAATGAATTTATTATTATATTATTATTAGCTGAACAAGTATTTGACTACAATCCCACACACACTTTAGATACAGTAGCTATTGGCCGAACGATAGTTCAACTAATCAATTGGCCAGCTGCTATGTCGCCCAACTTTCCCATACACAGGAATGCTCCTGAGTTCTTTATGGGAGAGACATTTCTCTTTGTTAATACGTCATGGATTATTATTTCAGCACTACTAGTGTACATTTTCTGTATTCCAGCTTGAATGCAGTGCTCTACCTAAAGCACCGGTCCTGAATTTAAGAACTGGGGGAAAAAACTCTTAAGGATGTGTTTATCTATTTATTTTTTTATTGAATAATTACATTATGCATACATACAGCTTGTATCATCTACGGGTGGATATTAATATAGCAAAACTGAAAATCATGCAGATGTTTGCACTTAAACCTCTTGTTCCAATGGGTTTAGGTCAATTATAATGAGAATGAACCAAATAAGGTTGGGATCAGCTGAAAAAAAAACCTTTAAGGCCGGCTTCACACTCAGCGTATGAAAATACGGTCCGTATATTACGGCCGTAATACGCTGAAAAGTCCCGAAAATAGTGGTCCGTAGCTCCTCCGTAGGCAGGGTGTTTCACCGTTTTTTGCGCATGGCATCCTCCGTATGTAATCCGTTTGTCATCCGTACTGCGTGTTTTTATCGCAGGCTTGCAAAACCGACATACGGATATACAAGGGATCCATGTGTTAATATATATATATATATATATATATATATATACTGTAGATCATAAGAGGCCCCCTCTGCTGGTTGTCCTCATATGAACTCGAGCCAGGGAGGTTTCTAGGAAAGTTCCCACGATCTAGGAACAGCCAGCAGAGGGCGCCTCACCGCAAATGCAGGTAAATATAGGTCAATGACCTACTTTACCTACATTCTCCGGGGTTTTGCAGACATGAGCAATGTTGCATTAGCAAAGCTCGTGGCTGCAAAATATTTTAACCCCTTCAGATGGATTTACATCGTTGGACTTTACAGATCTGCGGAAGGTAAGGATATTGTTTGTTTATTATGTTTTTTTTTATACAGAACGAGGGTCTTCAGTGATTGGATTTGGCGTTCAATAAAATATTAACACAACCTTTGTTTTTATTTCATTAAAATAATTTTTAATAATGTGTTTGTGTATTTTTTTAACCCTTTACTAGTGTTGGATTAATAATGGATAGGTGTCATAATTGACGCCTCTCCATTATTAATTTGGCTTAATGTCACCTTACAATAGCAAGGTGGCATTAACCCTTCATTACCCCATATCCCACCGCTACACGGGAATGGGAAGAGAGTGGCCAAGTGCCAGAATAGGCGCATCTTCCAGATGTGCCTTTTCTGGGGTGGCTGGGGGCAGATGTTTATAGCCGGGGGGGGGGGCCAATAACCATGGACCCTCTCCAGGCTATTAATATCTGCCCTCAGTCACTGGCTTTACTACTCTGGCAGAGAAAATTGTGCGGGAGCCCACGCCAATTTTTCCCGCCATTTAACCCTTTAATTTAGTAGATAGAACGGCCAAATTTTGCATATACACACTACTAACATTAGTAGTGTGGAATATGCAAAAAAAATGGTGATATGAGATGGTTTACTGTATGTAAACCATGTCTCATATCATGTCGGGTTTAGGAAGGAGAAAGCAAAAGCCGGTAATTGAATTACCGGCTTTAAAGCTGTCTAGCGCTGGAAGAAATATTAATATATATATATATATGTGTCTCACTGACATATATATATATATATATATATATATACCTATTCTATGTGTACACATTTATTCTACCTATTCTAATGTCAGCTGTCAGTGTGATTTTACTGTACACCGCAATGAATTACCGGCTTTTCTCTCTAACACCGCTGCGTATTTCTCGCAAGTCACACTGCTGGTCCGTGTGTGATCCGTATTTTTGGGGCTTCCATAGACTTTCATTGACGTTTTATTTGCGCAATACGGTGACAAACGCAGCATGCTGCGATTTTCTTCGGCCGTAGAAAGCCGTATAATACTGATCAGTTTAATACGGCAGATAGGAGCAGGGGCATAGAGAATAATTGTGCCGTATGTTTTGCGAGTTTTACGGACGTTGTTTCTGCGCTCTAACGTCCGTAAAACTCGCAAGTGTGAAGCCGGCCTAAATGTCACAAATAGATCAACAGAGTTGTTAGTCAGCTGAGTTAAGATGCGAAAGTTAGTAAAGCATAGGTAACATTTAGTCGCCTGCCGCAAGCATGAGCTGATTAGGTTAAAAGCCCATATAAAAAGATCGAGTGAAAAAGTGCATTAATAAGGGCCTCTATGGAGATGATAGAGCTCCACAAAAAGAGCAGACCATCAGTCAGCATAAAACTGTTGATCTATTTGTGACTTTTAAAGTTTTTTTTTCAGCTGATTCCAACCAATTTGGTTCATTCTCATTATAATTGACCTAAACCCATTGGAACAAGAGGTTTAAGTGCAAACATCTGCATGATTTCTAGTTTTGATTTTTAAATGACGATGGTGTGGCTATTGTCTGTGTTTTGCTGCTATAACCCTTGAGCTTACTAGCGCCACTGCCTTTAGTTAATATTCTATCTAGGATCTTTATATATATTCAGTGTACTATACTTGGTAAGCATGCTACTTCTGTATTATATTACTATGATTAAATGTATTTGTGCACCTCGCTTGATGTCTGTCAACCCTGGCCTCCACACATCATGTCTCAAGCTGCCCTATTCATCTTCAGACCAGTGAACACTATTGTAACCCTGATCCCTGAGCCTGAAAATATGATGTGCTCATAATTAGGAACTCTGCCTCGGTATTGTGTTTAAATCAAGTGTTATTTATTGCAACATTTAACCTTTATTGTGCCAAATGAATGCTTTGCATAGGGCTTAGCAGTGTTTTCCCTAATACGTTCCAAGACAATGCTCTCTCCTCGACCTTTCATGCGACACTGCAGATAATATGCAAAGTTATTTTACAATTTGGTGCTGTTTTTATTCTCCTGCTGCTCGGAGGAAGCAGTGTTTCTGCATTACCTCAATCTGTGCACAAAATTTTCCCAGCATTATTCTACAGCTCAATTTACACAAAGGATTACGTATTCCAGAAGCTATTTCAAAATGTGATTAATGCCCATGCTATCAATCTGTAATATGACCCTGTGCACATTTTTACTGATAGAAAAGATGGCAAATAGTAATATAATATTATTTTACATTTCAAATTTCATTTATGAACAATTACTAATTTTTTTTTAATTTTTTTGTTTATATAAAAAGGATTATTTTACTGTATTCAATCTAAGGCTGGAGTCACACTCAGCGTAAGACAATATGGTCCGTATATTACGTCCGTAATACGCTGAAAAGTCCCCAAAAAAGTGGTCTGTAGCTCCTCCATAGGCAGGGTGTGTCAGCGTATTTTGCGCATGGCATCCTCCGTATGTAATCCGTATGGCATCCGTACTGCGTGTTTTCCTCACAGGCTTGCAAAACCGACATACGGCTATACAAGGGATCCATGTGTAAAAAAAAAAAAACAACAACATATACTGTCTATATATATATATATCAGCAAACACATATATGTATATATATTATTACTTCATACAGCGCTAGATAGCTTTAAAGCCGGTAATTCAATTACCGGCTTTGCTATCTCCTTCCTAAACCCGACATGATATGAGACATGGTTTACATACAGTAAACCATCTCATAATCCCATTTTTTTTACATATTCCACACTACTAATCTTAGTAGTGTGTATATGCAAAATTTGGCCGTTCTAGCTATTAAATTAAAGGGTTAAATGGCGGAAAAAATTGGCATGGGCTCCCGCGCAATTTTCTCCACCAGAGTAGTAAAGCCAGTGACTGAGGGCAGATATTAATAGCCTGGAGAGGGTCCATGGTTATTGGCCCCCCCTGGCTAAAAACACCTGCACCCAGCCACCCCAGAAAAGGCACATCTGGAAGATGCGCCTATTCTGGCACTTGGCCACTCTCTTCCCATTCCCGTGTAGCAGTGGGATATGGGGTAATGAAGGGTTAATGCCACCTTGCTATTGTAAGGTGACATTAAGCCAAATTAATAATGGAGAGGCGTCAATTATGACACCTATCCATTATTAATCCAATAGTAGTAAAGGGTTAAAAAATACACAAACACATTATTAAAAAGTATTTTAATGAAAAAATCACAAAGGTTGTTGTAATATTTTATTCTACGCTCAATCCACTCACTGAAGACCCTCGATCTGTAACAAAAAAAAACAAAAAACAACAATATACATACCTTCCGAAGATCTGCAAGGTCCCACGATGTAAATCCATCTGAAGGGGTTAAAATATTTTGCATTAAGGAGCTCTGCTAATGCAGCGCTGCTCCTTGCTGCAAAACCCCGGAGAATGAAGGTAAAGTAGGTCAATGACCTATATTTACCTTCATTTGCGGTGAGGCGCCCTCTGCTGGTTGTTCCTAGATCGTGGGAACTTTCCTAGAAAGCTCCCAGGCTCGAGTTCATAAGAGGCGCCCTCTGCTGGTTGTCCTCATATGAACTCGAGCCAGGGAGCTTTGAATTACCGGCTTTAACCCCTTCCCGACCTTTGACGCCACGTAGGCGTCATGAAAGTCGGTGCCAATCCGACCCATGACGCCTATGCGGCGTCATGGAAAGATCGCGTCCCTGCAGATCGGGTGAAAGGGTTAACTCCCATTTCACCCGATCTGCAGGGACAGGGGGAGTGGTAGTTTAGCCCAGGGGGGGTGGCTTCACCCCCCCGTGGCTACGATCGCTCTGATTGGCTGTTGAAAGTGAAACTGCCAATCAGAGCGATTTGTAATATTTCACCCATTATAACGGGTGAAATATTACAATCCAGCCATGGCCGATGCTGAAATATCATCGGCCATGGCTGGAAATACTAGTGTGCCCCCACCTCACCCCTCCGATCGCCCCCCCACCCCCCCGATCTGGCCGGTACACTGCTCCGGCTCCCCTCCGTCCAGTGCTCCGCTCCCCCCCATGCTCGTGTCCGCTCCCCCCGTGCTCCAATCACCCCCCCGTGCTCCAATCACCCCCCCTGCACTCCGATCCACCCCCCCCCCCGTGCTCTGTTCCACCCCCCCGTGCTCCATTCCAGCCCCCCGTGCTCCGTTCCACGCCCCCCGCGCTCCGTTCCACCCCTCCCGCGCTCCGATTCCCCCCCCCGTGCTCCGATCCCCCCCCCGTGGTCCCCCCCACCCTATCATACTTACCGATCCAGCCGTGGTCCCGTCCGTCTTCTCCCGGGCGCCGCCATCTTCCAAAATGGCGGGCGCATGCGCACTGCGCCCGCCGAATCTGCCGGCCGGCAGATTCGTTCCAAAGTGCATTTTGATCACTGAGATATAATCTATCTCAGTGATCAAAATAAAAAAAATAATAAATGACCCCCCCCCTTTGTCACCCCCATAGGTAGGGACAATAAAAAAATAAAGAAATTTTTTTTTTCCACTAATGTTAGAATAGGGTTAGGGGTAGGGTTAGGGTTAGGGGTAGGGTTAGGGCTAGGGGTAGGGGTAGGGGTAGGGTTAGGGTTAGGGGTAGGGTTAGGGGTAGGGTTAGGGCTAGGGTTAGGGCTAGGGTTAGGGGTAGGGGTAGGGTTAGGGCTAGGGGTAGGGGTAGGGTTAGGGTTAGGGGTAGGGGTAGGGTTAGGGCTAGGGTTAGGGTTTCGGTATGTGCACACGTATTCTGGTCCTCTGCAGATTTTTCCGCTGCGGATTTGATAAATCCGCAGTGCTAAACCGCTGCGGATTTATGGCGGATTTACCGCGGTTTTTCTGCGCATTTCACTGCGGTTTTACAACTGCGATTTTCTATTTGAGCAGTTGTAAAACCGCTGCGGAATCCGCACAAAGAAGTGACATGCTGCGGAATGTAAACCGCTGCGTTTCCGTGCAGTTTTTCCGCAGCATGGGCACAGCGATTTTTGTTTCCCGTAGGTTTACATTGAACTGTAAACTCATGGGAAACTGCTGCGGATCCGCAGCGTTTTCCGCAGCGTGTGCACATACCTTTAGAATTAGGCTATGTGCACACGGTGCGGATTTGGCTGCGGATTCGCAGCAGTGTTCCATCAGGTTTACAGTACCATGTAAACATATGGAAAACCAAATCCGCTGTGCCCATGGTGCGGAAAATACCACGCGGAAACGCTGCGTTGTATTTTCCGCAGCATGTCAATTCTTTGTGCGGATTCCGCAGCGTTTTACACCTGTTCCTCAATAGGAATCCGCAGGTGAAATCCGCACAAAAAACACTGGAAATCCGCGGAAAATCCGCAGGTAAAACGCAGTGCCTTTTACCCGCAGATTTTTCAAAAATGGTGCGAAAATATCTCACACGAATCCGCAACGTGGGCACATAGCCTTAGGGTTAGGGTTGGAATTAGGGTTGTGGTTATGGTTAGGGGTGTGTTGGGGTTAGGGTTGTGTTTAGGGTTATGGCTACAGTTGGGATTAGGGTTAGGGGTGTGTTGGGGTTAGTGTTGGAGGTAGAATTGAGGGGTTACCACTGTTTAGGCACATCAGGGGTCTCCAAACGCAACATGGCGCCACCATTGATTCCAGCCAATCTCGTATTCAAAAAGTCAAATGGTGCTCCCTCACTTCCGAGCCCTGAAGTGTGCCCAAACAGTGGTTTACCCCCACATATGGGGTACCAGCATACTCAGGACAAACTGCGCAACAATTACTGGGGTCCAATTTCTCCTGTTACCCTTGTGAATCAAAAAAAATGCTTGCTAAAACATAATTTTTGAGGAAAGAAAAATGATTTTTTATTTTCACGGCTCTGCGTTGTAAACGTCTGTGAAGCACTTGGGGGTTCAAAGTGCTCACCACATATCTAGATAAGTTCCTTGGGGGGTCTAATTTCTAAAATGGGGTCACTTGTGGGGGTTTCTACTGTTTAGGCACACCAGGGGCTCTGCAAACGCAACGTGACACCCGCAGACCATTCCATCAAAGTCTGCATTTCAAAAGTCACTACTTCCCTTCTGAGCCCCGACGTGTGCCCAAACAGTGGTTTACCCCCACTCATGGGGTATCAGCGTACTCAGGAGAAACTGGACAACAACTTTTGGGGTCCAATTTCTCCTGTAACCCTTGGGAAAATAAAAAATTCTGGGCTAAATAATTATTTTTGAGGAAAGAAAACGTATTTATTATTTTCACGGCTCTGCATTATAAACTTCTATGAAGCACTTGGGGGTTCAAAGTGCTCACCACACATCTAGATAAGTTCCTTTCGGGGTCTAGTTTCCAAAATGGGGTCACTTGTGGGGGGTTTCTACTGTTTAGGCACATCAGGGGCTCTGCAAACGCAACGTGACGCCCGCAGAGCATTCCATCAAAGTCTGCATTTCAAAACGTCACTACTTCAATTCCAAGCCCCGGCATGTGCCCAAACAGTAGTTTACCCCCACATATGGGGTATCATCATACTCAGGAGAAACTGGACAACAAATATTGGGGTCAAATTTCTCCTGTTACCCTTGGGAAAATTAAAAAATTCTGGGCTAAATAATTATTTTTGAGGAAAGAAAACGTATTTATTATTTTCACGGCTCTGCATTATAAACTTCTATGAAGCGCTTGGGGGTTCAAAGTGCTCACCACACATCTAGATAAGTTCCTTTCGGGGTCTAGTTTCCAAAATGCGGTCACTTGTGGGGGGTTTCTACTGGTAAGCCACATCATGGGCTCTGCAAACGCAACGTGACGCCCACAGAGCATTCCATCAAAGTCTGCATTTCAAAACGTCACTACTTCACTTCCGAGCCCCGGCATGTGCCCAAACAGTGATTTACCCCCACATATGGGGTATCAGCGTACTCAGGAGAAACTGGACAACAACTTTTGGGGTCAAATTTCTCCTGTTACCCTTGGGAAAATAAAAAATTGCAGGCTAAAAGATCATTTTTGAGAAAATAATTTTTATTTTTTTTTCATGGCTCTGCGTTATAAACTTCTGTGAAGCACTTGGGCGTTCAAAGTCCTCACCACACATCTAGATTAGTTCCTTTGGGGGTCTAGTTTCCAAAATGGTGTCATTTCTGGGGGATCTCCAATGTTTAGGCACACAGGGGCTCTCCAAACGTGACATGGTGTCCGCTAATGATTGGAGCTAATTTTCCATTTAAAAAGCCAAATGGCGTGCCATCCCTTCCGAGCCCTGCCGTGCGCCCAAACAGTGGTTTACCCCCACATATTGGGTATCTGCGTACTCAGGACAAACAGGACAACAATATTTGGGGTCCAATTTCTCCTATTATCCTTGGCAAAATAGGAAATTCCAGGCTAAAAAATCATTTTTGAGGAAAGAAAAATTATTTTTTATTTTCATGGCTCTGCGTTATAAACTTCTGTGAAGCACCTGGGGGTTTAAAGTGCTCAATATGCATCTAGATAAGTTCCTTGGGGGGTCTAGTTTCCAAAATGGGGTCACTTGTGGGGGAGCTCCAATGTTTAGGCACACAGGGGCTCTCCAAACGCGACATGGTGTCCGCTAACAATTGGAGCTAATTTTCCATTCAAAAAGTCAAATGGCGCGCCTTCCCTTCCGAGCCCTGCCGAGTGCCCAAACAGTGGTTTACCCCCACATATGAGGTATCGACGTACTCGGGAGAAATTGCCCAACAAATTTTATGATCCATTTTACCCTACTGCCCATGTGAAAATGAAAAAATTGAGGCGAAAAGAATTTTTTTGTGAAAAAAAAGTACTTTTTCATTTTTACAGATCAATTTGTGAAGCACCTGAGGGTTTAAAGTGCTCACTAGGCATCTAAATAAGTTCCTTGGGGGGTCTAGTTTCCAAAATGGGGTCACTTGTGGGGGAGCGCCAATGTTTAGGCACACAGGAGCTCTCCAAACGCGACATGGTGTCCGCTAACGATGGAAATAATTTTTCATTCAAAAAGTCAAATGGCGCTCCTTCCCTTCCGAGCCTTACCATGTGCCCAAACAGTGGTTTACCCCCACATGTGAGGTATTGGTGTACTCAGGAGAAATTGCCCAACACATTTTAGGATCCATTTTATCCTGTTGCCCATGTGAAAATGAAAAAATTGAGGCTAAAAGAATTTTTTTGTGAAAAAAAAGTACTTTTTCATTTTTACGGATTAATTTGTGAAGCACCTGGGGGTTCAAAGTGCTCACTATGCATCTAGATAAGTTCCTTGGGGCGTCTAGTTTCCAAAATGGGGTCACTTGTGGGGGAGCTCCAATTTTTAGGCACACGGGGGCTCTCCAAACGTGACATGGTGTCCGCTAAAGAGTGGAGCCAATTTTTGATTCAAAAAGTCAAATGGCGCTCCTTCCCTTCCAAGCCCTGCCGTGCGCCCAAACAGTGGTTTACCCCCACATATGAGGTATCAGCGTACTCAGGACAAATTGGACAACAACTTTCGTGGTTCAGTTTCTCCTTTTACCATTGGGAAAATAAAAAAATTGTTGCTAAAAGATAATTTTTGTGACTAAAAAGTTAAATGTTCATTTTTTCCTTCCATGTTGCTTCTGCTGCTGTGAAGCACCTGAAGGGTTAATAAACTTCTTGAATGTGGTTTTGAGTACCTTGAGGGGTGCAGTTTTTAGAATGGTGTCACTTTTGGGTATTTTCAGCCATATAGACCCCTCAAACTGACTTCAAATGTGAGGTGGTCCCTAAAAAAAATGGTTTTGTAAATTTCGTTGTAAAAATGACAAATCGCTGGTCAAATTTTAACCCTTATAACTTCCTAACAAAAAAATTTTGTTTCCAAAATTGTGCTGATGTAAAGTAAACATGTGGGAAATGTTATTTATTAACTATTTTGTGTCACATATCTCTCTGGTTTAACAGAATAAAAATTCAAAATGTGAAAATTGCGAAATTTTCAAAATTTTCGCCAAATTTCCGTTTTTATCACAAATAAACGCAGAATTTATTGACCTAAATTTACCACTAACATGAAGCCCAATATGTCACGAAAAAACAATCTCAGAACCGCTAGGATCCGTTGAAGCGTTCCTGAGTTATTACCTCATAAAGGGACACTGGTCAGAATTGCAAAAAACGGCAAGGTCTTTAAGGTCAAAATAGGCTGGGTCATGAAGGGGTTAAAGCTGTATGAAGTAATAATATATATACATATATGTGTCTCACTGACATATATATATATATATACAGGTCCTTCTCAAAAAATTAGCATATAGTGTTAAATTTCATTATTTACCATAATGTAATGATTACAATTAAACTTTCATATATTATAGATTCATTATCCACCAACTGAAATTTGTCAGGTCTTTTATTGTTTTAATACTGATGATTTTGGCATACAACTCCTGATAACCCAAAAAACCTGTCTCAATAAATTAGCATATTTCACCCATCCAATCAAATAAAAGTGTGTTTTAATAACAAACAAAAAAACCAACAAATAATAATGTTCAGTTATGCACTCAATACTTGGTCGGGAATCCTTTGGCAGAAATGACTGCTTCAATGCGGCGTGGCATGGAGGCAATCAGCCTGTGACACTGCTGAGATGTTATGGAGGCCCAGGATGCTTCAATAGCGGCTTTAAGCTCATCCAGAGTGTTGGGTCTTGCGTCTCTCAACTTTCTCTTCACAATATCCCACAGATTCTCTATGGGGTTCAGGTCAGGAGAGTTGGCAGGCCAATTGAGCACAGTAATACCATGGTCAGTAAACCATTTACCAGTGGTTTTGGCACTGTGAGCAGGTGCCAGGTCGTGCTGAAAAATGAAATCTTCATCTCCATAAAGCATTTCAGCCGATGGAAGCATGAAGTGCTCCAAAATCTCCTCATAGCTAGCTGCATTGACCCTGCCCTTGATGAAACACAGTGGACCAACACCAGCAGCTGACATGGCACCCCACACCATCACTGACTGTGGGTACTTGACACTGGACTTCAGGCATTTTGGCATTTCCTTCTCCCCAGTCTTCCTCCAGACTCTGGCACCTTGATTTCCGAATGACATGCAAAATTTGCTTTCATCAGAAAAAAGTACTTGGGACCACTTAGCAACAGTCCAGTGCTGCTTCTCTGTAGCCCAGGTCAGGCGCCTCTGCCGCTGTTTATGGTTCAAAAGTGGCTTTACCTGGGGAATGCGGCACCTGTAGCCCATTTCCTGCACACGCCTGTGCACGGTGGCTCTGGATGTTTCCACACCAGACTCAGTCCACTGCTTCCTCAGGTTCCCCAAGGTCTGGAATCGGTCCTTCTCCACAATCTTCCTCAGGGTCCGGTCTCCTCTTCTCGTTGTACAGCGTTTTCTGCCACATTGTTTCCTTCCAACAGACTTACCATTGAGGTGCCTTGATACAGCACTCTGGGAACAGCCTATTTGTTGAGAAATTTCTTTCTGGGTCTTACCCTCTTACTTGAGGGTGTCAATGATGGCCTTCTTGACATCTGTCAGGTCGCTAGTCTTACCCATGATGGGGGTTTTGAGTAATGAACCAGGCAGGGAGTTTATAAAAGCCTCAGGTATCTTTTGCATGTGTTTAGAGTTAATTAGTTGATTCAGAAGATTAGGGTAATAGGTCGTTTAAACTTTAGAGAACCTTTTCTTGATATGCTAATTTATTGAGACAGGTTTTTTGGGTTATCAGGAGTTGTATGCCAAAATCATCAGTATTAAAACAATATAAGACCTGACAAATTTCAGTTGGTGGATAATGAATCTATAATATATGAAAGTTTAATTGTAATCATTACATTATGGTAAATAATGAAATTTAACACTATATGCTAATTTTTTGAGAAGGACCTGTATACCCCTATACTATGTGTAGACATTTATTCCACCTATTCTATTGAAAGCTGTCAGTGTGATTTTACTGCACACCGCAGCGAATTGCCGGCTTTTCTCTCTAACACCGCTGCGTATTTCTCGCAAGTCACACTGCTGGTCCGTGTGTAATCCGTATTTTTCTGGCTTTCATAGACTTTCATTGGCGTTTTTTTTTGCGCAATACGGTGACAAACGCAGCATGCTGCGATTTTCTACGGCCGTAGAAAGCCGTATAATACTGATCAGTAAAATACGGCAGATAGGAGCAGGGGCATAGAGAATAATTGGGATGTTTGTTAGGCGAGTTTTACGGACGTATTTTCTGCACTCATACGTCCGTAAAACTCGCTAGTGTGATTCCAGCCTAAATTTGAATGAGTCCCTATAACAAACACCATGCATCACATTCAGAGAATTTGTTAATTCTGCTGTATTCCAGAAGAGGTACAAGACACAGATAGAGAAGCATTGCAAAATTATTAAAGTTTAAAAATATTGTAGTTCATTATGTTTGAATATGAGTTATCAATATAAAGAGAAAAAGAGCAGATCGGTGGGGTTGGTGCATAAGTAGAGTCCTAATCCCCTATAAACATAGAAAAAAAACTCAACATTTTGTTGTTTGTTGCTCACAGAAATTCATGCATTTTTGCTTTTATGCAATTTGCACAGAAAATACATGACTTTTCAGTTACCAGTTGTAACCTTCATTAGATTGTTTAAAGGGACTCTGTCACCTGAATTTGGAGGGAACAATCTTCAGCCATGGAGGCGGGGTTTTCGGGTGTTTGATTCACCGTTTCCTTACCCGCTGGCTGCAATATTGGATTGAAGTTCATTCTCTGTCCTCCGTAGTACACGCCTGGGCAAGGCGAACAATCTAATGAAGGTTACAACTGGTAACTGAAAAGTCATGTATTTTCTGTGCAAATTCAGGTGACAGAGTCCCTTTAAATGTTTACATCTGGCCACTGGTGGAGATACAAACAGCTGATCAGCAGGTTTGCCAGGTATCAGTCTCTCACCAATCTGATATTGATGACCTATCCAAAGGATCCAGATACAGCAATAAAAGGGTTAACAGAGCGCTTACCCTTACAGTATGGGTTTTACAGCTGTGTCAAGCAACAAGCCAGTGACAATTCCAAACACTGTTAGGCCAGGGTCACACGAGCGTATAACGTGGCTGAGGGCTGCGCAATAAAACATCATATAGCACTCAGACCAGTGTTATACTATGGGGCAGCTCAGATTGGCGATTATTTTCTCATGCTGATTTGTCATGAGAGAACAATCACAGCATGCTGCGATTGGCAGCGAGACTCGACTCATTTGACCCTCCTATACAAGTCTATGGGTGCGTGTGAAACTTCGGACTGCACTCTGATGCCATCTCAGTGCAGTCAGATATACACTGGGTCAGGACGTGGAGAATATGGAAAAATTACTTTCTCCACCTCTTCAATACCTATGCTGCGATTCTTTCGTGCTAGAGAATCTGAGTCCAGAGAACTGACACTCGGCTCACGCTCGCAGTAGACCTGGAGCCGAGTGTCATTGGCATATCACATCCAATGCTATATGCTCATGTGATTCCAGCCTTACCTAAAGAGTTGCTTTCAAAATATTTCTTCAGGAGCACATAACTCCTCTGCCGCCAGCTTGCTGCTTTGACATTGGCTGTGTACTGCTGAAAATTAGCAGCCGGGAACATCATCAAATGCCAAACTTGCATAGATTTTTTTTTATTTAAGTGTTACCATTTTCTGAGACCTGTAACATGTTTGTCTATTGGTGGAGTTGATATCCTGGAGTCTAATATTAAAATTTGTTTGATGATATGAAACATTAAAATGTGACAAACATGCAAAAGAATAGGAAATCAGGAAGGAGACAAACACTTTTTCACACAACAGTATCCTTTCAAATATAATATAATTTTTAAAAAATCTAAACATTTTATCCCCTTCCCGACATGAGCTGTATATGTACCCCGCAAACCACCCTACATATATTTCTTCTCGATTGCGCGTGCTCACACTGAGCACCGCAGCTATCAAGTGTGGGTATCAGCTCTATATGAGAGCGGACACCCTGCAGCAATGCCCCCACAGTGTGTCCGTAATGTCATGGTGCACTTTTATAGTTTACATTTTGGTGCCCTTTCTCTGGCAAAATCATATCAGACCTGTTCATGAGGAGAGATAACAAGAACCAATCAAACAACACAAACTCATTTAAGCTGTTGCTGAGCCCCCATTCAGATTAACCCCTGATAAACTGAACTCTGGTTAATATACTGCCAGGTCTGTGACATCATGCAACCACAAGCTTATGCTATCGTTTGGATGTGTGTAAGGCAACAAATGGAGCCCACATCGAACTGCACTGAATAGGTATGAAACTGGGAGAGGTTTTCTTTTATTTGGAGCAGATTTCACATTTCTGTTAAAAAAATTTTTTTCCCATAATGGATGATAAAAGCACTTAATAGTTCTGTAGTTTTTGTTGCTTTCCAGTGACTGGTCAAAAGTGCACCATGACTTTACAGACACACTGTTATATACCGGTGTGTGTGTGTGTATGTATATATATATATATATATATATATGTGTAGATAGATAGATAGAGTACAGACCAAAAGTTTGGACACACCTTCTCATTTAAAGATTTTTCTGTATTTTTATGACTATGAAAATTGTACATTCACACTGAAGGCATCAAAACTATGAATTAACACATGTGGAATTATATACTTAACAAAAAAGTGTGAAACAACTGAAATTATGTCTTATATTCTAGGTTCTTCAAAGTAGCCACCTTTTGCTTTGATGTCTGCTTTGCACACTCTTGGCATTCTCTTGATGAGCTTCAAAAGGTAGTCACCGGGGAATGGTCTTCCAACAATCTTGAAGGAGTTCCCAGAGATGCTTAGCACTTGTTGGCACTTTTGCCTTCACTCTGCGGTCCAGCTCACTCCAAAGTGAGTCATAGTCATAAAAATACAAAAAAATCTTTACATGAGAAGGTGTGTCCAAACTTTATATATATATATATATATATATATATATATATACAGTTAAGTCCATATATATTTGGACAGAGACAACATTTTTCTAATTTTGGTTATAGACATTACCACAATGAATTTTAAACAAAACAATTCAGATGCAGTTGAAGTTCAGACTTTCAGCTTTCATTTGAGGGTATCCACATTAACCCCTTCCCGACCCATGACGCCACGTAGGCGTCATGAAAGTCGGTGCCATTCCGACCCATGACGCCTATGCGGCGTCATGGAAAGATCGCGTCCCTGCAGATCGGGTGAAAGGGTTAACTCCCATTTCACCCGATCTGCAGGGACAGGGGG
The DNA here is from genome assembly GCF_032444005.1 of Ranitomeya imitator. Classification (NCBI taxonomy): domain Eukaryota; kingdom Metazoa; phylum Chordata; class Amphibia; order Anura; family Dendrobatidae; genus Ranitomeya; species Ranitomeya imitator. The sequence goes on along the minus strand of NC_091286.1, from coordinate 235,602,377 downwards.
AGTGGTAGTTTAGCCCAGGGGGGGTGGCTTCACCCCCTCGTGGCTACGATCGCTCTGATTGGCTGTTGAAAGTGAAACTGCCAATCAGAGCGATTTGTAATATTTCACCTATTATAACGGGTGAAATATTACAATCCAGCCATGGCCGATGCTGAAATATCATCGGCCATGGCTGGAAATACTAGTGTGCCCCCACCCCACCCCACCGATCGCCCCCCCAGCCCTCCGATCTGGCCGGTACACTGCTCCGGCTCCCCTCCGTCCAGTGCTCCGCTCCCCCCCGTGCTCGTGTCCGCTCCCCCCGTGCTCCAATCACCCCTCCGTGCTCCAATCACCCCCCTGCACTCCGATCCACCCCCCCCGGTGCTCCGTTCCACCCCCCCGTGCTCCATTCCAGCCCCCCCGTGCTCCGTTCCACGCCCCCCGTGCTCCGTTCCACACCTCCCACACTCCGATTCCCCCCCCCGTGCTCCGATCCCCCCCCCCCCGTGGCCCCCCCCACCCCATCATACTTACCGATCCAGCCGGGGTCCCGTCCGTCTTCTCCCTGGGCGCCGCCATCTTCCAAAATGGCGGGCGCATGCGCAGTGCGCCCGCCGAATCTGCCGGCCGGCAGATTCGTTCCAAAGTGCATTTTGTTCACTGAGATAGATTATATCTCAGTGATCAAAATAAAAAAAATAATAAATGACCCCCCCCCCCCTTTGTCACCCCCATAGGTAGGGACAATAAAAAAATAAAGACATTTTTTTTTCCCACTAATGTTAGAATAGGGTTAGGGTTAGGGTTAGGGGTAGGGTTAGGGTTAGGGGTAGGGTTAGGGGTAGGGTTAGGGGTAGGGTTAGGGTTAGGGTTAGGGTTAGGGCTAGGGTTAGGGGTAGGGTTAGGGGTAGGGTTAGGGGTAGGGGTAGGGTTAGGGGTAGGGTTAGGGTTAGGGTTAGGGCTAGGGTTAGGGGTAGGGTTAGGGGTAGGGTTAGGGTTAGGGTTAGGGTTAGGGTTAGGGTTAGGGGTAGGGTTAGGGTTAGGGTTAGGGTTAGGGCTAGGGGTAGGGTTAGGGTTAGGGCTAGGGTTAGGGTTTCGGTATGTGCACACGTATTCTGGTCCTCTGCGGATTTTTCCGCTGCGGATTTGATAAATCCGCAGTGCTAAACCGCTGCGGATTTATGGCGGATTTACCGCGGTTTTTCTGCGCATTTCACTGCGGTTTTACAACTGCGATTTTCTATTTGAGCAGTTGTAAAACCGCTGCGGAATCCGCACAAAGAAGTGACATGCTGCGGAATGTAAACCGCTGCGTTTCCGTGCAGTTTTTCCGCAGCATGGGCACAGCGATGTTTGTTTCCCGTAGGTTTACATTGAACTGTAAACTCATGGGAAACTGCTGCGGATCCGCAGCGTTTTCCGCAGCGTGTGCACATACCTTTAGAATTAGGCTATGTGCACACGGTGCGGATTTGGCTGCGGATCCGCAGCAGTGTTCAATCAGGTTTACAGTACCATGTAAACATATGAAAAACCAAATCCGCTGTGCCCATGGTGCGGAAAATACCGCGCGGAAACGCTGCGTTGTATTTTCCGCAGCATGTCAATTCTTTGTGCGGATTCCGCAGCGTTTTACACCTGTTCCTCAATAGGAATCCGCAGGTGAAATCCGCACAAAAAACACTGGAAATCCGCGGAAAATCCGCAGGTAAAACGCAGTGCCTTTTACCCACGGATTTTTCAAAAATGGTGCGAAAATATCTCACACGAATCCGCAACGTGGGCACATAGCCTTAGGGTTAGGGTTGGAATTAGGGTTGTGGTTATGGTTAGGGGTGTGTTGCGGTTAGGGTTGTGTTTAGGGTTATGGCTACAGTTGGGATTAGAGTTAGGGGTGTGTTGGGGTTAGTGTTGGAGGTAGAATTGAGGGGTTACCACTGTTTAGGCACATCAGGGGTCTCCAAACGCAACATGGCGCCACCATTGATTCCAGCCAATCTCGTATTCAAAAAGTCAAATGGTGCTCCCTCACTTCCGAGCCCTGACGTGTGCCCAAACAGTGGTTTACCCCCACATATGGGGTACCAGCATACTCAGGACAAACTGCGCAACAATTACTGTGGTCCAATTTCTCCTGTTACCCTTGTGAATCAAAAAAAATGCTTGCTAAAACATAATTTTTGAGGAAAGAAAAATGATTTTTTATTTTCACGGCTTTGCGTTGTAAACGTCTGTGAAGCACTTGGGGGTTCAAAGTGCTCACCACATATCTAGATAAGTTCCTTGGGGGGTCTAATTTCTAAAATGGGGTCACTTGTGGGGGTTTCTACTGTTTAGGCACACCAGGGGCTCTGCAAACGCAACGTGACACCCGCAGACCATTCCATCAAAGTCTGCATTTCAAAAGTCACTACTTCCCTTCTGAGCCCTGACGTGTGCCCAAACAGTGGTTTACCCCCACTCATGGGGTATCAGCGTACTCAGGAGAAACTGGACAACAACTTTTGGGGTCCAATTTCTCCTGTAACCCTTGGGAAAATAAAAAATTCTGGGCTAAATAATTATTTTTGAGGAAAGAAAATGTATTTATTATTTTCACGGCTCTGCATTATAAACTTCTATGAAGCACTTGGGGGTTCAAAGTGCTCACCACACATCTAGATAAGTTCCTTTCGGGGTCTAGTTTCCAAAATGGGGTCACTTGTGGGGGGTTTCTACTGTTTAGGCACATCAGGGGCTCTGCAAACGCAACGTGACGCCCGCAGAGCATTCCATCAAAGTCTGCATTTCAAAACGTCACTACTTCAATTCCAAGCCCTGGCATGTGCCCAAACAGTGGTTTACCCCCACATATGGGGTATCAGCGTACTCAGGAGAAACTGGACAACAACTTTGGGGGTCCAGTTTCTTCTGTAACCCTTGGGAAAATAAAAAATTCTGGGCTAAATAATTATTTTTGAGGAAAGAAAACGTATTTATTATTTTCACGGCTCTGCATTATAAACTTCTATGAAGCACTTGGGGGTTCAAAGTGCTCACCACACATCTAGATAAGTTCCTTTGGGGGTCTAGTTTCCAAAATGGGGTCACTTGTGGGGGGTTTCTACTGTTAAGCCACATCAGGGGCTCTGCAAACGCAACGTGACGCCCACAGAGCATTCCATCAAAGTCTGCATTTCAAAAGTCACTACTTCACTTCCGAGCCTCGGCATGTGCCCAAACAGTGGTTTACCCCCACATATGGGGTATCATCGTACTCAGGAGAAACTGGACAACAACTTTTGGGGTCAAATTTCTCCTGTTACCCTTGGGAAAATAAAAAATTGCAGGCTAAAAGATCATTTTTGAGAAAATATATATATTTTTTTTTTCATGGCTCTGCGTTATAAACTTCTGTGAAGCACTTGGGGGTTCAAAGTCCTCACCACACATCTAGATTAGTTCCTTTGGGGGTCTAGTTTCCAAAATGGTGTCATTTCTGGGGGATCTCCAATGTTTAGGCACACAGGGGCTCTCCAAACGTGACATGGTGTCCGCTAATGATTGGAGCTAATTTTCCATTTAAAAAGCCAAATGGCGTGCCATCCCTTCCGAGCCCTGCCGTGCGCACAAACAGTGGTTTACCCCCACATATTGGGTATCTGCGTACTCAGGACAAACAGGACAACAATATTTGGGGTCCAATTTCTCCTATTATCCTTGGCAAAATAGGAAATTCCAGGCTAAAAAATCATTTTTGAGGAAAGAAAAATTATTTTTTATTTTCATGGCTCTGCGTTATAAACTTCTGTGAAGCACCTGGGGGTTTAAAGTGCTCAATATGCATCTAGATAAGTTCCTTGGGGGGTCTAGTTTCCAAAATGGGGTCACTTGTGGGGGGGCTCCAATGTTTAGGCACACAGGGGCTCTCCAAACGCGACATGGTGTCCGCTAAGAATTGGAGCTAATTTTCCATTCAAAAAGTCAAATGGCGCGCCTTCCCTTCCGAGCCCTGCCGAGTGCCCAAACAGTGGTTTACCCCCACATATGAGGTATCGACGTACTCGGGAGAAATTGCCCAACAAATTTTATGATCCATTTTACCCTACTGCCCATGTGAAAATGAAAAAATTGAGGCGAAAAGAATTTTTTTGTAAAAAAAAAGTACTTTTTCATTTTTACAGATCAATTTGTGAAGCACCTGAGGGTTTAAAGTGCTCACTAGGCATCTAAATAAGTTCCTTGGGGGGTCTAGTTTCCAAAATGGGGTCACTTGTGGGGGAGCGCCAATGTTTAGGCACACAGGAGCTCTCCAAACGCGACATGGTGTCCGCTAAAAATGGAAATAATTTTTCATTCAAAAAGTCAAATGGCGCTCCTTCCCTTCCGAGCCTTACCATGTGCCCAAACAGTGGTTTACCCCCATATGTGAGGTATTGGTGTACTCAGGAGAAATTGCCCAACACATTTTAGGATCCATTTTATCCTGTTGCCCATGTGAAAATGAAAAAATTGAGGCTAAAAGAATTTTTTTGTGAAAAAAAAGTACTTTTTCATTTTTACGGATTAATTTGTGAAGCACCTGGGGGTTCAAAGTGCTCACTATGCATCTAGATAAGTTCCTTGGGGCGTCTAGTTTCCAAAATGGGGTCACTTGTGGGGGAGCTCCAATTTTTAGGCACACGGGGGCTCTCCAAACGTGACATGGTGTCCGCTAAAGAGTAGAGCCAATTTTTGATTCAAAAATTCAAATGGCGCTCCTTCCCTTCCAAGCCCTGCCGTGCGCCCAAACAGTGGTTTACCCCCACATATGAGGTATCAGCGTACTCAGGACAAATTGGACAACAACTTTCGTGGTTCAGTTTCTCCTTTTACCATTGGGAAAATAAAAAAATTGTTGCTAAAAGATAATTTTTGTGACTAAAAAGTTAAATGTTCATTTTTTCCTTCCATGTTGCTTCTGCTGCTGTGAAGCACCTGAAGGGTTAATAAACTTCTTGAATGTGGTTTTGAGTACCTTGAGGGGTGCAGTTTTTAGAATGGTGTCACTTTTGGGTATTTTCAGCCATATAGACCCCTCAAACCGACTTCAAATGTGAGGTGGTCCCTAAAAAAAATGGTTTTGTAAATTTCGTTGTAAAAATGACAAATCGCTGGTCAAATTTTAACCCTTATAACTTCCTAACAAAAAAAAATTTTGTTTCCAAAATTGTGCTGATGTAAAGTAAACATGTGGGAAATGTTATTTATTAACTATTTTGTGTCACATATCTCTCTGGTTTAACAGAATAAAAATTCAAAATGTGAAAATTGCGAAATTTTCAAAATTTTCGCCAAATTTCCGTTTTTATCACAAATAAACACAGAATTTATTGACCTAAATTTACCACTAACATGAAGCCCAATATGTCACGAAAAAACAATCTCAGAACCGCTAGGATCCGTTGAAGCGTTCCTGAGTTATTACCTCATAAAGGGACACTGGTCAGAATTGCAAAAAACGGCAAGGTCTTTAAGGTCAAAATAGGCTGGGTCATGAAGGGGTTAAAATTGGATGAAGGGTTTAGGAGTTTCAGCTCCTTAACATGTGCCACCCTGTTTTTAAAGGAGCCAAAAGTAATTGGACAGATTCAATAATTTTAAATAAAATGTTCATTTTTAGTACTTGGTTGAAAACCCTTTGTTGGCAATAACTGCCTGAAGTCTTGAACTCATGGACATTACCAGACGCTGTGTTTCCTCCTTTTTGATGCTCTGCCAGGCCTTCACTGCGGTGGTTTTCAGTTGCTGTTTGTTTGTGGGCTTTTCTGTCTGAAGTTTAGTCTTTAACAAGTGAAATGCATGCTCAATTGGTTCGAGATCAGGTGACTGACTAGGCCATTCAAGAATATTCCACTTCTTTGCGTTAATAAACTCCTGGGTTGCTTTGGTTTTATGTTTTGGGTCATTGTCCATCTGTAGTATGAAACGACGACCAATCAGTTTTGCTGCATTTGGCTGGATCTAAGCACACAGTATGTCTCTGAATACCTCAGAATTCATTCGGCTGGTTCTGTCCTGTGTCACATCATCAATAAACACTAGTGACCCAGTGCCACTGGCAACCATGCATGCCCAAGCCATCACACTGCCTCCGCCGTGTTTTACAGATGATGTGGTATGCTTTGGATCATGAGCTGTACCACGCCTTCGCCATACTTTTCTCTTTCCATCATTCTGGTAGAGGTTGATCTTGGTTTCATCTGTCCAAAGAATGTTCTTCCAGAACTGTGCTGGCTTTTTTAGATGTTTTTAGCAAAGTCCAGTCTAGCCTTTTTATTCTTGATGCTTATGAGTGGCTTGCACCGTGCAGTGAACCCTCTGTATTTACTTTCATGCAGTCTTCTCATTATGGTAGATTTGGATATTGATACGCCTACCTCCTGGAGAGTGTTGTTCACTTGGTTGGCTGCTTTGAAGGGGTTTTGTCTTCATCATGGAGATTATTCTGCGATCATCCACCACTGTTATCTTCCGTGGGCGCCCAGGTCTTTTTGCATTGATGAGTTCGCCAGTGCTTTCTTTCTTTCTCAGGATGTACCAAATTGTAGATTTTGCCACTGCTAATATTGTAGCAATTTCTCGGATGGGTTTTTTCTGTTTTCACAGCTTAAGGATGGCTTGTTTCACCTGCATGGAGAGCTCCTTTGACTGCATGTTTACTTCACAGCGAAACCTTCCAAATGCAAGCACCAGACCTCAAATCAACTCCAGGCCTTTTATCTGCTTAATTGAGAATGACATAACGAAGGGATTGCCCACACCTGTCCATGAAATAGCCTTGGAGTCAATTGTCCAATTACTTTTGGTCCCTTTAAAAACAGGGTGGCACACGTTAAGGAGCTGAAACTCCTAAACCCTTCATCCAATTTTAATGTGGATACCCTCAAATGAAACCCGAAAGTCTGAACTTCAACTGCATCTGAACTGTTTTGTTCAAAATTCATTGTGGTAATGTCTATAACCAAAAGTAGAAAAATGTTGTCTCTGTCCAAATATATATGGACCTAACTGTATATATATATATATACACAGCTCTGGAAAAAAATTAAGAGACCACCACATCAAAACCTCAAAACCCTGTCATGGGCAGCCCAATCTCCAGACGTGAACCTCATTGAAAGCCTCTGGAATGTAATCAAGAGGATGATGGATAGTCACAAGCCGTCAAACAAAGATCTGCTTACATTTTTTGCGCCAGAAGCAGTGTGAAAAACTGGTGGATAGCATGCCAAGACGCATGAAATCTGTGATTAAAAATCATGGTTATTCCACAAAATATTGATTTTTGAACTCTTCCTGAGTTAAAACATTAGTATTGTTTCTAAATGATTATGAACTTGTTTTCTTTGCATTATTTGAGGTCTGAAAACACTTTGTTTGTTTTTTAATTTTGACCATTTCTCCTTTCCAGAGAAAAAATACAAAATTTATTGCTTGGAAGTGCGGAGACGTTGTCAGAAGTTTACAGAATAAATGAACAATTTACATTTTACTCAAAAATATACATATAAAGAGAAAAATCAGACCAACTGAACATTTTGCAGAGGTCTCTTAATTTTTGCCAGAGCTGTATACATGTAACTTTCTCGCCATAAAGGGAGGGGGGCCCAGACAAATTTTTTGCACAGGGGCCCCAAACTGTCAGTGTCTGTCCTTGAATATATACAGTGGGGGAAATAAATATTTGATCCCTTGCTGAATTTGTAAGTTTGCCCACTGACAAAGACATGCGCAGTCAATAATTTTAAGGATAGGTTAATTTTGTTAATTTTAACATTGAGAGATAGAATATCAAAAATAAAATCAAGAAAATCACATTTTATAAATTATATAAATTTATTTGCATTTTGCAGTGAGAAATAAGTATTTGATCCCTCTGGCAAACAAGACTTAATACTTGGTGGCAAAAACCTTGTTGGCAAGCACAGCAGGCAGACGTTTTTTGTAGTTGATAATGAAGTTTGCTCTCATGTCAAGAGGAATTTTGGTCCACTCCTCTTTGCAGATCATCTTGAAATACCATGTATAACTATTGGGTGCATTATACTACTATGTATGACTATGGGGATGCATTATACTACTATATATGGCTATGGTGTGCATTATACTTTGTGGAGGACTATGGGGTGCTTAATTGCTTAATACTATATGGATGACTGTGGGGGTGCATTATACTTTATGGATGACTGTGGGATGTGTATTATACTACCTGTATGACTATGAGCTGTGCATTATACTATATAGAGGACTATGGGCTGTGCATTATGCTACTGTATAAGATTGACTATGTGGAGCGCATTATACTTCTGCTATGGGGCCCCATGTCTTGCATGCATGCTCCTGGTGAGTATAATGGTTTATTTTTTTTCTGTGCATTAAAGAACAGCGGCAGAACTGAGGACAAATACCAAGATAGGGGATATATACAAGGATGTGGCCCAGGATGAGGGACATATATACCAGGATAGAGGGAGGATATATATAATAAATATATATATTTATTTATTCAGGATGGGGGGAAGAGATGCAAATCTTGCATCAGGGCACATTAGACTCAAGTTACGCCACTGCCAAGATGGCAGTGATGGTGGCCTTCAGCAGGCCTCTGGATTCCATGATAGCCCTTTGGTGATCAACGATTTCAATGAAGTTGTTTTTTATTTCAGAATATAGACCGTTTCAGGTGAGAAAAGTAAGCAGCAATTCTGCAGTTCACCTGCTAACTACCAAGGCAATCTTTTTACGTGGTCATCCAACAAAGAATAGAATGTTCATATACTATCTTGATTGAATTTATAATGCATATAAATAACGATTTATGTAATAAACCACTCTGACATAAGTCTAGCAAGGCTAGGAATGAGCTCATGCCCATCAGTACGTGTGGTGGTAGGATAGGCCTTGCAAGATTTCCAAATTCTCCATATTTCATACCAGATGTGAAGTACCACACAGTCTATGTCTATTTTGATATCTGGAAATTCAATTTTTCATGTACAAAATATGATGAACATGGTCATTTGTATTTTAGGTCAATAAATATTTTTTTTGCAAAAATGAATATCATATTTAGCACACTCTATTCATTTTTTTTTGTGGAAATAGATGTAGTGAACGATCATTTTAAAAGACTTTTAATAATATTTGAATGGCGTGGATATATAGATTTCATTTTACGGTAATTTGAGCACTTACAGGGCCTACACACTAATCCTTCAATGCAGATATTTTGATGACATCAGAACAAGCATTTTGTTATCTTTGTCTCTGAAAACAATTTGACATTCCCTTGCAAACCACCTCACTGTCCAAAAGTTTTTTCTAATATCTAATCTATCTCCTCCCATTCAGTTTCATCCCATTGCTTCTCAACCATGTGCAAATGAGAATGAGGATGATCCCTCTAAACTGTGACATCCCTTCAAATATATGTAGACAGCTATTAAGTCTCCTCTTAGCCTTATTTTTTGCAAGCTAAACATTCCTAGGTCGTGTAACTGTTCCCCGTAGAACATAGTTTGCAGTCCGTTCACCATCCTGGTAGCTCTTCTCTGAACTTGCTCCAGTTTTTCAATGTCTTTTTTAAAATGTGGTGCCCAAAACTGGGCAAACTATTCTAGATGAGGTCTGACCAAGGAGGAGTAGAGGGGGGTAATTACTTCATATGATCTAGACTCTTAATACATCCTTGAACTGTGTTTGTCTTTTTTGCTGCTGCATCACACTGTTATCTTAAGTGCAATCTTCGATCTATTAGTGTACCCAAGTCTTTTTCACATGTGCTGTTGCGTAGTTTTATTACTGAGGGCAGATTCTCTTCCAGATCAGTTTGCGGCTCATTTACGTATAACAAATACATGGATTTCTCTGGAATAAGATATTAGATTGCAGATATCAAGGTACCATTTTTTTCAGCTTTCTATGACCTACATGCTCATATAGACGGTTTAAGAATGTTGATCCTTTTGTCCTTTAAAGAGAATCTGTCAGCTACCATAGACCCCTAAACCACCACCATGTCTATATTTGCTTGCTAACAAGCCCGTTTTTATGGCTTATTGATTGTTAATGTGCGGAAAAGCTGGGGGTATACTCCCCAGCTCCACTGACACACTGCGCATGCTAAGTGAGGATGCATAATGTTAAATTCAGTGAGCCACAGAGGTGCTCTACAAAGTCGCCTGCAACACAGCGTGAGGCTGGTCTTGTATCTCCCATATAGCACCAATGGAACACACAACATACTAGTAGGTTGTTTGTTTCATTGCTGGTATATGGGGGGCTGTAAGACTTCCACGGCGGGATGAGTCCTGCGGCACTGCCGCCTCCTTGGGCATGAGTTTTGCGCTGCTGATATGCAAACAGCCGGTGGTGATATCACCATTACAAATGATATCACTCATGCCCCTATGACTAGATACTCACTAATTAGTATATCATGATCATAGTTTTAAAAATGATTTTATGGTGATTTTACATTCATTAAGTCATAAAAAGAGGCTTGTAATAACGCAGATATAGGGTTCAATAAAGACATGGTGGAAGTTTTAGGGGTCTAAAGTAGCTGACAGATTCTCTTTAAGAAAGACTGCTGTAAAGGACCAACAACCATACATTATTTATTTGCAAATAGCACTACAGCTTTATTTATTGTTATTATTGCTTGATAATGCAAATATATTATACCACTTCTCTGCCCAACGTAGCTACTATGTCAAGTGGTAGGTGGGCCTTTGCGCTTCCCATGTACCATGGTAGAAAGTGTAGCACTTACAGCAAATATGATGAGCTAATAAAAAAAACAGATTATTAGAGGTTAAATCTCTAAGCTGGTGCAATACATCTCAAGTCCATTAGAAAAAACTCCTCTTGCTGGGCAAGGTTCTCTGCATTGTCAGATTTTATGCAAATGATCTATTGAACGTCAAAACTTGGTGAAATGCCGTAGGCCAAATCATGTGCAGACATGTTCACTAATCTTATGTATGTTTTCCTTTGTCATTGTGGATTGTGGTCCTATCACCTGGACCATTCTAGTATTAGTTTGTTTTTCAATGTAGGTTGAAGAGTTTAAGATAAGGTGAGTGTCATTCACATAAATATTGTGCAATGATTATGAGCAGGTGGAAACAGAATGAAACACGATAGCAAAGAAAATTATTGTACGTAGCTATATTCTTCTTTTCAAAAGAAATAGTCCTGCATAAATTAGATTAGGGTTTTAGGAAAAATCTAGGAATGCAATGGTGAAGAATTATTAGCAAGAATCATAGCAAGTAATTGAATTTCCACTTCTGTTAATTCCATGAGCATACAACTAGACAAGTCATAGAGAAATAGAAACCTATTGAGTATAATAAAGAGATACTGGGATCCAAATAGTACAAATACAAGTAACACAATTTATTAATACAATGTAGTACATACAGTGGTATACCAAAGACAACTACATACATAAATAATGCTAGACAGACGAAAGAAGCCAATAGAGACAAATTACCCCACTAAGATATAGGCATATGTTGGCTTAAATGTGTAAATATTCATAAATAGGAATAGTAAGTAATGTTACAAAAACAACATTCAAAGTATACAAATCACAATGGATATAAAACAGCACCTCAATATTAAGTAAATTGAACCTACACATGTAAAAGTATTGCTATCTGACTGAGACTATGATAATGATGACCATATATTACTTGTGGCCATGGGGTGGTATGGGGTAAGCAACAACCTCGACGCGCATTTCACCACTAAGACACGCAGCTTCGTCAGGACAAGTCATACTTGCCATAAGACATTTACCATAGGATATACTATAAATGTCTGGTAGGTGGAGCTTCAATTTTTGGGATCCCTGCATTTAAGTAGCATGAGGGTCCCAAAATCCTTACTTTTCAAAACAGTCAGCATCCACTCCAAGGGAAGGGACCCAGTCAGAGTTCTGCTCTAATCGTGGAAGTTTATGGTTGTCACAGAAATAGCCAAGCATCATTGCAGTCATAAGATGCCTATAAAGGGTAACCTGCAGAGGCATAACAATCTCAGTCACATGGGATGAGACAACGAATGAGCCAGAAAGTGAAGGGGGTCCACTTGGATCGCCGGCAGAAACTACTCTTAACTGTTTCAGCATTTTCATGACATGGGTACATTGCTACATTGTGATGGAGCAGCAAGCACTTGACTCCCTGCTCTGTCACAAGATGGGGTAAGGCATTGGCTGCTTAAGGCCTGCAGTATATCAGAGCTCAGAGGGGCATGGAGAAAGTAGGGCAGCGTAATGACGTCACATTGTCATCCTGCCTGCAACATGCCATGGGCTGCAGTGAGAAGGGGGTGAAGTGAGAACTATTTTAAAAAAATACAATTAAAAAACAGAGCATTGTAGGACACTATGGGATACACCATTAATTTGATGGGGACATTATTATTGCATGGGGCACAGATATTATTACACTGGAGCAAAGGGGGCATTATTATTTAACTGAAAAAAGGGGCATTAGTATCATTGTATTGTATCATCATTATTGTATGGGGTACAAAGAGGGACCTAATTATTCTATAGGGCCAAAAAGGAGGATATCATTATTCTATGGGGCACAGAGTAGGACATTGCAAAGGGGTCATGACTTCTGCATGCAGGCACAAAGAGGGCACTATTACTGTGCGGATGCAAAAAGAATGCACTATAACTGTATTGCGGTAGATCAGATAAAGTTTTAGTTGTGGGGGGGCACAAAACTGGGGTATTCCAATAGGGGATAGAATTATTATCGTGTAGTGTGCTACTTAGTTTATTTACATTCGAATAAATGTCATGAGCCAAAGATTTCTGTGTAAGCAACATGGGATGTTTGCCAGCTCACCTCCAGGAACTACACGGACCAGTCCTTGTCCAACTATTTTCCATGCAGAACTGAAGTAGGTAAAAACAGAACTCTTGAGCCTATATTTTGGACAAATATTAAAAATCTAAAACATAAAATAGAATAGCCTCTGACGCAACTCGAACACTATACTTATGTTCATATTTGTAACAATATATAGTGAAATCGTCTGTGAACTCACCATTGGAGTACATAATTAAAAATGTGTGTAAAGAGAAATGAAACAAATAGCGAACAAAAGAAATATATGTATTTGACAGAAATAGCAATCATTTTAATAATATCCAAGAAATAATGTAATACAATGCATGTTTTTACATACAATAAAAAATCACGGACGTCTGAGGACTGGATTAAGGGAGATCTTCTGTTCAGGATCCTCATCTCTTGGCCCCAGGAATAATTTAATGCCAAGTTATTTTTAAGAGACCCATTTAACGAGTAATAATTTTCCAATTTGGAGCCCCCCTTCAATGTCCATCAGCAGATTTTGACAGCTCATGATAGAAGTGGATTGTCAAAATTAAGGCTCCAATCATTATTCCTAGTTAGGGCTCTGTTCATCTCTCTATGGTACACGTTAAGAATATACTCCCATAGATCTCCCATATATATGCCTGATGTGTTGCCATTGCTTACAACTGCCATAGCGTTGTAGTCTGACTCACATTTAAAAAAAAAAGTCACATTGCAATATCACCTCTCCATTTGGATGTACAAGGCAGTTATGAACAAATTGCTTTTTGGATGCATTCATAATTCTATTCAATGTAGTTTTTTTTGTATTAAAGTTGTTCTAATTTTGGATGTTTAAGAAATAGGTTATCATAAAGAAACTAAAATCTTTTTCAGTTCTTTTCAGTTGCTACTTACAACAGCCAAATAAAGGTCAATAATCACCAATTCCCAGAAAAAAAAATGATTTTTTTTACTCTCATGTAGTGTAGTATTGAGATCTGGAAGTTCAAGTGCTCAATGCTAGGCATCCTTGCTAGCCTCCGCAAGCTACATCCGAGCACTTCACAGTCTAAATACATTGTCAAAAATGACTGTAAAACAGTAGGAGATCAGGATTCTATGAGTTTGGCACTAGTTTGGTACTAATCTTAAAGTATGTTGCAAAGTGTCAAACGTGAGGTGTAATACATTGTGGAAAAGTGTCCTCAGAATGAATGAGGGAGGTAAACTACGGCGCAGCTGCAGGCTGGTTCATCCATGAGAGAATCACAAAATAAACCTTCTTCTATAGGACTTTGTAAAAACAGGTAGGTCCTTACAGCCACTGCCTACAACTGCTAATGCTGTGCTCAGTAGTTTAGACTCAATAAGTAAACTCCCAATGTTCAATGTATATGTTATTTTTAAGGCAATGCACTGTAGTTATTTGAAGCCTTGTTTTTTGTGGCATAGTTTAGATAAGGCATAGGGAGAACCTTTATTAGGCCGGAGTCACACTAGCGAGGAATACGGACGAGTGCTATGCGAGAAAAAATCACATAGCACTCGGACCGCTGTTAATCTAAGGCAAGAAATCCCACTTATTAAACCGGGCAGGGCACACCTGTGAAGTGAAAACCATTCCCGGTGACTACCTCTTGAAGCTCATCAAGAGAATGCCATGAGTGTGCAAAGCAGTCATCAAAGCAAAAGGTGGCAACTTTGAAGAACCTAAAATATAAGACATAATTTCAGTTTTTTCACACTTTTTTGTTAAGTATATAATTCCACATGTGTTAATGCATAGTTTTGATGCCTTCAGTGTAGTGTTGAGCGATACCGTCCGATACTTGAAAGTATCGGTATCGAATAGTATCGGCCGATACCCGAAAAATATCGGATATCGCCGATACCGATATCCGATACCAATACAAGTCAATGGGACACCAAGTATCGGAAGGTATGCTGATGGTTCCCAGGGTCTGAAGGAGAAGAAACTCTCCTTCAGGCCCTGGGATCCATATTAATGTGTAAAATAAAGAATTAAAATAAAAAATATTGATATATTCACCTGTCCGGCGGCCCCTGGACATCACGCTGGTAACCGGCAGGCTTCTTTGTTTAAAATGCGCGCGTTTAGGACCTGCGAATGACGTCCCGGCTTCTGATTGGTCGCGTGCCGCCCATGGGACCGCCACGCGACCAATCAGAAGCCGTGACGTCATTCGCAGGTCCTCAATTCCTAGAATTAGGACTTTAGTGAATGAGAATGACGTCACGGCTTCTGATTGGTCGCGTGGCGGTCACATGAGCGGCACGCGACCAATCAGAAGCCGCGACGTCATTCTCATTCACTAAACTCATAATTCTAGGAATTGAGGACCTGCGAATGACGTCACGGCTTCTGATTGGTCGCGTGACAGTCACATGGGCGGCACGCGACCAATCAGAAGCCGCGACGTCATTCCTCAGGTCCTAAACGCGCGCATTTTAAACAAAGAAGCCTGCCGGTTACCAGCGTGATGTCCAGGGGCCGCCGGACAGGTGAATATATCAATATTTTTTATTTTAATTCTTTATTTTACACATCCCTATGGATCCGATACCGATACCCGATACCACAAAAGTATCGGATCTCGGTATCGGAATTCCGATACCGCAAGTATCGGCCGATACCCGATACTTGCGGTATCGGAATGCTCAACACTTCTTCAGTGTGAATGTACAATTTTCATAGTCATGAAAATACAGAAAAATCTTTAAATGAGAAGGTGTGTCCAAACTTTTGGTCTGTACTGTATATATATATATATATATATATATATATGTATAAAAATGTATTTTTTTTAAGAATATTTCATTTTAAAACGATGTGTCAATGACAGAACTGCTGTATGTAAAAGCTCATGTTAAAATCACATTGCATACGGATGTCATACGGATACTGGATGTGAGGAAATGGCATCATCGCATTTCAAATGGATTATACACGGATGACCAAACGGAGAACATTGGTGCGATTCTCGGCTGTCAAAATTGGACTGATTTTTTATACGTTGAGTGTGACTCCGGACTTATGCTCACAATGTGATTATTATTACTCAGTCCATCTAAGGCCTCATTCACATTTCTGATTTTACCATGTATGAGAAAATGTACCAATTATTCTGATCAGACTTTGACGATAGTGTGGTCCGGTTGCCATCCTTTTTTGTCGTATGTGGAGAAATAAAAAAAAGTTTCTCCAATGTGATGTTGACAAGTGCAGTGCGATTTTTTTCATTGATCCGTTGACTTGCATTGCTGATTTTGATCCAATTGATTCAAACCTTGGATCAAAATTGGACATTTCTCCGAAATTGAAAGATCATGGACATGTGAATGGCCCCATAGATTATCACAGGTATGAGTGCTGTGCATGAAAACCACAGATAGCACTCGTATGAGTAAATTGGACGTGTGAATGAGGTCTTACTGAATGTCTGTTTGAGGTTAGTACACCAGAAGCTGCATAGTCACATTGTGGTCTGACTTCGGTTCAATTAAATTAATTTTCTAAAAGTGAAACAAAATGCTATAGGAACTGTGATATTTGGCCAACTACCCAAAAAGCAATATTTGCATGTTCATGAGTGAGTCCCACTAATTGTATTACAGATCTCCCTTCACTGAATAACCTTTGTGTTTGAGAATATTGAGCAATGCAAATCTCAGTGTTATTAGTTCTTTGCAAGCCTTTTCTAGTTTTTACAATTCTGCAATTTGCATATTTTTACCTAGTTTTACCTTAGTTTTAATTGAACTTTACTGAATGCTGTTCAACCAGAGAACAAAATTATATAAAGCACTGCGGCAAAATTGGTTCACTTTATGCAAATTTTCACATGACAGGAGAAGTATTTGTCGGACTTGTTAGTGATAAACTCAGATATAGTTTGAGATATTTTACTTTATTGTGTTTACAACAAGAGCTGATCAGAACAACATTTGCATATATATAAAATAAAGAAAGACATATTGTAAAGCAGGCCTGAGCCTCTAGATGACTGCTGTCCAAAAGTTTAAACCCTATATATACCATAGTCAAACATTCAGGAAAGAACTACTTGTCGGACATCCACTAGCTCTACTTCTCAGAGGTGAAATTGTGGCACCCCAGGAGTTCGGCTAACACAGTAGTGCTGCCTTCCTCTCGGGGAGGGTAGAGCTATGCCTGGAAACAAGAGGGATCTCTTTGGCAAGTAACCTCACACACACAACACCTTCTGAATCCAGACCAGGAGGGGGAGCTATAAACCTGGTTTCATGGCAGCGTCCCTGAATAAAGATCCTGGTCTGGAGGAGGAATCAGACAGTTGGTACAGAGAGACCAGAGAGTTCAGTTTAGTCTGGAGCAGACAGTGAAGGGAAAGGAGCACAGAGGAGAGGATAGGGCTCAAGGAGGCTGTGAATGGGCCTCCGAGGAGCCAGAGCGCAGAGACCGGGTACCGGGAGCCCGTGGCTGTAGGGAGCTGTAGGGAGCTGCAAGCCCCATAGCAGAACCGGAGGGCACAGAACTACATGTATATTGCCCAAATTAAGCCTGTGGTACAGCAGCATTCTGGAGCCTAGAGTCACCGTTCAGAGACCCCAGAAGGAACGGCTCAAGCTGCCTACCATACAGGTACAGGACAGGGGAAAGTACCAGAACCTTGTTAGGACACTTCAGGCAGCAAGGGACTTATAGCAAGCGCAAAGTGGAAGGTTCCCAACCTGACTTGCCAAGGGGATTTCACTTGTTTCCAGGCTGCCTGGACATCTAATGCACTTGTTGCCGGTACCCTGAGGCCTGTTACATCTTCAGTAAACCAGGTAAAGACTGCAACCCTGTGTCCTTTACTCATTAACCGGCATACACCATCATCGCCATACACCTTGGGAGCACTGGGGACCCCGCTTCACCTGTGGGAAGCGTCACCATCATTGCTGCAACAACATCCCCCAGAGGACCCCTTTAAAGCAGCTTCAGTCCCCCTATTGACCGAACCCCACAGGTGGCGTCACAACAGACGTTATCACAATTCCCTTTAAAGACCGTTCCCCTTTTACAGTGAGTCCCAGGGCCACGGACCGGGTCGCAGCCACCGTGACATCCTCTTTAATAGCGACTGGACCCCGGTGCCGAGTACCCTGCTGCCCTGGTGGGCGACTCAAAATTCTTCAACCAAGTATTTGGCAGTCAATTCATTGTTCATAAGAAAATTCCATAATTTGGTAAGAAAGATGAAAAAAAATTCTAAAAATGTCAAAATCGATGCTACATAACTATTGTTTTAGCAAAGTGTTTGAAGAAATCGTACTACAAAAGTGGTATATAAATTATTGATAAAATCATATTAAGGCATATAGGAAGTATCTTGCCTCCTGTTTTATGCTCTCCACTTTCAAAAAAGCAGAATGTGGAATGAAGACTCATTTTTACTGTAGCAAGTGCAATACCATAGTTAGTCATGGATAAAAGAGTATAGTGTGCTCAGTAGTACAAAGGAGCAACGTGTTAAAGGGGTGGCCCTATGCCTATAATGCATTTCCTAATTATTTTTACACCCTTACCACTTTTGTAATTAGCTTTGGTATACAATACCCTAACCTTCTCATTATCCTGCTAATCCATAATGAATTTACTTCCTGTGACGTTTCGTTTTAATTGAGTCTCAATGTAGGCGTCATCAAAAAGCTGTTGCTGCTCTCCCTTGCATCATCAAGGGATGGCGCTGCTGTCACTTACTAGAGCATTTTTAATTTCGCTTCCCTCTGAAGATGTCCTGAATCCATGGCATTAATAGAAACTGGGGGAGAATTAACGGAGGCATCAGCACTCTGCTTCTGTAGCTCGTTACTGTATTGTGAAACAAGATGTAATCAAGATGCAATTACAGAAGCATAATGAGTGACAGCAGGGCCACCTCACAGCTTCTAGCAGCGCCCTTAACCCCTGGAGCTTTATTCGGTTTTGCGTTTTCGTTATTTGCTCCCCTCCTTCCCAGAGCCATAACTTTTTTATTTTTCCATCAATATGGCCATGTGAGGGCTTATTTTTTGCGGGACGAGTTGTATTTTTGAACAACACCATTGGTTTTACCATGTCATGTACTAGAAAACAGAAAAAAATTCCAAGTGCGGTGAAATTGCAAAAAAAAGTGCAATGCCACACTTGTTTTTTGTTTTGCAGACTATTCCGTCCGATGGCAGAAAGGGGTTAAATTAATCATCATCAGTATGTAGATATGGTGTCACTCAATCTGCTTCTATAATCAACCCCTGATGATGTCTCATTTGAGGGCACGGATAGAAACTGTGAGGCGGTGCTGGTGTCACTCACCCTGCTTCTACCACCGCCCCCTGATGCATTCTACTTCCACAGAAAGAAACTGTGGCTGCAGGGACAGAAGCATACTATTACCTCTTGCATAGCTTCCATAAGTGCCTTGAATCCAGGAAATCTTTACAGGACAGCAATGAAACAAATTATACTAAGTGACTGCAGTACCTACCACTGAGCTGGAGCAGTTTTGCCTTGAGGAATGGGCAAAAATCCCAGTGGGAAGATGTGGAAACCTCAGAGTCTTATTTAAAGTAACTTGCAGCTGTAATTGCTGCAAGAGGAGGCTCTACATAGTACGGACTTTAGGTAGGTGAATTGTTGTGCACACTGAAGTTTTCAGTTATATTGTTCTATTTGTTGTTTGCTTCACAATAAAAAGACTGATGTACTGATGCAAACCCTCAAATGAAAACAGTGAAATTTCAGATTGTAAAAAATGCCAAGAGGGTAAATGCTTTCATAAGGCGCTGTACATATTTTTTGCCAATGCAGCGATAAGGGCTGTCAATTTATTGGAGTTCACCTGTTCCCTTCGGTGTAGATGATAGATTTATAACTTTGGCCACCCCTCTCGGCCCTCCTTACCATAAAGTCAAGGTAAGCATGACTGGAATGTGTCAAAAAGGACCTTTTTGCTGCAACCATTGGCAAAACTTATCCCATTTGCATTAGGCACCCCTGTCTGCAAATAAGTTTCTGAGGCTAGTGATCTTTCCATGCGTTGGCTCAAAACAGGGGCATCCCTCCCAAACAGCATTAGGGCTCAAAGTTTCAATTGTTTTTGCATATAGTGCTGAAAAATATCCCATTTTTCCTTTTAATAGTGCATTTGAAACTAAATCAATTGGATCAAAACAAACACATGACTGTTTTTTCGCCATTTAGTCCAAGATCATGAGGTCCTCTAAAACAGCAACCCTTCTAACCTTCAACTCCCCTTTCTTATATTTGACTGTGATAGCAATCAGAAACAATTCTAAGCAGGTCAAATTTCTCAACCATCCCTTGCCTTCGCACTTTGTCGACTAAGGGTATGTGCACTCGTCAGGATTTCTTGCAGAAATTTTCCTGACAAAAACCGGATATTTCTGCCAGAAATCCGCATGCGTTTTTGGTGCGTTTTTTTCCAAAGGCATAGAATAGCGGAAAAACGCAGAAAATCTGCAAAATTAATGAACATGCTGCTTTTTTTTACCGAGATGTGTTTTTTCGCGGAAAAAAACGCATCATGTGCACAAAACATGCAGAATGCATTCTAAATGATAGGATGCATAATCTATGTGTTTTTAATGAGTTTTTATAGCGTTTTTATCGCGAAAAAATGCAAAAAAAACGCGAAAAAACCTAAACGTGTGCACATACCCTAATAGCTAGCTCACCAAGTGCCACTAAAACCAAACTTGCTGAATCTGTGGACAGCATTTGATGCCACTTGCTCACAGATTATGCTCTTAAAAAACCTTTGGATTCATACCTCTGATTTAATTCACGACCTTGACTTCTGGCCTGTTTTCTAATTTAAATACTGCATCTTCTGCTGCTTTGCTTTATCCTACAAACTTTCATCATATTCCTTCAGCGCCTTTTAGCCAATACGATACTATTCAGGTTACGGTCGTCTGGGAATCCAGTGGGGAAAACTAATATTTACTTGAAGGGGTAAAGGGTGAAGACAAGAAATTTTGGCATACACACTGCAGTCTATAAGCACCAAAGCCATTGCAGCTTAAAAAATCCACTTCTTCAATGAGAAAAATAATGCTACAATCACTTACAGAATTCCCAATCCCCTCTTTAGGGTCAAAGAATATCCATAAATGTCACAATCGCATAGTAGATTCTTCTATCTTGTCCGCCGCAATTAGCATCCCCAACTCTTTCAGTATAGTTATAGAGATAGCAATTCACAGCACGCTCCAGTCTTTGCTTGTTTTCCAACAAAACGTTATCTGAGTAACAGAGTAAGGATTCATTCACCAGAGAGAAAGCGAAACACCTACGTAAGAAGCATGGAAATTGCTCACAAATTCACATCACAATGAAATCCACTGATAGTCATATGTCTGCATAAAAATGCCTTTGTGGACAAAATCTTACTTGAGTAATAGATAATGGATCTCTGACTATGTCCTTATTGACAGTAGTCTCTTTAGGAAAGACAGATGCTACATTATCCTGTATTGATAATTTTTCATAGTTTTATAGATTTTAAAGATGGAATTAGAAATAAGTTTATTGAGTTTAACCAGTAACCTAACATGTTGATCCAGAGGAAAGCAACAACTCCTAGAGGATGAAGCTAATTATTAGTGATGAGCGAATGTGCTCGCCAGTGCTCGTTACTCGCTCGAGTATCGGGGGTACTTGCCGAGCAGCGAGCATTTCCGGGATTATTCGGCGGTAACTGTTGTCTCCAACCAGCGTTTTTGGCAGACTTTAGAGACCCAATCACAGTGCAGGGATTGTCTGCCACGCCATGAAATGCAGCAGCCATCTTTGTTGTGGTCGTGGAGTGATTGGCTTGGCCGCACAGCATTATCCCGAGTATAAGAGACCTGGCACCGCCCTGCTCGCCGCATTCTGTTCCTGTTTCAGCAAGAGTAGGGAGAGCTGCTGCCGAGATAGGGTCAGAATTGTGGTTTTTAGAGTTAGTGTAGGTCTGCAACTCTTACATCCACAACTCCTCAGAAACGAAAAGTCCTTTTTAGGGCTAATTCGTGGATCCCGGTATTGCAGCGCTAGGTAGGCATGGCACGGCATAGCCACATCAGTGCAAGGCCTGTAGGCCCTGTATGTGTGTCCATTGCTCCCACTGCATCCTTCCCAAAGCTCCATAACTGCCTGCTGCTGTTGCAGCTTATTTACTATATATCTTTTTTTTTCCAAAATTTCACCCCTCTTTCCCTCCCTCCCCCCAAAAATATACAGTCTGTTCTGTCAGACTGAGGGGGCTGTTGAAAATTCATAGTTTGTCAGGCATACGTAGCATAGTTGTGTGTGCTACCCTTGTGCCATTTTTTTTTTTGGTGTTTCAAATGCACCGAAAAAGGCCTCATATTTCTCTGTGCTCCAAGTTTGGGCATTGTAGGCCGGTGTACTTATTTTTGGGCTTTCTGATACTCAAATTATATACAGCACTATTTTGCATAAATTAACTTAAAAAAGGCCCCAAAAATTGAATACAGTCTGTTAGGTCAGACTGAGGCCTGCCTGGTGTTTGGGTTTGAAAAATCGTAGATTTGCAGGCATACTGATCAGATATTATTTCGCTACTAATAAAGACATTTGTGTTGAGCATTGGAAATAGTGCAGTAGTCCATTTAAAATGGTTAAGGCAAGGGACGGGGAAGTGGACGTGATGCTGATGGTGCATCCAGAGGACGAGGCCGTGGCCAAGCTGAAAATGGGCAACAACAAAGACCCACATGTTCTTGCTCGACCTTCCTGTCCCAGTTTCTAGGGGACCGCAGCACACCACTATTGAAGCCAGAGCAGTGTGTTGGTTGGATAGCGGATAATGCTTCCAGTCACTTAGCCACCACCACCACCTTGTCTTCCACATGGTCAAGTCTGAGTAGCCATGAGTGTGGCAAGGATATTCCTCACCCTGATCCTCCTTCCTCCCACCATGCCGAGTGCCCTGAGACAACTGATCCCACACTTGGACACTCTGAAGAGCTGTTCAGTTTTCCATTTCAAGATTCAGAAATCTCTGCCGGTCAACTTGAAGTGCGGAAAGATGATATCGCAGGTAGAGCTGCCCAAAGCTTTGACCAGCCCCGGTCACACGAAGATGATGGTGGGAAAGTGTCACAAGAGGTGGACGATGATGAGACACAATTGCCAGAAAGTCAGGAGGAGGAGCAGGGTGCGGATGTGGTGGTGGATGACATAGTGACTGACCCAACCTGGCAGGAGGACATGCATAGTGAGGACAGCAGCACAAATGGGGAAGGAGGCATATCCCCCCAACAGGCAGGAAGAAGTAGTGTGGTGGCCACACACAGAAGGCGTGCATCCATTCCCAGTAACACCAACATGAGGGAAGCTGCCATTCCAACTGTTAGATCTTCCTGAGTCTGGTTATTTTTTCAAAAAGACCGCCGATAACCCCAAACAGGCCATTTGCAGCACCTGCCATGCCCGCATCAGCAGGGGTAGCAAAACAACCAGCATGATCAGGCACATGCAAGCAAAGCACCCGACTTTGTGGGCCGAACTCCAGGACCACTGTCTGCTGGTCACACCACTGCTTCTTCCACTGTTTTGCGTAGAAGCCAATCCCCAGTACATCGTGCATGTGGAGATGCCTCTAGCCCTGCACCTGTTGTGGCCCACAGTCAAGCAGCACCATCAGCAAGCCCGTCCACGTCCTTGTCCCGGCACAGTGTTCACTTGTCTATAACCCAGTCTTTGGAATGCAAGCGGAAATACCCTGCCAACGCCCCACAGGCCACAGTCCTCAATTCTAATATTTCTCTTCTGCTTGCCCTAGAAATGCTGCCTTTTAGGCTTGGTGAGATGGAAGCTTTTCGCAACCTGATGGCAGCGGCCGTCCCAAGGTACTCTGTCCCCAGTCGCCACTATTTCTCCCAGTGTGCTGTACCGACATTACACCAGCATGGGTCCCACAACATTACCCGTGCCCTCAACAATGCTGTTACAGGGAAAGTCCACCTAACCACGGACACATGGACAAGTGCTTGTGGACAGGGACGGTACATCTCAATGACGGCACACTGGGTGAACATAGTGGAAGCCTGGACACAGTCGGACCTTGGGATGGAACACAACCTTCCCACGCTGAGGATTGCTGGC
The DNA here is from genome assembly GCF_032444005.1 of Ranitomeya imitator. Classification (NCBI taxonomy): domain Eukaryota; kingdom Metazoa; phylum Chordata; class Amphibia; order Anura; family Dendrobatidae; genus Ranitomeya; species Ranitomeya imitator. Next base: position 235,578,362 of record NC_091286.1, on the reverse strand, counting down.
CCTACGTCAATCAGGGTTACCTCCACAGTCTACAGCTCCTGCACCACCTCTGTTGTGAATTCTGTTATCAAACTCCGTCCTGTGGTCATGAATGGTACTTTGGCGAGTTCTGTCCATGGACTCCCTCTGGTGGCTGTGAGTGGAGCTGCTGGTTCTGAGGTTCCTTCCACAGGTGACTTAGTTTATTCTTTGGCTGGCTGCTCTATTTAACTCCACTCAGATCGTTACTCCATGCCAGCTGTCAATGTTCTTATACTGGTTCAGTTCGTTCTTGGATCTTTCTGGTGACCTGTCTACTCCAGCAGAAGCTAAGTCCCTGCTAGTTAATTATTTGTTCATTGTTTTCTTATCCAGCTTGCTATCATTATTTTGCCTTGCTAGCTGGAAGCTCTGGGATGCAGAGTGGCACCTCCGCACCGTGAGTCGGTGCGGGGGTGTTTTTGCACACTCTGCGTGGTCTTTTTGTAGTTTTTGTGCTGACCGCAAAGATACCTTTCCTATCCTCAGTCTGTTTAGTAAGTCTGGCCTCCTTTGCTGAAACCTGTTTCATTTCTGTGTTTGTGACTTTCATCTTAACTCACAATCAATATATGTGGGGGGCTGCCTTTTCCTTTGGGGAATTTCTCCGAGGCAAGGTAGGCTTATTTTCTATCTCTAGGGCTAGTTAGCTCTTAGGCTGTGAAGAGGTGTCTAGGCAGAGTTAGGTACGCTCCACGGCTATTTCTAGTGTGTGTGATAGGATTAGGGGTTGCGGTCAGCAGAGCTCCCACTTCCCAGAGCTTGTCCTGTGACAGTTTAACCATCAGGTCGTTCCGGGTGCTCCTAACCACCAGGTCCGTAACAGTACAGCTGGCCCAAAGTGTTAATGCATCTCAATAGAGGGATAAGAGAAGTTCTGAGGCCATTTTTTTTTCTCTGCAGTGTGTTTTGTCTTTCTTTTCCCCTTAACCTCTGGGTGGTTCAGGACACAGGTGTAGATATGGATATTCAAGGTCTGTCCTCTTGTGTGGATCATCTCACTGCAAGGGTACAAAACATTCAAGATTTTGTGGTTCAGAATCCGATGTTAGAGCCTAGAATTCCAATTCCTGATTTGTTTTCCGGGGATAGATCTAAGTTCCTGAATTTCAAAAATAATTGTAAACTGTTTTTTGCTTTGAAACCCCGCTCCTCTGGTGACCCCGTTCAACATGTAAAGATCATTATTTCTTTGTTGCGTGGTGACCCTCAAGACTGGGCATTTTCCCTTGCGCCAGGAGATCCTGCATTGCATGATGTAGATGCGTTTTTTCTGGCGCTTAGATTGCTTTATGATGAACCAAATTCAGTGGATCAGGCAGAGAAAATCTTGCTGGCTTTGTGTCAGGGTCAGGATGAAGCTGATGTATATTGTCAGAAGTTTAGAAAGTGGTCTGTGCTTACTCAGTGGAATGAGTGTGCCCTGGTGGCAATTTTCAGAAAGGGTCTTTCTGAAGCCCTTAAGGATGTCATGGTGGGATTTCCCACGCCTGCTGGTCTGAATGAGTCTATGTCCTTGGCCATTCAGATCGATCGGCGCTTGCGTGAGCGCAAAGCTGTGCACCATTTGGCGGTATTCTCTGAGCATAGGCCTGAGCCTATGCAATGTGATAGGACTTTGACCAGAGCTGAACGGCAAGAACACAGACGTCGGAATGGGCTGTGTTTTTACTGTGGTGATTCCACTCATGCTATCTCCGATTGTCCTAAGCGCACTAAGCGGTTCGCTAGGTCTGCCACCATTGGTACGGTACAGTCTAAATTTCTTTTGTCTGCTACTCTGATTTGCTCTTTGTCGTCCTATTCTGTTATGGCATTTGTGGATTCAGGCGCTGCCCTGAATTTGATGGACTTGGAGTTTGCCAGGCGCTGTGGTTTTTTCTTGGAGCCCTTGCAGTATCCTATTCCATTGAGAGGAATTGATGCTACGCCTTTGGCCAAGAATAAGCCTCAGTACTGGACTCAATTGACCATGTGCATGGCTCCTGCACATCAGGAGGATATTCGCTTTTTGGTGTTGCATAATCTGCATGATGTGGTCGTTTTGGGGTTGCCATGGCTACAGGTCCATAATCCAGTATTGGATTGGAAATCAATGTCTGTGTCCAGCTGGGGTTGTCAGGGGGTACATGGTGATGTTCCATTGCTGTCAATTTCGTCTTCCACTCCTTCTGAAGTCCCTGAGTTTTTGTCGGATTACCAGGATGTACTTTATGAGCCCAAATCCAGTGCCCTACCTCCTCATAGGGATTGCGATTGTGCTATTAATTTGATTCCTCGTAGTAAGTTTCCTAAGGGCCGACTGTTCAATTTATCTGTGCCAGAGCACGCCGCTATGCGGAGTTATATAAAGGAATCCTTGGAGAAAGGGCATATTCGCCCGTCGTCATCACCGTTGGGAGCAGGGTTCTTTTTTGTGGCCAAGAAGGATGGTTCTTTGAGACCTTGTATTGATTACCGCCTTCTTAATAAGATCACGGTCAAATTTCAGTACCCTTTGCCGTTGCTGTCTGATTTGTTTGCTCAGATTAAGGGGGCTAGTTGGTTCACCAAGATAGATCTTCGAGGGGCGTATAATCTTGTGCGTATTAAACAGGGCGATGAATGGAAAACAGCATTTAATATGCCCGAGGGCCATTTTGAGTACCTGGTGATGCCATTCGGGCTTTCTAATGCTCCATCTGTGTTTCAGTCCTTTATGCATGACATCTTCCCAAGGTACCTGGATAGATTCATGATTGTATATTTGGATGATATTTTGGTCTTTTCGGATGATTGGGAGTCTCATGTGAAGCAGGTCAGAATGGTGTTCCAGGTCCTTCGTGCGAATTCCTTGTTTGTGAAGGGGTCAAATTGTCTCTTTGGAGTTCAGAAGGTTTCATTTTTGGGTTTCATTTTTTCCCCTTCTACTATCGAGATGGACCCTGTTAAAGTTCAGGCCATTTATGATTGGACTCAGCCGACATCTGTGAAGAGCCTGCAGAAGTTCCTGGGCTTTGCTAATTTTTACCGTCGCTTCATCGCTAATTTTTCTAGTGTTGCTAAACCGTTGACTGATTTGACCAAGAAAGGTGCTGATGCGGTCAATTGGTCCTCTGCGGCCATAGGGGCTTTTCAGGAGTTGAAGCGTCGTTTTTCTTCTGCCCCTGTGTTGTGCCAGCCAGATGTTTCGCTCCCGTTTCAGGTCGAGGTTGATGCTTCTGAGATTGGAGCAGGGGCTGTTTTGTCTCAATGAAGTTCTGATGGCTCGGTGATGAAACCATGTGCCTTCTTTTCTAGATTGTTCTCGCCTGCTGAGCGCAATTATGATGTTGGCAATCGAGAGTTGTTGGCCATGAAGTGGGCATTCGAGGAGTGGCGACATTGGCTTGAAGGAGCCAAGCATCGCGTGGTGGTCTTGACGGATCACAAGAATTTGACTTATCTCGAGTCTGCCAAACGGTTGAATCCTAGACAGGCTCGATGGTCGCTATTTTTCTCCCGTTTTGATTTTGTGGTTTCGTACCTTCCGGGCTCTAAGAATGTGAAGGCTGATGCCCTTTCAAGGAGTTTTGTGCCTGACTCTCCGGGTGTTCCTGAGCCGGCGGGTACTCTCAAAGAGGGGGTAATTTTGTCTGCCATCTCCCCTGATTTGCAGCGGGTGCTGCAGAACTTTCAGGCTGATAGACCTGACTGTTGTCCAGCGGAGAAACTGTTTGTCCCTGATAGATGGACTAGTAGAGTTATCTCTGAGGTTCATTGTTCGGTGTTGGCTGGTCATCCTGGAATCTTTGGTACCAGAGATTTGGTGGCTAGATCCTTTTGGTGGCCTTCTTTGTCACGGGATGTGCATTCTTTTGTGCAGTCCTGTGGGATTTGTGCTCGGGCTAAGCCCTGCTGTTCTCGTGCCAGTGGGTTGCTTTTGCCCTTGCCGGTCCCGAAGAGGCCCTGGATGCATATTTCCATGGATTTTATTTCAGATCTCCCTGTCTCTCAAAGGATGTCAGTCATTTGGGTGGTTTGTGATCGCTTCTCTAAGATGGTCCATTTGGTACCCTTGTCTAAATTGCCTTCCTCCTCTGATTTGGTGCTGTTGTTTTTCCAGCATGTGGTTCGTTTGCATGGCATTCCGGAGAACATCGTCTCGGACAGAGGTTCCCAGTTTGTTTCGAGGTTTTGGCGGTCCTTTTGTGCTAAGATGGGCATTGATTTGTCTTTTTCTTCGGCTTTCCATCCTCAGACAAATGGCCAAACCGAACGAACTAATCAGACTTTGGAAACATATCTGAGATGCTTTGTTTCTGCTGATCAGTATGATTGGGTGTCCTTCTTGCCTTTGGCTGAGTTCGCCCTTAATAATCGGGCCAGCTCGGCTACTTTGGTTTCGCCTTTTTTCTGTAATTCTGGTTTCCATCCTCGTTTCTCTTCAGGGCAGGTTGAGCCTTCGGACTGTCCTGGTGTGGATTCTGTGGTGGACAGGTTGCAGCAGATTTGGACTCATGTGGTGGACAATTTGACATTATCCCAGGAGAAGGCTCAACGTTTTGCTAACCGCCGGCGCTGTGTTGGTCCCCGACTTCGTGTTGGGGATTTGGTTTGGTTGTCATCTCGTTATGTTCCTATGAAGGTTTCCTCTCCTAAGTTTAAGCCTCGTTTCATTGGTCCGTATAAGATTTCTGAAGTTCTCAATCCTGTGTCATTTCGTTTGGCCCTTCCAGCTTCTTTTGCCATCCATAATGTGTTCCATAGGTCGTTATTGCGGAGATACGTGGCGCCTATGGTTCCCTCCGTTGATCCTCCTGCCCCGGTGTTGGTCGAGGGGGAGTTGGAGTATGTGGTGGAGAAGATTTTAGATTCTCGTATTTCGAGACGGAAACTCCAGTACCTGGTCAAGTGGAAGGGTTATGGTCAGGAAGATAATTCCTGGGTTTTTGCCTCTGATGTTCATGCTGCCGATCTAGTTCGTGCCTTTCATTTGGCTCGTCCTGATCGGCCTGGGGGCTCTGGTGAGGGTTCGGTGACCCCTCCTCAAGGGGGGGGTACTGTTGTGAATTCTGTTATCAAACTCCCTCCTGTGGTCATGAATGATACTTCGGCGAGTTCTGTCCATGGACTCCCTCTGGTGGCTGTGAGTGGAGCTGCTGGTTCTGAGGTTCCTTCCACAGGTGACTTAGTTTCTTCTTTAGCGCATGAAGAGAAGGACAGCACCACAGCAATTGTGAAAAATAGCTCCCGTATTTATTCTGCCATCATGCGCTTCTGGATTTACCTACTGGGATGGATCCCCTGGTGAGGACGTGCACTCTGCTGTCCATAGAGACATTGCCATTATAGGGTGCAGCTTTACTATTAATATTTGATACTTGCATTAGTTTATTCTTTGGCTGACTGCTCTATTTAACTCCACTCAGATCGTTATTCCATGCCAGCTGTCAATGATCTTGTACTGGTTCAGTTCGTTCTTGGATCTTTCTGGTGACCTGTCTACTCCAACAGAAGCTAAGTCCCTGCTAGTTAATTATTTGTTCATTGTTTTCTTGTCCAGCTTGCTATCATTATTTTGCCTTGCTAGCTGGAAGCTCTGGGATGCAGAGTGGCACCTCCGCACCGTGAGTCGGTGCGGGGGTGTTTTTGCACACTCTGCGTGGTCTTTTTGTAGTTTTTGTGCTGACCGCAAAGATACCTTTCCTATCCTCAGTCTGTTTAGTAAGTCTGGCCTCCTTTGCTGAAACCTGTTTCATTTCTGTGTTTGTGACTTTCATCTTAACTCACAGTCAATATATGTGGGGGGCTGCCTTTTCCTTTGGGGAATTTCTCTGAGGCAAGGTAGGCTTATTTTCTATCTCTAGGGCTAGTTAGCTCTTAGGCTGTGAAGAGACGTCTAGGCAGAGTTAGGTACGCTCCACGGCTATTTTTAGTGTGTGTGATAGGATTAGGGGTTGCGGTCAGCAGAGCTCCCACTTCCCAGAGCTTGTCCTGTGATAGTTTAACCATCAGGTCGTTCCGGGTGCTCCTAACCACCAGGTCCATAACACACCTCCTCCTCCTCTTCATCCTCCATCTCTGAAATCAACACATCAGTCAGAAGCTGGAAGCACCGCAGCACTGCCTCAGCCAAGCGGCAACAGGCTGTGCTGAAGCTAATCTGCCTAGGTGAGAAACTGTACAATGTAGAAGAGTTGTGGACAGCACTGAAAGAGCAGTCAGATGTTTGGATGACACCACTGAACCTACAGCCAGGCATGGTCATGTGGTACAATGGCCGTAACCTGGTGGTGGCTCTGAGGCAAGGTGAACTCACACACGTACCTTGCTTGGCCCATGTGCTTAACCTCGTCGTTCAACATTTTCTGAAAAGCTATCCGGAGCTGCCAGATCTGCTAGTGAAAGTACGCTGTCTGTCTGCCCATTTTAGAAAGTCAGCTACAGCTTCAGCCACCCTTGCTTCAGCAGCGTTTTCAACTTCCAGCTCACCGACTGTTGTGTGATGTCCCCACACACTGGAACTCTACGCTGCATATGTTGGAAAGGATTTGTGAGAAGAAGAGGGCCGTTGTTGACTACCAACATCAACAATGCCATCGAATTTCAGGTCAGACTCCACACATAAGACCTCAGGAGTGGACATGGATGTCAGACATATGTAACATCCTCCAAAACTTTGAGGACTGGACCAAGATGGTGAGCGGCGATGACGCCATAATTAGCGTCACCATCCCGCTTCTCAGCATTCTGAAAACCTCTCTGCTCACAATCAAAGAGGATGCATTGCAGGCAGAGCATGAGGACATGGAGCAAGGAAACATTCAGGGGGAGGACACAAGTCTTGCCCGTTAGCAGTCTGGAACGCATGGCTGACTTTACGTTGAGCTGCGTTTCCCATGACCCTTGCATTATTAAAATTTTCGGTGACACTCATTACTGGTTGGTGACACTTCTAGACCCACTCTACAAGGAGAACTTTCAATCTCTTCTGCCTGAGACAGAGAGGTGTACTTAAATGTTGCAGTACCAGAGGGCCCTTGTAGTCGAATTACTTAGAAAATTCCCATGTGAAAATGCTGGCAGCAGACATCAGAGTTTGTTGTACAACCAAGGAGTCCAAGCGAGAGAGACAGAGGTACAATCCAGCTCAGGCAGGGGAACAATGGCCAAGTTCTGGGACAGTTTTCTCAGACCCTCCCATCGTGGCGGCAGTGAGGCAAGGGGTGCTGCCACAAGAAGTGCAATGTTTGGTGAGGGTGTACCTTGCAGATCATACAAACGTCCTCCGTGATTCCTCTGTGCCTTTTAATTATTGGGTATCCAAGCTGGACACGTGGCATGAACTGGCTCTCTATGCCTTGGAGGTCCTGGCCTGCCCTGCTGCTAGTGTTCTGTCAGAACGGGTTTTTAGTGCCGATGGTGGAATTAGCACAGATAAACGCATCCGCCTGTCAACTGAAAATGCTTACAGGCTGACTCTTATTAAAATGAACAAGGCCTGGATTGGGAAAGACTTCTGTACACCACCAAGTGAAACCAGTGAAACATAACCTCAAATACATTCTCTCTTTTGGGGAGGTGTATTCTCATGCACCTCTTCACAATCACACATGGGTATACGCTTCCACATTGGGTCTGTTTGTTGTTCTCCTCCTCCTTATCTTCATCCTCATCATCCAGAACTATTAGATGATCAGGGTGAACGTGCTCGGTACTGTTATAGGCCGGTGATTTTTGGGCACGGGGGCTGTGAAGGCACTATTTTTTTTTTTTAAAGCAGGACCCCTCATTGGGGAATTGGGCATTACATTACATTGGGCCTGCTTCTTAAGTCTGTCTCCTGCAATTTGTGCTTTAACTGCCACTAGATGACCAGGGTGCCCGTGCTCAGTACTGTTATAGACCGGTTAATTTTGGGCAAGTGGGCTGTGATGGCACTATATTTTTAAGTCCAAAAAGGACAACACATTGGGGAATTGGGCATGACATTTCTTTGGACCTACTTCATAACTCGGTCTCCTGCAATCTGTCCTGTACCTGCCACTAGATTACCAGGGTCAACGTGCTCTGTACGGTGCATTTTGGCCAAGGGGGCTGTATTGGCATTATTTTAATCAGTCCAAAAAGAACCCCACATTGGGGAATTGGGCATGGCATTCCATTGGGCCTATTTCTTAACTCGGTATCCTGCAATCTGTCCTGTACCTGCCACTAGATCACGAGGGTGAACGTGCTCTGTACGGTGCATTTTGGCCAAGGGGGCTGTCATGCCACTCTTTTATTTAAAAAAGAAAGGATTTTACATTGGGGAATTGGGCATGACATTACTTTGGGCCTACTTCTTAACTGTCTCCTGCAATCTGTCCTGTTCCTGCCAGTAGATCACCAGGGTGAACGTGGTCTATACGGTGCATTTAGGGCTAGGAGGCTGAGACGGCACTATTTTAATCAGTCCAAAAAGGACCCCACATTGGGGAATTGGGCATGGCATTCCATTGGGCCTACTTCTTAACTCTGTCTCCTGCAATGTCTCTTGTTTAACTGCCACTAGATCACCAGGGTGAACGTGCTTTGTACTGTTATAGGCTGGTGAAGTTTGGTCAAGGGGGCTGTGATGGCACTAGTCTATTTTTACAAAAAGGTACCCCACATTGGTGAAACCACATCCTTGTTGGCAAACATTTCATAACATTTGTGCACCTTAAAGAGCTCACTTGAAAAGCTCCTTTTTGTGTTGCCTAGTTGCTAACATTGGACACAATATACTTCATATAAATTTGATAAAGCAATGCTGTTACTTTGCCTTAGTAGTTCATTAAAAATATAGCTTTGTCCACTATATTAGTTTCTTTCCTTGCGAGCCTTAACTTTGTCTGCCTCAAATGTACAAATGGAGAATATACAAATGGCGATTTGTAAACAAGATTGAAATACTGTATACTGAATGCATTCAGACAATCAAATAGCTGCATTTCTTGTAAAACATTTAGAGATGTGACAGACAATGCTCATAGAGACAACCTTGATAAATGTTTGTTTATTCACTTCACAAACAGTTCTAAGCCTCTATATGTTTGCTGTTTGTCATTGTAAAACATTATGGTTTGCTGAAACTATGCCGGTGGTGGTTTGATCTAAATCCTTGTGGCTTTTATTTTCTAGGGGTTTATGGCCCCTCGTCTGATGACTCCATGATATCTCAGTTTCATCCAACCTTGAAAAGTGGCCACTTGAAGGTCTGGGTGAAACTAGCATTACTACATAGTGTTATTCACTATATAAGACCAGAGAAACATGACTAAGACAGATGCCAAAACTTGGGTACCTGTACATGTACAGTGTGCTGATAGCTGCATAATTGGGGATGACCATGCAGTGTAGGTAATCTCCCAAGGGTTCTCTGTCTTGGTGTTGCTTCTCTAATATTCCAGATGGATGATGTTTAAAAGCCTCTTGGTGATGATCTAAGTATACTGTATGTAGTTACTCTTCATTAATACGTAATCACTATATTTATTTAATCCTTAAATTTACTTATTAACCTGTGTATTTTAACACATACAAAAGTGTACGCACTCACAGTATTCAATCATGCTATTCCTTGAATTTTGTAGTTTGCAATAAAATTGCCTTGTATTGCAAGTATTAGCCTTTTTTTAAAGCCGTATCTGAACCTTTGTGTTAAAAACATGTCAAATAAAATTGACAAATTCTCCTGTAAATAATTGTGCAAAGAGGGAACCATCATACCATTAAAAAATACAAGTGAATTTTCCTGGGCCCATCCAGTATGTGGGTTACAAGGCCTAATGGGGTGCATATGACTATGCAGCAGGGCTCGCCTTCCTGCCAATGTATAAAACAAAAGAGTATGGAGCACAAAATGCATATTGTGAAGTGGATTTTCCTGGGCCCATCCAGTATGTGGGTTCCAAGGCCTAATGGGGTGCATATGACTGATTATGCAGCAGGGCTCACCTTCCTGCCAATGTATAAAACAAAGGAGTATGGAGCACAAAATGCATATTGTGAAGTGGATTTTCATGGGCACATCCAGTATGTGGGTTCCAAGGCTGAATGGGGTGCATATGACTATGCAACAGGGCTCGCCTTCCTGCCAATGTATAAAACAAAGGAGTATGGGAGCACAAAATGCATATTGTGAAGTGGATTTTCATGGGCCCATACAGTATGTGGGTTCTAAGGCGTAAGGGGGGGCATATGAATTGGTAGCAGGGCAGGCCTTGCATTCAATGCAACATTTTTTCATGAGGCCCTCCTGGACATCTTATGAAAGGGGTATTGTGGAGCGTCGTAATTCTTGGCAGCCCATCCACTCACAGCATAGGCTGCAACAGCTTAGGAGACCCACTGTTTCATAATGGCCTTTTAAGAACATTAATTCTGCCTGATGCACCAGTAAAAATAGGCTCTGTGACTTTAAGAGTCCCTCCTTCGTACATGAAACAAGATGGGTCTGCTTATGTGTCACACACCACATGGCCAGCTAGGGGTGTTAAATGTTTCAATGACATTTCCCAGTGAATGCATTTGTAGTGGTTGAAAGCAATGTTAAAGTTGAAAAACGCTTCAAAAACGCTGCGTCTGAACTAAGCCTAAGTGGGGGAGGAAATTTTCGGTCTGGGGTTAAATATTTGGCCTTACAGGCAAGTCATTAACCTGCAAAGGCTGTACCTTAAGATATTTCCCAGCAAAACCCGTTTTGGTTTCGTTTTAATGTGTTTTTTGTGGCACCAGGAAAAATGGCATGAATCTCGGAAAAACTGATTAAAGTTGTAAACTAGGAGTCAGGAATGCTTCCAGGGGAGATCCCCATGATGTCCCTGTGTCATTTGAGCAGTGTTTCCATCATTTTCAGATGTTTTTAGACCTTAAAAGGACCCCCGGGGGATCACGGTAAAAATACTCGGGTCTCCCATAGACTTACATTGGGCTTGTTGTTCTGGCCGAGTACCCGAGTATTCCAATTTGCTCGACCCGAGCAACGAGCACCCGAGCATTTTAGTGCTCGCCCATCACTACTAATTATCCAATATTAGGGGAAAAATTATTTCCAGACTTCCCATATGATTATCAGACAAGCTCCATGGATCAACATACCATCACAGAATCTTTACTTCTTTTTTCTTACCCTAAGGCTACTTTCACACTAGCGTCGGTACGGGGCCGTCGCCGTGCGTCGGCCCGACGTACCGACGCAAACTGCGAAAAAAATGAACAAAGGGGGCAGCGGATGCAGTTTTACAACGCATCCGTTGCCCCATTGTAAGGTTCGGGGAGGAGGGGGCGGAGTTCCAGCCGCGCATGCGCGGTCGGAAATGGCGGACTCGATGCACAAAAAAAGTTACATGTAACTTTTTTTGTGCCGACGGTTCACCAAAACACGACGCATCCGTCGCACGACGGATGCGACGTGTGGCGATACGTCACAATGCGTCGCTAATGAAAATCTATGGAGAAAAAACGCATCCTGCGGGCAACTTTGCAGGATGTGTTTTTACTCCAAAATGATGCATTGCGACGTACGTAAAAAACGCTAGTGTGAAAGTAGCCTAAGAGGTAAAAATAAAAATGCTACGAAGCCCTACCTATTTTGTCAAATATTTTAGATACAGAATCATATAGATGGACTTCCAATTTTTATTTATTTGCATCTCTAGCCTAAACATTTTGTTTTTGCATGTTTGTTTTTCACTCCTCTTCCCAGAGCCATACATTTTTTATTTTTCTGTCAATATGGCCTTGTGAGGGCTTGTTTTTTGCGGGACGAGTTATAATTTTGAACGACACAATTGGTTTTACCATGTCGTGTACTAGAAAATGGAAAAAAATTCCAGAGTTCGGTGATATTGCAAAAAAAGTGCAATCCCACACTTGTTTTTTGTTTGGCTTTTTCACTAGGTTCACTAAATGCTAAAACTGACCTGCCATTATGATTTTCCAGGTCATTACGAGTTTGTAGACACCAAACATGTCTAGGTTCTTTTTTAGACAAGTGGTGAAAAAGAACTCCAAACTTTGTTAAAAAAAAAGAAAAAAAATTGCGCCATTTTCTAATACCCATATCATTTTTTGTGATCCCGGGTTGGTTGAGGGCTTATTTTTTGTGTGCCGAGCTGACGTTTTTAATGATACCATTTTGGTGCAGATACGATCTTAATGCAATGTCACTGAGACCAAAAAAATGTAATTCTGGTGTTTTGACTTTTTTTTGTTGCTACACCGTTTAGCAGTCAGGTTAATCCTTTTTTTATTGATAGATCGGGAGATTCTGAACTCGGCGATACCAAATATGTGTAGCTGAATTACTCACTTGCTATGAGGGCTGATTACTGGGCGGCGCTCAAAGCAAGCTGGCAGTGACAACTGACAACCATAGAGGTCTCTAGGAGACCTCTGGTTGTCATGACAACCCACTGATAACTCGCGATTACGTGATATGGGTCACCGGTGGGGAGATTTCTGGCGCGACTGCCAGAAGTGTGTCACGGTCGCGCTCTGACTGGTAAGTGCAAGCAGGGCCGGACTGGCCATTGGGCACTTCTGGTAAATGCCAGAAGGGCCGGTGCCAGTAGTGGGCCACTGCACTCTTCCCCCCCTCCCCCGCCAGTGCCACCGCCGCCGCATTCAACTATACCGGCGTCTATGATGCCGGTATAGTTCAATGCAATGATGGAGGAGAGAGCGTCCGCTGACGCTCCCTCTCCCATCATTCCCCGCTCTGCCTCTGACACTGCGGGTGCGCGATGATGTCATATCATCGCGCACCTGCTGTGTCTCGTGCAGACTGCAGCCGCTGAGACAGGAGACAGGAGACAGGAGCAGTGTGGGCAAGAGGAAAGGTGAGGAGAGTGTTTTGTTTTTTTTTTTAACTGGACTGTGGAGCCATTATCGGGGGGATGAGATGTGGGTTGTGCTGTATATACCACTGTGTGGGCTGCGCTGTGTATATACCACTGTGTGGGCTGTGCTGTGTATACTACTACGCGGGCTGTGCTGTATATACTACTACGCGGGCTGTGCTGTATATACTACTACGCGGGCTGTGCTGTATATACTACTACGCGGGCTGTGCTGTACATACTACTACGCGGGCTGTGCTGTATATACTACTACGCGGGCTGTGCTGTATATACTACTACGCGGGCTGTGCTGTACATACTACTACGCGGGCTGTGCTGTATATACTACTACGCGGGCTGTGCTGTATATAGTACTACACGGGCTGTGCTGTATATACTACTACGCGGGCTGTGCTGTATATACTACTACGCGGGCTGTGCTGTATACTACTACACGGGCTGTGCTATATTATGCAGGCTGTGCTATATACTATGCAAATTGTGCTATATTATATGCGGGCTTTGATATATACTATGGGAGGTATATTATATTCTATGGGGGAGGCCGTGTTATATACTATGTGGCTGTGTTATATACTATTGCGGGGTTATATTCTATTCTATGGGGGAGGCTGTCTTATATACTATGGGGGGCTGCATTATATTCTATGGGGGGCTACATTATATATTATGGGGAGGTGGGCTGCATTATATTCTATGGGGGGCTGTATTAGATTTTATGAGGGATGATTGCATCATACTCTTTGATGGGGCTGCATTATATTCTATGGGGAGGTGGGCTGTATTCTATTCTATTCGGGGCTACATTATATTCTATGGGGGCTGTATTATATTTATATTCTATGAGGGGTGATTGCATCATACTCTATGGGTGGGCTGCATTATATTCTTTGGGGGGTTACATTATACTCTGGTGGCTGCATTATACTCTGGGGTGGCTGCATTATACTCTGTAGGGTGGTGGCTGCATTATACTGTATGTGAGCTGCATTATACTGTATTGAGGACTATGGGGAATACGTTATACTATATGAAGAACTATGGGGTGCATTATACTATGGGAAGTGAATTGTACTACATGGATGACTATGGTGGAGCATTATACTATATGGAGCACTATGATGAGTGTATTATGCTATATAGGACTATGAGGAGTGTAATATACTATGTGGAGGACTGAGCAGTGTATTTTAATATATGGAGGACTATAGGGAGTGTATTATACTATATGGAGGACTGTGGTGCACATTATAATATATGGAGGACTATGGGGTGTATTTTACTAAACAAGTAAAATGCTGCATATTCAGATTGTTTTTGCCAGAAAAAAAATCCTTGTTCTCAGCAGCACATCGCCGATGTAAACTGTAGATGTGCTGCTGATAACATGATATTGTATGGTGATCTGTTAGTGATCTGTTAGTGATGGTTCTGTCCCATCATTATTCCTCAGCTGGTGGAAAGAGGCCGGGAAACAAGTGTTGAACAACTTCAGTATTGTCGATCAAACTCATTTAGCGGCCTGAACTCAGCGCATGTAAATACAACCGAAATGCTTCTGTGTGATGCGCAATATGTTAGCATTCGGGGCCCCATTTTAAACTTTGCCTAGGGCCCCACTTTGCCTACAACTGGCCCTGCCTACAAGTTTACAAAGATATTATACAGTCACCATGTGACAAGTGGGCCTGTGTAACTTCAAATGCCAGGGCTGAATTTTAGTCCCAGTCCGGCCCTGGGTGCAAGCGAGGGGGTGTGGCCCTACTGTGCCACAAAGCAGACTACACTGGAAGGGGCATGACTGAGTAGAAACCTTGGTGTTCACTGGAGCCTCTGATGGCAAGGTCAGGCTTGTGCGGCAGGTAGCTACCAGGTACCACTCCAGGGTGGTGTCTGCCTGTGGCTGCTAATCCCACTGGGGGACAGAATTCTGGCAGGCAGGCGGGCACGGCTGAGACACAGGCAGGCAAGTGGGCACACCTGAAACACTGGCAGGAAGGTGGGCACCTCTGAGACACTGGCAGGCACTTGGGCATGGCTGAGACAGAAGGGACAGGAACTGACTCGGAAGGCACAGGAACACGGGCAAGTGTGAGTGATATATGGGAACAGGTTGGGACCTGTTCAGACTGGAGGAGCAGGGACTGATTCAGGGAGGACAGGAGCACAGACTGGTATGAGACATATGGGAACAGCTAGGGACCTGTTCAGACAGTAAGGACAAAGGCCCGTGAGGTGCGGAACGAGAGCGGAGCAGAACTGCAAGGAGCAGAACAAGGCAGAACCGCAAGGAGCGGAGCAAGGCAGAACCGCAAGGAGAGGAGCCGCAGAGTGCAGAGCCGAGAGCAGAGCAAAGCCACAGAGTGCAGAGCCAAGAGCAGAGCAAAGCCACAGAGTGCAAAGTCAAGTGTAGAGCAAAGCCACAGAGTGCAGAGCCAAGAGCAGAGCAAAGCCACAGAGTGCGGAGCCAGAAGCAGAGCAAAGTCGCAGAGTGCAGAGCCAGAAGCAGAGCAAAGTCACAGGATGCAGAGCAGAGTGCAGAGCAAAGTCACAGGAGGCGGAGCAGAAACACAGGAGGAGGGGCTGAGAGCAGAAGGAGTGAACACAAGGAAACACACAGAGAGGTAGGGAAGGCTCAAGACTGGGATATAAATGGATACAGCAATAGGACTAGGTTAAGACAGGGTCGGGAATGGGACAAGGCACAGAAATAAGGACACAGGCCAGGGTTCAAGGCCTCACTGGGTGGCAGACACGGGAGTAACAGAACACAGGTACAGGCCAGGGTACGACGCCCTACTGGATGGCTAACACAAGAGATAGAGGCGGGACCTGGCACCTCAACAGCGAGAAGTAAGTTGCTCAGGCATTCCCCTAGGGGTGGGAATGCCTTAAGTACTTGAGGCCTCTTGGCAATTGGCTGGGGACACCTTAGGAAGGTGCACACTGACACTACAAGAATCAGGAAGTTCTGGGGCCACCACCCTAAGCACACAGCCAGGAAGAATGCAAAGAGCAAGCAGGAGACATGAGGCACACAGCATGGAGCCGGCAGCAGACAGAACTCACAGCATGGCCCGGAGTAGTGAGCAAGTAGGTGTGTAAGGCAGCTGGGGGATGGGAGGCCATGCAGTGATGCCGGCAGGGTTGTTACAGTACCCCCTTTTATGCCCCCTCTTCTCCAAGCCCGCCAGAATGACCTGCAGAAGAATAGGTCCACACAGTCCAAGCCATCATGACATCTTTAGGGTAGAATGAGGCAGGCATGAAATCAGGAGTCCGTGAGTGCCAAGTCTCTTTCTGCCCAACGAAGTCAGCTCTCACCATGGAAGATGCAATTAACAGAACTTCTTCCTCCTGGTAGGTAGAAAACTGAGACATGAGCGCTTCCTCTTTGGTATCTTCACCAACCAGCCACATGGAAGCTGAAGGTACTCTCACAGGATCCATCTTCTGCCTGATATCCAGAAGAAAACATCAAAGAGGCAGGGATGTAACCGGGAACAGATTACTAGTATAGTCGTTGGAAATGTGTGGAGAAAACGTCACCGCTTCCCCATCTTTGGAGATGTCAGCACACCTTGACTCGACGACTAGCAGACCAGCTGAAGAAGAAGATGACACTGACTGCTTTTGACGCATGGGAACCAGACACTTCTCATGACTAGGTTGATTTAAGTGAAGCACCTTGTTGATTCTCCAGACCAGAACAGGTGGTAGAGTTTTTGGCTCAGAATGACCCATGGGCATACCAGACAGCATATGAAAGACGAACTTCTTCGTACATAATTCTCCAATTTGAAGTTGAAATTGTCCCTGAAGGACTAGACTGCTCTTAAGTAGGGCTCGGCCAACACCAGGCAACGCCCTCACCGGATGCTGGAGCTGTAGGACAGAGATCATACACCGACTCTGTATGGCTCCCAAATACCAAAGCTCCCAGAAGGCAAAGAAACAGTCATTGACTTTGATGGAGAGGAAGTACTCTCGCCAAGGGCAACCTCTCCTACTGGCCCAGGGTTTTGGAGTATTGGCTTCTCAGAGCAGAGACTGTCAGGGTGTTCCTTACAACCGCAGCGATACTGTTCTACATTCTCAGGACTAGATTCAGACTTCAGGTTTGCTAGCCAACTTTTATCAGACCACTTGGATCTTGCTCGGGTGGCTGCTTTGTCAGGTTGTGGAATAGGTGATTACCCAAATACGGACTAACATATAACCAGAAGCCGCAAGAAGAGATCCAGTTATTAAATATTAAAATCCAGAATTTTATTGATAAATAATTTAAAGACAAATAATTGTCACATATAGCAAAAACGAACAAGAGTGCCCTAAGCAGGAGGGACACCTGGTCCAAATCAGTGCTACACAGTAATGAAAAATACGGGACTATTTTAAAGCAAATACATCTCAATATCCCAGCTAAATATACCGTTATATATATAAGTTATATATCAGGCAAGTGTGAGTCACGCTATATTCCGTCTAGTGACAGTTTATGGATAATAGCATTGCTGATCTATGTAAAGAAAGCCATATTTATCCCTAATGCGTGCATTTTACTAATAAAGAGAAAACCGCATACTGTATATTACCCGATTAGTGTAGTACACTGCAGACCCGGTGACGAGATCGGCGTCCCTCCTCATCCCGACACATGTTTCGCATCTGCTTCTTCCGGGGGCATGTCTATGGGTGGCCGAAGACAGGTATATATGGCGTGCGCAGACCAATAAGGTCATTCTGGGGCATGTGCAATGATGCAGGCATAATCAATTACTCACAGGATATTATCGGCGCATGAGCATCTCCTCCAAATCCCTTGTGTTAAACCTCACTTCCGGACATGCGCTCCCCGAAGCTCAAGCTTGGAATGCAAGCGATCGGGTGAACGAGCGCATCTGGAAGTGTGTCAGGAAGGGGAGGAGCGCATGCGCACTATCCTGGAATAAAGAGGAAAAAGACGAGATAAAAAAGACGAATAGTGCCCGAAGAGTTAAAGTGTCCTGTTTAGATCTGTATATGTTGCATATAGTAAGGACAAATATTTAAGTGCTAGAAGTGAATTAAAGTGACAGCGTGCCATGATGTTATTATTTAATGTAATCCCAATAAGTGGTGGTTACATAGGGCCAATCTACAAATATCATGCTACAAAGTACCTAAGTGTTATTACCATAAACACACTATCACATTACATACAAATGTAATATAAAAAAAGTAATATAGAATAAAATACCCCTAAACCCACATACAGTATACTGTAATTACATATAAATACAAACATATAATATACATCGCTAGAACATACCAATGATATCCTATCATGTCCATTAACAATCTTGCTATGTTGACTAAATACCAGAAAATATCAAAATTGAAAAACGTGAATAAATAACTACCCCCAATATATGCTAAATGTATATGACTTAAAAGGTTGGGCACATAATCAGATGTATAATATAAACAGTCCATTTTCCATTGGAACCAAACTTGATTGTTCGTCCTGAAGCCGCCTGAATTGTTGTTCAAACAGCCATAATTCTTCCATTCTTCAGCGTATGACAGTGGCATTTAACGGATTAATAGCTGCTGGAGGATCGTGATTCCACCTGCGGCTGCTCCGGGCACGTCATGTTAAAAACAGCTGACATGTGCTGGGAAAGATGTGGGCTCACCACCGGAGCCCACATCACAGGGAGGGAGTCTGACATCAGCGTACTATTATGCCCGATGTCGGAAAGGGGTTAAAAAGTGAGGGAAAATATGTGTGTTACCACTAAAGCATTTTCGGCACTTTGACTACGATAATGTTGGTGTATGATGAGCGTGGGGCACGTGTTTGATGAGGGGAGAGGGTTGGGAGAGTTTAGTAACCATCTTGTAAACTGTAATTTTTTTTTCTTCTAACTTTATGTGTGCACATTGCGGCTAGCCAATCAGGGCACAGGAAACATCCACAATGTCCTGACACAATGGCTTCTGTCATTGGCTGCTGAAATCATTTCACTCTCCATATAAAGAACACACATCTTGTTTTAGTGCCATTTTGACTCTAACAGCGCAGAGAGGCTGCTCCTAGCACTGTGACTGTTTGGAGCTAGATTTTAGGCACTTAGCTAGGTGGTTGTTTTAGTCAGATAGTTTAGCTAACAGTGTCCTGAGGCTGTGAAATCGACCTTCCAGCAGAATTTTTTTTTTGCAATTACTGAGGTCCACAAAGGCAGCATGCACATTTCATAGAAGTGTGTTGTGCACTACTTCTATTGTACTCCATGCACAAGTACACCTTTCTAAATCTTATTTTTTCATGTGATACAGCAAGGAGTATGTCATCTTGTCATTTAGTGGTGTCTTGACATTGTTCTGTGATTTGAGCTATTGGCCATGAAAAAATACTTTTTTGGGCAGCTGCCATCGTGAATCAGCACCTTGTTATTTAGTGGCGATGAAATTCCACTGTCTGCAGAGCTCATGCATATTAAAAAAGCAAAAAAAAATCTGTTGCTAAACGTCATACAACCCGCCATATCCCACTTTGTAATTTTGTGACAGTGAAATAAACCTGTCTGCAGAGCTCATGCAGATGAAAACAAAAAAAAAAGGTTTTCTGTTGCTCAACATTCCTGTGGCTGGAAGCCTATCACTGCGATGCACACTATGTGCCTCACTGTTGTCTTGGAGTAAATCACTGTCAAGATTGTCTTCAAGCATGTTTTGATACTGCAGCATGGGCACGTCCCTTTCCAGGGGGGAAGCAACTGGAAAAATGTACTTTTGTATCGTGGATCAAATAGACTGGCAACTCAGCAGTCAGCTCTATTTAGAATCCTAACAATACAGGCAACAATCACGTTGCAAATAGTGCTGCAAGAAGACGCTCATGGGTCTGTCTATTTCTTGAGGTCCAAGTCCATAGTGTGTTGGTGGCGGGATAACACTCAAGCTTGCTTCCTCCATCCCCTCCTGACAACCAAGGACAACAGAGAGGGAATCATTATCCTCTTCATCTCCCAACTTGCGCGTCCATCACATTTTCCTTCTCATCCGTTTCCTGGTCCTTCTTCATTTGTTCTTCTCATGGAAAACTGCCTGGGAGACGACAGATCTGTACTTAGACATATTATTAACCCTAAAGGCATCCTCCTCTTCCCCAGGACCACCATCACCTCCTCCTGCAGACTATTTAAAGTGTGCTCCAGCATGTACAGGTCCTTCTCAAAAAATTAGCATATAGTGTTAAATTTCATTATTTACCATAATGTAATGATTACAATTAAACTTTCATATATTATAGATTCATTATCCACCAACTGAAATTTGTCAGGTCTTTTATTGTTTTAATACTGATGATTTTGGCATACAACTCCTGATAACCCAAAAAACCTGTCTCAATAAATTAGCATATTTCACCCATCCAATCAAATAAAAGTGTTTTTTAATAACAAACAAAAAAACCAACAAATAATAATGTTCAGTTATGCACTCAATACTTGGTCGGGAATCCTTTGGCAGAAATGACTGCTTCAATGCGGCGTGGCATGGAGGCAATCAGCCTGTGACACTGCTGAGATGTTATGGAGGCCCAGGATGCTTCAATAGCGGCCTTAAGCTCATCCAGAGTGTTGGGTCTTGCGTCTCTCAACTTTCTCTTCACAATATTCCACAGATTCTCTATGGGGTTCAGGTCAGGAGAGTTGGCAGGCCAATTGAGCACAGTAATACCATGGTCAGTAAACCATTTACCAGTGGTTTTGGCACTGTGAGCAGGTGCCAGGTCGTGCTGAAAAATGAAATCTTCATCTCCATAAAGCATTTCAGCCGATGGAAGCATGAAGTGCTCCAAAATCTCCTGATAGCTAGCTGCATTGACCCTGCCCTTGATGAAACACAGTGGACCAACACCAGCAGCTGACATGGCACCCCACACCATCACTGACTGTGGGTACTTGACACTGGACTTCAGGCATTTTGGCATTTCCTTCTCCCCAGTCTTCCTCCAGACTCTGGCACCTTGATTTCCGAATGACATGCAAAATTTGCTTTCATCAGAAAAAAGTACTTGGGACCACTTAGCAACAGTCCAGTGCTGCTTCTCTGTAGCCCATTTCCTGCACACGCCTGTGCACGGTGGCTCTGGATGTTTCCACACCAGACTCAGTCCACTGCTTCCTCAGGTTCCCCAAGGTCTGGAATCGGTCCTTCTCCACAATCTTCCTCAGGGTCCGGTCTCCTCTTCTCGTTGTACAGCGTTTTCTGCCACATTGTTTCCTTCCAACAGACTTACCATTGAGGTGCCTTGATACAGCACTCTGGGAACAGCCTATTTGTTGAGAAATTTCTTTCTGGGTCTTACCCTCTTGCTTGAGGGTGTGAATGATGGCCTTCTTGACATCTGTCAGGTCGCTAGTCTTACCCATGATGGGGGTTTTGAGTAAAGGTACCGTCACACTAGACGATTTTACAACGAGAACGACAACGATCTGTGACGTAACAGCGTCCTCGTTAGCGATATCGTTGTGTTTGACACGCAGCAGCGATCTGGATCCCGCTGTGATGTCGCTAGTCGGCGCTGAAAGTTCAGAACTTTATTTTGTCGTTCGATTGGCGTGTATCGTTGTGTTTGACACCAAAAGCAACGACGCCAGCAACGATCATAGGGGCCGTCGCAGCGTCTTGCTCTAGCCAGGTAGGCGTTGTACATTAAAAAGGAGACGCCTTTACAATACATTGCAGTGACGCCCGTAATAGATTTAAATTTTAAACGTTTTCTTGGAAAATATCAATTTACCACGATCACATAAACTTCCCATACTATGATAGCCTAGGTCCAATACATATCGCCTGATTAATACAATATATTAATATATATTAATATATTAATATTAAAATATGCAATTACAAAGGATAGGGGACCGCCAAGTGATAAAGTATTACCTAAAATAAAAAAAAGGATACGCTATTACAAAAGGTGACTCCCTCTGTCCTGATAAAGCCTGGGAGGTGGTGTGTACATTCCATAAAAGAGGTCTTTACAATACATAACAATTACAAAAGGAGACGCCTTTACATTACATTATAACATTAAAAAAGTGACCTCAGGACATGACTTTACAAAGGAGATGCCATTGTGTCGCAATAGTCTGTGATGTGGTGTCTACATTATAAATAAAGGGGGTCTTTATAATACATTACAATGACAAAGGGGAGGACATAATGACATTAAAAAAGGTGACGCCATAACATGACTTTACAAAAGGAGATGCCATCTGTCGCAACAGCCTACATGGGGATTACAACAGCCATTACAAAAAAAGGCTTTTACTTTATTTAATAAAAAAATGGTGACGCCATAACGTTATACAATGGAGTGGGTGTGATGTCTCCCTGTGAACTGTGATAGGCCACAGCGGGATCATCTATAGGTAGGTTCTATAGCAAGGTTCCGATATAAAAAGCTTGAGTCAACTGTTCAATCACTTGTGCGTACTTCAACTACGAGCATCTTGCAATAGGTTGGAAATCCACAACTCTGCATCGTGTTCATTCTCCATCTCGTAAGCGTTCTGGTTGGAAATCAAGATCTTTGCAGCGTCTTTGTTTTATAACCTCTCGTGAGCGTCTTGTTTAGAAATCTGGAATTCTGATCCGTATTGATTTAACATCTCGTGAGCGTCGTGGTTGTAAATCGAGACCTTTACATCGTTCTCTAGCTTCTTGTGAGCGACCTGGTTGGAGATTTTGAACTCATCAGCGTTCTTATTAAATCTTTCATGGTAATTTTTTTTTTTTTTTAATCTGCCATTTTCAAGCCCCAAAATTGGTATTAATAATATAAAAAAAGCATACGAACCATTCCATCCCTAAAATGGTGGCTACCAAAAGGAAAGAGCGCACGGCCCATCCCATACAAGAGAAGGCTGCTCACATTAGGAAAGGCACAGGGGCCACAACTTTCTTGCTTGATGTTGCTTCATGTTTTTATTCTTTTTTTAGATGTCTGCCAATGAACAAGACTGTGTTCGGGCACTCATAGAGATGTACCGCTCCCTGCCCTGCTTGTGGAAGATAAAGTCGGCGGATTACAGCAACCGCTACAAAAAGAAAGATGCGTATGAGAAGCTGGTGGCCATCTACAAGGAGCATCATCCCACTGAGACGGTGGATGAACACATTGTGCGTAAAAAAATCCAGGCTCTCCGCACAGTCTACAAAAAAGAGTTGAACAAGGTGGAAAAGTCGCTGAAGTCTGGGGCCGGAACTGACGACGTCTATGTGCCCAAGTTGTGGTACTATGACCTGCTGGCGTTCACTCGGGACCAGGAAATTCCTCGTCCGTGCCAGACTGTCACAAGCATATGTGCACCATCGCCTGAAGAGAACCTGCCCGAGTCTCCGGACGAGCATGTAAGTACCCCCTAGCTTCCCTTCTAGTAGCATGCCGTGTGTCTTGTAGGTTTATGAGACTGCATGGTTTCCAATAATAATGATTCACATTTTTCATGTTTAATCCCCCTGTTAATAACAGTTGTCACTTCCTGTTCTGAGAAGTATGTCCAAACAGTACTCCCCCCTCCTTTAAATGCATTTTTAATAATTTCCAAAGTCTATAACATAAAGATAAATACATTAACATATTGTGTCTTCCGCACATTTGTACGTACAGTATTGCTGCCCAATGTAGTTCAGCCCAGCTCTGAAAGCTCTGTAACCCCTGTGGTTTGCTACCTAGTTCCTCATAGCTTCCCATGAACAGGAATAGAGGTGTTGGAGAGGTGGGGCTCTAGGCTGAGTTGTTTGTATGTTATTGACTTTTAATTTTTTTTTCTTTTTGCTTGAATCGCAGGTGCCTCTTCAACAGCGGGAAAGACCAGAAGGGAACGATGTCCAGTCCCATCAGTCCTCCAGAAGCCCGTGTCTCGAGGATCAGAGACGTCCACAGCGGCCATCTCGCAAAAGAAAGTCGACAGCGGGGACACCTGTGGATCTCCTGGCAATGGCTAACAACATCTTGTCCAAGCATGCGGCAACCCAGCTCTCCGCATTCCCAACCTTGGTTGAGGAACGGTTAAAAAAATTGGACGTTACCCAACGATCTCACGCGGAGCGATTGATGTTTGACGTTCTGAACGCGGCAGCCGCTGGAAAACTGAGCGACACATCTATGTTGAACATCACTGAGCGTCAGCCCAGTAGCCAGTTTTATTTGGGACCACCACAGGAGCCCATGCACAGCACTCCTGTCCGCAGACCAGGCCCACATCATTCTCAGTTCTGGACACCACCTGCACCTCCTTCTTTTGCAGACTTTTCACAAGGACCTCCTACGTCCACGGACCGGTACAGCGAGATGGGCACCTACTATCAAAATTTGTAGGGATCTTGTCTTGAAAACACTATAGACTTCAGTTTTATAACGTCCATAATCCACTCTGCCTACTGCCCTGCAGTCATTGGCCTGACGCCCGGTAATTAATCCTTGTGCCACATGAAAATGTCATGTGAAAACAAATAAAATATATATATTTTTCAAATTTGTCTCCATACTACGTGGCTCTCTGGATGGGCAAAATACTATGTGGGTGGGCAATATGCAAAGTGGACATGCATACTGTACAATACCAAATGCATTATAATCGGGATATATATATATATATATATATATATATATATATATATATATATATATATATATATATATATATATATATATATAGAACAGCACAATGCTCACCAATAGCGGGTGCCTAGCCCCCTGGATACAATGGTCCAAGCATTTATCCAACATATATACAAAATAGGAAAAAGAAGGCAGCACTCCCAAAGTTTCATGTGAAAAAAATATGGAGATTTCATCGACCCACATCACTGCTCGACGTTTCGGCTCCCTGAGCCTTTTTCGAGCCTTGAAAAAGGTTCAGTGAGCTGAAACGTCGCGCAGTGATGTGGGTCGATTAAATCTCCATTTTTTTTTTCACATGAAACTTTGGGAGTGCTGCCTTCTTTTTCCTATTTTGTATATATATATATGTATGTATATATATATATATATATATATATATATACACACACATACACACACACACACACACATCATGAAAGCGCTAGGGCAGAAGAGGTTGTTGATTCCCATGGTTCATATGTTTGATACAGAAGTAGAGTATTTTCATAGTTCAATATTTTAATTGGAATGGAATAAAAAGAACAAGACAATGTACATAAATCAATATATCGTTATGTTGACATTGTTACTTGACAAAGAAATTGGTTGGGTTCTAAAAAGAATGGTACACGAGAGCGGATGAACAAAAACAAATGTAATCCATAATAAATGGTAAAAGATATGCCGACAGTTGCGCTACAATTGTTGGTGCTGCCATGAGACAGCCCCTGGACCATTGAAAAAGTCACAGTATTTTTCCCTGCAATTTGTCGCGTCATCATTGTTCCTTCCGGATCCCAGACTTTCCAGGCCAGAAACCCTGTGCTCATCTAGACGCCATTCTCCCTGGGTTATATCCCCGTTTGCAGGGTCAACAGAGTCTACATACTGTGGAGGGCTGTATGCAGTGGCATCACGGCGGCGCAAAAAGTTGTGGAGGACGCAACAAGCAAGAACCACAGAGTCTATAGACGATAGTTTCATGTTCATTGCAGTGTGGAAAACACGAAATCGGTTTGCCATGATTCCAAACGCATTCTCCACAACGCGTCTAGCTCTCGAAAGCCGGTAATTAAATATGCGCCGCTCAGGTGTCAGAGTTTTCTGGGAGAATGGCTTCAAAAGGTTGGGATGCAGTGGGAACGCCTCATCTCCGACAAACACAAAGTTCATGTTTTCAGTAGTGTCACTGTTGGGAGGCAAGGCCAGTTTGTTTTCTTTCAAGCGGTCCCCAAAATCGGTTAGCTCCAAAACTCCGCCATCAGATAATCTCCCGTTAATCCCTACAGACACACTTACAAATTCGTAGTTCGCATTAACGAGGGCCATCAGAATTACGCTGAAATAACCCTTATAGTTATAATAAAAGGAGCCGGAGTGTGGTGGTTGGGTGATGCGGACATGTTTCCCATCCAAGGCACCCCCGCAATTAGGGAACTGCCATTGCTCATGAAATCCCCTTGAAATCTCTTTCCAATCATCCGGGGTCTCCGGGAAAGGCATGTAATTTTGGTGTAAAGCAGAGATAATTGCTTTACATGTCTCCGGAATTATGACGCTGAGTAGGGTTCGGGAAATCGCAGCGCAGTAATGCAAGTCTTGCATAGACCTTCCAGTCGCCAGGAACCGGAGCGTAACAGCCAGTCTCTCATCCACAGGGACAGCAGCTCGCATCCTTGTATTTTGCCGCCTAATATAAGGTTCCACAGCTTCAAGTAGGAAATTAAATGAATCCTCGGACATTCTCAGGTAGTTCTTGAAATCATGCGGGTTGTTCTCCTTCAGTTCCCTGATTAGGCCCATGTGGGACAATTGATTCCTCTTCTGCAGCCACTGTCTGGTCCACATGCGGCGCTGTCGCTTTGCACGATTGTTTCGCGCTTCAGCCTCCAGCTGGTTCTGAGCTTCTAACAGCAATGCAGCCGCTACAATCGCAGGTACATCCGAAAGAGACATGGCAACCTGAAAAAGCACAATAAAAAATAATTATTACATATGATTTGCTAAAGTGACACAAGACAACCAATACTGTTAAATAGTGTTCACACATCTTTTTTTTTTTTTTTTTTTTTTGTTATAAGGCAAAGTTCACATTAGCGTTTTGTTCGGTGCAGCCACGGCAATGCATGTGCCACTATATTTTACCTAGGGGCCTGAAATAACATGTGTTGCCCTATCGTTTTGTGAATCATGCGTCAGGACACAGAGGACGATGCATGATGTTTTTTTTCTGACCCTAAAACCATGGAAAAGTTAATGCATGGGTCACAAAAAGCGGCGTTGGGCATGTGCTCACATATCTGTTCAGCGTTGCATCTCAGACGCTGCCCTGTTCTACAGAAATGTGAACATAGGATTTAATGGAAATTTATATTTACATGTGTAATAAGCAGCGTTTAACACTACAGCCGCACCTCATTAACATCCCAAAATTACGATACAAGCTACTACAAAACTGAAAGCAAGACAATAAACGCTGTGACTTGGTAACGGGAACGCCAAAAAAAAAAAAGGATGTCTGGAGCCGGCGTCACAAACGCGACGCTGTGCATAATCAGAGACGCTATAGCGATGCCGATCGCGCCGCAGCTAGGACCTCCTCTGGGCGTGGTTAGGCGGTGCCGTACAGCGTCTATCTTTAGAAAATGGCGGCGAGACAGCGCTGTGCTCCTCTGGGGCAGGCCGAGGTGCGTTTTTTTGTGGACAGGATGGATGCCCTCGACTATGAGGGACGGAGGAGCCGGCCTGCCCACCCAAATTTGCACAAGAATGCAGTGCTGGGCCGCATTGCAGAAATGATGGAGAGGAGGTTTAGCATCCGGCGCAGTGCGCTGCAACTGCGCAAGAAGTGGGCCGACCTGCGCTATAAGCAGCCACTCCATCTGGCACACTTGCGAGCGGAGGCAAAGCAAGGCAAGTATCAGAATGGTGGAATTGGAAGACGCACGGTACCGAGCGGGGGGAAATGGGAGACTCGTGCCCGTGGTTGCCAACTTGTCCGGGACTTACGAGGACAAAAATTTAATATTTTCTTTTCAAATTTCTATAATGTCCAAGCGCAAAAATGCGTTGTCGCGTAAAAATTGGTCAGGTCATGAATTCCATAATCTCCACCCCCCATATTTAATTTATACGGATGTCCGCAATTGTAATCCCGATTGGCCTGAAATCATTACGTGGAGGTTGGCAACCCTGCTCGCACTGCCAGTAGGGGGAAACAGGAGACGTGCACTGCCGTGAGGTGCTTCCTATGTTCTATATATGTAATTACATTTAGCTTGTCAAAATTGATTTTTACTCCTTCCCGCAAATGGCCTCTTTTTTTTTTTTTTTTTCTACAGCTCTGTACTTTTGTTGTCTAAACATGGCGATTTCTTTTTTTTAATTTTTTTGTGTAGAGAGACGCCGCCGGCACCAGAGGGCACTGGCCTCCACCACAGCGGCCAGCAGCAGGCCACAGCCTGGACCGTCACGTAAGTTATCCATCATTCATTTCAATTTTATAACTGCATATGGGACTTTACAGGGGAGCAGAAATATAGAATACATTACAGATGCTGCCGAATTTCGATAGGCTCCTAACTTTTGCTGTCAATGTTGTCTAGTTTTATTGTGATGTCTACAGCTCTGTACTTTTGTTGTCTAAACATGGCGATTTCTTTTTTTTATATTTTTGTGTAGAAAGACGCCGCCGGCACCAGAGGGCACTGGCCTCCACCACAGCGGCCAGCAGCAGGCCACAGCCTGGACCGTCACGTAAGTTATCCATCATTCATTTCAATTTTATAACTGCATATGGGACTTTACAGGGGAGCAGAAATATAGAATACATTACAGATGCTGCCGAATTTCGATAGGCTCCTAACTTTTGCTGTCAATGTTGTCTAGTTTTATTGTGATGTCTACAGCTCTGTACTTTTGTTGTCTAAACATGGCGATTTTTTTTTTTAATATTTTTGTGTAGAAAGACGCCGCCGGCACCAGAGGGCACTGACCTCCACCACAGCGGCCAGCAGCAGCCCACAAGCTGGACCGTCACGTAAGTTATCCATCATTCATTTCAGGCTCCTAACTTTTGCTGTCAATATTGTCTAGTTTTATTGTGATGTCTACAGCTCTGTACTTTTGTTGTCTAAACATGGTGTTTCTTTTATTTTTGTGTAGAGAGACGCCGCCGGCTACAGAGGGTACTATCCTCCCCCACATCTTCCAGCAGCAGCAGCAGCAGCCCACAAGCTGGACCGTCACGTAAGTTATCCATCATTCATTTCAAAATTATAACGGCATATGGGACATAAGAGGTGAGCTGAAATATTGTATACATTACAGATGCAGTAACCCCACCGCAGTCCACTACTCCGCCCTTCCGCTACCCATCTTCCTCCCCCGGCTCGGCATCATTCTCCCCAGAGGCGAGCATTCGTAAGTGACGATAAACTGCGAGCGGTTCCCCACAGCGAGTTCAATTGTTAAACAGATATGATTTTGATTACTTTTAGCTCCGGGAACTCTGGCCCGAGACAGGGGATGGGTGGTCAGCAGCTCCAGTGATGGACAACAGGCGTCCCTTCTCCGTAAGTATACAGACAGTGGGAGGGGTTATCGGTGGGATGTCACATTTGACAGCGACTAATAAAATGCAACCAATAAAAAAAAGACCTCTGGGACAGGACAAAAAAAAAAGACTTTTATTCTATCTTCTATCTACAGAACCGGACACTGTGAGAGAGCTGCTGGCCAAACAAGAGGGACTGGAGCGGACAGTAGCGCTCTTGGAGCGCACAGTAGTGCTGCTGCAGCATCAAGTGCAGCAACATGGACGCACGCTGCGACACCTTTTGGCGCGCGGGCGTTAAAAATGTTTTTTTTTTCTGTTTTTCTTGACAGATGTTAGTGTTTTGTTGAAAAAAAAAAAAAAACAGTTCAGTTTCTAAAAAAAAAAAAATTTCGTTCCTTTAAGTTGTGTGCTGTTTTATTTACTAGCGGAGCACGCCAGGGCCAGCCAAGGCAGACACAAGAGAATTAGTTAACCTTTCCATATAGTGTGTGCAAAATTGGCAGACAGCTAGTTTACCTTTCCATATGGTGTGTGCAAAATTGGCAGACAGCGCAACTGAGTTTGCAAATCGCATAGTAATGCCTCCATCTTGTGCGTCTGCTTGCCAGATGCACAAGATGGCTGCCGGAGGTGTTTTATCCATCATTACACCATATACATAGATAAACATTATTGAATAGCCATAACTATACACAAAAGAAACAAACAACTGAAAGACATTTCATACCGTTGATGAGCAAGAAAAGAAACGATGAAGACGCCTGCAGTAGAATACGTTCTAGACAGAACGTCCACGGGAGAAGAGGATCGTAGCTGGCGAAGGATCGTTCCGAACAGGACGCTGGAAAGGCAGAAGACCGTGAAGACACAGCGCTCCAACAATATGAATCAATCGCTGTAGAGTTGCGGTTTATATTCCGGGACGCCGTAACGTCACATCCTGGGTGTCTCCCTGTGCAGAAAACACACCTATCTGGCTACGTCTGCATCGTTAGATCGTTACACTCTTGCTGTGTGACACTGAGCAAACGACTAGCGAGGACGATCTGTGAGTCGCTGTTACGTCACTATATCGCTCCAGCATCGTTCGTAGGTTGGTGTGTTTGGCATCTCTGCAGCGACCTAAACAGCGACGTTCCAGCGATCTTATTTTGGTCGGATCGTTGTCGTTCTCGTTGTAAAATCGTCTAGTGTGACGGTACCTTAATGAACCAGGCAGGGAGTTTATAATAGCCTCAGGTATCTTTTGCATGTGTTTAGAGTTAATTAGTTGATTCAGAAGATTAGGGTAATAGGTCGTTTAGAGAACCTTTTCTTGATATGCTAATTTATTGAGACAGGTTTTTTGGGTTATCAGGAGTTGTATGCCAAAATCATCAGTATTAAAACAATAAAAGACCTGACAAATTTCAGTTGGTGGATAATGAATCTATAATATATGAAAGTTTAATTGTAATCATTACATTATGGTAAATAATGAAATTTAACACTATATGCTAATTTTTTGAGAAGGACCTGTAGATGACAGTAATAGTGATGCTGATGATGGCATCGTCAGCGCTAACCATCTAGGTAGCCATTTCAAAAATGAGCAGAAGGGTGCAGAGGTCCTTCATCTGTGTCACTCCGCATGTGTCAATTGCACCACGTCTGTACTTTGCTGTGCCAGGCTATGCAAAATGTCATACTGCATCAAGTCTTGGCACTGCTGCCACAGTCGCTGCAACATGTGCAGAGATGAATTCCATGGTGTAGTCACATCACATATCAAACAGTTAACTGGTAGTCCAAAGGATCTCTATACAAACTTAAGTGGAATGGTGGAAGTGAGCACACGATAGTGTTTCCTGTAGCAGCGCATCCAGGCTGGGACAGTGGCAGAGGAATTGCTGTCCAATCAGGTTGAGGATGTGAGCTATGCAAGGCACATGTGTGAGGTTTCCCCGGAGTAGGGCCGCCACCAGGTTCACACCTTTATCGCACACAGCCTTCCCTGGCTCCAGGTTGAGTGGAGACAGTCATTGCTCAAACTCGGCATGGATAGCTGTCCACTAGGGTTGAGTGACTTTTACTTTTATAGGATTGGGTCGGGTTTCACGAAACCCAACTTTCTCAAAAGTCGGGTCGAGTGAAATCGGCCGATCCTATAGAAAAGTCGGGGTCGGGGTCGGCCGAAACACGAAACCCAATGCAGTGCAATGGGATACTATGGTTCCCAGGGTCTGAAGGAGAGGAAACTCTCCTTCAGGCCCTGGGATCCATATTTAAGTGTAAAATAAAGAATTAAAATAAAAAATATTGCTATAATTACCCTCTGACGCGCCCTGGTACTAACCGGCAGCCTTCCTTCCTTAGAATCAGCACGTGAAGGACCTTAGATGACGTCGCGGCTTGTGATTGGTCACGCGACCACCCATGTGAATGCTCACGTGACCAATCACAAGCCGCGAAGTCACCGAAGGTCCTTCAAGCGCTGATTCTTAGGAAGAAAGGGTGCTGGAAAGAAGCAGGGCGCGTCCGAGGGTGAGTATATTCCTATTAGGTATATACTCACCCTCGGACGCGCCCTGCTTCTTTCCGGCAGCCTTCCTTCCTAAGAATCAGCGCTTGAAGGACCTTCGGTGACGTCGCGGCTTGTGATTGGTCGCGTGAGCGGTCACATGGGCGGTCGCGCGACCAATCACAAGCCGCGACGTCATCTAAGGTCCTTTACGCGCTGATTCTAAGGAAGGAAGGCTGCCAGTTAGTACCAGGGTGCGTCAGAGGGTAAGTATAGCAATATTTTTTATTTTAATTCTTTATTTTACACTTAAATATGGATTCCGATACCGATTTCCGATATTGCAAACATATCGGAACTCGGTATCAGAATTCCGATACCAGATTCAGAAGATCGCCGACCTCATGGCCGACCCCACACAGGGGTCGGGTCGGGTTTCATGAAACCCGACTTTGCCAAAAGTCGGCGACTTCTGAAAATGGCCGACAAGTTTTGCTCAACCCTACTGTCCACAACTCTTGATCTATATGACTGCGATCTCCAAGGCATATTAATTTAAACACTGCCTGATTGCGGTGAGCCCTGGATGCGCAGTACGGATGTGAGTGGGGAATCTCTGTGCAGTGTTGGAATGTGTTTCCTTAAGGCAGCGGTTGAGGGCGCAGTTGGAGGCGCTACAGGAGGTGGAAGAGACAGAAGCACTGGAGGTTACATACAGAGGTTACTTCCTCAAGTCCTGGGTGTTCCAAGACTCGGTATCTAGTGACACCTTGGTGTCTAGTGCTTTAGTTCTCCATCCCCTGGTGTGCGTTGGGTTAGATCTCCAGACCAAGCTGATTAGTTCTCCAACCCGTTGTCTATTAGTTTAGTTCTCCATGTTCTGGTGTGTATTTGTTTTGTTTTCTAATTATAGTTGTTTAGTAGTTTAGTTCTCCAACCCCTGTTGTATACTAGTTTATTTATCCATCACATGGTGTTTAGTGGTTTAGTTCTACAACCCTAGCTGTTTAGTAATTTAGTTCTCCAACCCGTTTTCTAGTAGCTTAGTTCTCCAACTTATGGTGGGTAGTGATTTAGTTCTTCATGTCCATGTGCCCTGCAAGCCTTGGGGATTAGACTTGTGGAGTAGGTCCTTTCCCCGGCTGCCCCCTCAGCCACCTAATGCCTAGTCAGCGAGATGTAACACCCCTGTCCATGCTTGTTCGTTCAGGTGTCAGTGTTGAAATTCACCCTGGCACATACAATTTTTCAGGTTTTTTTTGATAATCAGAGATCAAAGACCGTGACCCACGCAGAACCACCTGCTGTGAACTTGTAGCGAAGAGCTCTAAGCTGGGCAATATCATCCAGACAATTACACAATTGGGCGATGATCACCCGAGGAGACCGCAGGCTGTTCACAATAATTAGTTCTCAGAAAACTAATAGTGAGCTGCTGCATATCCACCTCCAGATTAGGACGCCTGGAATATGTATATATCCCGCTGTGTAGATCATTGCTAACTCCACGATCACCCTACACTCTTTGCCGCCACCAATAATCCTGTTTTCAAAAAAGGCAATCAATAGAGGCCCATTGGACGCCATTCTTCTTTGGAGCTTCACACCATCAGGGTCCATCCCCTCTCCCTCCGAGTAGCGGTCATATACCGTCCCTCAGGCTCACCCACTCACTTCCTTGACCACTTTTCTGCATTGCTGCCACGCTTCATGTCCTCAGGATTGACAACCCTTATCCTGGGAGACTTCAACAGCCCCACCTCCCCAACTGCATCCCAGCTTCTAGCTCTAGCCACTTCTCATGGTCTCGCACAGCTTTCAAACTCCGAGACACACAAAGTCGGTAACTGTTGTGAGTTCCGTTCTGAAGCTCCCTCCTGTGGTTGCTAATGGTATTTTTGCGAGTTCTGCCTTTGGGCTCCCTCTGGTGGTTTCGAGTGGAACTGCTGCTCCGTTAGGTGGCTGTAGCAGCTGCCTTCACTAATCGCCTTGCCTGGGTTTATTATTTAAACCTGCTCTGGGTTTTAGTCCATGCCTGCTGTCAATGTTCTTGGTTGGATTTGATTCTTCCCTTGGATTTCTCATATGGCCAGTCCTTGTCAGCAAAAGATAAGTTTTGCTAGTTTTGTTTGTCCATTTGTTTGGACTCTATTGCTTTGCATTTTGTCTCTTTTATACAGCTTGTCTCTATGTCTTATTCAGGCTAGCTGGAAGCTCTGGGAAGCAGATTTGCCCCTCCACACCGTGAGTCGGTGTGGAGTTCATGTTTGTAAACTCTGCGTGGATTTTGTAGTTTTTAATACTGACCGCACAGTATCCTTTGCTCTCTGTCTATCTAGTTTAGTTTTGGCCTCCCTTTGCTGAATTCTAATTTAATTTCTGAGTTCGTCATTTCCCTCTCCTTTCACAGTCAATATTTGTGGGGGGCTATCTTTCCTTTTGGGGGTTTCTCTGAGGCAAGATAGCTTTCTATTTCCTTCTTTAGGGGTAGCTATATCTGAGGCTGTGACGAGGTGTCTAGGGAGTGTCACGAACATCCCACGGCTATTTCTAGTTGTGTTGTTAGGATTAGGGACTTTTCAATCTGTCTGTGCCAGAGCATGCCGCTATGCGGAGTTATGTAAAGGAGTCCTTGGAGAAAGGGCATATTCGCCCGTCTTCGTCACCGTTGGGAGCAGGATTTTTTTTTGTTGCCAAGAAGGATGGCTCCTTGAGACCCTGTATAGATTATCGCCTTCTCAATAAGATCACTGTCAAATTCCAGTATCCGTTACCTTTGCTTTCTGATTTGTTTGCTCGGATTAAGGGTGCTAGTTGGTTTACTAAAATCGACCTCCGAGGGGCGTATAATCTTGTGCGTATTAAACAAGGTGATGAATGGAAAACAGCATTTAATACGCCTGAAGGCCATTTTGAATATCTTGTAATGCCATTCGGGTCTCTAATGCTCCATCGGTATTTCAGTCCTTTATGCATGATATCTTCCGGAATTATCTGGATAAATTTATGATTGTGTATTTGGATGATATTTTGGTTTTCTCCGATGATTGGGAGTCTCATGTGAATCAGGTTAGGATGGTGTTTTCAGGTCCTTCGTACTAATGCGTTGTTTGTGAAGGGGTCTAAGTGCCTCTTTGGAGTTCAGAGGTTTTTTTTGGGGGGTTTCATTTTTTCTCCCTCGGCTATTGAAATGGACCCTGTTAAAGTCCAGGCCATTCATGATTGGACTCAACCTACATCTGTAAAGAGCCTTCAGAAATTTTTGGGCTTTGCCAATTTTTATCGTCGTTTTATTGCTAATTTTTCTAGTGTTGTGAAGCCTCTGACCGATTTGACGAGGAAGGGCGCTGATGTGGTGAATTGGTCCTCTGCGGCTGTTGAGGCCTTTCAGGAGCTTAAACGTCGTTTTACTTCTGCCCCTGTGTTGCGTCAGCTAGATGTTTCTCTCCCTTTTCAGGTTGAGGTTGATGCTTCTGAGATTGGGGCAGGGGCCGTTTTGTCTCAGAGAAATTCTGATGGCTCTTTTATGAAACCTTGTGCCTTCTTCTCCAGAAAATTTTCGTCTTCTGAGCGTAATTATGATGTCGGCAATCGGCAGTTGTTGGCTATGAAGTGGGCATTTGAGGAGTGGCGACATTGGCTTGAGGGAGCCAAGCATCGCGTGGTGGTCTTGACTGATCACAAGAATCTGATTTACCTCGAGTCTGCTAAGCGGTTGAATCCTAGACAGGCTCGGTGGTCTTTGTTTTTCTCACGTTTTGATTTTGTGGTCTCGTATATTCCTGGATCTAAGAATGTGAAGGCTGATGCCCTTTCTAGGAGTTTTTTGCCTGATTCTCCGGGAGTTCTTGAGCCGATTGGGATCCTCAAGGAGGGGGTGATTCTTTCTGCCATCTCCCCTGATTTGCGGCGGGTACTTCAGGAGTTTCAGGCTGATTAACCTGACCACTGTCCTGTGGGGAAATTGTTTGTTCCTGATAGATGGACTAGTAGGGTAATTTCTGAGGTTCATTGTTCGGTGTTGGTTGGTCACCCTGGGATTTTCGGTACCAGAGATTTGGTGGCTAGGTCCTTTTGGTGGTCTTCCTTGTCGCAGGATGTGCGTTCGTTTGTGCAGTCCTGTGGGACCTGTGCTCGGGCTAAGCCTTGCTGTTCCCGTGCCAGCGGGTTGCTTTTGCCTTTGCCTATTCCTGAGAGGCCCTGAACGCATATTTCCATGGATTTTATTTCTGATCTTCCTGTTTCTCAGAAGATGTCTGTCATCTGGGTGGTTTGTGACCGGTTTTCTAAGATGGTCCATTTGGTGCCGTTGCCTAAGTTGCCTTCCTCTTCTGATTTGGTTCCATTATTTTTTCAGCATGTGGTTCGTTTGCATGGTATTCCGGAGAATATTGTGTCTGACAGAGGTTCCCAGTTCGTTTCTAGGTTTTGGCGGTCCTTTTGTGCTAGAATGGGCATTGATTTGTCTTTTTCTTCTGCATTCCATCCTCAGTCAAATGGCCAAACAGAGCGAACCAATCAGACCTTGGAAACCTATTTGAGATGCTTTGTGTCTGCTGATCAGGATGATTGGGTGACCTTTTTGCCATTGGCGGAGTTTGCTCTTAATAATCGGGCTAGTTCGGCTACCTTGGTTTCGCCTTTTTTTGTAACTTTGGTTTTCATCCTTGTTTTTCTGCAGGGCAGCTTGAGCCTTCTGACTGTCCTGGTGTGGATTCCGTGGTGGACAGGTTGCAGCAAATTTGGACTCATGTGGTGGACAATTTGACGTTGTCTCAGGAGAAGGCTCAGCGTTTTGCTAACCGTCGTCGGTGTGTTGGTCCCCGGCTTCGTGTTGGGGATTTGGTCTGGTTGTCTTCTCGTCATGTTCCTATGAAGGTTTCTTCCCCTAAGTTCAAGCCTCGCTTTATTGGGCCTTATAAGATTTCTGAAATTATCAATCCAGTGTCTTTTCGTTTGGCCCTTCCTGCTTCCTTTTCCATTCATAATGTGTTCCATAGATCCTTGTTGCGGAGATATGTGGTACCTATGGTTCCCTCCGTTGATCTTCCTGCTCCGGTGTTGGTTGAGGGGAAATTGGAATATGTGGTAGAGAAGATTTTGGATTCTCGTTTTTCGAGGCGGAAGCTTCAGTATCTGGTCAAGTGGAAGGGTTATGGCCAGGAGGATAATTCTTGGGTTGTTGCCTCCGATGTTCATGCTCCCGCTTTGGTTCATGCTTTCCATTTGGCTCGTCCTGATCGGCCTGGGAGCTCTGGTGAGGGTTCGGTGACCCCTCCTCAAGGGGGGGGGGTACTGTTGTGAGTTCCGTTCTGGAGCTCCCTCCTGTGGTTGCTAATGGTATTTTTGCGAGTTCTGCCCTTGGGCTCCCTCTGGTGGTTTCGAGTGGAACTGCTGCTCCGTTAGGTGGCTGTAGAAGCTGCCTTCACTAATCGCCTTGCCTGGGTTTGTTATTTAAACCTGCTCTGGGCTTTAGTCCATGCCTGCTGTCAATGTTCTTGGTTGGATTTGATTCTTCCCTTGGATTTCTCATATGGGCAGTCCTGGTCTGCAAAAGATAAGTTTTGCTAGTTTTGTTTGTCCATTTGTTTGGACTCTATTGCTTTGCATTTTGTCTCTTTTGTCCAGCTTGTCTCTATGTCTTATTCAGGCTAGCTGGAAGCTCTGGGAAGCAGATTTGCTCCTCCACACCGTGAGTCGGTGTGGAGTTCATTTTTGTAAACTCTGCGTGGATTTTGTAGTTTTTAATACTGACCGCACAGTATCCTTTGCTCTCTGTCTATCTAGTTTAGTTTTGGCCTCCCTTTGCTGAATTCTAATTTAATTTCTAAGTTTGTCATTTCCCTCTCCTTTCACAGTCAATATTTGTGGGGGGCTATTTTTCCTTTTGGGGGTTTCTCTGAGGCAAGATAGCTTTCTATTTCCTTCTTTAGGGGTAGCTATATCTGAGGCTGTGACGAGGTGTCTAGGGAGTGTCAGGAACATCCCACGGCTATTTCTAGTTGTGTTGTTAGGATTAGGGACTGCGGTCAGTAGAGATACCACCTTCTCAGAGCTCGTTCCATGTTGCGTTTTAGCCACCAGGTCATATTAGTGTGGCCTCTTAACCACCAGGTCATAACAGGTAACACCCTTGATCTGGACTTTGTCCGACTCAGTTCAATTTCCTAGCTAGATAACTCACCTCTTAGGCTGCTATCATACTATCAGTAATTGGTCAGTATTTTACATCTGTATTTGTAAGCCAAAACCAGGAGTGAAACAATTAAGAGGAAAAGTATAATAGAAACATATGCACCACTTCTGCATTTATCACCCACTCCTGGTTTTGGCTCACAAATACTGATGTAAAATACTGACCAAATACTGCTAGTGTGATGGCAGCCTAACTCTTTCTCCCCTATGAAATTAGGAGTATAACAACAACTTACACATTTTAGGTGATCCCTCAAAACACATCTGTTTAGGGCGGCCTATCATGTTCCCTAATCAAAGTCCTTGTTATATATAGCCTATTCCTCTACTTCTCTGAACATAATTATCCATCAAACTCAACTGTACTCAAAAACCTCATGCAGCTTTTATCTACCCACTATTTCCTCAAGATGGTTGGACCATCATTGTAAATAAGCATCTGTACTTTGTGTCACCCCCACCTCATTGTAGATTGTAAGCTGTGAAGAGCAGGTTTGTCATTATTTTAGCTCTGCTTGATTATCTTAAACTTTGTAACTTTTGATTGTTTTATATGAACTACTGACTTGTAAAGCTCTGTGGAATATGTTAGCATTATATAAATAAAGGTTATTAGTAGATTAAAGATGGTGAAGTTCAAGCTTTTAGCTTTGCCATGTATAGGAGGAAACAATCTTTTACGTGAGCAGAACTGCACAAACGAGGGCTGGCTGCTGAGCTGACAGGGTGGAGCAGGGTGATAATGACAAGCTGCTGGACTGTGAGAGAGGTGCAAGCAGAGATGTTACGGTGGATTGAGAAATATGGGGTGTGATTTGCATCTAAGATCAGTCAAAAACAGCAGGAATGTCCACTTCTGCATCAGTTGACAGGCCTATTCACCCCGATTGTAACGGGTAAACAAGAGGAGGTTCTGTGGCCGGAGACCTGTGTGACAACACTTGCCATGGTAAAGGAGGAAAATTGGAAGATGCAGTTGATGAAGTGTACAGTGATTGGTGAGGCACGCTAGTCTGCATTTTAGAACAGTGAGATTCCCAGATTAACGCATATTGATTGCTCACGTGCCAGTTCATGCATGTAGTAGTCAAATTATTGAATTTTTTAAACTCTACTCTGTCGTTTTTGACAAAGTTGGCAGATAACAAATTATGAAGATTTTTGTAGGTCTGAAAATAAGAGCCAAGCTAGCAAACTGCAGACCCACAAATGCTGCTGGCAACTGACTGAGTTGGGGCTGAGGATGATTGGCTTGTCATGGATGCACAACTCTGTGTCTGTGGGAAGCCGCAATGTAACCTCGTCTTCCTCCTCCTCCTCTGCAGAGCTACTCAGCAGCCCGCCTCTAAGTTTACGCCAAGTGTGACCTGCTACCTCATTGACATCCTCTCTGCTCTCCCACTCTTCGCCCTAGGAGTCACCCTCCTTCTCTTCCTGCCCTGACAGCACAGTACAGTCTGCGTGAGCCTCAATTATCTGAGTCTCATCAGTAATGGATCACCTCCACCCCTGGGGTTAATGTCTGTTGACGAGGGTTTGGATTCTGCTCGGCCACTACTTCGTCCATCTCTGGATCAAACTGAAAAAAAAATTGGGCATTGGTGCAGATGACTTCCTCTTCTTGACTCTAAGTATCTTTGGAGTACAATTCCGATGCCCATGGCTTACAATGTGTGAAAAGGTCTGCGGACTCAGCCATCTGTGGTTCCCTACAGTCAGTTGGGCGGTTGGAGATGTGATGTGGGGGAAAACAAGGGTAATTGAGGTACCACCTCTGAGGACTGTACTGTGTGTGATGTTAAGGTGAAGGAAAAGGAGTCAAGGCCTCTTGATATAGCGCTTGCCATCTACTGGAGCACGTTCTTTCTGGTCCTCATCTGCAAACCTACCGCAGTGAGGCTGCCAAAGAAAGGGAGTGGAGGAGTCCGTCCAGTAACAGAAGTTGTAAAAATGCTGCGCAATTGCTCACTGAAGCAAAACAAACCTACTCCTCATCTCTCATATCATACCTGTCTCACAACCCTAAACAGCTATTCAGTACTTTAAATTCTCTCCTCCATCCACCACCTTACTCTCCCTCTCCTCTCATATCAGCTGAAGCCCTTCCCTCACCACCTGTGAACTTGACCTAATAATGTCCCAAATCATTCCAAACCTTACCACAGTCTTCACCCCAAGCCTAACCCACCTCTTCAACCTGTCACTAACAACTGGTGTCTTCCCTCCTGATTGAAACATACCTCGATCACACCCATCCTCAAAAAGCCCACCATTGAGCCATCCTCTGTGTCTAGCTGTTGCCCCATCTCATTTCTCCCCTATGCCTCCAAACTGCTGGAACAACATGTCCATTTTGAGCTGTCCTCCCATTTTTCCTTTTGCTCCTTCTTTGACCGCTTACAATATGGCTTCCAACCGCACCATTCCATGGAAACTGAACTGACTAAAGTCACCAACGACCTACTAACCGCAAAATGAAAGTGACACTAGTTTCTCTTCCTCCTTCTCCTGGCATCTGCCACAGTAGACCATTCCCTCTTACTACAGACCTACTGATTTATTGGCATTACCGACTTGGCCCTTTGAATGTCCTGTCTGTTAGGTACAAGGAGATCCAACAGTGTCTCCCACTCACACACCACCTCCTCATCTCGCCCCCTTTTTATCATTGTCCACAAAGGTTCAGTTGTAGGCCCGGGCACTATGCTTAGGGCGCGCGCTCCCTCCCTCTTAAAGGGACCGCCTGCATTTACCTAAGGTGTTCCCAGCCAAAAGCTGGGTGATTCCTTCTATTTAAGGCTCCTCCTCCAATATTGAGGTGCCTGAGCTATGTTGTTAGTTTGCCTTGCATGCTTGGTAGTTGTCAGGTTTCCCAGGTCCGCCCGTCTGCTTGTCTACCCTGTACGCATCTGTTTGTACCTGTCTGTTCTCTTCTGTCCATCAGCGGGTCTTATTAAAGACACTGAATATACGATTTCGCAGACACCGTGTCTTAAAAAAAACGGCGCCAGAAATGTATCAATAAAAATTCTTTCCACCCGGCATATAACGGGTTCAATAGCTAGTATACCGTATTTATATATGTGTATATAGATCTATATGTATGTTTATAAACAATATGACACCCTAGATTATGCATACGATGGGATATATAAAAAAAGCCTGACCAGCACCTCCTAGGTGTGAACAGGTGCCAGCTGCGATAGCTGCATTATATAGAGAAAAAACACAGCAGCACTCTATAGGAGCCAAGATACATGCAAACACTGAAAATATTGAATCTAAACTGTATTATTATTCAGTAAGATGAACTTTCAAAAATGAAGGTTTTTGGTGCATAAATTGGCCAAATCATATGTGCCGATCAACCACAGCAGCCTGACTTTTTACTCCTCCCATTGACCAGCAGGTGATATATATCAGTTCTACTTACCCATTTGAATTGTAGGCTCGTGGCCTGGGAGACATGTTTTGTCCATTTAACTGTAGGCTAATAGCTCAAGAGAGGTATGTACAGTAGAACAGGGACCCATCAGGAGGGAGGTCACCTTACTGCAGTTGATGGGCACACATGGATTGGCCATTTTATGCGCCAAGAACCTTCATTTTTGTAAGTTCATCTTACTGAATAATACAGTTTAGATTAAATATTTTCAGTGTTTGCCTATATCTTGGCTCCTATAGAGTGTTGCTGTGTTTTCTTTTTCTAGATAGATAGAGGTGCTTCTCACAAAATTAGAATATCATCCAAAAGTTAATTTATTTCAGTTCTTCAATACAACAACACACTAGACACGTAGGAGCCAGCAGATTTGAGACTGCCTTGTCGTTGGCTGCTGGGCATATATGAATTGGCCAATATTTATGTATCCATGTATGAACTGACCAATATATGTGTATCTAGGATCCAAAAGCAGTATTCCTATTCATATTGACATGCTTTAGCACTACTGAGTGCAACTTTTCATGCTCTCAGCATAGTCTAATAGGCTTTTCATAGCTTGATGACCCAGATGTTGTCATGGTGACCTTGGGTTACATTGACGCTGATTGCACTGTAAAGGGAGCCCCCTCTCTCTGCAAGCCTCCTAAATGTTGCGATCAATATCGATCGCGGCATTTAGGAGTTAAACAGCTAGGGGCGGTGTGGGCACCACTCCTGGCTGTGAAAGCCGGGGCTTGGCTATCATGTAAGCAGAGTTCCTGGCACAGCTTCTGTGACGTGCATGATCACCATGACGTACCTATACATCATTGGTCAGAAACCCCAGACATGATGTATGTCTAATGACGTGAAGGGGTTAATATATGTGGCCTTGTAGGTAGGTTGATTACACAAGGTGTGGTTCCTTTAGACGTTAATGATTCATAAAGAATTTTAAGTTTTAGTGTTTTTTTTTCTGGTTTGGTTGTGTTTGATTGTGACCACCTATAGCTTCTTTACACAGTATATACTTTTTGGGTTTTCCTTCACTGTGTGTGCATATTTAACATTCCACACTTGTGGCCACAATGCTCATTCTGGAACACAAAAGACAGACTTTAGGCCATGGTAAATTAATAAGACATTTACTGTACAGTATATCACAGTTTATTACTTTTACATATTGTAGCCCAAATTTCCAGATATTAAAATCCCTTTAATAATCATAACAAATGGATATTTCTTTGTGGATATTTGTTTTTACTTTGATCTTAAAGCAAATTTTCTGTTGATTACGGTCAAAAATCAAATCAACTGCTTCAATAATGAAACATGTACCGTAATAATTAAATGCAAGTATATTCTAACAAACTAAGCGCTGTATGTATTGTTAATTCCACTATCTACTGTGTACTCATAATATAATTGCCTTTTCATGTTGGCATTACATAATTTCTTCAATCTGCTTTTTTTTTGTTTTTTTGTATCTCTTTTCACCAGTTTGTTAAGCAACATAGGAACATGTGCAAGGATTATTGTAGTTCGCGCTTGGGGAATTTTTCATACTTCAATGCCCATATGCGGCTAGTCTCACTTCTTTCTTTTTATCAATGGGTTTGTGTTGTCATGTGGCAAATGTAGGATTATCTAATTTTAATCCTGTTGACATCCTCCCAAGAGACCAAAAGGTTAAGTTTTCAATTTTACACAACACACAATTTGTAAAAACATATGAATTTCAACAAGCTTTACAACATTGTATATTTAAGCATATTTATTAAAATATAAAATCATTGTGGGGTTTTACATTAGCATATTCCTTCACTAAAATCAATTCTTCATCAAGATGATAAAAAAATGCATAAATTAATTCTAAAATAAAGTGCACATTTGTTAATTTCGGTGATACATTTTCAATACAATTTGCAATTGCTTTTAACACCAAGTAACTTCCAAAAATATATATGGTATATATATAATACAAGTGCTTTTCACAAAATTAGAATATTATCAAAAAGTTAATATAGTTCAGTTCTTCAATACAAAAAGAAGCTCATATATTATATAGTCATTACAAAGTGATCTATTTCAAGTGTTTATTTCTGCTAATGTTGATGATTATGGCTTACAGCCAATGAAAACCCAGAAGTCATTATCTCAGTAAATTAGAATAATTAACAAAAAACACTTGCAAAGGCTTTCTAAGCAATTAAAAAGGTCCCTTAGTCTGTTTCAGTAGGCTCCATATTCATGGGGAAGACTGCTGACTTGACAGATGTCCAGAAGGCAGTTATTGACACACTCCACAAGGAGGGTAAGCCACAAAAGGTCATTGCTAAACAAGCTGGCTGTTCACAGAGTACTGTATCGAAGAATATTAATGGAAAGTTGAATGGAAGGAAAAAGTGTGGTAGAAAAAGGTGCACAAGCAACCGG
This sequence comes from Ranitomeya imitator, assembly GCF_032444005.1. Taxonomy (NCBI): domain Eukaryota; kingdom Metazoa; phylum Chordata; class Amphibia; order Anura; family Dendrobatidae; genus Ranitomeya; species Ranitomeya imitator. The sequence continues at coordinate 235,534,721 of NC_091286.1, read as the reverse complement.
GATAAACGCAGCCTTGAAAGGATTGTTAAGAGAAGGTCATTCAAAAAGAAGTGAACTGCTGCTGGAGACATTGCTTCAAGAGCCACCACACACAGACGTATCCAGTACATGGGCTACGAGTGTCGCATTCCTTGTGTCAAGCTACTCATGACCAATAGACAATGCCAGAAGCGTCTTATCTTGGCCAAGGAGAAAAAGAACTGGACTGTTGCTCAGTAGTCCAAGGTTTTATTTTCAGATGAAAGTAAATTTTGCATTTCATTTGGAAATCAAGGTCCCAGAGTCTGGAGGAACAGTGGAGAGGCATGCAGTCCAAGCTGCTTGAGGTCTAGTGTGAAGTTTCCACAATCAGTGATGGTTTGGAGGGCCATGTCATCTGCTGGTGTAGGTCCACTATGCATTATCAAGACCAAAGTCGGTGCAGTCGTCTACCGGGAAATTTTAGAGCACGTCATGCTTCAATCTGCGGACAAGCTTTTGGGAGATGGAAATATTATTCTCCAGCAGGACTTCACACCTGTCCACACTGCCAAAAGTACCAATACCTGGTTTAAAAACAACAGTATCACTGTGCTTGATTGGCAAGCAAACTCGCCTGACCATATCCCCATAATCTATGCAGTATTGTCAAGAGAAAGATGAGAGACACCAGACCCAACAATGCGGACAAGCTGAAGGCTGCTATCAAAGCAACCAGGGCTTCCATAACACCTCAGCAGTGCCACAGGCAGATCGGCTCCATGCCATGCCACATTGATGCAGTAATTGATGCAAAAGGAGCCCCAACCAAGTACTGAGTGCATTTACTGAACATACATTTCTGTAGGCCAACATTTCGGATTTCAAAATCATTTTTCAAGCTGGTGCTATAAAGTATTCTAATTTACTGAGATAATCACTTTTCATTGGCTGTAAGCCATAATCATCAAAATTAACAGAAATAAACATTTGAAATAGATCACTCTGTTTGTAATGACTATATAAGTTTCATTTTTTGTATTGAAGAACTGAAATAAATTAACTTTTTGATTATATTCTAATTTTGAGAGAAGTCCCTTTATATGGCTATACAGGGTGGGCCATTTATATGGATACACCTAAATAAAATGGGAATGGTTGGTGATATCAACTTCCTGTTTGTGGCACATTAGTATATGGGAGGGGGAAAACTTTTCAAGATGGGTGGTGACCATGGTGGCCATTTTGGATGCAACTTTATAAATGGCCCACCCAGGTGTATCCATAAAAATGGTCCACCCTGTAGATAGTTTAACATAAAGAGTTGATTACATGGATCCAGCACTTAGATTCTTAGTGACATGTCTATAGCCGAAGACTGCAAATGTAAAACTTAGGGTAGATTTTGGAAGAAATAATAATGAGGTAGTTTATTCTAAATGATACTTTTTGAAATGTAAAAAAATTGAAGTTGTAGCTAGAAGATTGCTCTTGCAAGCTACACAATTTAATATTATATATCTTTTAGTTGTTTGGAAAAAAAAAAAAGAATATACAATTTTCCATTATATCACCTTTATTTTTGTGAGCGATAAATATTTCTCCTCAAGTTTTCGATAAGTGCTTAAAAGTTGGAAGTAGCGGGCTAAGTCGTCTGCAGATTAGTAGATCAAGTGTGTAGATTGTATTATTGAGATGTCAGAATATTAAAGTAACTTGGTTTAGTGACTTATATAGGCATCCTGGAAAAGTACTTTACAAAATCCATAAGCGACAAAGGTTACCAAAGCCTAGGTAGAATTTTAGATGAGCAGATAAACTAGTAACTACTGGTAACATCTGGTAAACACATGATGTTGGTGCTCTGTTATCCTTCCCAACATATTTGCCCATTTTGATTCTTCCTATAGCAGCTAAACACTTTCATCAGCCAACACCAGTCAATGGTATCCTAAGAATTCCAGAGAAGTAGAAATGTGGGGGTGTTGCAAAAAGATAAGTCTAACATCAATCTCTGGAGCTGTTAAAACATTGGAGATTAGTTGGCAAACTTTGGTGTAATAAATAGTACCTTGTTCAAAATACTGTTTTATGGGTTGCTTTCACTGTGTAACAATGTTCAGGACAAATGTATTATACGAAATAATATATTAACCCCTTCACCCTGCATCCCTTTTTCGCTTTTGCGTTTGTTTTTCGCTCCCTTTCTTTCCAGAGCCATAACTTTTTTATTGTTCAGTCAATATGGCCATGCAATGGCTTGTTTTTTTCGGGACGAATTATTTACCATATCTTGTACTTTAAAAATGGGAAAAAATTGTGGTGAAATTGGCAAAAAAAAGTGCAATTCCACAACTGTGTTTTGAATTTTTTTTTTTTTACCATTTTCAACAAATGCTAAAACTGACCTGCCATTATGAATCTTCAGGTCATTACGAGTTCATAGACACCAAACATGCATAGGTTGTTCTTTATTTAAATAGTGAACAAAAAAAAAATCTAAAGTAAAAAAAAAAATGCGTAATTTTCCGAGACCCATAACGTCTCCATTTTTTGTGATCTGGAGCTGGGTGAAGGCTTATTTTTTGCACACCGAGCTGATATTTTTAATTATTCCATTTTGATGTGGATACAATTTTTTGATCTCCCGTTATTGCATTTTAATGCAATGTTGCGGCAACAAAAAAACCCGTAATTTTGGCGTTTTGACTTTTTTTTGCTACACGGTTTATTGACTGGATTAATTCTCTTTATGGCTTGATAGATCGGGTAATTTGAATGTGGCAATATCAAATGTGTATTTTTTATTGTTTTATTTTGAACGGGGCGAATGGGTGGTGATGTGGGCTTTTATATTTTTTATATATTTAAAAACATTTTTTTTTAGTTTTTGCATGCTTTAATAGTCTCCATGGGAGACTAGAAGCTGCAGTTGTCCAATCGCCTCTGCTATACACAGGCGATGACCAGATCGCCTGCGAGTAGCATGAAGACTCATTTGCAATGAACGCCAATCGCTGAGCGGCGCTCAAGGCAATCCGGCAATGACAACCACAGGGATCTCCTGCAGCCCCGGGTTGTCAAGTGACATGGGCGCCAATAGGAGGGATTAATGACGTGCTACAGCACGATCACATTGCTGCTGTCAGAGATTGACAGCGGCATTTAACGGGATAACAGCCGCGGGTGGATCGCGATTCCACCAGCGGCTGTTTGGAGCACATGTCAGCTGTTCAAAATAGCTGACATGTGTTGGGAAAGTTGTGGGCTTAGTGCTGAAGCCCACATCAAAGGGAAGGACATGACATGCGCTACACATGTACGGCACATGTCGTGAAGGGGTTAAAATTCCTACATTGCTTTCCTTTTAGACTTTACTATACCAACATAGTGGCCGGTGTCAACCGCACTCTCATTTGGTCACCCGGCATTTTACTCATCCGGCTGAAATGCAATGTTTGTTTTTCCAGCATAGGTGACTTGTTTCAAGGATTTCTTCTTTTTCGGCTTAACACTGCTGTCTTGCTTTGATAGACCATGATTATTCAAGCCAGAAAGTACAGGTGGTGGGAATGTTGTCAGTAGATCCACAGGATGTGAAGTAAGTTCAGATGACCGTCTCATCTGCTGTATTCTCTGTCTCTGTTCACTATCAAAAAAAACCATAAAATATATATCACTTTTAAAGAATGCATATTTCCAGATGTCAAGCACCGGTAAAAGGGACGATAAATGACAGAATACACATTGTCATTTGAAAGGGAAACTGTAATTTGATTAATGCTGCCCAAACCACTGGGAGAATGAATCAGAGCCCGATTATGCGATTGCATCCAGGTATCCTTCAGAGAAAATATAGTTTAATGATCTGGTTGGGGACCATGTCCACAGATGAGTCTGCCTCAGTTTCACCTCCGGCTGTCTTCTCCCAGCGCCATTCTAGGCGATTTACAGATGTCTCCCATAGCGAGAGATCTGTCACCTCTATCAGAGCTGGGAAGAGATGACCAGGCTATTCTTGTCTCAGCTACGGTACCAGACCGGACCTATAAAATACATTTAGTTCATGTAACGCCAGAGCTTTTACTTGAAAAATATACCTGGCTACAATCACATAGGCTATAATTCATGCTACTCTTGGTATGGGCAGCATCAAATATGTTTCCTTTAAAGGCAGTCTCTACTTTCTATACATAAATATGGTGAAAATGCTCCAATAAAGTATTAATCTCTGAATTTCACAAATCAACAGCTAGCTATGTTTTATTTTTTTTTTATACATGGGTTCCATGAAGTTCCGTTTTTTTTTTTAAACTTTAGTATTGTGTGAATGAAGACCTGTGCTTTCCATGGAGGCATTACTTTATGTGGCTACACATTGAAATAGTCAGAAAGAGCAAAGTTGATAACTTTTTGGATACATAACAAAAAAAGCAGCTTTTTAATATAAAAGAGAAAAAACTTTTGGAATAAAACTAAATTAAAAATGGCTGGAGCCATGCAGAATGGCATCGTAAGTCACATTTTCCTGACCATTGTGAATGGTCTAGCTGACAACAGACTAGTGCAGTCAGATTTTGTCTGTTAAGTGCTGCGGAATATGATGGTGATATAGAACTAAACAAAATAAAACATATTAAAATAAACATGGAGTCTGAAACGTCAAACAGGCCATACATACAGGCTTTATGTGAATTTTGACATGGTTAGAATAAGGTTGGATGATTTTACGATGAACTCCCTGGATGCTGGACTATGTATTTTCCAGATTGGTATCTGGACTTCCGCGCACATGAAAGACTCTTGTCAAAGTAATGAGCCTGCAAAACTGGTTTGTTCCAATTGTTCCAGAAAATGCAGTATTTCTCACAAAAAACTATTACATGTTTTGTTATACACGTTTATTACCTTTGTGTCTCTTGGAGCAACACAAAAAAACGGAGGAAAAAAGGCAAATTTGACAAAATTTCACACAAAATCCCCAAAATGGGCCAGGATCTAAATCCCATCAAACACCCTTAAAATTGCTACAGGGAGAAGACACCCTTCGAATATGAGAGACCTGGAGCAGTTTGCAAAAAAATGTGGTCCAAAATTCCAGCTGAAATGTGTAAGAAGCTTGTTGATTATAGAAAGCAAGTGTGTACAACCAATTATTTATTTGACAGTGACAACAATTTTGTCTGGACCATTTTTGGGATTTAGTGTGAAATTACGTCCAATTTGCCTTTCCTCCTATGTGCATAACAAAATATGTGAAAGTTTGGTTAGAAACAATTTCAAGAGTGCCAACACTTTCAGCCATGACTGTATACAGTGCCTTGAATAAATATACCGTATATACTCGAGTATAAGCCGACCCGAGTATAAGCCGACCCCCATAATTTTGCAACAAAAAACTGGGAAAACAATGACTCGAGTATAAGCCTAGGGTGGAAAATGCAGCAGCTACTGGTAAATTTCAAAAATAAAAATAGATACCAATAAAAGTAAAATTAATTGAGACATCAGTAGGTTAAGTGTTTTTGAATATCCATATTGAATCAGGAGCCCCATATAATGCTCCATACAGTTCATGATGGCCCCATAAGATGCTCCATATAAAATACGCCCCATATAATGCTCCATACAGTTTATGATGGGTTCCATAAGATGCTCCATATTAAAATATGCCCCATATAATGCTGCACAAATGTTGATTATGGCCCCATAAGATACTCCATACAGACATTTGCCCCATACAATGCTGCACAAATGCTGATTATGGCCCCATAAGATGCTCCATAGAGATATTTGCCCCATATAATGCTGCACATGGCCCCATACTGATATTTGCCCCATATAATGCTGCACATGGTCCCAAGAGATGCTCCATACAGATATTTGCCCCATATAATGCTGCACATGGCCCCATAAGATGCTCCATAGAGATATTTGCCCCATATAATGCTGCACATGGCCCCATACTGATATTTGCCCCATATAATGCTGCACATGGCTCCATAAGATGCTCTGTACAGATATTTGCCCCATATAATTCTGCACATGGCCCCATAAGATGCTCCATAGAGATATTTGCCCCATATAATGCTGCACATGGCCCCATAAGATGCTTCATACAGATATTTGCCCCATATGCTGTTGCTGCGATTAAAAAAATAAAAAACTACATACTCACCTCTCAGGCCCCCGGCACTTGCTATATTCACCTGCTCCCCGTTCCACCGTCGGCGCCGCTGTGTCTTCCCCGTCCTCTGCACTGACTGTTTAGGCAGAGGGCGGCGCGCACTAATCGCGTCATCGCGCCCTCTGACCTGAGCGTCACTGCAGAGGACGGGGAAGACGCAGCGGCGCCGATGGTGGAACGTGGAGCAGGTGAATATTATACTCACCTGCTCCTGGCATGGTCCCTGCACATCAGTTCCCCGGCGCCGGCAGCTTCTTCCTGTAGTGAGCGGTCACATGGTACCGCTCATTACAGTAATGAATATGCGACTCCACCCTATCATTTCCTTTATACTTCACAAATACTTGCTACTTTGTGTTAGTATAACAAATAAAATCCATTTAAGTTTCTGGGTGTAACTTGAAAAATATGGAAAAGGCCACAGGGTATGAATAATTTTTCAAGGCGCTATACTTTATTTTTACTATAGAACATATTCAGAAATTTTTATGCAGAAAGGCTATAAAAAAAACGGAACTTTAGGTCAGTGATATCTCTAGGAGTGGACATCGAATAAAGAATAGGGTAAGAACACTCTATAAACCTCAAACAAGTAATATAGAATCCAATCGTAATAGCTAATGATTTGAAGATGTCTTACATTTGATAACATCTGTTCTCCATCATAAAACCAGTGAACACTATTGTTCATGGAAGCTACCACAGAGGAAACCACTGCACTACAAAAAACACATCACAGCTTGTCGAATGTTTGCTAATGACCACCTGTATATTTTACAATACTGTAGAACATTAGTTTGTGAATAGATGCAGATATTGTAGTTTTGAGATACAGAAGGTATGCACAGAGACAGAACTAAACTGAAATATAATAACAATGCATTGAGGAAACACAGGGGTCCTTAGATCAAAAACTTGTTAAAAAAATGATAAAAAAAAAAGAAAAATGAACATGATTGCAAAGATGTTATCTAACTTTGCTTTAACATTATTTTACAGAGACCAATGGGATCACAACTCAGTTTTATGTTTAGGATGGCCTAGTATGAATTCTCAATACATGTCTTGTATCCGATATCTCAAATACATATACAAAAATAAAATTGTGCAAAGTAGAGAAGGCAGAAATGCCTCCCTATGTCTACAAATGTGGGCTTTGTATTTCCTTGAAAATATTAGTTACTCTAATAATCCACTGTAGCAAAGTCAGGTAGGCTACGGCTAAATCCTAGCTTTACGGGTCTGATAAGATCACCTGGCTGGCCTTGAATATAACTAGACAAGCTGTACTCCTTAGTCAGTTCAGAGAAGCTGACCAGGCTGGATGTGTCTTGGTGCTGAAGAGAGACAGGCCAGAATCCCATTTTGTTTGATTGAGCTGAGGCTGGCTCAGCAGTGTATGAGTAGCCAGGGTCTATTTTGTTTAGTTAACGCCTGAATAGAGTTAGGGGATTTATGTCTACGAGTTTATTTTTGATATGTATAACACATATCCCAAATAAAGACGATAATGCCTCAAAAACCATAACAATCAATACACAATTCCCATAAATTCCCAGGGAAAAATAAAGGCATGCAAAGTAAATGAATAAAATGTAATATTTTATTTAAAGAAAACTAATAAATTTAAAAAGACCAAGACATCTATATACGACTAGAAAATTCCAATAAAAACAAAGGCGGATAACAAAGCAGTGATAAATGTACAAAAATAAACCTCCTTATGCAAATATTGCCAAAATAAATGCCAAAAATTTGCCAAAACAGGCTAATCTAAGAGCAAAATATATGCGGATAAATGTATATAGAAACCATATATCAATAGTAAAGTGCCAAACAGTGCTGAAGACATATAGCCATATGAAGGCCATATAGTCACAATACTAATATAAAATATATGGAAACTACTGAAGCACAGTACTATAGTATAATAGGTACCTATGTAAAATACAAATGAATAAAGGGCCCAGTCCTATATATATATCTACACACCTGTGCTACAACCGCATATACATGCTATACTAATAAGGCATAGAGCATAAGGACAAATGCATGAATAACTTACATGAATGCTTAGCAAGGCTATAAATCACGCTTGTGCCGCCACCCCGACAGCGCCGTTTCGCCTATCCGGCTTCTTCCTTATGGGGGCAAGTGTGTTGTGGCTATACCGAGCTCCTTTTATATGAATAAGATTAAGACGCCCAAACAGCTGTTAACAGCGTCAGCGTCCTGATTCCTAAGCGGCGCATGCGCTGTTCAAAGACCGCTCCTCAAAACACATCGTGACTTCCGGTCCTCCGCGTCTGGCATGTAAGCAAAGGACGCTCACATACCATAGTGAGCGGGGCCGAAAGACACAGAGCGAGCACAAACAGGGCATGCGCACTGGATATCAGGAACGCTGGTAGTATCGCTACCACCACGGAGCGTTGTTGAAAAGGGGCGTAACCTAACTGAATGTCAAGACCACTATCAGTATCGTTCCTTTTCAGGAGCGGAGATGAAAAGGGACATTCCCATACTAGCCCATGGAGACTCGTCTAAGGCAAATAAAACCAAGTTTACAAAACTATGTGAATATGTGATTAATGCTAACAAATAAATAACTAACTCAAATGATATGATAAGTGAAAATAACAAACTATGAGGGCCGATACAAAATAACATACGGTAATAATAATGCACGGCCACTTAATAATATCCGTGACAATAGTACAATACTTATAACCATAATAATACAATAGTGAATAAATATACCAATAATAAATATAATACAACAAAGTATGTACATATCATACATAAACATCAATAACATAGTGAAACCCCCCCAAAATAATAAACACAGTGAATACAATAAATATTGCATATAAAACTGGATAAAAATTATTACATCAAATACAAAATACTGACAGATGTGTTTAGGAAGCCTACAGCCACCAACACTCTCCTCCACGTCTCATCTGCTCATTTTAAGCCAACTATTGATGGAATTCCAATAGGGCAATTTTTAAGAGTGAAAAGATATGTGCCACCGAAAGTGATTTCCAAGCGCAATCCATGGACTTGGCGCGCCGTTTCCAGGATCGAGGCTATAGTAAGAAACAAATTAAAAGAGGGTATAATAGAGCCTCTAAAGTCTCGAGAGATGAACTCCTGTATGACAGAGGTGCATCATCATCAAAAAAACAGACTAATATGAATCAGGTGAGATTCATCACTAATTTTAATAAACAATGGCCCGAATTAACATCTATTCTCCGTAAACATTGGAGTATTTTATTAAGTGATCCGGTTCTTAAAAAGATCTTGCCAAATCAGCCAGCTATGGTACCAAAGAGAGCACGCAATTTGAAAGATATCCTTGTTCATAGCCACTACTCTGGTGCAGGAGGGGCTTCAAATGGGTTTACAATGGGTAAAAGTGGTTTCTTTCCATGTCAAAATTGTAAGGCATGCAAAAATCATATTAAGAGCCTTTCCTTTGTAAATCATGACGGCACAAGGACCTATTCAATATGGAAAAATCTTACTTGCTCCTCAAAAGGAGTTATTTATCATGCCCAGTGTCCCTGTAAGAAGGTTTACATTGGTTTAACAACGCGTGAATTAAAAATATGTACCAGAGAACATGTGCTTGATATTGAGAAGGCTGCTACAGTGACGGACATTGGTACTTTGAAAACCTTACCTAAGCACTTTCGTCTGTACCACAATTCAAATTCGAGTGGACTTAAAATCCAGGCAATTGATCAAGTGATATTGAACAATAGAGGAGGTAATTTGGGGAGAATTTTAGCGCAGAAAGAAAGCAGGTGGATATATCAACTGGGTACCCTTGCACCACAAGGGCTCAATGAGACTATGGGTTTTAGTTCTTTTTTGTAATCTTTTCATAAACCCATATGTCTTTTATTCTATTTTTTCCTTGTTTCCTTTCCTCCCCGGTCCTTAATTACAATATTTCTCCTCCTAATTTTGTCCTAGAATTTTTATTCCCCTTTGTTTTCTTTCTTTGTCTTTTTCCTTTTTTTTTTCATCCTTTCAGTTTCAGCTGATTTATTCCCGTTTTCTTCAGACCATATGTGCAGTTTTTAGTGTGTTTGTTTGTCCAAGTGTTTTAACTTTGTTGTTTTTTATTATTGATTCTAGTTGTCAGCTTGCTTTGTGAACTAATTCCGTTGAATTCCTTTCAAAACAAGTCGCTAGCATGGATTGAAACTTCAATCAACTATTTGTTAATATGTATTGATTATTAATAATAGTTTTTTGTATTTGATGTAATAATTTTTATCCAGTTTTATATGCAATATTTATTGTATTCACTGTGTTTATTATTTTTTTGGGGGGGTTCACTATGGTATTGATGTTTATGTATGATATTTATGTACATACTTTGTTGTATTATATTTATTATTGGTATATTTATTCACTATTGTATTATTATGGTTATAAGTATTGTACTATTGTTACGGATATTATTAAGTGGCCGTGCATTATTATTACCGTATGTTATTTTGTATCGGCCCTCATAGTTTGTTATTTTCACTTATCATATCATTTGAGTTAGTTATTTATTAGTTAGCATTAATCACATATTCACATAGTTTTGTAAACTTGGTTTTATTTGCCTTAGACGAGTCTCCATGGGCTAGTATGCGAATGTCCCTTTTCATCTCCGCTCCTGAATAGGAGCGATACTGATCGTGGTCTTGACATTCAGTTAGGTTACGCCCCTTTTCAACAACGCTCCGTGGTGGTAGCGATACTACCAGCGTTCCTGATATCCAGTGCGCATGCCCTGTTTGTGCTCGCTCTGTGTCTTTCGGCCCCGCTCACTATGGTATGTGAGCGTCCTTTGCTTACATGCCAGACGCGGAGGACCGGAAGTCACGATGTGTTTTGAGGAGCGGTCTTTGAACAGCGCATGCGCCACTTAGGAATCAGGACGCTGACGCTGTTAACAGCTGTTTGGGCGTCTTAATCTTATTCATATAAAAGGAGCTCGGTATAGCCACAACACACTTGCCCCCATAAGGAAGAAGCCGGATAGGCGAAACGGCGCTGTCAGGGTGGCGGCACAAGCGTGATTTATAGCCTTGCTAAGCATTCATGTAAGTTATTCATGCATTTGTCCTTATGCTCTATGCCTTATTAGTATAGCATGTATATGCGGTTGTAGCACAAGTGTGTAGATATATGTATAGGACTGGGCCCTTTATTCATTTGTATTTTACATAGGTACCTATTATACTATAGTACTGTGCTTCAGTAGTTTCCATATATATTTTTTTATTAGTATTGTGACTATTTGGCCTTCATATGGCTATATGTCTTCAGCACTGTTTGGCACTTTCTATTGATATATGGTTTCTATATACATTTATCTGCATATATTTTGCTCTTAGATTAGCCTGTTTTGGCAATTTTTTGGCATTTATTTTGGCAATATTTGCATAAGGAGGTTTATTTTTGTACATTTATCACTGCTTTGTTATCCGCCTTTGTTTTTATTGGAATTTTCTAGTCGTATATAGATGTCTTGGTCTTTTTAAATTTATTAGTTTTCTTTAAATAAAATATTACATTTTATTCATTTACTTTGTATGCCTTTATTTTTCCCTGGGAATTTATGGGAATTGTGTATTGATTGAGTTTATTTTTGAGCTGTGCAACCTCTGGAAAGCAATAAAAACTGCATGTTTGGACCAAAAGTGCATTGCCTAGTGTGAACGCTACATAAGGCCTAATGCCTACCAGAGATAGTAAATGCCTACACCACATATATATATTTTATATCAATATACTTGACTGTCTGATTTTACCTTATACACTGATAATATAAATCTCATGAGTTTTGTTTATTACAGAAAGAAGAGGAATATATATTGACCCAGTGATCATATATTTTCAGGGTGTAATGAAAGAGCAACAGCTGCTGGGTCCTATGAAATCCAGTCAGTTCTGTTATGCAGCCAGGAGGCTGAATTTCTCCTCTAACAAAGGCTAATATACCAGACCCAGTTACAAGGGAAATTGGGTATGGAAAAAGAACAAAAACACTTAAATGTTGAAATGGCCAACAACGTTTTATTATGATCTTATGGGGGGCACAATTTGTGAAGTAAATGAAAACTAAAATGCATAAATAAAAAGAAAAAAAAAAATCAGTTGCCAATGCAAATTGCTGCCATGCTGCGGAAAATTCAGCACTGATTCACAGGGTTTTTTTTTCCTGCAGCATATCAACTCTTTTTGCGGATCTGCAGCTTTTCTACACCCATTAACTTACATTAAGCCAGTCAAATCTGCAGCTAAACCGCAGGTGTAAAAAGGTCTGCGGATTAGCTTCGGATTTGGGTGCCAAAAACGCTGCAGACAGGAAGGAGGAAGTGTGTGGGCGGAGAATATGTATGTGGGCGGAGAATATGTGCGGGTCTGTCTGCAGGTGTCTGTATCTGTGTGTGTGCGGGTGTCTGCGTGTGTCTCTGTGTGTGTGCGGGTCTTTGTGCAGGTCTGTGAATCTGACTGTGGGTGTCTGTATCCAGGCATCTTCTATTGGGACTTCTGCTCCCATCCGGCTATGTCTGCTGTCACAAACAACAGTGACAGCATGAGCCGATGATGAGGCAGTAGTCCCATCATCCGGCGACTGTGTTCAAGTGTAAAACCCCCCCCACCCATTTACATAATCATATACATATTCACACTCACCAAACACCTAATTCCCCAACGCCCTCCATCTCCTGCAATAAAAATAAGAAACCACCATATACTTACCTTTCTGCCGTAGTTTAATATCGAGTGTCCCACAGCAATATCACGTGGTTTTCCTTTTTGAATGCTGCCCTTCCCGTGGTTGTTCCTTCCCGGTGAAAGACCTGGCTATTTATTGCTTGCGTTGAGAAACACGTGATGGTGTCTCCGTGGCTTTTCTACATGCATTTGCATATTTCCCATAAGGTATGGGAGCAGTGTTCTGGATCACTGCGTTGAGAAACACGTGATGGTGTCTCCGCGGTGTTGGATGTTTTGATCTCCCCGAGGTCATTCATCCTTATGTTTATAGTCCTTTTACTAGGCACTGCTCCTAATAGCCAGTTTCCTACTCCACACTGATGAGGGGCAAATACCCCGAAACAGCTGTCTGTGGATGGATACCATGTTTTGGCATAGCTGGTTTTCCTTTTTGGATGCTGCCCTTCCCGTGGTTGTTCCTTCCTGGTGAAAGACCTGGCTATTTATTGCTTGCGTTGAGAAACACGTGATGGTGTCTCCGCGGCTTTTCTACATGCACGTGTAGAACAGTCACATCGGAGGGAGTGACTGTTCTACATGGGAGATTGTCGTGGGACACTCGTAATTAAATGGATTACATTGGGCAGGGAGTATTTATGTTGGTTTATTATTTTATTTTTGTTGCAGGAGATCAAGAGATTCGGGGATTAGGCGATGTTATAAGTATTGTTAATTAAGATTAATAAAGGATTTTATTCTGGCTCTGTTTATTGATCATACAACTATAGGATTAGTAATTGAGAGGTGTCTTATAGACGCTTCTCCATTACTAATCTGTGAGCTTGATGTCATCTGACAAATCAAAGGTGACATTAACCCCACAAATATTTCTTCACTTGCCACAACAGGGCAAGTGGGAAGAGCGAGGCAAAGTGCCAGAATTGGCGCATCTATAGGATGTGCCATTTCTGGATCGGCTGAGAGCTGATGTTTTTAGCCTGTGGGAGTGCCAATATCCATGGCCCCTTCCCAGGCTATTAATATCAGCCCTCAGCTGTTTGCCTAGCCTTTGCTGGTTTGATTTTATAGGGGGACCCAATGTAAATTTTTTTCTGGGGTTCCCCTTTAACCTAGCCAGTAAAGGCTAAGCAAACATCTGTGAGCTGATATTAATAGCCTGGGAACCTTTATGGCTAATGGTTCATTCCCAGAATATTAATATCAGCCCTTAGCTGTCAGCTTTCTCTCTGCTGGTTAAGAAAATTACACGGGAGCCTACGCAATTGTTTTTTAGAGCATGTTCCCACGGAAAGGAACTGTCAGTGCTTTGGATGCAGCACATGTTCGCTCCGTCCAAAGCGCTGCCAGCTTTTGAACACAGGTGATTCCGCATGTGTTCATTGAACCGTGCGGAATCACAGTGCCTAATACATTGTACGGGGACATTTATCTTGCGGAGACTGAGCGTCCCCTCAAGATAAATTGACCTGCTGTGGTCTGGAAAGATGCACGGCATGTCGATCTCCGCAGGGAAGCCGCGGGTGCCGATGCACACATAGTGGAGATGGGATTTCTTCATAAGGCCGCTGCGGGTTGGACGCTATGGATGTACCAAGGGTCCAACCCGCAGCGTTTACGGACGGTGGAAACATACTCTTATAAAGTTTTTGAAAATTAAACTGATACTGCGTTTCACGCAGATTTCGTGTCTTTTATTTAACTCTTTACCAATTTATTAATGAGGGTATCTGGCTGACACCTGTTCATTACTACACCTGGGGCTTGAAATTACACACACACACATATATGTATGTATATATACAATATATATATATATATATATATATATATATATACATATATATATATATATATATATATGTGTGTGTGTGTGTGTGTGTGTGTATATATATATATATATATATATATATATATATATATATATATATATATACACTCGAGTATAAGCCGAGGCACCTAATTTTGCCTGGGTAAGCTTATTGACTCGAGTATAAGCAGGGTATGTATTGTCCCCTCATTCATATCCCGGTATGCGTGGTTGCCCCGTCCTGTCCTGCTTTCTGTGGCTCCCTCTGTTGTATGCATGGCTCCAACCGTCCCATCCTTTTATGCATGGCTCCCCCTGCCCCATCCTTGTATGCATGGCTGCCCCGTCCCATCATTGTATGCATGGCTCCCCCCGTCCCATCTTGTATGCATGACTCGGCGTCCTCCCCCGTCCTACTCACCCTCCTCGCGCCATCGCTGAGCGTCCCTGCATCTCCATTGTCCTGGCGCGGAAGCTTCTTCCTGTGCTGCGCGGTCAAGTGGTATAGTTCATTAAGGTCATGAATCTGCGCTCCACACCTATGTGAGTGGAGACTAGGGTTGAGCGACCTTGACCTTTTTAGAGTCGAGCCGTGTTTTGCGAAACCCGACTATCTTAGAAGTCGAGTCGAGTGGAATCGGCCGATTATCGCGAAAAGTCGGGTATCGCCCGAAACACGAAACCCAATGCAAGTCAATGGGGGAGCATAGTCGGCAGTGAGTGGAGGCCAGGAAAACACCTACACTGCCCATTTTAATGGCAAAAACATCCATTCTTGTTAAAGAAGCTTGTCAATCGTAATTTACCTTATAATAACTGGAAGGCATTTGAAATTGGGGGTCATTTGGCTAAAGTTGTGGGGGGTAGGGCTGGTTCAAGTATTTAGTGGGCCCAGTAAATCTGGACCACGTCACGGCAGTGGAGCAGGGAGAGGTAAGTATTTAAACTTTGCAAGTGCTGTGATCCTGAGCAAGCAGGTGGGCTCACTCGGCATTGGAACTGGCACAGGGCCCCTCAAAGTACAGCGGTGTGTTTGCACGGCGGGGGCACCTCCCACCGGCAGCAACACTTTTGCGTACTATGAGACGCCCTGTGCCAGTGACGTCGCCAACTAGTATTCCTCCCCCCACCTGATGAAGGAACCTGCACTTTCATCTGCACCTTCCTCTTTGTTCCCGTGTAAGGTGGTATGGTATGCGGGAAGAGGAACCTGACTTTCAGCAGGGTCACAATCTTGCTGTGTAGCGTGCACGGGGAATTTTGCGTTATGGGTCAATGTACCAGCAGACTCATCTATCACTGGCTGGGCAATGGGCAGGATGAGGAGGAAACACAGATATAGGTCCAAAGAATAAAGTTGGCTAAATGCAGTTCAAAATTGGTAACACAGGACTAACCAGGGGGCATTGCAGTGGAGGACAACTGGAATGAGAGGCTGACACAGAGAGTAGGCCCAAATCAGTAAGTAGTCGAAATGCAGTTCAAAATTGGCAACAGTAGTAAACAGGTGGCACAGCTTTGTTCAGTGGAGGAGAACAGCAAGGAGTGGCAGACACCGATAGTAGGCCCCAAACCAACTAGTACGCCAAATGCAGTTGTTCCATTTAACCACAATTTAATGAGAGCCTGAAGATAGAAGCTCAGGAAAGGCAACCTGGAGAACACCTTGGAGTGTAACACACCATCTCTCTACACCCCATACCCAATTTGTAGGCCTAATGCAGTGTAGTTTCCAACAACTACTAAACGAGAGCCAGAAGATCGAAGCTCAGGAAAGGCAACCTGGAGAACACCTTGGAGTGGAACACACCATCTCTCTACACCCCATACCCAATTTGTAGGCCTAATGCAGTGTAGTTTCCAACAACTACTAAACGAGAGCCAGAAGATCGAAGCTCAGGAAAGGCAACCTGGAGAACACCTTTGAGTGGAACACACCATCTCTCTACACCCCATACCCAATTTGTAGGCCTAATGCAGCGTAGTTTCCAACAACTACTAAACGAGAGCATGAAGATTGAAGCAATGGAGAGGAAACCTGGGGAACACCTTGGGGAGGCAGACACCGTTAGTAGGCCCTACCAAAGTTGTACACCCAATGCAGTTTTAAAATTCCTAGAGGCTGAAAACAAGACTATTGACGCTCAGCTTTTTTCAAAGGAACACAGCTGAATTGAGTGGCGCAGACAGACACAGGTAGTAGGACTCAAACCAAAAATGTGGCTCACTGCAGCAGAAAAAAGTTACAGGGGTACACAAGCTGCAGTGCTCTGGGCAGTGGAGGACAAGTTCAATAGTGAACCGCAGACAGACTTTGTACGCCTACTATTAAAAAAAGGATGCTCTATGCAATTATAAATAGGTTCTAGGGGTACACGGGCAGCAGTGGTGTGGTCAGTGGAGGCCTAGTGGAAGGAGTGACCGCAGACAGGCATCGAAGGCCTAAAATAATAACACATGGCTGTAGGCAATTTTAAATTGGTTCCAGGGGTACACGGGCAGCAGTGGTGTGGTCAGTGGAGGCATATTGTAAGGAGTGACCGCAGACAGGCATCGAAGGCCTAAAATAATAACACATGGCTGTAGGCAATTTTAAATTGGTTCCAGGGGTACACGGGCAGCAGTGGTGTGGTCAGTGGAGGCCTAGTGGAAGTAGTGACCGCAGACAGGCATCGAAGGCCTAAAATAAAAAAATTGGGCTGGCTGTAGGCAATTTTAAATTGGTTCCAGGGGTACACGGGCAGCAGTGGTGTGGTCAGTGGAGGCCTAGTGGAAGGAGTGACCGCAGACAGGCATCGAAGGCCTAAAATAATAACACATGGCTGTAGGCAATTTTAAATTGGTTCCAGGGGTACACGGGCAGCAGTGGTGTGGTCAGTGGAGGCCTAGTGGAAGGAGTGACCGCAGACAGGCATCGAAGGCCTAAAATAATAACACATGGCTGTAGGCAATTTTAAATTGGTTCCAGGGGTACACGGGCAGCAGTGGCCTGGTCAGTGTAGTAGTAGTAGAAAGAACGGACCGCAGACAGGCATCGAAGGCCTAAAATAAAAAAATTGGGCTGGCTGTAGGCAATTTTAAATTGGTTCCAGGGGTACACGGGCAGCAGTGGTGTGGTCAGTGGAGGCATATTGTAAGGAGTGACCGCAGACAGGCATCGAAGGCCTAAAATAATAACACATGGCTGTAGGCAATTTTAAATTGGTTCCAGGGGTACACGGGCAGCAGTGGTGTGGTCAGTGGAGGCCTAGTGGAAGTAGTGACCGCAGACAGGCATCGAAGGCCTAAAATAAAAAAATTGGGCTGGCTGTAGGCAATTTTAAATTGGTTCCAGGGGTACACGGGCAGCAGTGGTGTGGTCAGTGGAGGCCTAGTGGAAGGAGTGACCGCAGACAGGCATCGAAGGCCTAAAATAATAACACATGGCTGTAGGCAATTTTAAATTGGTTCCAGGGGTACACGGGCAGCAGTGGCCTGGTCAGTGTAGTAGTAGTAGAAAGAACGGACCGCAGACAGGCATCGAAGGCCTAAAATAATAACACATGGCTGTAGGCAATTTTAAATTGGTTCCAGGGGTACACGGGCAGCAGTGGTGTGGTCAGTGGAGGCCTAGTGGAAGGAGTGACCGCAGACAGGCATCGAAGGCCTAAAATAATAACACATGGCTGTAGGCAATTTTAAATTGGTTCCAGGGGTACACGGGCAGCAGTGGCCTGGTCAGTGTAGTAGTAGTAGAAAGAACGGACCGCAGACAGGCATCGAAGGCCTAAAATAAAAAAATTGGGCTGGCTGTAGGCAATTTTAAATTGGTTCCAGGGGTACACGGGCAGCAGTGGTGTGGTCAGTGGAGGCATAGTGGAAGGAGTGACCGCAGACAGGCATCGAAGGCCTAAAATAATAACACATGGCTGTAGGCAATTTTAAATTGGTTCCAGGGGTACACGGGCAGCAGTGGTGTGGTCAGTGGAGGCCTAGTGGAAGTAGTGACCGCAGACAGGCATCGAAGGCCTAAAATAAAAAAATTGGGCTGGCTGTAGGCAATTTTAAATTGGTTCCAGGGGTACACGGGCAGCAGTGGTGTGGTCAGTGGAGGCCTAGTGGAAGGAGTGACCGCAGACAGGCATCGAAGGCCTAAAATAATAACACATGGCTGTAGGCAATTTTAAATTGGTTCCAGGGGTACACGGGCAGCAGTGGTGTGGTCAGTGGAGGCCTAGTGGAAGGAGTGACCGCAGACAGGCATCGAAGACCTAAAATAATAACACATGGCTGTAGGCAATTTTAAATTGGTTCCAGGGGTACACGGGCAGCAGTGGCCTGGTCAGTGTAGTAGTAGTAGAAAGAACGGACCGCAGACAGGCATCGAAGGCCTAAAATAAAAAAATTGGGCTGGCTGTAGGCAATTTTAAATTGGTTCCAGGGGTACACGGGCAGCAGTGGTGTGGTCAGTGGAGGCATAGTGGAAGGAGTGACCGCAGACAGGCATCGAAGGCCTAAAATAATAACACATGGCTGTAGGCAATTTTAAATTGGTTCCAGGGGTACACGGGCAGCAGTGGTGTGGTCAGTGGAGGCCTAGTGGAAGTAGTGACCGCAGACAGGCATCGAAGGCCTAAAATAAAAAAATTGGGCTGGCTGTAGGCAATTTTAAATTGGTTCCAGGGGTACACGGGCAGCAGTGGTGTGGTCAGTGGAGGCCTAGTGGAAGGAGTGACCGCAGACAGGCATCGAAGGCCTAAAATAATAACACATGGCTGTAGGCAATTTTAAATTGGTTCCAGGGGTACATGGGCAGCAGTGGTGTGGTCAGTGGAGGCCTAGTGGAAGGAGTGACCGCAGACAGGCATCGAAGGCCTAAAATAAAAAAATTGGGCTGGCTGTAGGCAATTTTAAATTGGTTCCAGGGGTACACGGGCAGCAGTGGTGTGGTCAGTGGAGGCCTAGTGGAAGGAGTGACCGCAGACAGGCATCGAAGGCCTAAAATAATAACACATGGCTGTAGGCAATTTTAAATTGGTTCCAGGGGTACACGGGCAGCAGTGGTGTGGTCAGTGGAGGCATATTGTAAGGAGTGACCGCAGACAGGCATCGAAGGCCTAAAATAATAACACATGGCTGTAGGCAATTTTAAATTGGTTCCAGGGGTACACGGGCAGCAGTGGTGTGGTCAGTGGAGGCATAGTGGAAGGAGTGACCGCAGACAGGCTTCGAAGGCCTAACATAACAAAAATGTCAATACAATGGTATTGTCAGTGGCAGGCATTGAAGGATGTCAGCGCATAGACTAAACATTGGTGGAGCTGTGAGATAATTTTGCAAGTGGTAGAGCACTGTTTGAGCTGGGGGGGGAACTGTCTTGTGGCCGGCGGTACAGGCCCAGGGCCCCTCATATTACAACGGTGTGTCTGACGTTGGGTGCGCACCACCACTGCCAGAGACACTTTATTGTACTAGGAGGGACCCAGTGGCAGTGCCGTCGACCAAAAGCGGGCACACCCACCTCTTCAGACAAACAGCACTCTCACGGGTGCTGTCGCCAAGTGTCGATACCACGGCCCCGTGTGGGGAGTTTGGCCATTTAGTGAGGTGTAAACATGTCGTATGCTGGACAATCAGGTGCAGAAAATTACGAGATTGGAAAAGGCATTCAGAATAGTCCACAGGCAAGACCTTTTCATAGGAAAGCTAGGTGTCAGCCGGGCAAGGTGGGGCAAAAGATTTCGAAATCCAGTTGTGGTTCATTTTAATGAAGGTTAGATCATCTACATTTTGGGTAGCCAGACGAGTCCTCTTTTCTGTTAGTATTGAACCTGCAGCACTGAATACTCTTTCTGATAGGACACTAGCTGCCGGGCAAGCAAGCTCCTGCAATGCATATTCTGCCAATTCTGGCCAGGTGTCTAATTTGGATGCCCAGTAATCAATAGGGAATGACGGTTGAGGGAGAACATCGATAAGGGATGAAAAATAGTTTGTAACCATACTGGACAAATGTTGTCTCCTGTCACTTTGAATTGATGCTGCAGTACCTGTCCTGTCTGCGGTCATAGCAAAATCACTCCACAACCTGGTCAGAAAACCCCTCTGGCCAATGCCACTTCTGATTTCTGCCCCTCTAACTTCTCTGGTCTGCTGGCCCCTGCAGCTCGTGTGAGAACGATCACGGGCGCTGTGTGCAGGGAATGCCAGAAGCAAACGGTCAACAAGAGTTGATTGTTTGGTTGCTAATATTAGTTCCAAGTTCTCATGTGGCATTAGATTTTGCAATTTGCCTTTATAGCGAGGATCAAGGAGGCAGGCCAACCAGTAATCGTCATCGTTCATCATTTTAGTTATGCGTGTGTCCCTTTTGAGGATACGTAAGGCATAATCCGCCATGTGGGCCAAAGTTCCAGTTCTCAAATCTGCGGTTGTGCTTGGTTGAGGGGCAGTTTCAGGCAAATCCACGTCACTTGTGTCCCTCCAAAAACCAGAACCCGGCCTTGCCGCGCCACCAATTTCCAGTGGCCCCGGAAAAGCTTCCTCATTAAAAATATAATCATCCCCATCATCCTCCTCGTCCTCCTCTTCGCCCGCTAACTCGTCCTGTACACTGCCCTGGCCAGACAATGGCTGACTGTCATCAAGGCTTTCATCTTCCTCAGCTGCAGACGCCTGATCCTTTATGTGCGTCAAACTTTGCATCAGCAGACGCATTAGGGGGATGCTCATGCTTATTATGGCGTTGTCTGCACTAACCAGCCGTGTGCATTCCTCAAAACACTGAAGGACTTGACACATGTCTTGAATCTTCGACCACTGCACACCTGACAACTCCATGTCTGCCATCCTACTGCCTGCCCGTGTATGTGTATCCTCCCACAAAAACATAACAGCCCGCCTCTGTTCGCACAGTCTCTGAAGCATGTGCAGTGTTGAGTTCCACCTTGTTGCAACGTCTATGATTAGGCGATGCTGGGGAAGGTTCAAAGAACGCTGATAGGTCTGCATACGGCTGGAGTGTACGGGCGAACGGCGGATATGTGAGCAAAGTCCACGCACTTTGAGGAGCAGGTCGGATAACCCCGGATAACTTTTCAGGAAGCACTGCACCACCAGGTTTAAGGTGTGAGCCAGGCAAGGAATGTGTTTCAATTGGGAAAGGGAGATGGCAGCCATGAAATTCCTTCCGTTATCACTCACTACCTTGCCTGCCTCAAGATCTACAGTGCCCAGCCACGACTGCGTTTCTTGCTGCAAGAACTCGGACAGAACTTCCGCGGTGTGTCTGTTGTCGCCCAAACACTTCATAGCCAATACAGCCTGCTGACGTTTGCCAGTAGCTGCCCCATAATGGGAGACCTGGTGTGCAACAGTGGCAGCTGCGGATGGAGTGGTTGTGCGACTGCGGTCTGTGGACGAGCTCTCGCTTCTGCAGGAGGACGAAGAGGAGGAGGGGGTGCGAACGGCTACAGCCAACTGTTTCCTAGACCGTGGGCTAGGCAGAACTGTCCCAAACTTGCTGTCCCCTGTGGACCCTGCATCCACAACATTCACCCAGTGTGCCGTGATGGACACGTAACGTCCCTGGCCATGCCTACTGGTCCATGCATCTGTTGTCAGGTGCACCTTTGTGCTCACAGATTGCCTGAGTGCATGGACGATGCGCTCTTTAACATGCTGGTGGAGGGCTGGGATGGCTTTTCTGGAAAAAAGTGTCGACTGGGTAGCTCGTAGCGTGGTACAGCGTAGTCCATCAGGGCTTTGAAAGCTTCGCTTTCAACTAACCGGTAGGGCATCATCTCTAACGAGATTAGTCTAGCTATGTGGGCGGTCAAACCCTGTATACGCGGATGCGAGGCTAAGTACTTCCTTTTTCTAACCATAGTCTCATGTAGGGTGAGCTGTACTGGAGAGCTGGAGATCGTGGAACTAGCGGGGGTGCCGGTGGACATGGCAGACTGAGAGACGGTGGGAGATGGTATTGTTGCCGCCAGTGCCCTAGATGCAGTGTTTCCTACTACGAAACTGGTGATTCCCTGACCCTGACTGCTTTGGCCTGGCAAAGAAACCTGCACAGATACTGCAGGTGGTGCGGAAAATGGTGGCCCTACACTGCCGGAAGGGATGTTGCGTTGCTGACTAGCTTCATTGGCCGAGGGTGCTACAACCTTAAGGGACGTTTGGTAGTTAGTCCAGGCTTGCAAATGCATGGTGGTTAAATGTCTATGCATGCAACTTGTATTGAGACTTTTCAGATTCTGTCCTCTGCTTAAGGTAGTTGAACATTTTTGACAGATGACTTTGCGCTGATCAATTGGATGTTGTTTAAAAAAATGCCAGACTGCACTCTTTCTAGCATCGGATACCTTTTCAGGCATTGCAGACTGAGCTTTAACCGGATGGCCACGCTGTCCTCCAACAGGTTTTGGCTTTGCCACGCGTTTTGGGCAAGATACGGGCCCGGCAGATGGAACCTGTTGCGATGTTGATGCCTGCTGCGGCCCCTCCTCCTCCGCTTCAGAACTGCTGCCGCTTGCACCCTGTTCCCCCAATGGCTGCCAATCGGGGTCAAGAACTGGGTCATCTATTACCTCTTCTTGTAGCTCGTGTGCAACTTCGTCTGTGTCACCGTGTCGTTCGGTGGTATAGCGTTCGTGATGGGTCAACATAGTCTCATCAGGGTCTGATTCTTGATCATTACCCTGCGAGGGCAATGTTGTGGTCTGAGTCAAAGGACCAGGATAGTAGTCTGGCTGTGGCTGTGCATCAGTGCACTCCATGTCAGATTCAACTTGTAATGGGCATGGACTGTTAACTGCTTCACTTTCTAAGCCAGGGACGGTATGTGTAAAGAGCTCCATGGAGTAACCCGTTGTGTCGCCTGCTGCATTCTTCTCTGTTGTTGTTTTTGCTGAAGAGGACAAGGAAGCGACTTGTCCCTGACCGTGAACATCCACTAACGACGCGCTGCTTTGACATTTACCAGTTTCACGAGAGGAGGCAAAAGAGCTAGAGGCTGAGTCAGCAAGATAAGCCAAAACTTGCTCTTGCTGCTCCGGCTTTAAAAGCGGTTTTCCTACTCCCAGAAAAGGGAGCGTTCGAGGCCTTGTGTAGCCAGACGACGAACCTGGCTCCACAGCTCCAGACTTAGGTGCAATATTTTTTTTCCCACGACCAGCTGATGCTCCACCACTACCACTACCCTCATTACCAGCTGACAATGAACGCCCCCGGCCACGACCTCTTCCACCAGACTTCCTCATTGTTTTAAAAACGTAACCAAACTAACGGTATATGTTGCTGTCACACAACTTACACGGTGAGCTATAACTTCAGTATGATTTAGCTACCCCTTTACAGGTGAGTGAGACCACAACGAAAATCAGGCACAATGTTACACACTCTGTTGTTGGTGGCAACAAATGAGAGAGATGCCACACACGCAGGACTGTCACTGAAGCACAAATGTAAATATTAATCTCCCACTGATTTGATTTTTTTTTTTTTTTTCAGGGAGACGTTAGGAAAAAAAAATAATAGAATAAAATGATTTTTTCAGGAAGAATTTAGAAACCAAATAAAATAAAATGATTTTTTCAGGGAGAATTTAGAAAACAAATAAAACAAAAAAAGGCTTTTTATGGCCCACTGAGTGAGAGATGACGCACACAGGAGTCAGGAGTGGCACACAAGCCCAGAGGCCAATATTTATCTCCCACTGATTGATGTAGTGATTTTTTCAGGTAGCTTTTGGAACCCAAATCAAGCTAAAAAAATAATAGGCTTTCTATGGCCCACAATTGGAAAGAGAGAGAGAGAGATGGCACACCCAGGAGTCAAGACTGGCACACAAGCAGAAAGGGCAATATTTATCTCCCACTGATTGATTTATTGATTTTTTCAGGTAGAATTTAGAACCCAAATCAACCAAAAAAATAAATAGGCTTTCTATGGCCCACTATTTGTGAGAGAGATGGCACGCTCAGGACTGGCACACAAGCCCAGAGGCCAATATTAATCTCCCACTTTTTTTTTTTTGTTCCAGGGAAAATTTATAAACCCAATAAAAAAAATAATAAATAGGCTTTCTATGGCCCACTATCTGAGAGAGAGAGATGGCACGCTTAGGACTGGCACACAAGCCCAAAGGCCAATATTAATCTCCCACTGATTGATTTATTGATTTTTTCAGGTAGAATTTAGAACCCAAATAAAGCAAAAAAAAAAAAAAAAGGTTTTCTATGGCCCACTGAGTGAGTGATGATGCACACAGGAGTCAGGAGTGGCACACAAGCCCTGAGGCCAATATTTTTCTCCCACTGATTGATGTAGTGATTTTTTCAGGTAGATTTTAGAACCCAAATCAAGCAAAAAAATAAATAGGCTTTCTATGGCCCACTGACTGAGAGATGGCACACACAGGAGTCAAGAGTGGCACACAAGCCCTGAGGCCAATATTTTTCTCCCACTGATTGATGTAGTGATTCTTTCAGGTAGATTTTAGAACCCAAATCAAGCAAAAAAATAAATAGGCTTTCTATGGCCCACTGAGTGAGAGATGGCACACACAGGGATGGCACTCTAGCAGAAATGTCAATCTTAAACTCCCACAAAAAAAAAAAAACAGGGAGTGTCCAACAATTACTATCTCCCTGCAGTAATCTCAGCCAGGTATGGCAGGCAGCAATAAGGAGTGGACTGATGCACAAATTAAATAAAAAGTGTGGACAAACAAAAAAGATAGCTGTGCAGAAAGGAAGGAACAAGAGGATTTGTGCTTTGAAAAAAGCAGTTGGTTTGCACAGCGGCGTACACACAGCAATGCAGCTATCAGGGAGCCTTCTAGGGCAGCCCAATGAGCTACAGCGCTGAGGGGAAAAAAAAAAAAATGTAGCTTCCACTGTCCCTGCACACCGAAGGTGGTGTTGGGCAGTGGAAATCGCTACAGCACAAGCGGTTTGGTGGTTAATGGACCCTGCCTAACGCTATCCCTGCTTCTGACGAAGTGGCAGCAACCTCTCCCTAAGCTCAGATCAGCAGCAGTAACATGGCGGTCGGCGGGAACGCCCCTTTATAGCCCCTGTGACGCCGCAGACAGCAAGCCAATCACTGCAATGCCCTTCTCTAAGATGGTGGGGACCAGGACCTATGTCATCACGCTGCCCACACTCTGCGTTTACCTTCATTGGCTGAGAAAAGGCGCTTTTCGCGTCATTGAAACGCGACTTTGGCACGAAAGTCGCGTACCGCATGGCCGACCCCGCACAGGGGTCGGATCGGGTTTCATGAAACCCGACTTTGCCAAAAGTCGGCGACTTTTGAAAATGAACGACCCGTTTCGCTCAACCCTAGTGGAGACGCGTACATATTCATTACCTTAATGAGTGATACCACCTGACCGCTGAGCACAGGAACAGGAAAGAGCTGCCGGCGCCGGGACAAAGATGCAGGTACGGAGATGCAGCAACGGAGGGTGAGTATTGATGTCTTCTGCAAGCCGGCGGCTCCCCACTCCCCCGCTGACTTTCTGGACCATGACTCATGTATAAGCCGAGGGGGGCATTTTCAGCACAAAAAATGTGCTGAAAATCTCGGCTGATACACGAGTACATACGGAATATATATGTATAAGTATGTATGCATATATACATATATATATATATATATATATATTATATTCACTTTTTTGTTTTGCGTGTGTGTGTATATATATATATATACAGTGGGGCAAAAAAGTATTTAGTCAGTCAGCAATAGTGCAAGTTCCACCACTTAAAAAGATGAGAGGCGTCTGTAATTTACATCATAGGTAGACCTCAACTATGGGAGACAAACTGAGAAAAAAAAATCCAGAAAATCACATTGTCTGTTTTTTTAACATTTTATTTGCATATTATGGTGGAAAATAAGTATTTCGTCAGAAACAAAATTTCATCTCAATACTTTGTAATTTATCCTTTGTTGGCAATGACAGAGGTCAAACGATTTCTGTAAGTCTTCACAAGGTTGTCACACAC
Organism: Ranitomeya imitator; assembly: GCF_032444005.1. NCBI lineage: Eukaryota > Metazoa > Chordata > Amphibia > Anura > Dendrobatidae > Ranitomeya > Ranitomeya imitator. The sequence continues at coordinate 235,508,011 of NC_091286.1, read as the reverse complement.
TGTTGTTGGTATGTTGGCCCATTCCTCCATGCAGATCTCCTCTAGAGCAGTGATGTTTTTGGCTTTTCGCTTGGCAACACGGACTTTCAACTCCCTCCAAAGGTTTTCTATAGGGTTGAGATCTGGAGACTGGCTAGGCCACTCCAGGACCTTGAAATGCTTCTTACGAAGCCACTCCTTCGTTGCCCTGGTGGTGTGCTTTGGATCATTGTCATGTTGAAAGACCCAGCCACGTTTCATCTTCAATGCCCTTGCTGATGGAAGGAGGTTTGCACTCAAAATCTCACGATACATGGCCCCATTCATTCTTTCATGTACCCGGATCAGTCGTCCTGGCCCCTTTGCAGAGAAACAGCCCCAAAGCATGATGTTTCCACCACCATGCTTTACAGTAGGTATGGTGTTTGATGTATGCAACTCAGTATTCTTTTTCCTCCAAACACGACAAGTTGTGTTTCTACCAAACAGTTCCAGTTTGGTTTCATCAGACCATAGGACATTCTCCCAAAACTCCTCTGGATCATCCAAATGCTCTCTAGCAAACTTCAGACGGGCCCGGACATGTACTGGCTTAAGCAGTGGGACACGTCTGGCACTGCAGGATCTGAGTCCATGGTGGCGTAGTGTAAGTTACTTATGGTAGGTCTTGTTACATTGGTCCCAGCTCTCTGCAGTTCATTCACTAGGTCCCCCCGCGTGGTTCTGGGATTTTTGCTCACAGTTCTTGTGATCATTCTGACCCCACGGGGTGGGATTTTGCGTGGAGCCCCAGATCGAGGGAGATTATCAGTGGTCTTGTATGTCTTCCATTTTCTAATTATTGCTCCCACTGTTGATTTCTTCACTCCAAGCTGGTTGGCTATTGCAGATTCAGTCTTCCCAGCCTGGTGCAGGGCTACAATTTTGTTTCTGGTGTCCTTTGACAGCTCTTTGGTCTTCACCATAGTGGAGTTTGGAGTCAGACTCTTTGAGGGTGTGCACAGGTGTCTTTTTATACTGATAACAAGTTTAAACAGGTGCCATTACTACAGGTAATGAGTGGAGGAAAGAGGACACTCTTAAAGAAGAAGTTACAGGTCTGTGAGAGCCAGAAATCTTGATTGGTTGTTTCTGACCAAATACTTATTTTCCACCATAATATGCAAATAAAATGTTAAAAAAACAGACAATGTGATTTTCTGGATTTTTTTTTCTCAGTTTGTCTCCCATAGTTGAGGTCTACCTATGATGTAAATTACAGACGCCTCTCATCTTTTTAAGTGGTGGAACTTGCACTATTGCTGACTGACTAAATACTTTTTTGCCCCACTGTATATACATACAGTACAGACCAAAAGTTTGGACACACCTTATTTATAGATTTTTCTGTATTTTCATGACTATGAAAATTGTACATTCACACTGAAGGCATCAAAACTATGAATTAACACATGTTGAATTATATACTTAATAAAAAAAGTGTGAAACAACTGAAAATATGTCTTATATTCTAGGTTCTTCAAAGTAGCCACCTTTTGCTTTGATGACTGCTTTGCACACTCTTGGCATTCTCTTGATGAGCTTCAAGAGGTTGTCACCGGGAATGGTTTTCACTTTACAGGTGTGCCCTGTCAGGTTTAATAAGTGGGATTTATTGCCTTATAAATGGGGTTGGGACCATCAGTTGTGTTGTGCAGAAGTCTGGTGGATACACAGCTGATAGTCCTACTGAATAGACTGTTAGAATTTGTATTATGGCAATAAAATAGCAGCTAAGTAAAGAAAAATGAGTGGACATCATTACTTTAAGAAATAAAGGTCAGTCAGTGGGAAAAACTTTGAAAGTGTACCCAAGTGGAGTGGCAAAAACCATAAAGCGCTACAAAGAAACTGGCTCACATGAGGACCGCCCCAGGAAAGGAAGACCAAGAGTCATCTCTGCTTCTGACGATAAGTTTATCTGAGTCACCAGCCTCAGAAATAGCAGGTTAACAGCAGCTCGGATTAGAGACCAGGTCAATGGCACACAGAGTTCTAGCAGCAGACACATCTCTACAACAACTGTTAAGAGGAGACTTTGTGCAGCAGGCCTTCATGGTAAAATAGATGCTAGGAAACCACTGCTAAGGGCAGGCAACAAGCAGAAGAGACTTGTTTAGGCTAAAGAACACAAGTAATGGACATTAGACCAGTGGAAATCTGTGCTTTGGTCTGATGAGTCCAAATTTGAGAACTTTGGTTCCAACCACCGTGTCTTTGTGTGACGCAGAAAAGGTGAACAGATGGACTCTACATGCCTGGTTCCCACCGTGAAGCATGGAGGAGGTGTGATGGTGTGGGGGTGCTTTGCTGGTGACATTGTTGGGGATTCAAAATTGAAGGCATGTGGAACCAGCATGGCTACCACAGCATCTTACAGCGGCATGCTATTCCATCCGATTTGCATTTAGTTGGACCATCATTTATTTTTCAACAGGACAATGACCCCAAACACACCTCCAGGCTGTGCAAGGGCTATTTGACCAAGAAGAAGAGTGATGTGGTGCTACGCCAGATGACCTGGCCTCCACAGTCACCAGACCTGAACCCAATCGAGATGGTTTGGGGTGAGCTGGACCGCAGAGTGAAGGCAAAAGGACCAACAAGTGCTAAGCATCTCTGGGAACTCCTTCAAGATAGTGGGAAGACCATTCCCGGTGACTACCTCTTGAAGCTCATCAAGAAAATGCCAAGAGTGTGCAAAGCAGTCATCAAAGCAAAAGGTGGCTACTTTGAAGAACCTAGAATATAAGACATAATGAAAATACAGAAAAATCTTTAAATGAAAAGGTGTGTCCAAACTTTTGGTCTGTACTGTGTGTGTGTGTGTGTGTATGTATATATATATATATATATATATATATATATATACACACACACACACACTTATATTTACTTTGTGTGTGTAAACATTACATTTGAACATGTATGTAATGATATTGATGTCTTCAAAGGAGAAAGTAAAAGAGGTTGGACTAGGAAATGACATCACAATTCTTTTTTTTCTGTTACATAATATATTCTTATTTAGCTTACAAAAACGCAGACATAACTGCATTTTCTGCCAAGAGAGGAAGAATCTGTAGATTTGCTCTTGCAAAAATCTTGCTATGTGTGTACATATCCTTAAACTGCATGTAGAAATATGCAAGAAAATGTTCCTCGTCTGGAGCAGGAGTAAATGGCTTGATCTTCAACTAATTAAAGGCTACGTACAGCTTTGCACCGATTTGCTTGCTAATTTGCTTACTAAATGCCAAGTTAAAGGGAACCTGTCACCTGAATTTGGCGGGACCAGTTTTGGGTCATATGGGCGGGGTTTTCGGGTGTTTGATTCACCCTTTCCTTACCTGCTGGCTGCATGCTGGCTGCAATATTGGATTGAAGTTCATTCTCTGTCCTCCATAGTACACGCCTGCGCAAGGCAAGATTGCTTTGTGCAGGCGTGTACTATGGAGGACAGAGAATGAACTTCAATCCAATATTGCAGCCAGCGGGTAAGGAAAGGGTGAATCAAACACCCGAAAACTCCGCCCATATGACCCAAAAACCAGTCCCGCCAAATTCAGGTGACAGAGTCCCTTTAAGAAACTTTCTAAGAAGTCTTCATTAAAATTTTAATATTGCTGCTGTAGTCCTTAATCTAACTAGGCGCACAGCAAAAATGTTACAAATCCATCAGAACTCTTGTTCTGACAGCTCCATATACTACAAGCAAAAATTATCCAAATGAAGAATATTGACAGTCTCAAAGAATCGGAATTCCTAGTGGTACCTGCAACTTCAGCCTTCTGAGAAGTTGAGAGCCAGCTGTATATAATTAGATTTTTTTGTTTAGCCCTCACTACTAGGGTTGAGCGAAACGGATCGGACAAATTCAAAAGTCGCCGACTTTCGGGAAAGTCGGGTTTCATGAAACCCGACCCGAACCTAGTGTGGGATTAGCCAAGAGGTCGGCGATCTGCGCGCAAAAGTCACGTTTCGTATGACGCTTTCAGCATCATTTTTCAGCCAATGAAGGAGGACGCAGTGTGGGCAGCGTGATGACATAGGTCTCGGTCCCCACCATCTTAGAGAAGGGCATAGCAGTGATTGGTTTGCTTTCTGCGGTGTCACAGGGGCTATAAAGGGGCGTGCATGCCGGCCGCCATCTTACTTCTGCCGATCTTAGCATAGGGAGAGGTTGCTGCAGCTTCATCAGAAGAAGGGATATAGTTAGGGACGAAAAACTTAACCCCCAAACTGCTTGTGCTGTAGCGATTTCCACTGTCCAACACCACCATTTTTTTTGCAGGGACAGTGGAGGCTATATTTTTGTGCATCAGCTCTGTAGCTTATTAGGCTGCCTTATAAGGCTCCCTGATAGCTGCATTGCTGTTTGCACGCTGCTGTGCAAAGCAACTGCTTTTTTAAAAGCAAAAATCCTGTTGCTCCTTTCTGCACAGTTATCTTGTTTATTTGTCCACACTTTTGTGTGCAGCAGTCCTTTTTATTGCTGCTATACTTTTCCTGAGATCATTGTAGGGAGATGGAAATTGTACTACAGTCCTTGTATTTTTTCATATATCTTCCAGCCACTTTCTGCCACTTACATTGTGTTTTATGCACTGGGCCTGAGTTTTGGTTCAGTCTCCCCCCAAAAAAGTGAGATTCAAATTCTCACAAAGTGGATATACTGCAGTCCTGTTAGTTTGTCGTATGTCAGCCAGCCACTTTCTGCCACTTACATTGTGTTGTTTTATACACTGGGCCTGAGTTTTGGTTCAGTCTCCCCCCCAAAAAAAGGGAGATTTAAATTCTCAACAAGTTTATATACACCTTCTACCTTGTTTTACAGTACCATATAACGGTTGTTATTTTGGTTAGATTTTGGAAAAAATGAGGAAGTCTGGTGGAAGAGCCCGCGGGCGGTGGTTGCCAGCTGGTACTGATGGTGGTGGTGGTGCATTTGATGGTAGTGGCAAAAGCACAATAGCACCTAAGGCTGGAGGTGTTGAGCCAGCGTCATCGTCTGGCTACACAAGGCCTCGAAGGCTCCCTTATCTGGGAGTAGGAAAACAGCTTTTAAAGCCGGATGATCTAACCTTCATTAAAATGAACCAATCATGGATTTCAAATTATTTTGCCCCACCTTCCCCTGCTGACACGTAGCTTGCCTTAAAAATGTTTTGCTTTTGGCCTCCTCTTACTGACTTCTCCAATTCCTCCATTTGCAGCTGCTGAATGTCCACCATAGGCCATTTTTATACCTCCCAAAATGGGCTGACTCCCCCCACAGGGCCGTGGTCACCACCTGGCGCAAGCACCTGTGCGAGTGCCGTTTGCCTGGACAGGTGGGTGGGCCCACTTTTGGGCGACGGCACTGGCACAGGGTCCCTCATAATACAATGAAGTCTCTCTGACGGTGGTGGTGCACAATCAACGTCAGACGCACCGTCGTAATATGAGGGGCCCTGTGCCAGTACCGCCGCCCACGAGTTTTCCCCTCCAGCTCGAACAGTGCTCTACTACTTGCAATACTTACCTCTCCCTGCTCCACCACTGTGTAGTCTGTGCTGTTAAATCCTTCAATGGCACTGCCAATACAAATTTGTTGAAATGATAGATGATCGCTAAAATATACAGGGGCCCTGGCCTCCATTTAGACCAGTTAATACTTTGCACCTACTACCACTGTCTGCTACTCAGCAGAGGAGCCCACCCCTGTACCTAGCTATGCCACCTGTTTAGTCCTGTTACCAATTTTGAACTGCATTTAGCCTACTTTATTATTTGGGCCTACTAACTGTGTCTGCCACTCATTACAGTTGTCCTCCACTGAACAAAGCAATGCCGCCTGTTTAGTCCTGTTACCAATTTTGAACTGCATTTAGCCTACTTTATTATTTGGGCCTACTAACTGTGTCTGCCACTCATTACAGTTGTCCTCCACTGAACAAAGCAATGCCACCTGTTTAGTCCTGTTACCAATTTTGAACTGGATTTAGCCTACTTTATTATTTGGGCCTAATAGCTGTGTCTGCCACTCATTACAGTTGTCCTCCACTGAACAAAGCAATGCTGCCTGTTTAGTCCTGTTACCAATTTTTAACTGCATTTAGCCTACTTTATTATTTGGGCCTATATCTGTGTTTCCTCCTCATCCTGCCCATTGCCCAGCCACTGCTAGATGAGTCTGCTGGTACATTGACCCAGACCACTACATTCCCCTTGCACTCTAGACAGCCAGAATCTGACCCTGCTGAAAGTCAGGTTCCCCTTCCCACATACTATACCACCTTACACGGGGGCAAAGAGGAAGGTGCAGATGAAAGTGCAGGTTCCTTCATCAGGTAGGGGGGGCAAACTCGTTGGCGACGTCACTGGCACAGGGCCCCTCATAGTACGCAAAAGTGTCTCTGCCAGTGGGAGGCGCCACACGCCGTCAAACACACCGCCGTACTATGAGGGGCCCTGTGCCAGTGCCAACAAGTGGGCCCCCCCCTGCTTGCTCTGGATCACAGCACTTGAAGCAAAGTTGAAATACTTACCTCTCCCTGCTCCACTGCCGTGACGTATTCCGGGTTTCCTGGGACCACGAAAATCTTGAGCCAGCCCTACCCCCCACAACTTTAGCCAAATGACCCCCAGCTTTCAATGCCTAACTATTATTATAAAGTAAATTAAGATTGACAAGCTTAAGTAATAAGAATTTATGTTTTTGGCATTAAAATGGGCACTGTAGGTGTTTTCCTGTCGTCCACTCACTGCCGACTTTGATTCCCCATTGACTTGCATTGGGTTTCGTGTTTCAGTCGGCCCCTGACTTTTCGCAATAATCGGTCGATTTCACCCGACCCGACTTTTGACAAAGTCGGGTTTCGCGAAACCCGACTCGATCCGAAAAAAGTAAAAGTCGCTCAACTCTACTCACTACTACTAGGTGGGTAGCAACAGCATGTTAAACTGAAACCCTCTTCCCCAATATCACAGTGCACCTTGAAGTGTGAGGAACACTTCATATCTCTAAAAGAAATGACTGATACCTGTTACAAAAGTAGTTTATTACAGGCAATTACAAAGCAATTGTATAAAATCTTCAGAGCGACAAAAATAAAATAAAAATAAATAAAAGACGGTTTCCGTTGAGGATTAGATTAGTTTTTTATACAATAGTTAATACATATATATAGATCTATCTATATCTATATACATTGGATACAGTATATACTGTATATGTATAGATATATACACTGTAGAAAATATTGGTCTAACATTATGAAACTTGACCAAAATCCCTTTAACTTATGCATCTTACAGTGTCACAGGTGAGCCTGCATCTGTGCCATGATGTGACATAAATTTCAGATCCTTTGACTTGCTGGGAACTGCTGACATCTGCAAAAACAACATATAGACAATATAGTAGTATGTAAGGTAAAGAGGTCAAGTCTGTACATCTTACAAACCCACCAGCTTCCTGGGGAAAGAGAGAATACACCCCATCTTTAATACGCAGTCTCATATGAGGAACTGTGGTAGGAAATAGGTTTAGGCCCCACTTTCTCCTATTTAGACATTTTTCAAGTGAGAAACAAACATTAGAAATTACTCAGGGTAAAATCTTGGCTGCACCTGGCTGTTCACCGGTTGTAGAGAGGTTTAGAAGACTAACCGCACAGAGCGACTGTATAAACAAAATGTGAAATAATCACTACTAGAAAGGCTACTGGTTTGAAAGTGTAGCCTACTTGTCTACCAGATAAAGCATCACAATAAGAAGAAAAAACACAAGAAAATAGCCCTGATTCTTGATGAAGAGCGCGGTGGAGTAAGAAGCGACAAATTTATTAAGAGGTGCGCATCTCTTAGTAAATCTGTCATAGTTTTTAGCTGCCACTGCAAGTGCATCTTCAGACTGAAGTTCATTTCTGTGGTAATTTACCTCAGGTTTATGATGAACTTGTCAGCTGCACTTGGCCATGCCCCCTCACAGAAAAGGGCGCAAGGCCAAGTTGGCGGTGGCTATCAGAAAAAACCTCAAAAGTCACTATATTATTGTGCACTTAAGGGAATGAATATTCACTGCTCTCCACTCCCAACTTTTTACAGTATGATGGAGCAACGTGTCACAAGGCAAAACTGATGGGCTTTGATTTATCAAAGCCATTGTGCCAGATTTGTGGCTTAAATCATTTTGAAAAATCTCAACATTTTTGTACTATGCAGAGTGGCACAAAAATGTTGTGACTTTGCGTTTTCACACCAGTTTAGCCCAACTCCGTCACAAGTTGGGGGCGTGACACCACAGCTTGTCTACTTCATGACGAGCTGTGCCATTCCTTACATTAGAAATCTTACACCAGTCCCTGACATGAGTAGGATTTGTGTCAAGGCACACGCTGCTTGTCAGACACACTGGATTCATTAAGGGAAATATGCCTCTTAATAAATCAGGAGCGTTTGACCTCAAAACGTCCCTTCATTAAGATTGAAGAGGATTGGCGGGCACACAGTTGACGATGCGAGGTGCAGGCGGAAAGGGGTATGTTGCCCCGGTACATAAAGTCAGGAAAATTCACTGCACACTCTTATTTCAAAATGCAGATTCATCTATTTCAAACCACGTGTAGGTAGGCAGATACATGTTCAGAGACAATTGTTTGGTGCAGGCTATTGAGGCAACATAAATGGTCACGGCACACACACACATCAGAAGGTGCAGGAGTGTGTGATTCACTTCTTTTCCCAAAGTTATACCCCCTACTTCTCCCCAATAGAGGCCAAAAAGTCATACTACCTGTAAGGACAAAGACTCCAAGAGCGATTGTAAATAATTGTCTCAAAACATATATTTTCCTACCTACACATGGTTTGAAATAAATTAATTTGCATCTTGAAGTAAGATTGTGCGGTGAGTTTTCCTGCCTTCATTGCGATTGACATGAACATCATACTTCTTTTTTAAATATATATATATATATATATATATATATATATATATATATATATATATATATTCTACATTGAACCATTGGGCCAGGTTTCAGAGGCTTGAACCAAATATACATTTTGGAAGGGGGCATGACTATTGTGGGTGCGGGGGTTTGCAGTAGCACACAAGCCCTGGAGCCAGAGTGGGTCCAAAAGGTTCCCTTATTCCATAGAAAAAGACAAGTAAAATTAAAGCCTGTGATATGTGGGGGAATTCAGTGTGGTAACTAAAAGCTCATGGGCCTTAGGCATCTTTCACACTTGCGTCGGTATGGGGCCGTCGCAATGCGTCGGCCCGACGTACGTTGTGCAAATTCGGCACAACGTGGGCAGCGGATGCAGTATTTCAACGCATCCGCTGCCCATTCTATGTCCCGGGGAGGAGGGGGCGGAGTAACGCACTCCGGTTACGCAGCTATTAACCCTGTGTGACCAAGTTTCTACTATTGATGCTGCGTATGCAGCATCAATAGTAAAACGATCTAATGTTACAAACAATAATAATAAAAAAAGTTATTCTCACCCTCCAATGTCGCGTCCTGTCCGCCGGCAGGTTCCGGTGCTAAGGATGCTATGGGAGAAGGAACTGCCATGACGTCACGGTCATGTGACCGCAACTTCATCACAGGTCCTGCGCGAGAAGGACCTGCCATGACGTCACAGTCATGTGACCGCGACTTCATCACAGGTCCTGTGCGAGAAGGACCTGCCATGACATTACGGTCATGTGACCGTGACGTCATCACAGGTCCTGCGCTCATAGTCATACCAATTCTGGCACCGGAAGCTGCCGCATGCACCGTACACAGGAGCCAGGACTAAGGTGAGTATATGTTTATTTCTTATTTTATGTCACTGGCCAATATACTACATTACTGGGCAATATACTACGTGGCTTACCAATATACTACATACTACGTGGCTGTGCAATATACTACGTGGCTGTGCAATATACTACGTGGCTGGGCAATATACTACGTGGTTGGGCAATATACTACGTGGCTGGGCAATATACTACGTGGCTGGGCAATATACTACGTGACTGGGCAATATACTACGTAGCTGACCAATATACTACATACTACGTGGCTGTGCAATATACTACGTGGCTGTGCAATATACTACGTGGCTGGGCAATATACTTCGTGGCTGGGCAATATACTACGTGACTGGGCAATATACTACGTGACTGGGCAATATACTACGTGACTGGGCAATATACTACGTGACTGGGCAATATACTACGTGGCTGTGCAATATACTACATACTACGTGGCTGTGCAATATACTACGTGGCTGTGCAATATACTACGTGGCTGGGCAATATACTACGTGACTGGGCAATATACTACGTGACTGGGCAATATACTACATACTACGTGGCTGTGCAATATACTACGTGGCTGTGCAATATACTACGTGGCTGTGCAATATACTACGTGGCTGGGCAATAAACTAAGTTGCTGGGCAATATACTACGTGACTGGGCAATATACTACGTGACTGGGCAATATACTACGTGATTGGGCAATATACTACGTGACTGGGCAATATACTACGTAGCTGGGCAAAATACTATGTAGCTGGGAAATATACTACGTAGCTGGGCAATATACTATGTAGCTGGGCAATATACTACGCGGACATGCATATTCTAGAATACCCGATGCGTTAGAATCGGGCCACCATCTAGTACATGTATAAACATGTAACTATAGAAGTGCTTTTCATTCATCTACTGTCAATGTAAAATGTCTTATTCTTCTTCCCATTTAGTTAGGAGAAATTGACTTATATTTTTAAATCAGTAAATACCTTCCAATACTGGTGTTCTTATATCCTAATTCATTTAACACATAGGATGACCACCCTGTATAAAATGTAGAAATATTGCACCCTCACAGGCAAAGGCATGCCTCTGTTTGATTAAGATACAATTATTTCAATTGATTAGGTCTGTCCCTTCAAAGCCAATGTCAATATGTAATTCTTAGGTAATTTTATTTGACAACTATGAAAGTACAGCTCAAAGGATTAAGGTTCCTCCTACAAGATAACAAACATCTCGTCAGGGCTCATCAAATTCTTTTGTCCAGCCTAACAGGTTCCAGAAAGCAATGAGGGAAAAAAATGACTACATTTAGATCAAATGTCAACTAAAACGCTTACACGAGTTTCATGTAATTGATCACACACACAATGAGATGAGGTGTAAGGCTATGTGCACACAATGTGGATTTGCTGCGGATCCGCAGCGGATGTTAGTCTATGGAAAAAAAAAAGAAAAGTTGTGCAGATGGTGCAGAAAAATCAGTGCGGAATTGCTGCGGATTTCAATGAAGTGCATGCACTTCTTTTGTGCGGATCTGCAGCGGTTCTGCACCCCTCCATGTTAAAATTCCGCAGTGGCCCAAAACCGCTGAAAATCCGCACAAAATCCACATCAATTCCGCATAAAAACCGCAGCTGCGGATTCTGCCAGGAGATGCGGATTTTGTGCAGAAAATTCTGCACCTCTTTTCCTACGTGTGCACATACCCTTAGGGAGGGATGGTTTGGATCAGGAGCAGTCAAACTTTTTCATTAGATCTACTTTTTATAGTGAGAAATATGTATTTAATCTAAAAGGGAACTAGTGATGGGTAGATTGTTCACATGTTCCAAAATAAAGAATTTAATGCTGCTACACTGTTGGTCCCTGCACTCACATGCCATATATGCAAACTTTACGCTGAGGCCAGTGACGGCGGGTCCACGGGAGTGGCAGATAGCAGGGGCGTTGGATTCAAGAGGTAAATAATGATTATTTTATGACTATATTTGGTCACGTTCGAATAAGAAAAATGCTTTAGGACCTATTGATCCCCATTGTGAGGTCTACCAGTAGATGGTGATTCACAACAACAAACACTAGTAATGTGCTTTCTTGTACAAGGAGCTCAAAGTGCAGCTATTTGGTGGAGAGTTGTGGAGCATGGGCATCAGTGGCTGCCATATAAGCACATATATCCAAGTAGCAATGAGAGACAAATTTATAGTAAGTCACTCTTTATATATATATATATATATATATATATATATATATATATATATTATTTTTTTTTGGTGCATAGGAAGAGCCCAAAGATAACAGAGGAAACTCATGCAAACACAGGGAGAACATACGATGATGATGATGTTCGTCCTTCGTTTTCGAAGATGACCATGACTTCAGGATTAGAAGAGAATTAATAGTTATGGGTCCAGGGGTGGCTGATGAGTCCAATGCGGGCCCTGAAGGTTCGCCTACATACTTGACATAAGAAAGCAGATGTGGTCAGTACACCAGATTCTACTTGTGCCTTGCGTACAGCACGCTTTCTTTTTGCGTCACAGATTTTCCTGTCTTCAGCTGCAAGTGCTCCTGAGATGATCCTGCCTCGCCAACCTGGACGATCCAGGGCAAGCTTTTCCCATTCATTGGTGTTGACTTCCAGGTTTTTGAGAGACACCTTAAGGCAGTCTTTATAGCGCTTCTTCTGCCCCCAAACTGCTCGCTTTCCTTGGCACAGTTCTCCGTACAGCAGTTGTTTCGGTAGTTGGCTGTCAGGAATTCTGACCACATGTCCAGCCCACCTGGCTTGGACTTTCAGCAGGAGAGTGTAAACGCTGCAGAGCCCAGTTTGTTCCAGAATTGCCGTGTCCGGGACATTGTCTTGCCACCTGATGTGGAGGAGTCTGCGGAGGCAACTCATGTGGAAATGATTAAGCTGTTTAGCATGCCGGCTGTACACTGTCCAGGTCTCGCTAGCATAGAGAAGTGTGGTGAGGACCACTGCGCAGTAGACCTTCAGCTTGGTGGTAAGGCTGAGTCCCCTTCATTCCCAGACGTTATTACGCAGTCTCCCGAAGGCGGCACTGGCTTTGGCGATTCTGTTATTAACCTCAGCGTCTATGGTTACTTCACGGGAAAGTGTGCTGCCTAAGTAGGTGAAGTTATTGACTGCTTTGAGGTTTTGCTCCTTCACCGTGATACGTGGCTCCTTGTACAGTTTTCCTGGAACCGGTGACACATGACTTCGGTTTTTCTAATGTTGATCTCGAGACCAAAACTGTCGCAGGCTTGCGAAAAACAGTCCATTTCATGCTGCATCTGCTGTTCCGTGCTAGCATTAAGTGCACAGTCATCAGCAAATAGTAATTCACGGATAACAGTCTCATGCACTTTCGTAACCACCTTCAGGCGTTTTGGGTTGAATAGCTTGCCATCAGTCCTGTACCTAACCTGGATTCCATCTTCACAGTTGTTAAAGGCATCACTTAACATTGCAGAGAACAGCATACTGAACAGGGTTGGAGCAAGCACACAGCCTTGTTTTACGCCGTTTGTTACTGGGAAAGCCTCAGATACGTCTCCATCGTTCAGAACCTTCACCATTATGCCATCATGGAACTGCCGGATGACTGAGATGAACTTGCCCGGGCAGCCAAATTTTGCCATGATCTTCCACAGGCCGTCTCTACTGACTGTGTTAAAAGCCTTGGTCAAATCAACAAAAGTTACATAAAGGTCACGGTGTTGCTCCTGGCACTTTTCCTGAAGTTGACGTGCTGAAAAGACTATATCTACTGTTCCACGTTTAGCACGGAAACCACACTGGTTTTCGGGTAATAGTCCTTGCTCAAGGTGATGTAAAAGGCGGTTGAGCAAGAGACGATCCAATATCTTGCCTGCAGTGGATAGAAGGGAGATGCCTCGATGGTTGTCACAAGATTGGCGATTACCTTTCCTCTTGTATATGTGAATTATGCTGGCATCTTTCATCTGTTGTGGAACCTGTTCCTTTGTCCACATATATTGGAATAGTTTGGTCACTGTTTGCATCAGAACAGGGCCGCCATGTTTATATACCTCAGCAGGTATAGCATCATTTCCGGGTGCTTTTCCACAAGAAAGTTGTTTTACTGCTTTCCTGACTTCATCTCCACTTGGAAGAACATCAAGCTCCTTGTTGATTTCTACCTGGGGCAGGCGAGCAATAGCCTCATCATTGATATTGGCAGGGCGATTAAGAATATTATTAAAGTGCTCAGCCCACCGTTCCAGAATTTGTTTCCTTTCTGTCAGCAGCTTAGTTCCATCTACGTTAAGCAGAGATGAAGAGCTTGATGACTGGGCTCCATATACAGCTTTGAGCGCATCGTAGAAGCGTTTCTGGTCATGGGTATCTGCATAGCCCTGAATTTCGTCGGCCTTCTTGCTAAACCAGATATCCTGCATCTCACGTAGCTTGATTTGAACCTTTCTTTTTATGTTGGTAAAGGCACCTTTCTTAGCCAACGATGTGGGGTCATTTTGGTACACCTTATACCGCTGATGTTTCTCTTCTAGGAGTGTTTTTATTTCCTCGTCGTTTTCATCGAACCAGTCTTGATTATTTCTGGTTGCTGATCCGAGATGCTCCAGAGCAGTATTATAAACAGCATCTCTCAGAATTGTCCACTGTTCCTCAACGCCAATCTCCTCTGCCTGTAGTATGTTTAACAGTCTGCCATTAAGGTCATTGGCAAATTCCCTTGCAATTCTTTTATTTTGCAGCTTATAGATATTCAGCCTTTTTGTTCTTTTCTGCCCTTGGGGTCTCCTCGCAGGCAGGATGCGGAGCCTGCACTTAGACACAATGAGGCGATGGTCAGTCCAGTAGTCTGCACCGCACATGGCCTTCGTCACTCTGAAGTCCATCTCATCCCTTTTCCTGGCAATGATGTAATCAATGAGATGCCAATGCCTCAAGCATGGGTGCATCCATGATGTCTTCTTGCGTGTGGGTAAGCGGAATAAAGTGTTGGTGATGACAAGGTCATGTGTGGCACACATCTTGATGAGCAGCAGGCCATTACTATTGCACTTGCTAGTGCCGTGTCTCCCAATGACCCCTTCCCAGTGTTGATGGTCTGTTCCCACTCTGGCATTAAAGTCTCCAAGTATAATGAGCTTGTCTGCCTGTGGGATTGCTGAAATAAGTGTGTCAAGTTCATCATAGAACTATCTTTAATGTCATCCGGATTAGTCATCGTGGGAGCATAGGCACTGATCAGGGTTGCATGTTTCTTGTTTGTAAGTGGGAGCTGAAATGTCATCAGACGGTCGTTGATGCCATCCGGAAGCCAGGTAAGTTTACGAGCAATAAAGCAGGTGGAGTCAAAGAGGCTTTCATGAATGAGCCTCTTTGACTCCACCTGCTTTATTGTCTATAGACTATTGGGAGTTGCTCCGCATTAGATTATATGTTGCTCTAATCTATATATTTATAAGTTTACGAGCAAGATGAGTTTTGATAGCAAATCCCATGCCTGCTTCTTGTTTTTCAGTGCTACCTCGACCACTCCAGAAGAATGTATATCCACCACTATGCTCTGTCAATTGACCCTTGTCTGCCAGGCGTGTTTCGCTGAGAGCTGCAATAGCAACCTTGTAACGAGCTAGCTCCCGAGCAGCCAATGCCGTTCTTTTCTCTGGTCTGTCTGCCTTGGTATTATCCAGCAGAGTTCTCACATTTCATGTGCCAAGGTTGAGTACCATTATTTTCTTTTTCTTTATTGTGTGTCGACCGCTGTATGGGAAACCCACCAGCTGCGGTAGGCTGGCCAGGTGAAATGAAGCAGACTATGTTTGAGGCACATTTTCTAGCCCCGTCCTCGATTGAGGTGAGCAGAGTGATCCTGAACAGAACTGCTCAGACACCCAGGAGGCTGCCGAACTCCACTGCTGCTTCGGTCCAGTAGAGAGCGACCATATGGCCTGGGCCGCCTGCATGCAGGTTCGTGACTACAGCTTCCAGTGACTCCACATCTGCTGCTTTGCCACTCTCCCATCACCACAGGACTTTTGATACACAGTGGTTGAAATCATGACTTGCGCTTGACTTGGATTAAAGTGAGGAGTTGCGTAGTCGTCAACCTCACTCTCTCGCCCGTACCTATCGAGCCCCAGTGGCAAGAACTAGGCGAGACAACTGGAGATAGGTCAGGGTGCAATGGATGGCCAGCAGTGTCCTATATGTGCCTCGCTGCGCCCTCTCAGCGCTCCACAACACTGTGCTGGAAATCGCTTGTCTGTCCGTTGAATCTTGATTTCTTCCACACAGTCTGCCATATCCAGTCTTCACATGCAAGGGTAGGCAAACCCTTGAAAATCACGGTAGGTCTCAAAGAAACCCAACAGCTACCCTCACCTGGTTTGGGCCGCCTGCCGAGGCGGTGTTCCGGGGTGTACCCGCAGCCGCATGCTAGCAGCTACTTGGAGGTACAGGTGATAGTTGAGCATCAGATGAGGACCAAAGATGGAAGAGCTGTCCAAAAAGGACACGGCAAGCACTCCACCAGAGGTGCTACCTCTATCTAGATACCTCATATACCCCAACATACAAACTCTATGCAGATATAGGCCTTTGCCAGATTTGACCCAAGAAAACCCAATGCTGCAAGGCAACAATGCTATCCTCCAAGCCATTGTGCAGATCTATTGTTTGGCCATTAGGCTACTTTAACACTTCCATTTTTTTGAATCAGTCACAATGCAACGGCGCGACGTATCGACGGTTGCGTCAAAAATAGTGAAAACCGGATGCAACGCAACCAGTATTTCGACGGATCTGCTAGACGGTTCCCTCGAAAAACTGGATCCGTTGCATCCGTTTTTACCATCCGTTTTTTTGGCGGATCAGTTTTCCATGCCTAAAAATGGGAGTCTCCCAAATGTGATTGGCTACTGGAAAATAGGGAAACCAATATATTCACTGGCTTGGCTGTCTTCAGGCTGGCAGTAGTCTTGCTGGCACATTTGGGGGTGACGCTCCAGGCCAGGTTTATATAGATTTGGGGCCTGTCTGGCCAATTGGCTACAAATTCCTGATTCTGAGCATGCTCAGAGTAAAACGGATTCCAGCGCTGGATTCCGTCATACGACGTTTCACGACGGATCCTGCGTCCATAGGCTTCCATTCTAGTCAACGACGTATGCCGCAGGATCCGTCGCAACACGTTTTCCCGACGCAGACAAAAAACGTTACATTGAACGTTTTTTCCAGACGACGGTCCGCCAAAACACGACGGATCCATCGCACGACGGATGCGACGTGTGGCCATTTGTCGCTAATACAAGTCTATGGGAAAAAAACGGATCCTGCGGGCAAATTTGCAGGATCCGTTTTTTTCCCAAAACGACGCATTGCATCGGATCTGAAAAGACAAATGTGTGAAAGAGGCCTTAGTGTTAGTGAAACTAACTACACCACCTGTGTATCCCAATTTTTACTGCATCTAACCCAGTTAATAGTTTTGGGTCTAGGAGCAGTGTCTGCACGTCAGCAGAGTAGCCCACCTGTGAAACTAACTATACCGCCTGTGTATCTCAATTTTTACTGCATCTAATTCAGTTAACAGTTTTGTGCCTAGAAGCAGTGTCTGCACGTCAGCAGAGAAGCCCACCTGTGAAACTAACTATACCGCCTGTGTATCTAAATTTTTACTGCATCTAATCCAGTTAATAGTTTTGTGCCTAGTACCACAGTTTGGCCACTCAGTTCTGCTCGGTTTTCATCCATCGGTTGTTGTGCCAACAACTACAGATACAGAGTTGCCAATTAGTTAAGCACTAAAATGAGTGGCAAAAGGCCTGCTGCTGGTGGAAAGGAGTATAGGCGTGTTAGAAAGGGAAAAAAAGGTTGTGTCCGTGGGGTAGGTGGTAAAGCAACAGTAACATCTGCAGAAGAAAGACCATCTTCCAGCCAAAGTAAGATGTCTACTTCTTTTCGTGGACAATCTGATATGATCCCTTTCTTATGACCATCGCTACAAGCATCGTCAAAAATTCCAGATGAGGCACAAAAACAGCAGGTGCTTGAACGGATATCAAGTGCTTGTTCAAGTGGGCTCTCATCCATGTCAACTTCAACATCACAACTACTCCAGTCCTCAGAGTTGTCACCCCAATCGCACTTGCTTCCTCACAGCTCCTAAGTCTCCAGCCGCCCATCTGAGCATGGGGTAACATACATGGTTGAGTCTGTAGAGCTGTTTAAGAATACTATAGCCTGGGAATCAGAGGTCTGCTCCAGAGCTTCTGTTCCCTAACTGTAACTCCTGTTGGTGGAGACCATGAGGAAGATGATGATGAGACTGAGATACCTGATTGGAACGAAAACTTGACTTTTCGGTTGGGGCAGGAAGAGGTTGGCTCTGAGGACGACGGGTGTGAGAACACACAGAATGATGATGACGAGGTTGTAGACCCCAGTTACTGTCAACCCCCAGTCTGCCAGTCCATGAGGTCAGCAGAGGAGGTGGAGGAGGATGCTAGTGACGAGTCTGACGATGAGGTAACGTTGCGCCTTCCTGGACAGAGTACTGGAAGCATGTCAACAACTGCATCCTCAACCCCAACTGTGCCTCAGACCAGAAGTCGTGGTGGCTCTTCAGGTCGCACAGGCTCCAAGCCTTGCATAGCCTGGGCATTTTTTGACATCGCAAAGGATGACCCAACTAATGTTGTCTGTAAGATTTGTCAACAAAATCTCAGTAGAGGACAAAAAATGACCAGCTTGGGTATTTCATGCACGAACCGTCACATGGATATGAGGCATAAGTTGCCGTGGAATGCTTACTATGCTACAATGCGGCCTAGTGGCCCGGGTCAACCACCGTCTGTCCCATCAAGTGCATCCGCGTCCTTTTCATCCTCTGTGACTGTGGGGACAGCAGTCGCACATGGTTTTGAATGCAGACCTTTCACCTTTTTACCCACAACAGCCAGTGTGATTGGCAGGTCATCAGGACATTTGCAAGTGGAAACACCTACTGTTGTTGAGCGCTCTCCGACATCGACACCACATTTTGATCAAGGCAACATAACATCTCCGCCTGCACCTTCCTCACAGACCAGCAGTTTGCCGGGGACACCCCACTCAACTTCGTCTAAGCACGGCAGCCAGCCCTCAGATATGGACAAATAAAAGACCATTTCCTCCTAGCCATGACAAAGCTAAGAGGTTGAATTTCTCTATTTGCAAGCTGTTGGCTACAGAAATGCTGCCTTTCCGCCTGGTGGATACAGAGAATTTTCGAGACCTTAAGTCTGTCGCAGTGCCCCAGTACCAGATGCCCAGTCGCCACTACTTCTCAAAGAAAGCTGTGCCTGCGCTACACCAGCATGTCGCACATGACATCACCGCTTCCTTGAGAAACTCTGTGTGTGACAGGGTGCATTTCACCACAGACACTTGGACGAGTAGACATGGACAGGGGCGTTACATGTCAGTGACTGGGCTCTGGGTAACTATGGCGACATCAGGAGAAGGGGCTCCTGTCCAAGTCTTGCCATCCCCATGAGTTGCTCGTCGATCCTCTGTATCTAGAAGTTCCTCCACTGCTTCTGCCTCCTCAACCTCCTTTCGGTCCTCCACCTGCACCCAAAGCCTGTCTGGTAATGCCACCTGCGTTGTAACTGCGCAGAAGGAATCCTGCACATCTCCTCACTATGCTGTCACCAGGGCTCAACGGCATCAGGCAGTGTTTACATTGAAATGCCTGGGAAATGCGAGTCACACAGCTGAGGAGTTGTGGTCAGCTCTGGAGACCGAGTTCCATCAATAGTTGTCTCCACTCAACCTGCAGCCAGGGAAGGCTGTGTGCGACAATGCTGCAAACCTGGGTGCGGCCCTTCGCCGGGGCAATGTCACACACGTGCCTTGTATGGCTCACGTTTTGAACCTGGTTGTCCAGCAATTTTTATCCCACTATCCCGGACTAGATGGGCTTCTGCAGAGGGCATGGTCGCTGTGTGCTCACTTCCGCCGTTCGCATCCCGCAGCTCAACGACTTACATCTCTACAGAAGTCGTTGGGCCTGCCAGTTCACCGGCTGAAATGCGATGTGCCCACACGGTGGAATTCAACTCTGCACATGTTGCAGTGACTGTGGCAGCACCAACGAGCCCTGGTCCAATACATTATGACGTATAGCTTGGGCCAACGAGATCAAGAGGTGGGGCAAATCACGTTGCAGGAGTGGTCTCAGATCAGGGACCTATGCACCCTTCTGCACAGTTTTGAAATCGCAACGAAGATGTTTAGTGCTGTCGATGCCATTATCAGCATGACCATTCCGGTGATTTACATGCTGGAGCACACCTTACACAGTGTTTGGAGTCAGGTGGTGGAACAAGAGGAGGAGGAACAGGAGGAGTAGTATGCGGAAGGGATAATATCTCCAAGGTCAAGAAGGTTGGCAGCACCAAGGCGGCTGGCATTGGAGGCTGGGGGAGTGGGATTACCGAGGGTGCATGGTAGCAGCCAAACTGTTGAGGAAGGTGCAGGAGGCGAGGAAGAAGTGGAGGACGAACTGGCACTGGGCATGGAAGACTCATCAGATGAGGGAGACCTTGATCAAATTTCTGTTGTGCGAGGTTGGGGGGAGAGGGCAGACGAAGGAAGCATGATTCTCACCTCACCACCACCAAGACAACAAGGACTTGGTCCTCCTGGATGCGCAAGACACATGAGTGCCTTCTTGCTGCACTACCTGCAACAATACCCTCGGATTGTCAGAATCCGAAGTAATGCCGACTACTGGGTTGCCACTCTCTTAGATCCCCGGTACAAAAGCAAATTTGGCGAAATAATTCCTGCCATAGAAAGGGATTCACGCATGCAGGAGTATCAGCAGAGACTGTTACAGAATCTAACATCTACTTTTCCACAAAACACCAGTGGTGCACGTAGTCAATCTGTGAGTTCTAACTTGCCAACCGTGGGACTATCGAGTCATCACTCAAACCGCAACAGTAACATCGTATCTGGTGGTAACAGCAATTTTTTCCAATCGTTTCAAGATTTTTTTTAGACCATCCTTTGCAAGGCCACAGGAGACAAGAAGTCTGATGCACAGCCAATGCCTAGAGAGGATGGTACAAGATGATCTCCAAGTTAACATCGATACCATGACTGTGGAACTGGACCCTTGCTCATTTTGGGCTTCCAATCTTGAAAAATGGTCTGAGCTCGCCACTCACGCCTTGAAAATATTGTCGTGCCCCGCAGCCAGTGTTCTCTCTGAACGTGTGTTCAGCGCTGCTGGTGGTGTGCTGACAGATAAGTGCATGCGGCTGTCCAGTGACAGTGTAGACGGACTAACGTTCATCAAGATGAACAAATCCTGGATCCGCAAGGACTTTTCTACCCTTGTGTCATCTTGGGGAGACTAAAAGCTTGATGATTTTTGAAAATCACCTCACCAACCGTTTTAAAAAAAACTCTGGCGAAATTGATGCCACTTAAGTGGTGTCTGTGGCCGAATTTTTGGAAAACATGGAGACTCTTATTTAGTTCCCTAGCTGAGTTTTACAAGACGTTGCCATCGTCAATTCCAGGTGTGTGGGGTCGTCTGCAGAGTTGTTTCCTCATACTATGGCATGGGATTCAGAGGTCTGCTCCAAGTGTCTGCTAGTCAGCAGAGTAGCCCAGCCACCCACCGCCTGTTTACCTAAGTACTATTTTTAATGGCATCTGGCCCAGGAAATCCTTTTGGGCCTAGTAGAATTTGGTGCTACTCAGCAGCGTACTTCTCCCATGAAGCAAGCCATACCGCCTGTTTACCCAACTACTATTTTGTAATGGCATTCTAGCCCAGGAAATCCTTTTGGGTCTAGTAGATTTTGATGCTACTCAGCAGCGTACCCCACCCATGAAGCAAGCTACACCGCCTGTTGATCTAATTACTAATTTTTAACTGCATCTAGCCCAGAAAATCGTTTTGTACCTAATAGCATTTTTTGCTACTCAGCAGAGTACCCCACCCATGAAGCAAGCTACACCGCCTGTTTACCTAAGTACTATTTTTTAACGGCATCTAGCCCAGGAAATCCTTTTGGGCCTAGTAGAATTTAGTGCTACTCAGCAGCGTACCCCACCCATGAAGCAAGCTACGCCGCCTGTTTACCTAAATACTATTTTGTAACGGCATCTAGCTCAGGAAATCTTTTTGGGCCTAGTAGAATTTAGTGCTGAACAGCAGTGGACCACACCTATGAAGCAAGCTACACCGCCTGTTTACCTAAGTACTATTTTTTAACGGCATCTGTCCCAGCGAATCCTTTTGGGCCTAGTAGCAATTTCTGCTACTCAGCAGAGTACCCCACCTATGAAGCAAGCTACACCGCCTTCTTTCTTTCTCAATCTAACCCCTCGGCTCTGGGGTGTCCACTCTCCCTCCAGCTCTCTCCTTCTCACAGGTGGACTACCGCGTGTTTCCACACTGTGGCGAATCTTTTGGGCCCGGGCATAAGAAGTCATCGAGGAAATGGATAATATGTGCCGCCTTACAAACGTCCATGATGACACATACGAGGAAGCAACTAAACGCCTTAAATAGTGAGCAGGATATGGAGCACCCCATGGGCAAACAGCGATCTATGTAGTATACTCCTTCACAGAAGCAGCCCAATGGGAGGACACTATTCGGAGGCACAGGTAGTAACCGGAACGCCCCCTCAATGTCTGTTTTGGTCATTACGGTGCCCCTTACCAACTTCTTGACCCGCCTGATTGCCTCGTCAAAGGAGGAACAGTACATAGTACTGTACTTGGTTCTGCGTCGATGTTGTCGTTTACTGACCTGCCCCTTGACAAATGGTGGATTAGTCTGAATGTATTGGGTTCATTTTTTGGCACAACTCCCAACGGGGGTACCACTACGTCTTCTAAGGGCATGACATGCCTATATCTGTGTCTCCTCCTTTTACTCCTCCACCTCTTTTCTTTTTGCATGACTATATGTAGTTGTGACTTTTCCATGTGTTTGTTGTGTCTTCTGAGCAGTTTGTCAGCTTTTGGACACCTTGTAAGGTGTTTTCTATGTGTTTTCCATGTGTTTGTGTTTGCCTGCCATTGGGTTCAGTGGGGTCGACGGTGTTCGTCAAACGTTCGACGAACATTCGTCGAACACGTCGCTGTTCGACGAACCGAACCGAGGGAGGTGGCTCAACACTATAATTAGCATTTCTCACATGTCTACTTTGCATCAGCACAATTTTTGAAACAATTTTTTTTGTTAGGAAGTTAGAAGGGTTAAAAGTTGACCAGCAGTTTCTTATTTTTCCAAGAAAATATACAGTACAAAACTATTTTTTTCAGGACCACGTCACAATTTGAAGTGATTTTGGGGGGCCAAAAAGTAAATACCGTATATACTCGAGTATAAGCTGAGATTTTCAGCCCATTTTTTGGGGGCTGAAAGTCCCCCTCTCAGCTTATACTCGAGTCATACCCAGGGGTCGGCAGGGGCGGGGGAAGCGAGGGCTGTCTAATTATAGTCACCTGCTCCTGCCGCGGTCCCTGCAGCTCCCTGGCTTCCCAGCGCCCCAGCTTCTTCCTGTACTGAGAGGTCACATGGTACTGCTCATTACAGTAATGAATATGCTACTCCACCTCCCATAGGGGTGTAGCCGCATATTCATTACTGTAATGAGCGGTAACGGTGACCGCTAAGCACAGGAAGCTGCTGCGCCGGAGAAGCAGGGACTGCACAGCGCCAGGAACAGGTGAGTATAACGGGGAGGGGAGCGCAGCGCTGCGCGATATTCACCTGCTCCCCGTTCCGGCGCCGCTCCGTCTTCAGCGTCTTCCGCAGTGACGCTCAGGTCAGAGGGCGCGGTGATGTTGTTAGTGGGCACCCTCTGCCTGAACGTCAGTGCAGAAGACGCTGAAGATGGAGCGGTGCCGGAACAAGGAGTAGGTGAATATTGAAAGTGCCGGGGGCCTGAGGTGAGTATGTGACTTTTTTTTTTTTTTTATCGCAGCAACAGCAAATGGGGCAAGTGTCTGTATCGAGCATCTATGGGGCCATAATCAACGTTTGTGCAGCACTATATGGGGCAAGTGTCTGTATGGAGCATCTATGGGGCCATAACTTTTGTGCAGCGTTATATGGGGCAAGTGTCTGTATGGTGCCATAACGTTTGTGCAGCACTATATGGGGCAAGTGTCTGTATGGGGCCATAACGTTTGTGCAGCACTATATAGAGCAAGTGTCTGTATGGGGCCATAATTAACGTTTGTGTAGCATTACGGTATATCGGGCAAGTGTCTGTATGGAGCATCTTATGGGGCCATAATCAAGGTTTGTGCAGCACTATATGGGGAAAATATCTTTATGGAGCATCTTATGGGGCCATAATCAGCATTTGTGCAGCATTATATTGGGCAAATGTGTCTATGGAGCATCTTTTGGGGCCATTATTAATCTTTATGCAGGATTATATGAGGCATATTTTAATATGGAACATCGTATGGGGCCATCATAAACTTTATGGAGCATTATATGGGGCTCCAGATTCAATATGGATACTCAAAAACACTTAACCTACTGATGTCTCAATTAATTTGACTTTTATTGGTATCTATTTTTACTTTTGACATTTACCGGTAGCTGCTGCATTTCCCACCCTAGGCTTATACTTGAGTCATTAAGTTTTCCCAGTTTTTTGTGGCAAAATTAGGGGGGTCGGCTTATACTCGGGTTGGCTTATACTCGAGTATAGACGGTACCCCAAAAACACCGTTCTAAAAACGGAAACCCTCAAAGTCCTCAAAACCACATTCAAGAAGTTTATTAACCCTTCAGGTAATTCACGGGAATTGAAAGAAAATTACCATTTTACTTTTTTTCACAAAAATTTAACTTTAGCCCGAAATTTTTTATTTTCACAAGGCTAACAGGAGAAAATGGACCACAATATTTCTTGTGCAATTGTTCTTGGGTGCGACAATATCCCATATCTAGGGAAAAAGTACTGTTTGTAGGCATGGCAGGGCTCGGAAGGGAAGGAGCAGAGTTTGACTTTTTGAAACCCCACACGTGACACCATTTTGGAAACTAGACCCCTAAAGGAATTTATCTAATTGTGTGGTGAGCAGTTTGAAACCCTGTGTGTTTCACTATAAAGTTTATAACGTTGAACTGTGAAAATTAAAAAATATTTTTTTCCAGCAAAAAATGTTAGTTTTGCCCCAATTTTTTCATTTTAACAAAGGAGCAAAACAGGAGTAGAATGGACCATACAACTTGTTGCACAATTTCTCCTGAGTACACAGATACATCATATGTGGTCGAAAACTACTTTTGAGACACAGTGCAAACATCAGAAGGGAAGAAGCGCCATATTGGAGTTCATATTTTGCTGGAATGGTTTGGGGGGGTGCCATGTCACATTGCCAAAGCCCCTAAGGTGCCAGAACAGCAGAAACCACTCATAAATGATGTTATTTCCCCAACTAAACCTCTCAATGAATTCATCTAGGGATGTAGGGAGCATTTTGACACCACACGTGCTTCACACAAATTTATAAATTGGGCGGTTAAGAAAGAAAAATTACATTTTTACAGATAAATGTTGTTTCAGTCCCACATTTTTTATTTTTATAAAGGGCTAATGGGAAAAAAAATGAACCTCAGTTTGTTGTGCAATTTCTCCTGAGTAAACCAGTACAGTACATGTAATCGGGAACTACTTTTGAGGCACAGTGCAAAGGGAAGTAGTACCATAATTTAGTGCAGATTATCCGGTTATCGTTTGCAGGTGCCATGACCCATCAGGAGACATGCACCCGTAAATGAGGAGGGCTCTCATCGGTACAGAAATGCCAAACATGAGGACGCTAAATGTGGTTTTGGCACATTGTGGGACTCAGAAGGGAGGGGGGGAGCATTTGCATTTGGGAGTGCAGCATTTGTTGATTTCTTTGGTGGTTGAGGAGCTATAGAGCTTTTCTAGAGCCTTTGTACTACCAGTAACCTGGAAGCCCCCTATAATTCCATTAAGAGATGACTGACTTGAAAGGATTTGCTTTTTTTTTTTGTAGATTGAGTTGAAGCTTTAATTAGGAACATTTTACATACTGTTTGGGATTTATCCGGGGCTCTACGTTGAGCACTCACATCAGGGTTTCCATCAAAATCTCTAAGTGCAGATGAAAACCCCGAGGGATCCATTCACTATAATGAGACAGCAGAGTTATCCTGGACTCCATCTGAACTCTGCGTTGTCTTTCTTTTCATCTGCCTCATAATACAGAATCTTCTATCAGGGATTCTGTCTGAATTAGTATTTCAGCGATTTACATGGAAACACCGGCGTAAGCGCTCTTTGGGAGGCAGAATGAACAAATTAACAGTAGGTGAAGAATTGGTTTTATTTATTTTATACAGCACAAGGAACAACTTAACAGTGATTAGACGACTTTATTCATCGGGTCGGTGCAATTACAGCGATATATAAATTACCTCGATTCCAGATTTATATAGTTTTTTTTGTTTGGTTGCTGACACACACAATAAGGCCGGGGTCACACTAGCATATTGCATCCGATGCAAGAGCATCGGATGCAATATGCTAATGATCCTTGGCTCCTGCTCTGCTGCGAGTGGGAGCCGAGTGTCATGCGTCTGTGCTCCGAGCCTCTCGCACAGAGCGAATCAGAGCACAGCTGCAGAGGAGGCGGAGAAATTACTTTCTCCATCTCCTCCATTGCCAGGGTCAGCATATAACGCACATCACTCGGATGATATCTGAGTGATGTGTGCTGTCTCACTCGCACCCATAGGCTTATATGGGTGCAAGTGAGACGGGTCACGGTGACAATGGCAGCGTGCTGCGATTTCACTCACACACTGAAAACGGTCGAGGAAAAAAAAAACAGGGATGTGAGCTGCCCCATAGAAGAATACTGGTCCGAGTGCTATGCGATTTTCTATCACATATCACTCGTCCGTATTATGCTGTAGTGTGACCCCGGCCTAAAAGACACTTGTTTATGTAAAAATTCATCGTCATATTTTGAGACCTATAATATTTCCATATTTCTGCTGACAGTCATATTAGGGCTTATTTTTTGCAGGATGAGTTGATGTTTTATTGGTACCATTTTTGGGTACATGACATTTTATGTTCACTTTCTATTCCGATTTTTGGGAGCCAGACTGAACAAAAAAAGAGCAATACAGGAATTTGTTTTTTTATGCCGTTCTGTGTGTAGTAAATTTGATAAGGCAGCTTTATTCTTCAGTCAGCACGATTACAGCGATACCAGTTTGGCGCCTTTAGACAATAAAAACTATTTTATTTAGCTTTATTCTGAGAGCTATAACTTTTTATTTTTCTGTTGATGGAGCTGTATATTGGCTTATTTTTTGCGGGACAAGAAGACTTTTGAAGTGATACCATTTATATTTACATTCATCTTTTTGATCGCATTTTATACCACTTTTTGCTCAGCGGTATGATGGCAAAGCATAGTTTTTGGAGTAGGATGCAACAAAATAATTATAAAGTGCATGCAAATAATTGAATTTGGTGCATTTTCTCAGCGCCTCACCAGAAACGCTACTTTAGTCAGAGACTGGAGTAACATTTCTAAGGTAAGAAACGTCAACACTGTCACCAAAGTTGATGATCAGGAGTAGTAGTTTTCTTTCTATTTTTTATGGAATTCAATAGAAAAGAGAAACAACAACTCTGCTATATATTTTTACATCCATTACTGTCCTAGATAAATTAGGTGATATTTTGGATTTTAATGTACATGGCGATACAATTTTTTTAAATATATTTTTTATATTGTTTAAAAGCCTCTAGGGAACTTGAATTTGCAATCACTAGTACAATACTTCTATATTACAATGTACTGTCATACTATTGTCGCATGAGTACAAATATTGTAAATACAAGGCCCTTCAGTGGTGTGCCCTTCTTGTGTGTGATCTTTGTAAAAATAACAGAAATTAAATAAAATGTATTTATAACGGGGAAAGCCTAATATCAGTAGATTTTTGGTACTCCCCACAAAATCTGTTTATTTTAGTCTTCATTGGGGGACGCAGAACCATGGCATAATCTACTGCCCCATGGAGTCAGGGCCACTATTTGGGGCAGGCAGACCAGGCAGACGTTTAGGGCCCCCACCTACAAAGGGGCCCCCCTGCGTAAGGAGCCCCTTTTATGAAGTGCTCGAAGGGTGTACAGCAGTGAATAATGCTGTCCATTGCTCTGTAGTCCTTGAGCGTCTCTCGCAAACCCCCCTTGACTGTGGTCCCGGAGCTCTGTGCTGATTGCTGTAGGATCAGGTTTCACAGTCACATACAGCAGGGATCAGCATAGGCTCTGACCACAGTCACAAAATCACTGCTTTTAATCTGATAGGGCGACCTCCTGTCACTACTGTCTGGATGACACAAGACAGGAATATTGTCTGCTGAATCAGGATATTTATTATATAGAAATAAATGAATTCCCACGTGAAATAATAAGGGTAAACCATACACATATATAGTACAGGTGTGCATATGAATCAGCATTTTTGGTGCATTTTTTTTGCAGCCTTAGGCTACTTTCACACTAGCGTTTTTTTAAATCCGTCACAATGCGTCGTTTTGCAGAAAAAAACGCATCCTGCAAAAGTGCTTGCAGGATGCGTTTTTCCCCCATAGACTTCTATTGACGACGCATTTGCGACGGATTGCCACACTTCGCATCCGTCTTGCGACGGATGCGTCGTGCTTTGGCGGACCGTCGGGAGAAAAAAACCCTACATGTAACGTTTTTTTCTCCTGACGGACGGCTTTTTCCGACCGCGCATGCGCGGCCGGAACTCCGCCCCCACCTCCCCGCACCTTACAATGGGGCAGCAAACGCTAGCGTCGGAATCTCTTCCCGACGCATTGCGACGGGGAGATTCCGACGCTAGTGTGAAAGGAGCCTAAGTCTGCTCTGTTGGAAGTAAAAACTCTGCTTTCACAACACCCATTTTTTAGGGTATGTGCAGACGACCCAGAAATGGCAGCCCTTTGGATGCAGCGGACATGTGCTGCGTCCAAAGTGCTGCCATCTTTTGAACACAGGTGATTCCGCATGTGTGAATAAAGCCATGCAGAATCACTGAGTCTTATACATTGTACGGGTGAGATTTCTCTTGCGGAGACTCGCATCTACGCAAGATAAATTGACATGCTGGGGTCTGGAGAGACGCGCCACATGTCGTCTCTGCGGGTGAGGTACGGATGTCAGTGCACGCATAGTACAGATGGAATTTCTTGAAATCCCATCCACTATACTGTAACATCTGGCCACTGCGGGTTGGATGCTGTACAAGTACACAGCAGCCGACCTGCAGTGTTTACGGATTGTGGACACATACCCTTAGGGTACGTGTCCACGTTCAGGATGGCCGGTGCTTTGGACGGAGCGGAAAACTCGCTCCGCCCAAAGCTCAGCCCCCTTCTGGAGACACGATTATGCCGGATGCGTTCATTGCACACATCCGGAAACATCGCACCCCACACATAGGGCCCTGTGTTTTACCTTGCGGCGGCGCAGCGTCGCCGCAAGGTAAACGGACATGCTGCGATCTAAAAAGACGTGCCGCATGTCCGGAATCGCAGGGCCGCAGGATGCGTGTCACCATGCATAGTGGAGACGGGATTTCATAAAATCCCCTCCACTATGCTGTAACATCTGGACGCTGCGGATTGAACGCTGCGGCTCCACGCAGCGTTCAATCCGTAGCTAGTCCGGATGTAAAACGGCCCGTGAACACATACCCTTAGAGCTTTTGCTGTTTGTATGTTTTTACAGCTTGCATTTTGTCTACAGTACATGTTTAATAAAGTTAGTTTTATTCACCAAAAACACAGCGAAAAACTACGTTGTGACATTTGCAGCATTTTTTAAACTTTTTCATTGCTTTCTGTGGGTGAAAAAAAATTGCTGAAAGAAGTGATATGCTGCAGATTTAAAAAACACCGCAGTTATGAAATGCAGTCAGGAGAAAATAAAAGGGTGTGCAGGAGATTTCTGAAAATCTCAGTTTTTCCTTGTGCTGAAAAATGCTGTAAACCTCTTATTTGCAGAAAAAAAAGCTGCAAAAATTCTGCATATGAACATGGTGAAAAGCTGCTTTTAAAGTGCCAGCAAAACATAGGAGATTTCCAAAATCTCCTGCATACATTTGTTTTTTTTCTGACTGGATTTCAGAACTCTAGTGTCACAAAGTGACTGTCCTGGTGTAACACGACCTGACGGGTCGGTCACAAAACGACGGAACACACAAGGGTACACCGGGGACACTTTAACAACGGTGGGCCCTGACGGTAGGGAACGGAAAGTGGGCACCTCCTGCACTCACCTGAGGCTGTGCCCTGATCTTACTACCGTCCCTATACGGGTTCTTTCAACCTGTCGCCGACCAGGATACCTTGTCCCTTACTTGCCCTGCTCTAATCCCTATGTAGGGAACTGGCAGGTGAGATCACTGGTCCCACCGCTGCACTAATACAACACAAGGACAGTTACACAACAAAGGGACAAAGAAACAATAACACCACACTTAGCTTTCTCTGCTGCAATGCACCGCACAGCAGAGTAAGGCACCAGGAATGAGGATTCAGCTGCAGAACCAAAGCACTTAGCAAGCAGCAATTCCAGCAAGGTTGGTATCCAAAGGACCTGTATAACCAACAGTCAGCTGATGCGCCAGGTGACCTTTTAAAGGAAGGTGGGAGTGGTAACAAACATCAGCTGACCCAGCAGCAATGCAATGCAATATCACCAGCGGCCACCAGGCAGAGAAATCTGCATTAACAACCAATGACCAGAAAGGAAAAAAACGTTTTAATCAGAAGGAAACCAGATCTGCCACAGATCCAAACATAGATCGTGACATCTAGTGCTTTTTAAATCTGCAGTGTGTCACGTCTTTCAGTGTGTTTTCACCCGTAGAAAGCAATGAAAGAATAAAAAAGCTGCAGATATTGAACCACATTTTTTAAGTGGTTTAGGTGAATTAAACTTTAGGTCTTGTTCACATGTTCAGTATTTCACATCCGTATTTGTAATGCAGAAACAGCAGTGGAACAATGAGAAACACGTCACCACTTCTGGATTTCTCACCCTCCTGGTTTTGGCTTCCACATACTGATGTGAAATACTGACAAAATACTCAACGTGTGAACGTGGCCTGAAACATACTGTAGACAAAGCAAACATCCTCACTCCAAAAAAAAAAAGCTGGAAAAAGTGTGAAGAACACCACAAAACAAGCCGAAAAACAGGGGTTTTTCAACGCAACATGTTTACTGCCAAAAGAAAAGGTTTTGGCTACTGAAACAAATGCTGCATATGAACATAGTCTTACTCTGAAACGCTATGGCTGTCTGAGGTGTTACATAGGACTGCAGGTGACATCTACTACATTATCTGTACTCAGAGCGTTATCACTGTGTTATCTGCAGTGGGAAAAAAAATTAAGAGGGGGTTGGGGGGCAACTCTTTGTCTTGGGCCCCCAATCTTTTCAGACTCTAGCAACACCCCTGCGTCCAGTTAATAGTGGCAGACCCGTTGGCCGATATAAGGCCCCGAAATATGGGGGCCACATTGCAAGCACTGGCTCCAGGCCCCTCCACCAACTGTATCCGCATCCTGCTCATGTAATGTAACCTATATGTTTGTGTGATTTTACAATGTTAGCATTTCCGGCCCCACTTTAAACTTTCGCATAGGGCCCCACTTTGTCTAAAGCCGGCCCTTCATGGAGGTTCACACTATCATAACATTTAATTAAAGTTGGCTTCT
Source organism: Ranitomeya imitator (assembly GCF_032444005.1). Lineage (NCBI taxonomy): Eukaryota > Metazoa > Chordata > Amphibia > Anura > Dendrobatidae > Ranitomeya > Ranitomeya imitator. Next base: position 235,476,362 of record NC_091286.1, on the reverse strand, counting down.
CCCCAATAGACTATACCTCACCTGTTGGAGCTAGGCTTCCTCAGTTTTGTGAGACAGCAGTAGGAGGAGAAGAGAAAATAATTAAGGCAAGAAGAAAGATAACTACACGTCCAATCGGCCATTCGTCTCATTGGGGGGGGGGGGGGGGAACATAACTGCGGAAAGTCCTAAACCTGTCCCTAGTGGGGCAAATAAATATACTGTTACACCCATTATTCCACCATAACTCAAGTGAAAGTCTGGGCTACTGCCGCCTGCATTATCGTCATACCAAGGCTTGCATCTGCAAAAGCAAAAGTGTGGACACTATAAAACTTACAAAATGAATGCACCAATGTAAAAGTAGCTGCTTTACAGAGCTGCAAAGCCGATAGTTGATGATGATCTGCCCGGGAAGCTCCCACCACACACGTAGAGTGTGGTCTAATTCTAAATGGGGCCACCCTGGATTTAGCTCCATAGGCCTGGATAATAGCAGTCTTGATCCAGAGGGAAACCATTGCTTTAGAAGCAGCTTGACCCTGCGAGGGCCCTCTGGTATAATAAACAAGGAATCAGATTGCCCTAATGAATCAGTGACCGATAAATAGTACCTTATGGCTCTAAGGCTATGTGCACACGATGCGGATTTCCCTGCGGATCCGCAGCAGATTGGACGCTGCGGATTCGCAGCAGTTTTCCATCCGGTTTACAGTACCTTGTAAACTTATGGAAAACAAAATCCGCAGTGCACAGGCTGCGGAAAATACCGCGCGGAAACACTGCGATGTATTTTCCGCAGCATGTCAATTCTTTGTGCGGATTCTGCAGCGTTTTACACCTGTTCCTCAATAGGAATCCGCAGGTGAAATCCGCACAAAAGACATAGGAAATCCGTGGTAAATACAAAAATGGTGCGGAAAAATCCACACACGAATCCGCAACGTGGGCACATAGCCTAACGATGTCCAATCTGCACAGAGCCTTTTCAATAGGATGAAATGGTGCTGGACACAAGAAAGGTAAAATAATGTCTTCATTAAGGTGAAAACTCGAGACCACCTTAGGGAGAAAAGAAGAAACTGGCCTCAACACTACCTTATCTTGATGAATAATAAGATAAGGAGTGCGACAAGACAGAGCCACAAGTTTCGAGACCCTCCTAATATAAGATGGCTATAAGGAAAGCTATCACTTCTAAGAAAGAAAGTGTAGAGATCTCTCTGATAGGCTCAAAAGGTGGAGCCTGAAGAGCCTCTAAAACAAGATTCAGACGCCAAGGATCCAGGGGAGTTCGATAAGGTGGTCTTACGTGTGCTACTCCCTGGAGAAAAGTCGTAACCTGAGGTTTAGATGCCAACCAAATCCCTCTGAAACAGAACAGCCAGTGTGGATACCTGACCCTTGATGGAGTTAAGCACCAGCCCTGCCTCCAAACCAGAGTGTGTATGTGTGTGTACGTGTGTGTGTTTGTGTGTGGGAGTCGCCCGTCCAGCACTGACCTTCCTGTTGCCAATGGACCAGGAGAGCCTAGCCCCTGATCCAGAAGGACGTCCGGTGGGTGTTGGTCTAAAGGTAGCGCTCCTGGAAGACCTTTGGTCTAATTTGCCAAATAGACTTGTCCGGTGCTAGAAACTGAAGGGACGGACATGTAAGGCCCCAGGCCTTCGAAAAGGACAGCTGGAACTGGACTGAGGAAGCAAGGTGCTTCTGCCGCCTGTAGCTCCTGAAATGATCTTCTCTAGCCTGGTTCCAAATAAACGAGAGCGTGGAATGGTAGTCCTGTCAGCGATCACTTTGAAGCTAGGTCCGGCCTACACAACTTGAGCAACAGCATGTTGCCATGCAGTTACTTGCCACCTGGGCAGAGAACTCCTCTGTATTTAAGGATGCTGAACAGCAATACTTCCCTGCCTGCGCAATCTGATCCGCCATCTCAGGTGATTCCAAATCCTAGGAACCAGACAAAAAAAACTTTGTCGCAAATGTTTAGCCCACACCATCACTGCCTTGGAGACCCAAGTGCCAGAAAAGGCTGGGCAAAAGTCAAAACCTAGAGTGGTCACCTTCAACAAGTGATATAAAGGAGTGTCTACTAGGGTTGAGCGAAACGGGTCGAACATTTTCAAAAGTCGCCGACTTTTGGCGAAGTCGAGTTTCATGAAACCCGATCCGACCCCTGTGCGTGGTCGGCCATGCGGTACGCGACTTTCGCGCCAAAGTCGCGTTTCAATGACGCGAAAAGCGCCTTTTCTCAGCCAATGAAGGTAAACGCAGAGTGTGGGCAGCGTGATGACATAGGTCCTGGTCCCCACCATCTTAGAGAAGGGCATTGCAGTGATTGGCTTGCTGTCTGCGGCGTCACAGGGGCTATAAAGGGGCGTTCCCGCCGACCGCCATGTTACTGCTGCTGATCTGAGCTTAGGGAGAGGTTGCTGCCACTTCGTCAGAAGCAGGGATAGCGTTAGGCAGGGTCCATTAACCACCAAACCGCTTGTGCTGTAGCGATTTCCACTGCCCAACACCACCTTCGGTGTGCAGGGACAGTGGAAGCTACATTTTTTTTTTTTTCCCCTCAGCGCTGTAGCTCATTGGGCTGCCCTAGAAGGCTCCCTGATAGCTGCATTGCTGTGTGTACGCCGCTGTGCAAACCAACTGCTTTTTTCAAAGCACAAATCCTCTTGTTCCTTCCTTTCTGCACAGCTATCTTTTTTGTTTGTCCACACTTTTTATTTAATTTGTGCATCAGTCCACTCCTTATTGCTGCCTGCCATACCTGGCTGAGATTACTGCAGGGAGATAGTAATTGAAGGACAGTTCCTTTTTTTTTTTTTTTTTTGTGGGAGATTAAGATTGACATTTCTGCTAGAGTGCCATCTCTGTCTGTGTCATCTCTCACTCAGTGGGCCATAGAAAGCCTATTTATTTTTTTGCTTGATTTGGGTTCCAAAATCTACCAGAAAAAATCACAACATCAATCAGTGGGAGAAAAATATTGGCCTCAGGGCTTGTGTGCCACTCCTTACTCCTGTGTGTGCCATCTCTCACTCAGTGGGCCATAGAAAGCCTATTAATTTTTTTGCTTGATTTGGGTTCTAAATTCTACCTGAAATAATCAATAAATCAATCAGTGGGAGATTAATATTGGCCTTTGGGCTTGTGTGCCAGTCCTAAGCGTGCCATCTCTCTCTCTCTCAGATAGTGGGCCATAGAAAGCCTATTTTTTTATTATTTTATTGGGTTTATAAATTTTCCCTGGAAAAAAAAAAAAGTGGGAGATTAATATTGGCCTCTGGGCTTGTGTGCCAGTCCTGAGCGTGCCATCTCTCTCACAGATAGTGGGCCATAGAAAGCCTATTTATTTTTTTGGTTGATTTGGGTTCATAATTCTACCTGAAAAAATCAATCAATCAATCAGTGGGAGATTAATATTGGCCTTTGGGCTTGTGTGCCAGTCCTAAGCGTGCCATCTCTCTCTCTCAGATAGTGGGCCATAGAAAGCCTATTTATTATTATTTTTTTTATTGGGTTTATAAATTTTCCCTGGAAAAAAAAAAATGGGAGATTAATATTGGCCTCTGGGCTTGTGTGCCAGTCCTGAGCGTGCCATCTCTCTCACAAATAGTGGGCCATAGAAAGCCTATTAATTTTTTTGCTTGATTTGGGTTCCAAAATCTACCAAAAATAATCACTAAATCAATCAGTGGGAGATTAATATTGGCCTCTGGGCTTGTGTGCCACTCCTGACTCCTGTGTGCGTCATCTGTCACTCAGTGGGCCCTAGAAAGCCTATTTTTTGTTTTATTTGTTTTCTAAATTCTCCCTGAAAAAATCATTTTATTTTCTTTGGTTTCTAAATTATTCCTGAAAAAAATCATTTTTTTTGTATTTTTTTTTCTCTAAAGTCTCCCTGAAAAAAAAAAAAAAAAAAAAAATCTGTGGGAGATTCATATTGCCCCTTCTGCTTGTGTGCCAGTCTTGACTCCTGGGTGTGCCATCTCTCTCTCTCTCCCCAATTGTGGGCCATAGAAAGCCTATAAATTTTTTTGCTTGATTTGGGTTCCAAAATCTACCAAAAATAATCACTAAATCAATCAGTGGGAGATTAATATTGGCCTCTGGGCTTGTGTGCCACTCCTGACTCCTGTGTGCGTCATCTGTCACTCAGTGGGCCCTACAAAGCCTTTTTTTTTTTTCTCCTAAATTCTCCCTGAAACAATCATTTCATTTTATTTGTTTTATAAATTCTTCTGTAAAAAATAATTTTTTTTTTAATTTTTTTTTTTTCTGAAGTCTCCCTTTTAAAAAAAACAAACACAAATCAGTGGGAGATAAATATTTACATTTGCGCTTCAGTGACAGTCCTGCGTGTGTGCCATCTCATTTGTTGCCAACAACAACAGAGTGTGTAACATTTTGGCTGATTTTCGTTGTGGTCTCACCCACCTGTAAAGGGGTAGCTAAATCATACTGAAGTTATAGCTCACCGTGTAAGTTGTGTGACAGCAACAAATACCGTTCGTTTGGTAACGTTTTTAAAACAATGAGGAAGTCTGGTGGAAGAGGTCGTGGCCGGGGGCGTTCATTGTCAGCTGGTAATGAGGGTAGTGGTAGTGGTGGAGCATCAGTTGGTCGTGGGAAAAAAAATATTGCACCTAAGTCTGGAGCTGTGGAGCCAGGTTCGTCGTCTGGCTACACAAGGCCTCGAACCCTCCCTTTTCTGGGAGTAGGAAAACCGCTTTTAAAGCCGGAGCATCAAGAGCAAGTTTTGGCTTATCTTGCTGACTCAGCCTCTAGCTCTTTTGCCTCCTCTCGTGAAACTGGTAAAAGTAAAAGCAGCGCGTCGTTAGTGGATGTTCACGGTCAGGGACAAGTCGCTTCCTTGTCCTCTTCAGCAAAAACAACAACAGAGAAGAATGCAGCAGGCGACACAACGGGTTACTCCATGGAGCTCTTTACACATACCGTCCCTGGCTTAGAAAGTGAAGCAGTTAACAGTCCATGCCCATTACAAGTTGAATCTGACATGGAGTGCACTGATGCACAGCCACAGCCAGACTACTATGCTGGTCCTTTGACTCAGACCACAACATTGCCCTCGCAGGGTGCTGATCAAGAATCAGACCCTGATGAGACTATGTTGCCCCATCACGAACGCTATACCACCGACCGACACGGTGACACAGACGAAGTTGCACACGAGCTACAAGAAGAGGTAATAGATGACCCAGTTCTTGACCCCGATTGGCAGCCATTGGGGGAACAGGGTGCAGGCGGCAGCAGTTCTGAAGCGGAGGAGGAGGGGCCGCAGCAGGCATCAACATCGCAACAGGTTCCATCTGCCGGGCCCGTATCTTGGCCAAAACGCGTGGCAAAGTCAAAACCTGTTGGAGGACAGCGTGGCCATCCGGTTAAAGCTCAGTCTGCAATGCCTGAAAAGGTATCCGATGCTAGAAAGAGTGCAGTCTGGCATTTTTTTAAACAACATCCAATTGATCAGCACAAAGTAATCTGTCAAAAATGTTCAACTACCTTAAGCAGAGGGCAGAATCTGAAAAGTCTCAATACAAGTTGCATGCATAGACATTTAACCACCATGCATTTGCAAGCTTGGACTAACTACCAAACGTCCCTTAAGGTTGTAGCACCCTCGGCCAATGAAGCTACTCATCAACGCAACATCCCTTCCGGCAGTGTAGGGCCACCATTTTCTGCACCACCTGCAGTATCTGTGCAGGTTTCTTTGCCAGGCCAAAGCAGTCAGGGTCAGGGAATCTCCAGTTTCGTAGTAGGAAACACTGCATCTAGGGCACCGGCGGCAACAATACCATCTCCCACCGTCTCTCAGTCTGCCATGTCCACCGGCACCCCCGCTAGTTCCACGATCTCCAGCTCTCCAGTCCAGCTCACCCTACATGAGACTATGGTTAGAAAAAGGAAGTACTTCGCCTCGAATCCGCGTACACAGGGTTTGAACGCCCACATAGCTAGACTAATCTCGTTAGAGACGATACCCTACCGGTTAGTTGAAAGCGAAGCTTTCAAAGACCTGATGGACTACGCTGTACCACGCTACGAGCTACCCAGTCGACACTTTTTTTTCCAGAAAAGCCATCCCAGCCCTCCACCAGCATGTTAAAGAGCGCATCGTCCATGCACTCAGGCAATCTGTGAGCACAAAGGTGCACCTGACAACAGATGCATGGACCAGTAGGCATGGCCAGGGACGTTACGTGTCCATCACGGCACACTGGGTAAATGTGGTGGATGCAGGGTCCACAGGGGACAGCAAGTTTGGGACAGTTCTGCCTAGCCCACGGTCTAGGAAACAGTTGGCTGTAGCAGCTGCCACTGTTGCACACCAGGTCTCCCATTATGGGGCAGCTACTGGCAAACGTCAGCAGGCTGTATTGGCTATGAAGTGTTTGGGCGACAACAGACACACCACGGAAGTTCTGTCCGAGTTCTTGCAGCAAGAAACGCAGTCGTGGCTGGGCACTGTAGATCTTGAGGCAGGCAAGGTAGTGAGTGATAACGGAAGGAATTTCATGGCTGCCATCTCCCTTTCCCAACTGAAACACATTCCTTGCCTGGCTCACACCTTAAACCTGGTGGTGCAGTGCTTCCTGAAAAGTTATCCGGGGTTATCCGACCTGCTCCTCAAAGTGCGTGGACTTTGCGCACATATCCGCCGTTCGCCTGTACACTCCAGCCGTATGCAGACCTATCAGCGTTCTTTGAACCTTCCCCAGCATCGCCTAATCATAGACGTTGTTACAAGGTGGAACTCAACACTGCACATGCTTCAGAGACTGTGCGAACAGAGGCGGGCTGTTATGTTTTTGTGGAGGATACACATACACGGGCAGGCAGTAGGATGGCAGACATGGAGTTGTCAGGTGTGCAGTGGTCGAAGATTCAAGACATGCGTCAAGTCCTTCAGTGTTTTGAGGAATGCACACGGCTGGTTAGTGCAGACAACGCCATAATAAGCATGAGCATCCCCCTAATGTGTCTGCTGATGCAAAGTTTGACGCACATAAAGGATCAGGCGTCTGCACCAGAGGAAGAGGAAAGCCTTGATGACAGTCAGCCATTGTCTGGTCAGGGCAGTGTACAGGACGAGGTAGCGGGCGAAGAGGAGGTGGAGGATGAGGAGGATGATGGGGATGAGTATATTTTTAATGAGGAAGCTTTCCCGGGGTCATTGGAAATTGGTGGCGTGGCAAGGGCGGGTTCTGGTTTTTTGAGGGACACAAGTGACGTAGATTTGCCTGCAACTGCCCCTCAACCAAGCACAACCGCAGATTTGACAACTGGAACTTTGGCCCACATGGCGGATTATGCCTTGCGTATCCTCAAAAGGGACACACGCATTACAAAAATGATGAACGATGACGATTACTGGTTGGCCTGCCTCCTTGATCCTCGCTATAAAGGCAAATTGCAAAATATTATGCCACATGAGAACTTGGAACTAATATTAGCAACAAAACAATCAACTCTTGTTGACCGTTTGCTTCTGGCATTCCCTGCACACAGCGCCCGTGATCGTTCTCACACGAGCTCCAGGGACCAGCAGACCAGAGGTGTTAGAGGGGCAGAAATCAGAAGTGGCGTTGGCCAGAGGGGTTTTCTGACCAGGTTGTGGAGTGATTTTGCTATGACCGCAGACAGGACAGGTACTGCAGCATCAATTCAAAGTGACAGGAGACAACATTTGTCCAGTATGGTTACAAACTATTTTTCATCCCTTATCGACGTTCTCCCTCAACCGTCATTCCCATTTGATTACTGGGCATCCAAATTAGACACCTGGCCAGAATTGGCAGAATATGCATTGCAGGAGCTTGCTTGCCCGGCAGCTAGTGTCCTATCAGAAAGAGTATTCAGTGCTGCAGGTTCAATACTAACTGAAAAAAGGACTCGTCTGGCTACCCAAAATGTAGATGATCTAACCTTCATTAAAATGAACCACAACTGGATTTCGAAATCTTTTGCCCCACCTTGCCCGGCTGACACCTAACTTTCCTATGAAAAGGTCTTGCCTGTGGACTCTTCTGAATGACCTTTCCAATCTCGTAATTTTCTGCACCTGATTGTCCAGCATACGACATGTTTACTCCTAACAAAATGGCCAAACTCCCCACACGGGGCCGTGGTATCGCCACTTTGCGCCAGCACCCGTGAGAGTGCTGTTTGTCTGAAGAGGTGGGTGTGCCCGCTTTTGGTCGACGGCACTGCCACTGGGTCCCTCATAGTACAATAAAGTGTCTCTGGCGGTGGTGGTGCGCACCCAACGTCAGACACACCATTGTAATATGAGGGGCCCTGGGCCTGTACCGCCGGCCACAAGACAGTTCCCCCCCCCAGCTCAAACAGTGCTCTACCACTAGCAAAATTATCTCTCACAGCTTCACCAATGTTTAGTCTATGCGCTGACATCCTTCAATGCCTGGCACTGACAATACCATTGTTTTGACATTTTTGTTATGTTAGGCCTTCGAAGCCTGTCTGCGGTCCGTTCTTTCTACAACTACTACACTGACCAGGCCACTGCTGGCCGTGTTCCCCTGGAACCAATTTAAACTTGCCTACAGCCAGCCCAATTTTGTTATGTTAGGCCTTCTTAGCCTGTCTGCCGTCACTCCTTCCACTAGACTTCCACTGACCAGACCACTGTTGCCCGTGTACCCCTGGAACCAATTTTAAATTGCCAACAGCCCAATGTTATGATGTTAGGCCTTTGATGCCTGTCTGCCGTCACTCCTTCCACTAGGCCTCCACTGACCTGTCTACTGCTGCCCGTGTTCCCATGGAACCAATTGTAAATTGCCTACAGCCAGCCCATTTTATTACGTTAGGCCTTCGAAGCCTGTCTGCGGTCCCTCCTTCCACTAGGCCTCCACTTACCTGTCTACTGCTGCCCGTGTTCACCTGGAACCAATTTTAAATTGCCTACAGGCAGCCCAATTTATTATGTTAGGCCTTTGAAGCCTGTCTGCGGTCCCTCCTTCCACTAGGCCTCCACTTACCTGTCTACTGCTGCCCGTGTTCCCCTGGAACCAATTTTAAATTGCCTACAGCCAGCCCATTTTATTATGTTAGGCCTTCGAAGCCTGTCTGCGGTCCCTCCTTCCACTAGGCCTCCACTGACCTGTCTACTGCTGCCCGTGTTCCCCTGGAACCAATTTTAAATTGCCTACAGCCAGCCCATTTTATTATGTTAGGCCTTCGAAGCCTGTCTGCGGTCCCTCCTTCCACTAGGCCTCCACTTACCTGTTTACTGCTGCCCGTGTTCCCCTGGAACCAATTTTAAATTGCCTACAGCCAGCCCATTTTATTATGTTAGGCCTTCGAAGCCTGTCTGCCGTCACTCCTTCCACTAGGCCTCCACTGACCTGTCTACTGCTGCCCGTGTTCCCATGGAACCAATTGTAAATTGCCTACAGCCAGCCCATTTTATTACGTTAGGCCTTCGAAGCCTGTCTGCGGTCCCTCCTTCCACTAGGCCTCCACTTACCTGTCTACTGCTGCCCGTGTTCCCCTGGAACCAATTTTAAATTGCCTACAGGCAGCCCAATTTATTATGTTAGGCCTTCGAAGCCTGTCTGCGGTCCCTCCTTCCACTAGGCCTCCACTTACCTGTCTACTGCTGCCCGTGTTCCCCTGGAACCAATTTTAAATTGCCTACAGCCAGCCCATTTTATTATGTTAGGCCTTCGAAGCCTGTCTGCGGTCCCTCCTTCCACTAGGCCTACACTGACCTGTCTACTGCTGCCCGTGTACCCCTTGAACCAACATCATAAAATAAAAAAAAAAGTATTTTGCTTATAAAAAAGAAAATACTGGTGAGATATCAAATGCAGACATTTTAACATTAAAAACAAACACACAACTAAAATCTGGTACAGTACTAAAAATGGCCACCAGCTACAATTACTTTATCCTGCAAGTATTTAACTGAAAGGTTTTTTAAATTGAAAACACAGATATGGCATCCACCGAGTGTTGTCCTGTCGCGTCTTCTTTATATTATTGCTGAGAAGATGCAAAACAATGAAAATAATAAAATCATTAATTACCAAAATAATAGAGAAAGTCAACACCACATTGCAAATAAACATTCATTCCAAATAAAGAAGCAGGGCGCGTCCGAGGGTGAGTATATACCTAATAAGAATATAATCACCCTCGGACGCGCAATGCTTATTTCCAACAGCCTTCCTTCCTAAGAATCAGCCCTTCCGTGGTGTAGAGAGACGTTGTGTTACACTCCAAGGTGTTCCCCAGGTTGCCTTTCCTGAGCTTCGATCTTCCGGCTCTCGTTTAGTAGTTGTTGGAAACTACGCTGCATTAGGCCTTCAAATTGGGTATGGGGTGTAGAGAGATGGTGTGTTCCACTCCAAGGTGTTCCCCAGGTTGCCTTTCCTGAGCTTCGATCTTCCGGCTCTCGTTTAGTAGTTGTTGGAAACTACGCTGCATTAGGCCTTCAAATTGGGTATGGGGTGTAGAGAGAGGGTTTGTTACACTCCAAGGTGTTCCCCAGGTTGCCTTTCCTGAGAATCGATCTTCCGGCTCTCGTTTAGTAGTTGTTGGAAACTACGCTGCATTAGGCCTTCAAATTGGGTATGGGGTGTAGAGAGAGGGTGTGTTACACTCCAAGGTGTTCCCCAGGTTGCCTTTCCTGAGCTTCGATCTTCATGCTCTCGTTTAGTAGTTGTCGGAAACTACGCTGCATTAGGCCTACAAATTGGGTATGGGGTGTAGAGAGAGGGTTTGTTACACTCCAAGGTGTTCCCCAGGTTGCCTTTCCTGAGCTTCGATCTTCCGGCTCTCGTTTAGTAGTTGTTGGAAACTACGCTGCATTAGGCCTTCAAATTGGGTATGGGGTGTAGAGAGAGGGTGTGTTACACTCCAAGGTGTTCCCCAGGTTGCCTTTCCTGAGCTTCGATCTTCCGGCTCTCGTTTAGTAGTTCTTGGAAACTACACTGCATTAGGCCTTCAAATTGGGTATGGGGTGTAGAGAGAGGGTGTGTTACACTCCAAGGTGTTCCCCAGGTTGCCTTTCCTGAGCTTCGATCTTCCGGCTCTCGTTTAGTAGTTCTTGGAAACTACACTGCATTAGGCCTTCAAATTGGGTATGGGGTGTAGAGAGATGGTGTGTTACACTCCAAGGTGTTCCCCAGGTTGCCTTTCCTGAGCTTCTATCTTCAGGCTCTCATTAAATTGTGGTTAAATGGAACAACTGCATTTGGCGTACTAGTTGGTTTGGGGCCTACTATCGGTGTCTGCCACTCCTTGCTGTTCTCCTGGTTTCCTGTCCTGAAATTCCATTTTCAGGCTCTCGTTAAGTAGTTGTTAATGTTAGACTGCATTTGGCCTACTAGTTGGGTTGGGGCCTACTATCGGTGTCTGCCACTCCTTGCTGTTCTCCTCCACTGAACAAAGCTGTGCCGCCTGTTTACTACGGTTGCCAATTTTGAACTGCATTTCGACTACTTACTGATTTGGCCCTACTCTCTGTGTCAGCCTCTCATTCCAGTTGTCCTCCACTGCAATGCCCCCTGGTTATTCCTGTGTTACCAATTTTGAACTGCATTTAGCCCACTTTATTCTTTGGGCCTATATCTGTGTTTCCACTTCATCGTGCCCATTGCCCAGCCAGTGATAGATGAGTCTGCTGGTACATTGACCCATAACGCAACATTCCCCGTGCATGCTACACAACAACATTGTGACCCTGCTGAAAGTCAGGTTGCTCTTCCCGCATACCATACCACCTTACACGGGGACAAAGAGGAAGGTGCAGATGAAAGTGCAGGTTCCTTCATCAGGTGGGGAGGAATACTAGTTGGCGACGTCACTGGCACAGGGCCTCTCATAGTACGCAAAAGTGTTGCTGCCGGTGGGAGGCGCCCCCGCCGTGCAAACACACCGCTGTACTTTGAGGTGCCCTGTGCCAGTGCCAATGCCAACAAGTGGGCCCCCCCTGCTTGCTCAGGATCACAGCACTTGCAAAGTTGAAATACTTACCTCTCCCTGCTCCACTGCCGTGACGTGGTCCAGATTTCCTGGGCCCACTAATTACTTGAACCAGCCCTACCCCACACAACTTTAGCCAAATGACCCCCAATTTCAAATGCCTTCCAATTATTATAAGGTAAATTACGCTTGACAAGCTTCATTAAGAAGAATGGATGGTTTTGACATTAAAATGGGCACTCTAGGTGTTTTCCTGGCCCCCACTCACTGCCGACTATGCTGCCCCATTGACTTGCATTGGGTTTCGTGTTTCGGTCGATCCCGACTTTTCGCCATAATCGGCCGATTTCACTCGACCCGACTTTTGAGATAGTCGGGTTTCGCGAAACCCGGCTCGACTCTAAAAAGGTCAAGGTCGCTCAACTCTAGTGTCTACAACTGTTGGAGTAGACCAAGAGGCCACCTGCTCTGCCGGATAGGGACAGAACATCTCCAGAAAACTACGCTTTTGAAATTGTTTGTCTGGGTATTACCACGCTCTCTGTAAAACCTTTGTAAATTCCTCATGGTTAGAAAATGATCTAGCAACGCACTTACCCCTCCTACAAAAACAGCTTCAGACAGTGATAGAAAAAGGGCAGAAAAACCTAGAAGAGTCCACTAATTAGTGACACAAAACTGTTGAGTGCTTAGTATCAGCCCCCCCAGCAGCCTACCACATCCACATTGCAGGAATTTTTTGCCCCTGTAAGCTTGCTATCCCACGAGGAGAAATACATCAATGAGTTTTTATGCCCCATACCACTTAAAGGGAACCTGTCACCCCCCCAGCCGTTTTTAACTAAAAGAGCCACCTTGTGCAGCACTAATGCTGCAATCTGTCAAGGTGGCTCTTTTAGTTGGGGTCCCTGCAAACGCTGAAATAATCGCTTTTATAATGTGCCCCTCACACCTGAATTTGTCAGGGGGGCATGTCTTTTCCCCCCTGACACAAACGCCTCTCAGCCATCACTCAATACTCCGGGGGCTGCCTCCACTTCCTTCATTAACGTCTCCAGCGCCTGCGCTGTAAGTTTTTTTTGGGCATGCGCAGTTTACGCTGCCCTTTGAACTTACAGCGCAGGCGCTGGGGATGTTCATGAAGGAAATGGAGGCGGCACTCGGAGGCCCTGAGTGATGGCTGGGAGGCCTTTGTGTCAGGGGGAAAAGACATGCCCACCTGACAAATTCTGGTATGAGGGACACATTATAAAAGCTTTTATTTCAGTGTTTGCAGGGACCCAAACTAAAAGAGCCACCTTGACAGAATGCAGCATTAGTGCTGCACAAGTGGCTCTTTTAGTTAAAAACGTCTGGGGTGGGGGTGGGGGGGTTGACAGGTTTCCTTTAAAAGGTGCCGTGCCGTAAGATGTAAGAGGAAGGTGCAGAACGTGTTTGTTAGGTAATCCGCACGTGTTGAGGCTGTTTCACAGCCGCAAATCATGCAGCCGCGTAGACTCGAACATAACATACGAGCACTCCCAGATGCTCGGATAACACCCGAGCCTGCTTGGATAAGATGTTATCTGAGCACGGTCGCTCATCTCTAGTTAGCACTTAACCTAAGACAGACCATTGCCTTTAAATGACACTACTAAAAACTGAGGGAGCCTGATGCCAGCAGGTGAGATATAGTCTGCTGGGGAGGAGCCAATTTTATTTAAATGCAATAATAGTGTCAGCCTCCACGTGGCAGCAGACTTCGTTTCAGGAAATCCACATGCTTATTAAACACAATGAATAGACTCAAATCCTTTATTATATATTGAAGCATCTAACGAGCATATGAAAAAGGAAGGAGGGTCAGCTATGACATCGCCTTTTGTGATTGGTGATCCTGTGTCATCAGCTGTGCATAGAGGTGTTACCTCTTATTGTAATCTTATGTTATGAAGCATTGCCAAATTCTCTTCCTGAAAGATCAGGAAGTAAGTGTACAAAAAAGTCACAGAGGCGCGTGTGAAAATGACAAGATTATATTTTTTTTTTTAATAAAGGGGAGGATGAAATCAGGGACTTACAATGAATTGTAGGGTGGGGAAGGACGCTATACAGGGACTTATAATACTACCAGACCAATAGAGTTTCATAGAGCCATTCACATTCACACATACATGACATTCCGGGATCTGAGTATGAGATCCAGAGTATGTCCTATTCTAAACTGATTGTGAACATCAGAATAGGACATACTCAATGGATCTGTGCGATGCCCAAGAAAACCGACAATTCACGCAAATGTTTGAATGTAACCTTATAATGAATAACACAGTCCCTTAGTATATAATGTACTTATTATGTATAGCACTGTCCCTTATTACATAGCTTTCCCTCTTATTTATGTAAACACTGTCCCATATTACATAGCATCCTCACTTATGTACAGCAACAAGCCTTATACACACACTATATCTGATTTATAGCTTTGTAGCCATAAAAGGAGAGGAGCCCAGGCACATTTATTGCACTGGGGCCCCAAGCTGTCAGTACCTGCCCCTCGTGTGTTACAAACTACTTTGTATTGAAAGTAAATACCAACAGAAAAAAAACACATAAGGTGCATATCGCCTCATAAAATATAATGTTTATTGAAATTGTAAAGTTAGAACAAAAAAGATAAATGCAACAAATAGAATAACAGAGTAACCCAAAGTCATGCCCCCAGATGAAGCTAAGGTGAAACACAAGTTGTGGCGCTAGAACCAAGTTACACTAGATGCCTCCTTTTTTTTATTTATTTTTGAACACTTGTAGTTCTACTGTGGCTTAAACTTTCTGGTATTGACTAGAACTGTTCACATAGAGGTTAGAGCTAATTTGTCAAAAGCATACTTAGCATATGTAATAACTGACACTATTACATATTATGTGTAAGGAAATGCACACTTCACAAGCAATGTAGTAGAATACGTAAAAACAACAATATATCGAAAAGCTTGATAAAGGAAAAGATAAAAAAACAAAAAATGGCAGACCATTCGGTAAATGAGGAATACAAGAAAAAAGGAGAAAAGACCGAACTACAAGGATACCATGGTTTACCTGAATGTAGCGGTGAGTGCGAGCAGACGCGCCCCGACGCGCGTTTCGGATCAGAAATCCTTCGTCAGGATTTCTGATTTCTGATCCGAAACGCGCGTCTGCTCGCACTCACCGCTACATTCAGGTAAACCATGGTATCTACAGTCACATGTTGTGACTGATATTCTATGCAGCTGCAGGTCACAATATGTTTCGGTCCTATATTAAGCAATTGATTCGGTCTTACATTAAACAATTGATTCTACTTAGATATATGTGCACTGATCATTGCGGTTCTTTGGTTTCCTGATGTGCCTCTATGTACATGTATTTGCCCCTCTAGTACATTCTACGGGTTATATATATTTATAGTATTTGATATATGCCATTGTTTTAGTTGTTCTTTGTAACATTATGTACATTTGAGTATTATATATTTTGATACAACATATGCGGTGTTCGTGTGGGCTGATACACATTGTGTGTGGTTAGCGCCACTTTGCCATCCTTTTTCTCCTTTTTTTGTCCCTATTTGTTACTAATAAAAATATTTTTTGGGACTACTTTATACATCATTTTGTGGTTTTTTTCTATTACTGTGTTGATCCTTGTAGTTCGGTCTTTTCTCCTTTTTTCTTGTATTTTTCTTGCATTACATATTATGTGTGTGGTTACTCTGTTATTGTATCTATTACATTTGTCTTTTTTGTTTCAAATTTACAATTTCAATAATCATCATATTTTTTGAGACGATATGCACCTTATGTCTTTCTTTCTGTTAAAGGAGTGTCTTAAATTATGAAATTCTGATTTTATTCTCTCGTGAGTTGGTTCTAATTTGTGTTCAAGGTACTAGAAATGTGGCACACTCGTAAGAATTTAGAGGAAAATCTGCTCATCAATGAAATGGCCACTACTTTACAATGTTACATACAGTGGGGCAAAAAAGTATTTAGTCAGTCAGCAATAGTGCAAGTTCCACCACTTAAAAAGATGAGAGGCGTCTGTAATTTACATCATAGGTAGACCTCAACTATGGGAGACAAACATAGAAAAAAAAATCCAGAAAATCACATTGTCTGTTTCTTTATCCTTTTTTTTGCATATTATGGTGGAAAATAAGTATTTGGTCAGAAACAAACAATCAAGATTTCTGGCTCTCACAGACCTGTAACTTCTTCTTTAAGAGTCTCCTCTTTCCTCCACTCATTACCTGTAGTAATGGCACCTGTTTAAACTTGTTATCAGTATAAAAAGACACCTGTGCACACCCTCAAACAGTCTGACTCCAAACTCCACTATGGTGAAGACCAAAGAGCTGTCAAAGGACACCAGAAACAAAATTGTAGCCCTGCACCAGGCTGGGAAGACTGAATCTGCAATAGCCAACCAGCTTGGAGTGAAGAAATCAACAGTGGGAGCAATAATTAGAAAATGGAAGACATACAAGACCACTGATAATCTCCCTCGATCTGGGGCTCCACGCAAAATCCCACCCTGTGGGGTCAGAATGATCACAAGAGCGGTGAGCAAAAATCCCAGAACCACGCGGGGGGACCTAGTGAATGAACTGCAGAGAGCTGGGACCAATGTAACAAGGCCTACCATAAGTAACACACTACGCCACCATGGACTCAGATCCTGCAGTGCCAGACGTGTCCCACTGCTTAAGCCAGTACATGTCCGGGCCCGTCTGAAGTTTGCTAGAGAGCATTTGGATGATCCAGAGGAGTTTTGGGAGAATGTCCTATGGTCTGATGAAACCAAACTGGAACTGTTTGGTAGAAACACAACTTGTCGTGTTTGGAGGAAAAAGAATACTGAGTTGCATACATCAAACACCATACCTACTGTAAAGCATGGTGGTGGAAACATCATGCTTTGGGGCTGTTTCTCTGCAAAGGGGCCAGGACGACTGATCCGGGTACATGAAAGAATGAATGGGGCCATGTATCGTGAGATTTTGAGTGCAAACCTCCTTCCATCAGCAAGGGCATTGAAGATGAAACGTGGCTGGGTCTTTCAACATGACAATGATCCAAAGCACACCGCCAGGGCAACAAAGGAGTGGCTTCGTAAGAAGCATTTCAAGGTCCTGGAGTGGCCTAGCCATTCTCCAGATCTCAACCCTATAGAAAACCTTTGGAGGGAGTTGAAAGTCCGTGTTGCCAAGCGAAAAGCCAAAAACATCACTGCTCTAGAGGAGATCTGCATGGAGGAATGGGCCAACATACCAACAACAGTGTGTGGCAACCTTGTGAAGACTTACAGAAAATGTTTGACCTCTGTCATTGCCAACAAAGGATATATTACAAAGTATTGAGATGAAATTTTGTTTCTGACCAAATACTTATTTTCCACCATAATATGCAAATAAATTGTTAAAAAAACAGACAATGTGATTTTCTGGATTTTTTTTTCTCAGTTTGTCTCCCATAGTTGAGGTCTACCTATGATGTAAATTACAGACGCCTCTCATCTTTTTAAGTGGTGGAACTTGCACTATTGCTGACTGACTAAATACTTTTTTGCCCCACTGTACAGTATATTTTTCTGTTAGTAGTAAAGATATTTACCATGCCAGCATTATGTTCAGGATGATCAGCTTGTGACTGTTCATGGGGACCAGGATAGTGAAATTTGGATGTTGTGGGGTTGTCATCGTCATGTTGGACTGGAAAAAAAAAACATGACACTATTAAGTTTCCAAATCATTTCAGATGCATGGAGCAAAATAATCAGTTAAACCAATATTACTTTCTATTGTATGAACTTACTTTCAGCAGCCACATAGTTTGCTGGAAAGTAACCCTGATGTCCATTCTGTAGACTGCCAAACCACCAATTGTCATTATCTTTGTACAACACATGGATAATGTCACTACGTTGGATGCTTAGCTCATCTGATCTATGTGCACTGTAGTCATATAGAGCAATCACCTAGAGGGGAGATAAGACCACCACAATGTTATCACATTCATGCCACAAAGGCACCCTTTACCATATACTTCCTCTCACAGTAAAACAGCTGAAACCAAAGCTCTACCTTGGTAGAAACCGAGGCTTTGTAAACTTTTACTAAAGGAATCAAGGTGGTGGGAACACAGACGGAGACATATGATAATAGACTGTGGGAACTACGAGAAATGGTTTTGCACACTAATCATACCAACTACTGTACCAATTTCAAAACAGCTGCTTATATATTGATTTATGAACTTGACACAAAGTGAAATTATTTCCTAGAATGCAAAAACACCACAGGGTGACACTTGGAAAACTGTTAATGTGACACAGGCATTTAACATTTTCATTTCTGTTGGACCCTAGAAATTAGAAAAGTAAAATCATGATGGCTCTACATAGCTGTGTAGTTCATTATTTTGTGATGGAAGCTTTTGACTAATCAGTGTTTGATTTATATCAATCATAGATTGATCCTACATTTCACTTTTTTTTTTTATGAACCAACAATAAACAAGATCTCTACCACTATATTCTTTCTGATATGTTGCTATTTTGCCTTGCAGTTGGCCACGTTTTGTCTAAATCATAAGCATATCCATACAGTTAGCACCAAATGTCATTAATAAAGACGTTTAATTACCAAGTAATACTCAACATAAAGAAAAGTGTGAATAGAGGATACTCACTGTCTCCTGGACTGGTAGAATACTGTCAGCTTCTATTTTTAGTGACGAAACCTTTGCTTCTAAATTACTCTAAAATTATTGGAAAAAAATAAGAAAATAAACTTATGCATATGTATTTATCACCCCATAACACTGAAATTGCAATATCAAGAAGGAAAAGTCACGTGGATATCAAAACAGGATCATTAAACATGCTAATGATATGCAAATTTTTATATATTTAAAGTATGGAGTATGAGCACCAGGCTCAGACATACATATACTTACACACCTCATCATGATATCAATTAAGTTATTGTTGGTAATCTCAGAAATGTTCCACCCCACTGAATGCACTTTGGTATGCAAATCATCATGATCCTCTGTTGGCAGCTTCCTTTGTAATTGCCGGCCAATGACATCCCAGATGTGCTCATTGGGAGACAAATCCAGAGATACTGCAAGCCATGGTAGGCATTGATTGGGCCAAGCATGCAGCACACATTAGTAAGAGCAACATGCGGTCCGGTTCTTGAGACACTTTAGAGAAATAGTATTACCACTGATTCCACTACCAAATTAATGTAATGCTAGGTTGCTAGTGTACATGGAATGAAGACTAGAGTGTGATGTTCCCTCGTGAAAGTCTCTGCATGACATTGCCAAGGTGGTGTCAAATTCGAAGAATAGTGCGTAGCGAAACCATTCGGTACTGGAAGTAATTAGACTTCACATAGCAAGACTAAGAGTGTCTACCCAAAACATCAGAAGACGTTTTCACGACACTTGGCTACTAGCCAGATGTCCAGCTACAGGTGATCCACTGACCTAACTGCTCTCAAAGGCTAGGATGGTGCAGTTTTTCAACATGACAAAGCCAGATTACATTTTGCTTATACTGCTGTGAGCTGTCTGTGTGGCCTCAATGTGCTACCCTGGTGTGTAGCTTCTCCAGACTTGACACCCATCAAGTATATCTAGGATGTCATTAGTTGGCAATTGCACAGGGAGCTGGCAGCAACTGAGGTAGCCAAGGTATGTTAAGGTACCGTCACACTGAACGATATCGCTAGCGATCCGTGACGTTGCAGCGTCCTGGCTAGTGATATCGTTCAGTTTGACACGCAGCAGCGATCAGGATCCTGCTGTGATGTCGTTGGTCGCTGCAGAAAGTCCGGAACTTTACTTCGTCGCTGGACTCCCTGCAGACATCGCTGAATCGGCGTGTGTGAGGCCGATTCAGCGATGTCTTCACTGGTAACCAGGGTAAACATCGGGTTACTAAGCGCAGGGCCGTGCTTAGTAACCCGATGTTTACCCTGGTTACCAGCATAAAATTTAAAAAAAACAAACACTACATACTTACTTTCCGGTGTCTGTCCCCCGGCGCTGTGCTTCTCTGCACTGGCTGTGAGCGCCGACCAGTCGGAAAGCACTGCGGTGACGTCACCGCTCTGCTTTCCGGCCGCTGTGCTCACAGTCAGTGCAGGAAAGCACAGCGCCGGGGACAGACAGCGGAAGGTAAGTATTTATTACTTAGCAGATAGGATAAAAGGTCAGGGATTTTAGTAACAAATGCAACATACACTAAAAGTCTGGACACCTGTTCATGCAGCAGAATGTGCACATTGTAGATTCAGAAAGAAGGTAGCGACACCAAAAAAGAACACATATGGAAACAAGGAGTAAGGAAACAAGTGTGGCACAAACCACAATATGTGATAAACCTTAGATTCCTCAACTAACCCCCTTTTACTCTGAAGACAGCTTTACACTCCCTTGGTATTCTTTCAAGCAGTTTCATAAGGTAGTCAACTAACATGGCTTCCAATTAACAGATATGGTTCATCAAGAGTTCATCTGTGGGATCACTAGCCTTCAGAAAGTGTTTGTGACCATCAAGTGTGTTTTGCAAAGGCAGTGTTGGTACATAGTTTAATACAGTGCTCAGACATATTCCACAATGGTTCTAAGCCAGAATTTGGCAAGAACCGCTCAACAAAGCAAAGAGAAACAAGAGTTCATTATTTTAAGACATGATGTCAGTCAATGCAGAAAATTTCTAGAACCTTGAAGATATCCTCAAGTGCAGTCATGAAAACCATCAATTGCTACGAAGAAAATGGCTTTCATGAGAACCAACCCAGGAAAGGAAGACTAAGAAGTAACTCTGCTTCTGAGGTCATATGACTGCAAACTTCCAAATTTCACACTGTCATGATTTCAACGAATGCTCGGTGAGTAGATGTTCAATTGACCAATGTATGCAATTTTAACACTTGCAGTCATGTGTCAACTAGTCTCACCTGAAATCTCTTAATAGAAGAGAATTGAGAGAAGCAAAGAGTCTGGCTGGCACGTGACCATAAGAATGCAAATCACATACGCAGTCACGTATTCGCCCACTCACACAGGGATTGTGACAGTATACGTATCGCACACTATCACAATTCCAAAGCCTGCTGTCACAAAGAGTGACTGCGGATTCTGCTTCAGGACAACCCCTTCAAACAAAGTCATATCTCATGAGGTTTTCTATTTAAAAGGGAGCCTGTCAGGTCCCCCATTCCCTCCAACCCAGCAGCATTCACTTATATGTAAGTAAATTCCCTGCCTAACATTTTTCGGTATAATTTATTATTTTTTTTTTTTTAATTATATTGTCCCAGTTTCCTATGCTAATTAGGTTGATCGTGCATTAGTTGCCTCAAACTAGTCAGCCCTATTTCCATGTCATCATGTCCCTGTGGGCGTGATAACATAATTTCCAGGAGTTGGCGTCAACGCCAGCTTCTGCAAATCTTGAACACGCCACACATTTCTGCAGCGTCTCTACGCCTTTGTAGCCGGTGTACCCTCCCTTTAAGAGGTGCAGTGCGCATGTCCCTAAGGTCAGAAGCGGCTACAAAGAAGCAGTGATGCTGCCAAAATGTGTGGCATGCGTGCGCGAGATTTGCAACAGCTGGCGAAAACATTGGCTCCTGCAGATTATGTTATCACACCCACAGAGGTGTGATAACATGGAAAGAGGGCTGACTAGTCTGGGGAAACCAATGTCCCATCGACAAGTCAGAGCTCTCATTAGCATAGGAAACTGGGACAATATAAATGCTTTTTTAAACCTAATTTTTACAGAAAAAAAGTTATACAGAGATGGTTAGTCAGGGACTTTTACTCATACATAAGTGAATACTGCTGGGTTGTAGGACATGGGGGACCTGACAGGTTCCCTTTAAAAGGAAATGAATGGCTACACACTTCCTGAACATCACTTCCAATTTCTAAGCAGGTGCTTTCACAAAACAAGTTTTACTTCTATAATTCCTTTCTGCCCACATATGCACCAATAGCCAAAGTAACTATTAATGAAGTTTTGTTTGCTTTGTGAAATTAAGGCATTTTTTTGGCAGGGTGTGTCTCTGTCTCATTGGTACAGAAGCCCCTGAGGTCTGTTTATAGTGACTCACAGAGCGCTGTAATAACATAGAAACCTGTGGAAATGAATTCAGTGTTTTCAGAGATGTGTGTGAAAAGTTTTATACAATCCTAGGAATCTAATCATTTATAAATAGACACAACTTTATAAGCGTACAGGTAGATCTGTGGGGCAAAGTCAGGATGAAATACTGTACTGAATTGTATGTTATCAGTGTCTGACTATACAGGGGAAATGTTATAGTAATTTTACATGATATTACTTATATTGTTTGTTACTTATTCTTTTTACTATTACTTCTGTGGAATACTGCATACTGCATTCTAAAAAGCGATTTCATCTTATTTCTGTGACTAGCCTAAGAGCTATTTTCGCAGTCTGTTATGGACAGTTTTATGTTGAGCTGTGACTGCTGCTTGATGGTTTTCCTTATTTTGGATGCTGTCAACCTGCGGTTTCAGATGCAAGTAACTCAGATGAACTTATCCTCTGCAGCAAAGGTAATCCTTAGACTTTTTTCATAGGTAATGCATCATTAGAGCCAGTTTCATCATAGTAATTGATTATTTTCATTGCTGCAAGGTTTTAGCAATTTTCCAGAAAGACTGAGTTTCACATCTCAAAGTAATGATAGACTGTCGTTTCACTTTACTTAGTTGAGTGGTCTTGCCATACTCTGGTTAAGAAGTGGTGTGGAATATGACTCAGTACTGTATGGAACTATGTACCACCACTGCCTTTCCAAAACATATCTGATGTTCAGAAACTTTTCAAAAAGCTCAGTGATTGCACAAGTGATTATTTTAAGATGCATACCTGTTCACTGAAAGCCTTTTTGAGGTGATTTCCTGATGAAGAGAGAATGCCAAGGGAGAGTAAAGCTGTTAAGAAGGTAAAAGGGTATTCACTTTGAATACTCAAAGCTTTAACATACATTCTGGTTTGTTTCACACGTGTTTCTTTACGCCTTTACTCCATATGAGTTGCTTTGTGGTTTTGCCATATTCATTCTGAATATACAATGTACACATTCTAGTAAGAACAAAGAAAATCATTGCATGAACAGGTGTATCCAAACCTTTCACCGGTACTGTATGCAGTAGAGTTATCTGTATCTAAGTACCGTATTTTTCAGATTATAAGACACCACACAGGAGTCCACCACACAGGAAACTATGGAACTGCGGGGGGTTTTGGCCTTTCACAAAATGTCGACAGAACCCCCCGCTGCATCGGAGACACCTGCAGTAGCACCAGACACCCCCGCAGCAGCGTCGAACACCCCGCAGGAACCTGACACCTGCAGCGGCACATAAGAACACCCATTCATCGCAGCCTGCGGCATCACCCCACTCCTGCCTCATCCAGCAGCAACCCTGGGACCCTGCTTCACCGCAGACACCCCCCCCCCCCAATAAGCAATAAGACGCATGGATTATAAGAAGCACTACCATTTTCTTAAAAAATTTTTTTTACTATTTTTCTCCTCAAAATTTGGGGTGCGTCTTATCCGAAGAATATGGTATATAACTTATATAACTATCTGCAGAAGAATGTAAAATGCATTATAGCTAAACATTTTACTAAAACCCTTTACAGTAAAATTAAGAACTAAGGTTGATGTAGTATTTCATACACAATCCTGAACATTGAAATTTCAATACCAAGGAGAAAAATCATAGATATATGGAAATCACTGGATCAGTGAACATGTTAATGACTTGCAAATTAATAAACTAAATGGAAACAATTTTCAAAAACATCTTGATTTATATTCAGTATTGAGTATGAGCAGAACATGCAGAAACACACGCACTTATACGACTTATCATGCTATCAATGATATTATTTGTTGTTGAGAAATTTTCTGCCATGCTGAAAACATTGGGGCACAAAAATCATCACGATCCACTGCTTTGCAATTGCCAATCAATGACGTCCAGATGGGAGAGAAGTCCAGGGAAAATGCAGGCCACAGTACTATGTTTAGACCAAGCAGGTTTCTAACAGTAAAAAGAGCAACGTACATCCTGGCATTTTCACCTGGTTACTCCGGGATAATGGTGTGGGTTAGCATAATGTATGGTAGCTTGCGTAGCCTAACCATGCTACCATGTCTTGTAGTGTCACCCAACTTTTCTCCCATTGCGTACATCTGGGGGTCATTGGAAGGCAACTGCAAAGGAAACTGTCAGTAGAGTATCTTAACTTGAGTGACCAAGTGAATTTAGCATGGCAGAACATTCCTTAGACAACCAATAATTGCCTCACTGAGAGCAGCCAAGATGAGTAAGTGTACATTTCTGCACATAGGGCTCATACTCAATACATCAAGATGTTTTGAACAATTTGTTTCCATTTTTCACCATTAACATATCATTAACATGTCTATCCATGATGTGATATCCATAATTAAGTGACTTAATTCTTGGAAATTCAATTTTGAGGAGTATAGATTAGTGATGAGCGAGTGTACTCGTTGCTCGGGTTTTCCAGAGCACGCTCGGGTGATCTCTGAATATTTGTTTTTGTTCGGAGATAAAGTTTTCATCGCCTTAGCTGAATGATTTACAGCTACTAGCCAGGCTGAGTACATGTGGGGGTTGGCTGGTTGCTGGGGAATGCTTACATGTAATCAAGCTGTCTAGTAGCTGTAAATCATGCTGCTGAGGTGATGAAAACGTAATCTCCGAACACTAACAAATACTCGGAGGTCACCCGAGCGTGCTTGGGAAAACCCGAGCAACGAGTACACTCGCTCATCACTAGTATAGATACAACAGCAGGCCTTTAGATTCCGATTTGTGGGGTAGAGTCTATAGTAGTAAATACTAGAACAGCAAAAACATTTTACATAGTTTGTATGAGCTTGAATGAGGCATACACATTTTTGTGCATCAGTATTTATCTGAAATCTCTTCACCATTTAACCTCAGTGGAAGTAATTCTTACTGGAATGACACACTGACATAATGTGCAAACTCGGATGTTTGATGGCAAATACGGCTATACACAATAAATGAGCTGTCTTACCACTTGAAGTCTGATTGATGG
Organism: Ranitomeya imitator; assembly: GCF_032444005.1. NCBI lineage: Eukaryota > Metazoa > Chordata > Amphibia > Anura > Dendrobatidae > Ranitomeya > Ranitomeya imitator. The sequence goes on along the minus strand of NC_091286.1, from coordinate 235,451,216 downwards.
TGTACGACTGAGTGACTGTCCTACTGGGCTGAAACCACCTGCAAGAAGACATAACAATAAGCATTTGTTTTCGGGCCTGTTACACTTAGTTGATGTCTGTATGTTGTGAAAACAATGCAAAGTTTGAACAAATTCAGAGGAACCCTCATGGATAAGAGTTCGAAAAAGCATCAATCAATACCTCAATATACTTAACTACAATGGTTACAACAATATTGTTATGACATATTTTTTTTTTTAGGTGGGTTGGGAGCAATGACATATTGTTAGGGTTCTGGATTATCATAAGATACTATAAAAGTTTCTACTACTCTCATTGGCTTATTTCCACATAATGAAAAATAGCACCTTTTATCTGTGTTATTTATGCCGACATATTTTGTGTAATACAATTTTTTTTCAGCGAGTACTGAATGTAATGTGGAAAAAGTGAGTGTTTGTCCTTTTCCATAACTCCCTTAAATGTGAAAGTAAAGGTTAGTATTCGCACCAATGAATCATTTGTGTCTTTTGGATTGCCATAAATATCTATGATGGGAATACCAACCAAATTTAATAATAAGCACCTATGCAATGTAGAAATTTCACTCTATGTCTGAAAAATAGTATGTCAGTGTCAAAATCACAATGACTAACGCACGTTAACAATATTAAGCCATTTTTAATTTTGTAACTGATGGGATTCTGACAGCTTGCTTTTCTTTATCTGAAAAGATGTGGCTTAGCAGTGACAGTACTCCAACATCCCATCATAAAATCCAAGTGCGAAATCCCAGATCTGTTGTACTAGTTCTCTGCTGGCTCAACATGTGTGTTCAAAATTTTATGCAAAGTCTGTCAATTTTTGATGGTCTATAGATTGATTCACTGTACTCTCTAGTAGTTCTGATAAAAATATATTGTGGAAGCACACAGTACTGTAGTTGAATACACAAATATGTGAAATAAGCGGCAATTATATGACGTTTTGACTATCCTTGGTATTTTCAAGAGGACGATAAATGAGGTATGCAGGAGAAATGGAAAGCAAAAAAGCACTACCAGCAAAGCTATAAAGATTCTATGTATACATGAAGCCATTATGCCAGTCTCTGATCTAGGACTATTTTTTCTTCTTCTTTCTGCCTAAAAAAAAGGCAGGTAGTTGCTCCGACGTCTCATTAAAAGAGAAGCAGCTTCTCTTCCACCCTGCTCTGTTGACGGTGTGTGACTGCTGACATCATGCTGATTGACAGCCAGCTTCAATCAGCATGAAGTCATCAGTCATGTTCCATCAACAGATCAGACAGGAAGAGAAACCGATGCTCTTTTAATGAGAAGCCAGAAAAACAAATAAAAATAGTCCTGGATCAATCCTTTAACTTGCATTTAATAAATAAAAATGTGCTTTTTGGATATCTGGATAGATTTTAGGTTATACACAGACAAAACCAGAAAATTACATATACTAATCCTGCTCTACATTTTGCATAAACAGACAGGAGTCTAAAAATGTACAGAATTTATCACAGTGGCTCATGCTGGATGGTAAATTTGGTTAATCTTTAAATATCTTTGTCTAAAGACTCCCCCACACACATTAGGTCACTGTTGGCCAAGAGCTCTTTCTGATTTCACCATACACAGTAACACTCAGCAGAGTGCTCCTGTGTTCCCCATGAGCGAGCCACTGCGAGTCTCCTTTAGCAGCAGATTATCTCTGAAAGAGCAAATGAATTTACCGCTCAAATTCAACAAGCCAGTTCTTTTTTTCTACCCCCAACACAATCTGCGAAGGAAGAGTAGGCCAACACTGCCAATATCAGCTTATTCAGCAGTCCAGAGTCTTATGTTTTGTTCGCAAACTCACTTCTTGATTTTTCTTACTTTGTGCCTAAATGTTGGCACAATTTTGTTCTTTCTTGGTCTTATGCAACAACCATGTTCAAATGAGGCACTAAGGCTCCAATTCATTAAGGAACTTGGTCCATCAGGGGAAGAAATGTCCCGACACCAGTGGCTGAGCACTGGCACACGCAGGGTGGATAAAAATCAATGTTTTTAAAAAAAAAAAAAAAAAAAAAAAAATCAGATTTTTTTTATTTAAATCGGATTTTTTTTTATTTAAATCGGATTTTTTTCAATAAATTGCTTTTTGAGGAAAATATTTTACCATCCAAAGGTTCTTCCATCATGAGATAAAGCTGAGTTGTTTAACTCAGTAGAATAAAGGCTGTATATGTGTAACATTCACAATGCCATGCTCTTCCAGAGGTTTCTGTAGGATTAGTGGGCAGTTTCTCTCCTATATTATCACAGACGCTCGCTTTACTTACGCAGTTCTCAAAACTGAATTTGACTCCGCAGAGGTCCCAACCTCATCTTCATCACCGCACTTCTCATGATGTTGCCTCATTCGCGCCACCAGGCCTTGCATCTCTTTGTTGCATCGTTTGCATTTTGCACGCATGCCTGCCTTACCGATAGGCGAAGGAGCTTCATTAAAATATTCCCAAACTGGGTCTCTTTTACGGCCTGCTGCCATTATAAGGAAATAATGTAATAAACCTCAGATCGTACACAAAAACAGATCCAGACTTGTCTGTCTGTGGCTGTGCTCAAAGTTTCACTTTCATTTTCTTGTCTGCTTGCCCTTCCTCCTCCTCACACTTAGATTCACATTCTTCTTGTGTTGTGCAGATCTATTCCACTCCAAACAATCAGAAACATATTGTCTAACTTCTTGGACTTGGCACTGAAGGGGTTGATTCTGTATTCATAGGTTTGTAGAACAATAGGATTAAGGTCTTTTTCTCAACTCTGTTCATGCTGTAACATTTTTGCCGTGAAGAAGAGGCTGGGACCTCTGCGGAGTCAAATTCAGTTAGGTAGAAACTTTGATTTAAATCACTGATTTAAATCAAGCCTTACTGACTAGTGATTTAAATCGTGATTTAAATCAGTTAGATTTAAATCAAATCCACCCTGGGCACACGTCAACCCAATGTAACTGCGCAGTGATGATCTGCACAGCAAAGAAACTCGGGTGCTTAGCCGGTGAAAAAGAAAGCCTGATGTCTGATTAAAGAACAGGCAGCACTCACCATTCCAGGTGGGGGGACCTGTACCTGGAATGGCAAATGCAGCCTTTTATTTAATTATAAAACTCATTAAGTAGTTTACACCAGAAATATTGCTTAAACACCTCAATATTATTATTATTATTATTATTATTATTATTATTATTAATAAGTCCTAAAGTTTTGTGCAAGTCAGAAGTTGTGCAAAAGCTTTGCAACTTTTGGAGTTTTCCCACCATTACCAGTCAAATTTGTCAAAATGGGTGTGGCTATGCATGACCGTCTAATTCATGAAAAGTTATGCCACTTAGCATAACTTATAACATAAATGTACTTCAGTCCCTGACAAGAGTACATCTCTGGCGAAAGTGCATGACATTTAATGAATTGAATTCATCTTAGAATCTGGCCAATAGTGTCTAAAACACATAGTAAAGAAGTAAATTAACTTAATGCAACATTATCTGCCAAATTGAGCACACAAATATTATTAAATCTAAAAGAAAACCTACAGAAGGAAATATTAAAAATATCCAAATAATAGCTTTCGAATACAAAAATATAAACCAACAAAATGTATACAAGAGTTAGGCAAATATAACTTATACAAATCACTTTAAATTGATTAACATGTTAAAAAACAGACCACAAACGACAAGATAAAAAACGGGGAAGGAACTTAAAAACAGGGGGATGGATAATTCAGTTATATGCAGTACAGCAATGATGATATACAACTCCAGGCAAAAATTATGTAATCACCGCCCTTGGAAGATGTTCATTCAGTTGTTTAAATTTTTGGGAAAAAAGTAGATCACAGACATGGCACAAAACTAAAGTCATTTCAAATGGCAGCTTTCTGGCTTTAAGAAACACTAAAACAAATCAAGAACAAAAAATGTGGTAGTCAGTAAGGCCGGTGTCACACTCGGCGTAAGACAATACGGTCCGTATTTTACAGCCGCAATACGCTGAAAAGTCCCCAAAATAGTGGTCCGTATCTCCTCCGTAGGCAGGGTGTGTCAGCGTATTTTGCGCATGGCATCCTCCGTATGTAATCCGTATGGCATCCGTACTGCGAGATTTTCTCGCAGGCTTGCAAAACCGACATACGGATATACAAAGGATCCATGTGCTCAAAAAATAATAAAAACATATATACTGTATATATATAATCCAATGCGAGATAGCTTAAAAGCCGGTAATTCAATTGCCGGCTTTTGCGATCTCCTTCCTAAACTCGACATGATATGAGACATGGTTTACATACAGTAAACCATGTCATATCCCCCTTGTTTTTGCATATTCCACACTACTGTTAGTAGTGTGTATGTGCAAAATTTGGCCGTTCTAGCTATTAAATTAAAGGGTTAAATGGCGGAAAAAATTGACGTGGGCTCCCGCGCAATTTTCTCCGCCAGAGTAGTAAAGCCAGTGACTGAGGGCAGATATTAATAGCCTGGAGAGGGTCCATGGTTATTGGCCTCCCCCTGGCTAAAAACATCTGCCCCCAGCCACCCCAGAAAAGGCACATCTGGAAGATGCGCCTATTCTGGCACTTGGCCACTCTCTTCCCATTCCAGTGTAGCGGTGGGATATGGGGTAATGAAGGGTTAATGCCACCTTGCTATTGTAAGGTGACATTAAGCCAGATTAATAATGGAGAGGCGTCAATTATGACACCTATCCATTATTAATCCAATTGTATGAAAGAGTTAAAAAAAAAAAACACACACATTATTCAAAAGTATTTTAATGAAATAAACACACCATTTGTTGTAATATTTTATTGTACGCTCAATCAACTGGCTGAAGACCCTCGCTCTGTGACAAAGAAAAAATAATAAACCAACAATATCCATACCTTCCGAGGATCTGTAACGTCCCACGTTGTAAATCCATCTGAAGGGGTTAATTTTTTTTACAGCCAGGAGCTCTGCTATAATGCAGCTATGCTCCTGACTGTAAAACCCCAGCAAATGAATGGAAACTAGGTCAATGACCTGTAGTTACCTTCATTCGCAGTGAGGTGCCCTCTGCTGGTTGTCCTCATATGAACTCGAGCCTGGGAACTTTTCTGAATTTTTCCCACGCTCGAAGGACATCCAGCAGAGGGCGTCTCACCACGAATGAAGGTAACTACAGGTCATTGACCTAGTTTCCATTCATTCGCTGGGGTTTTACAGTCAGAAGCATAGCTGCAGAAACTAAGGAGAGGATTATCAAACTCTTAAAATAGGGTAAATCATCACGCAATGTTGCGAAAGATGTTGGTTGTTCAGTCAGCTGTGTCTAAAATCTGGACCAAATGCAAACAACATGGGAAGGTTGTTAAAGGCAAACATAAAGGAAGACATCAAAGCGTCAAGACCGGAAACTTAAAGCAATGTCTCCAAAACAGGAAATGCACAACAAAACAAATGTGGAACGAATGGTTGGAAACTGGAGTCAACGTCTGTGACCGAACTGCAAGAAACCGCCTAAAGGCAATGGGATTTACATACAGAAAAGCTAAACGAAAGCCATCATTAACACCTAAACAGAAAAAAACAAGGTTACAAAAAGCAATCGTGGACTGTGGATGAAAGTCATATTCAGTGATGAATCGCGAATCTGCATTGGGCAAGGTGATGATGTTGGAACTTTTGTTTGGTGCCGTTCCAATGAGATTTATAAAAATGACTGCCTGAACAGAACATACAAATTTCCACAGTCATTGAAGACATTGGGCTGCATGTCCAGTAAAGGAACTGGGGAGATGCCTGTCATTACATCTTCAATAAATGCACAAGTTTATGTTGATATTTTGGACACTTTTCTTATCAAGCTTGAAACCAGGGATTCAAGCTTCAGGAGGCTAATTTGCATATTCCAGGTGCCTTCTGGGAGAAGCGAAGTCTCCCTAAGCTAGAAGATCGTTGGGTACAGCCGGGACCAGCTGCTTCGAAAGCATCACCAAACCAGGGATTCAAGCTTCAGGAGGCTAATTTGCATATTCCAGGTGCCTTCTGGGAGAAGCGAAGTCTCCCTAAGCTAGAAGATCGTTGGGTACAGCCGGGACCAGCTGCTTCGAAAGCATCACCAAACCAGGGATTCAAGCTTCAGGAGGCTAATTTGCATATTCCAGGTGCCTTCTGGGAGAAGCGAAGTCTCCCTAAGCTAGAAGATCGTTGGGTACAGCCGGGACCAGCTGCTTCGAAAGCATCACCAAACCAGGGATTCAAGCTTCAGGAGGCTAATTTGCATATTCCAGGTGCCTTCTGGGAGAAGCGAAGTCTCCCTAAGCTAGAAGATCGTTGGGTACAGCCGGGACCAGCTGCTTCGAAAGCATCACCAAACCAGGGATTCAAGCTTCAGGAGGCTAATTTGCATATTCCAGGTGCCTTCTGGGAGAAGCGAAGTCTCCCTAAGCTAGAAGATCGTTGGGTACAGCCGGGACCAGCTGCTTCGAAAGCATCACCAAACCAGGGATTCAAGCTTCAGGAGGCTAATTTGCATATTCCAGGTGCCTTCTGGGAGAAGCGAAGTCTCCCTAAGCTAGAAGATCGTTGGGTACAGCCGGGACCAGCTGCTTCGAAAGCATCACCAAACCAGGGATTCAAGCTTCAGGAGGCTAATTTGCATATTCCAGGTGCCTTCTGGGAGAAGCGAAGTCTCCCTAAGCTAGAAGATCGTTGGGTACAGCCGGGACCAGCTGCTTCGAAAGCATCACCAAACCAGGGATTCAAGCTTCAGGAGGCTAATTTGCATATTCCAGGTGCCTTCTGGGAGAAGCGAAGTCTCCCTAAGCTAGAAGATCGTTGGGTACAGCCGGGACCAGCTGCTTCGAAAGCATCACCAAACCAGGGATTCAAGCTTCAGGAGGCTAATTTGCATATTCCAGGTGCCTTCTGGGAGAAGCGAAGTCTCCCTAAGCTAGAAGATCGTTGGGTACAGCCGGGACCAGCTGCTTCGAAAGCATCACCAAACCAGGGATTCAAGCTTCAGGAGGCTAATTTGCATATTCCAGGTGCCTTCTGGGAGAAGCGAAGTCTCCCTAAGCTAGAAGATCGTTGGGTACAGCCGGGACCAGCTGCTTCGAAAGCATCACCAAACCAGGGATTCAAGCTTCAGGAGGCTAATTTGCATATTCCAGGTGCCTTCTGGGAGAAGCGAAGTCTCCCTAAGCTAGAAGATCGTTGGGTACAGCCGGGACCAGCTGCTTCGAAAGCATCACCAAACCAGGGATTCAAGCTTCAGGAGGCTAATTTGCATATTCCAGGTGCCTTCTGGGAGAAGCGAAGTCTCCCTAAGCTAGAAGATCGTTGGGTACAGCCGGGACCAGCTGCTTCGAAAGCATCACCAAACCAGGAATTTTTGCCTGTAGGACATTATTGCAAGAGAGCTTGGCTGAGTAGATTACACAAGAAGGAAAACACACAGCAAGTCAGCAGGATCTAGGAGCAACATGGCAGATGTGACAACCTACATGGTGAGCTGCAGCATGTGCTACATGTTCACAGATCGACCAGAAGAAGAATCCAATTTCACCTGTCAGAAGTGTAGACTAGTGGCCCTTTTAGAAGAAAAGGTGCGGGGTCTGGAAGAAAGAATAGCAACTTTGAAACTCATCAAAGAGAATGAAGACTTTCTAGACAGAACAGAAGCATCTCTACTGGTCACAGAAGGTGCAAAAAGTGTCAGAGAACCTCCAAAAGCAGATGAGTGGAAGCATGTGACCAAAAGAAGCAAGAAGACCATGGAGAAATCACCAACCACACAACTGAAGAACCGATATCAAATCTTTGTAGAGGATGAAGATGGCACACCTAAGAATGAAGCAATACCAGCAAGCAAAAAAGAAAAGGGCACACAGCAACAAGTGACAGCAAAAAGTACAGCCAAGAAGCAACGAAGAGTGGTGGTGGTGGGAGACTCACTACTGAGAGGCACCGAAGCAGCCATCTGCAGACCGGACATAACTGCAAGAGAAGTATGCTGCCTTCCAGGTGCGATGATCAAGGATGTGACCGATAGGATACCAAAGCTCTTCAGCTCCAAGGACGTCCACCCATTTCTTCTGATACATGTTGGCACCAATGACACGGCAAGGAAGGACCTACCGACAATCTGCAAGGACTTTGAAGAGTTGGGGAAGAAAGTAAAGGAACTGGATGCACAGGTAGTTTTTTCTTCTATCCTTCCAGTAGACGGGCAGGGCACCAGGAGATGGAACAGGATCCTTGATGCAAACAACTGGCTAAGACGATGGTGCAGACAACAAGGATTTGGATTCCTGGACCACGGTGTGAATTACTGGTATGATGGACTCCTCGCCAGAGACGGACTACACCTCAACAAACCTGGGAAACACACATTCGCCAGAAGACTCGCTACACTCATCAGGAGGGCGTTAAACTAGAAGAAGAGGGGACGGGAAGAAAAACATTAGACTCGAACAAAGACGACCCAGGAAAACATACTCAGAAGGGAGGTAAGAACATTTCTAAAACAATCCACAGTGAGGAGATTGGAACAAAACAAAATCCTCTAAACTGCATGCTCGCAAACGCCAGAAGCCTGACAAACAAGATGGAAGAACTAGAAGCAGAAATATCTACAGGTAACTTTGACATAGTGGGAATAACCGAGACATGGTTAGATGAAAGCTATGACTGGGCAGTTAACTTACAGGGTTACAGTCTGTTTAGAAAGGATCGTAAAAATCGGAGAGGAGGAGGGGTTTGTCTCTATGTAAAGTCTTGTCTAAAGTCCACTTTAAGGGAGGATATTAGCGAAGGGAATGAGGATGTCGAGTCCATATGGGTTGAAATTCATGGAGGGAAAAATGGTAACAAAATTCTCATTGGGGTCTGTTACAAACCCCCAAATATAACAGAAAGCATGGAAAGTCTACTTCTAAAGCAGATAGATGAAGCTGCAACCCATAATGAGGTCCTGGTTATGGGGGACTTTAACTACCCGGATATTAACTGGGAAACAGAAACCTGTGAAACCCATAAAGGCAACAGGTTTCTGCTAATAACCAAGAAAAATTATCTTTCACAATTGGTGCAGAATCCAACCAGAGGAGCAGCACTTTTAGACCTAATACTATCTAATAGACCTGACAGAATAACAAATCTGCAGGTGGTTGGGCATTTAGGAAATAGCGACCACAATATTGTGCAGTTTCACCTGTCTTTCACTAGGGGGACATGTCAGGGAGTCACAAAAACATTGAACTTTAGGAAGGCAAAGTTTTAACAGCTTAGAGATGCCCTTAATCTGGTAGACTGGGACAATATCCTCAGAAATGAGAATACAGATAATAAATGGGAAATGTTTAAGAACATCCTAAATAGGCAGTGTAAGCGGTTTATACCTTGTGGGAATAAAAGGACTAGAAATAGGAAAAACCCAATGTGGCTAAACAAAGAAGTAAGACAGGCAATTAACAGTAAAAAGAAAGCATTTGCACTACTAAAGCAGGATGGCACCATTGAAGCTCTAAAAAACTATAGGGAGAAAAATACTTTATCTAAAAAACTAATTAAAGCTGCCAAAAAGGAAACAGAGAAGCACATTGCTAAGGAGAGTAAAACTAATCCCAAACTGTTCTTCAACTATATCAATAGTAAAAGAATAAAAACTGAAAATGTAGGCCCCTTAAAAAATAGTGAGGAAAGAATGGTTGTAGATGACGAGGAAAAAGCTAACATATTAAACACCTTCTTCTCCACGGTATTCACGGTGGAAAATGAAATGCTAGGTGAAATCCCAAGAAACAATGAAAACCCTATATTAAGGGTCACCAATCTAACCCAAGAAGAGGTGCGAAACCGGCTAAATAAGATTAAAATAGATAAATCTCCGGGTCCGGATGGCATACACCCACGAGTACTAAGAGAACTAAGTAATGTAATAGATAAACCATTATTTCTTATTTTTAGTGACTCTATAGCGACAGGGTCTGTTCCGCAGGACTGGCGCATAGCAAATGTGGTGCCAATATTCAAAAAGGGCTCTAAAAGTGAACCTGGAAATTATAGGCCAGTAAGTCTAACCTCTATTGTTGGTAAAATATTTGAAGGGTTTCTGAGGGATGTTATTCTGGATTATCTCAATGAGAATAACTGTTTAACTCCATATCAGCATGGGTTTATGAGAAATCGCTCCTGTCAAACCAATCTAATCAGTTTTTATGAAGAGGTAAGCTATAGGCTGGACCACGGTGAGTCATTGGACGTGGTATATCTCGATTTTTCCAAAGCGTTTGATACCGTGCCGCACAAGAGGTTGGTACACAAAATGAGAATGCTTGGTCTGGGGGAAAATGTGTGTAAATGGGTTAGTAACTGGCTTAGTGATAGAAAGCAGAGGGTGGTTATAAATGGTATAGTCTCTAACTGGGTCGCTGTGACCAGTGGGGTACCGCAGGGGTCAGTATTGGGACCTGTTCTCTTCAACATATTCATTAATGATCTGGTAGAAGGTTTACACAGTAAAATATCGATATTTGCAGATGATACAAAACTATGTAAAGCAGTTAATACAAGAGAAGATAGTATTCTGCTACAGATGGATCTGGATAAGTTGGAAACTTGGGCTGAAAGGTGGCAGATGAGGTTTAACAATGATAAATGTAAGGTTATACACATGGGAAGAGGGAATCAATATCACCATTACACACTGAACGGGAAACCACTGGGTAAATCTGACAGGGAGAAGGACTTGGGGATCCTAGTTAATGATAAACTTACCTGGAGCAGCCAGTGCCAGGCAGCAGCTGCCAAGGCAAACAGGATCATGGGGTGCATTAAAAGAGGTCTGGATACACATGATGAGAGCATTATACTGCCTCTGTACAAATCCCTAGTTAGACCGCACATGGAGTACTGTGTCCAGTTTTGGGCACCGGTGCTCAGGAAGGATATAATGGAACTAGAGAGAGTACAAAGGAGGGCAACAAAATTAATAAAGGGGATGGGAGAACTACAATACCCAGATAGATTAGCGAAATTAGGATTATTTAGTCTAGAAAAAAGACGACTGAGGGGCGATCTAATAACCATGTATAAGTATATAAGGGGACAATACAAATATCTCGCTGAGGATCTGTTTATACCAAGGAAGGTGACGGGCACAAGGGGGCATTCTTTGCGTCTGGAGGAGAGAAGGTTTTTCCACCAACATAGAAGAGGATTCTTTACTGTTAGGGCAGTGAGAATCTGGAATTGCTTGCCTGAGGAGGTGGTGATGGCGAACTCAGTCGAGGGGTTCAAGAGAGGCCTGGATGTCTTCCTGGAGCAGAACAATATTGTATCATACAATTATTAGGTTCTGTAGAAGGACGTAGATCTGGGTATTTATTATAATGGAATATAGGCTGAACTGGATGGACAAATGTCTTTTTTCGGCCTTACTAACTATGTTACTATGTTACTATCCCATCAATTGAAAGGATGTTTGGGGATGATGAAATCATTTTTCAAGATGATAATGCATCCTGCCATAACGCAAAAACTGAAAACATTCCTTGAAAAAAAAAGACAAATAAGGTCAATGTCATGGTCTGCAAATAGTCCGGATCTCAATCCAGTTGAAAATCTTTGGTGGAAGTTGAAGAAAATGGTGCACGACAAGGCTCCAACCTGCAAAGCTGATCTGGCAACAGCAATCAGAGAAATTTGGAGCTAGATTGATGAAGAGTACTGTTTGACACTCATTCCGTCCATGCCTTAGGCTAGGTTCACATTGCGTTAGGGCAGTCCGCTTAGCGCATAGAGCTACGGACAGCGCTAACGCAATGTGCCAAAAGGGATCGCGTTTGCCGATCCCGCTAGCGCAGATGCCCGATCTGCGCTAGCGAGGAACGGACCGCGAACACTGCAAGCAGCGTTCGTGGTCCGTCACTCAAATGATGGCACATTGCTAGCGCACGCCCAATGTGGGCGATGCGTTCACCATTACAAGCAATGGCGGCGTTAACGGACTACGTTACACCGCGTTATGCCACGGTGTAACGTAGTCCGTTAAACGTACCGCCATAACGCTATGTGAACCTAGCCATAGAGAGTGCAAGCTGTTATAAAAGCTAGAGGTGGTGCAGCAAAATACTAGTGATGTTTTGGAGAGTTTTTTTTTTTTTCATGATTCCATGATTTTTTCCCCTCATAATTTCATAATTGAGTGACTCCATAATTTTTACTCTATGCTTGGTTAAAAAAAAAAGTAACCATTACTGACTACCACATTTTTTGTTCTTGATTTATTTTACTGCTTCTTAAAGCCGGAAAGTTGCCATTTGAAATGACTTTAGTTTTGTGCCATGTCTGTGATCTGCTTTTTTTCTACAAAATTAAACAACTGAATGAACATCCTCCAAGGCATAGTAACATAGTAAGTAAGGCCGAAAAAAGACATTTGTCCATCCAGTTCAGCCTATATTCCATCATAATAAATCCCCAGATTTACGTCCTTCTACAAAACCTAATAATTGTATGATACAATATTGTTCTGCTCCAGGAAGACATCCAGACCTCTCTTGAACCCGTCTACTGAGTTCGCCATCACCACCTCCTCAGGCAAGCAATTCCAGATTCTCACTGCCCTAACAGTAAAGAATCCTCTTCTATGTTGGTGGAAAAACCTTCTCTCCTCCAGACGCAAAGAATGCCCCCTTGTGCCCGTCACCTTCCTTGGTATAAACAAATCCTCAGCGAGATATTTGTATTGTCCCCTTATATACTTATACATGGTTATTAGATCGCCCCTCAGTCGTCTTTTTTCTAGACTAAATAATCCTAATTTCGCTAATCTGTCTAGGTATTGTAGTTCTCCCATCCCCTTTATTAATTTTGTTGCCCTCATATGTACTCTTTCTAGTTCCATTATATCCTTCCTGAGCACCGGTGCCCAAAACTGGACACAGTACTCCATGTGCGGTCTATCTAGGGATTTGTACAGAGGCAGTATAATGCTCTCATCATGTGTATCCAGACCTCTTTTAAAGGGAAGGTGCCACCAGTTTTCTCGTATTTTGTTTTTTTGTGAAATTAAGCTTAAAATAGTAATTAAAATGTATTAATGCAATGTTTGCACTGTTTGCAAACATTTCTATATGAAAAATATTATATATTTTTCTACAAATATACATATTTACCACTAGGGGGAGCATTTTCCGTTTTAGACCTCAAGCAGCTATAGTATGATTTAGCAGCTCTGCCCCAGGGATATTAGACCACCCAAAAGGGGAGGGAAATGGTGATGTCAGCAGTTACTGCCCCAACAGTAAGAATGAAGAGCAGCATCACAGGGCAGCACCATTTTGTGTGTGACTGCCCTGTGACCTGCTATCACCAGCAGTTACTGCATCAGAGGCACAGCTTGTTTACAGAGGAGCAGAACACAGTGGGCTCAGCAGCATCTGGACCCAAGAAGAGTGAAGACATGTGGTGTGCATGGAGCAGCATTAGGAGCTGTCTGGGAGCTCCAGCTCTGCAGTGAATAGCCAGGCATTATGGAGGGAGGGGAGAGATGCATTGTATGGCTAAGGCCGGGGTCACACTAGACCGCAATACGGACGAGTGCAATGCGATAAAAAAATCACATAGCACTCGTCCCAATGTTAATCTATGGGGCAGCTCCCAGCTATTCAGGATCCGAGTGAAATCACAGCATGCTGCAATTCTCTGCGTATCTCGGCCGAGAATCGCCAATGAAAGTCTATGGGGGTGAGAAAAAAAAATCGCACAGCACACGGACCATCAGTGTGACGTGCGAGAAATTCTCAGGCATTGGGCAGGTGACAGGAAAGGCTCAGCCATTATTTGCTCATTTTGCAAGTGTGTGAGAAAATCTCACCATACGGATGTCACACGGATGCCAAACGGATCATTGGATGCGAGAAAATCGCATCCTCGCACTGCACACGGATCACTGTTTTGGTAACATTTGTGCGATTCTCGTCCATCAAAAACGGACCTTTTTTTATACGTTGTGTGTGTCCCCGGCCTAAGAGTGACTGATGGGAGAGAAAGAGACGTGAAGTATGATGAGTGAGACACATATGGAGTGTGATGGGGAGATACACATTGAGGCTGTGTGCACACGTTCAGGATTTTTCGCATTTTTTTGCGTTTGTTCGCTATAAAAATTCGATAAAAACAATTTAAAAATGCATACATATGCATCCCATCATTTATAATGCATTCCGCAATTTTTGTGCATATGTTGCGTTTTTTCTGGGGGGAAAACGCATCGCAGTAAAAAACGCAACATGTTCTGCGCATGTCGTGTCTCCTCCTTTGATGTGGGCTCCGGCGCTGAGCCCACATCAAAGTCACGACATGTCGGCTGTTTTGTACAGCTGATACGTGCGCGCAATAGCGGCAGGTGAAATCGCAATTCACCCGCCGCTATTAACCTGTTAAATGCCGCTGTCAAATGCTGACAGCGGCATTTAACCACCGCTTCCAGCCGCGCGGCCAGAAATGGGCGTATCGTCCACCCCCGTCACATGATCAGGGGTTGGCGATGCGTCAGGATGGTAACCATAGAGGTCCTTGAGACCTCTATAGCTACTGATGCCGGCCTGCTGTGAGCGCCTCCCTGTGGTCGGCGCACATAGCAAGCCTGTAATTCAGCTACGGAGCAGCAATCTGATGATCGCTGCTATGTAGCTGAGCCGATCGAGTTGTGCCAGCTTCTAGTTTCCCATGGAGGCTATTGAAGCATGGCAAATGTAAAAAAAAATGTTTTTAAAAATATGAAAAAAAATAAAATAAAAATTAAAGTTTAAATCACCCCCCTTTTGCCCCATCAAAAATAAAACAATAAAAAAATCAAACCTACACATATTTAGTATCGCCGCGTTCAGAATCGCCCAATCTGTCAATAGAAAAAAACATGACTGACATGTGCCCGCAATAGCGGCAGGTGAGATCGCGATTCAACCGTTCCTCTGTATGTGTTTTCCGTCCGGCGGAAACAGCTGTTTTGACGGATCCTGCAAAAAACGGATGAAACGTGTGGCCATCCGGCGCTAATACAACTCAATGAGAAAATAACGGATCCGGTGAAAAAAAACTGATCTGGCAGAAAAAAAAGTAAATTGTGGAAAAAAACGGATCTGGCGTGAAAAAACGGATCCGGCGGAAAAAACTGATCTGGCAGAAAAAAAAAGGAACTTGTGGGAAAAAAACGGATCCGGCGGAAAAAAAACGGATTAGGCGGGAAAAAAAGGATCCGATGGAAAAAAAACTGATCTGGCAGAAAAAAAAGGAAATTGTGGAAAAAACGGATAAGGCGGAAAAAAACGGATAAGGTGGAAAAAAAGGATCCGATGGAAAAAAAACTGATCTGGCAGAAAAAAAAGGAAATTGTGGAAAAAAATGGATCTGGCGGGAAAAAAACGGATCTGGCGGGAAAAAACGGATCAGGCGGGAAAAAAAGGATCCGATGGAAAATAAACTGATCTGGCAGAAAAAAAAGGAAATTGTGGAAAAAAACAGATCAGGCGGGAAAAAAAGGATCCGATGGAAAAAAAAACTGATCTGGCAGAAAAAAAAGGAAATTGTGGAAAAAAACTGATGCGGCGGGAAAAGACGGATCAGGCGGGAAAAAAAGGATCCGATGGAAAAAAACTGATCTGGCAGAGAAAAAAGGAAATTGTGGAAAAAAAACGGATCAGGCGGGAAAAAAAGGATCCGATGGAAAAAAACCTGATCTGGCAGAAAAAAAAGGAAATTGTGGAAAAAACCGGATCCGGCGGGAAAAAACGGATCCGGCGGGAATTAACGGATCCAGCAGGAAAAAATGGATCCGGCGGGAAAAAATGGATCCGGCGGAAAAAAACGGATCCGGCGGAAAAAAACGGATTCTGCAAATGTGCTCGCAGGATGCGTTTTTTTCCCATAAACTTGTATTAGCGACAGATCGTGACGGATGGCCACACGTCGCGTGGTCGCATCCGTCGTGCAACGGATCCGTCGTGTTTTGGCGGACCGTCGGCACGAAAAAACGTTCAAGTGAACTTTTTTTGTCCAGCGCGTCCGCCATTTTCTACCGCGCATGCGCTGCCAAAACTCCGCCCCCTCCTTCTAGACTTCAGAATGGGCAGTGGATGTGTTGAAAAACTGCATCCGCTGCCCACGTCGGGCACAAATTTCACAACGTGCGTCGGTACGACGGCCCGACACATAGCGACGGACTCGTACCGACGCAAGTGTGAAAGAGGCCTTTGTGAGGGTTGAATTAAAAAAAAAAACAAAAAAAAACGCGTGGGCACCCGTGCAATTTTCTGCGCCAGAGGGGGAAAGCCGACGGCCGGGGGCCAATATCTGTAGCCTGCTATGAATATCAGCCCGCAGCTGTCTGTATAGCCTTTACCGGCCATTAAAATAAGGGGACCCCCAAAAAAAAAAATTGCGTGGGGTCCCCCTATATTTTATAGCCAGAAAGGCTACGCAGACAGCTGCAGGCTGATATTCATAGCCTAGAGAGGGGCCATGGATATTGCCCCCCCTTTCCCCCCCCCCCCGGCTACAAATACCAGTCCGCAGCCGCCCCAGAAATGGCGCATCTGTAAGATGTGCCAATTCCGGCACTTAGCCCCTCTCTTCCCACTCCCGTGTAGCGGTGGGATATGGGGTAATGAAGGGTTAATGTCACCTTGCTATTGTAAGGTGACATTAAGCCGGGTTAATAACGGAGAGGCGTCAATAAGACGCCTATCCGTTATTAATCCAATAGTAAGAAAGGGTTAAAAAAACACGCACACATTAGGAAAAAAGTATTTTAATATTCTTCATTTCACTATACTTACCATACTTCAGCGCCTGCAAAAAACATAAAATAATAAACCGTATACTACCTATCCGCCGTAGTCCAATTAATATCGAGTGTCCCACGACGATCTCCCCTATAGAACAGTGACATCGGGTGATGTCACTGCTCTATAGGACCCTCAGTGACACACTGACAGGAGACAATGGCTCCTACAGTGCATCACTGAGAGGTTACCTTAGGACAAGGTCTCACTTTATGGCAATTGCTGCCTGGGAAAATTTCTCATACAGCAATGGCATAAAGTGAGACTAGGGACTTTTTTTTTTTTTACAGCGGCGGAGGAATACAGTTGTGGAAGGATACCCTCCTGCTGTCATTGTGTTCCTGGATCCCCTAGAGAGCAGTCGCATTATCTGATGCTGCTGCTCTCCACGGGAGATCGTCGTGGGACACTCGTGGATTTCTGCGGACAGGGAGTATATTGGTTGTTTGTTTTTTTAATATTTTTTTTTACAGATGACACTGGCTTCGGGGAACAAAGTGACAAGTAATGGTGAGTATGAAATCTATGTTTAATGTACTGTATGTCATGTATGTAATGTATGAATGTATTGTATGTGGCATGTATGTGGCATGTATGTATGGAGTATTTTTTTTTTTCATTCAACACATTAGCCGGATGATGGGACTATTACTGTCCCATAATTGGCTAATGTGTCAATCACTGTCATTGTAGCAGGCATCGTCACGCATCGTCATACACGCATAGAGACCCCCCCACGCCGCAGACCCCCCCACTCCGCACAGAGACCCCCCCACTCCGCATAGAGACCTCCCCACGCCGCACAGAGACTCCCCCACGCCGCAGAGACCCACCACGCCGCACAGAGACCCCCCCACTCCGCACAGAGACCCCCCCCACGACGCAGAGACCTCCCCACGCCGCACAGAGACCCCTCGACGCCGCAGAGACCCCCCCACGCCGCACAGAGACCTCCCCACGCCGCCCAGAGATCCCCCGACGCCGCCCAGAGACCCCCCGACACCGCCCAGAGATCCCCCACGCCGCAGAGAACTCCCAACGCCGCACAGAGACCCCCCCACGCCGCAGAGACCCCCCACGCCGCACAGAGACCCCCCACGCCGCACAGAGCCCCCCACGCCGCACAGAGACCCCCCCACGCCGCAGAGACCCCCCACGCCGCACAGAGACCTCCCCACGCCGCACAGAGACCCCCCACGCCGCACAGAGACCCCCCCATGCCGCACAGAGACCCCCCCACGCCGCACAGAGACCCCCCACGCCGCACAGAGACCCCACCACGCCGCACAGAGACCTCCCCACGCCGCACAGAGACCCCCCCATGCCGCACAGAGACCCCCCCACGCCGCACAGAGACCCCCCCAAGCCGCACAGAGACCTCCCATGCCGCACAGAGACCCCCCCCCACGCCGCACAGAGACCCCCCCACGCCGCACAGAGAGGGAGAGCGACACAGGGGGAGAGTGCAGTTTACCGGAGATCACTGGGACTCTGTGCAAGTGGGGAGGCGGAGACAGAGCAGAGGGAAGCACACGGCAGAGTGTGAGAGCAGAAGATGTCTGCCCAGAACCTGCAGTGCCTGGAGTACAGAGGAGCAGTGAGGGCTGCTTCTCTCCTGTGATAGAGAGTAAGTGGAGCTCAGCACATAGCACAGGGCTCTAATAAAATGGCAGCTAGTCACACCTACAGCAGTGAGTTGTGCAGCCCACAGAGGCGTGCCCAGCTCACTGCTAATGCTGCTGCAATGTTACAGATAGGGTCCGAGCCGGTCTATTATCTCCTATGTCCATGGGGTGCCGTAATCTGACACTGATAGTGACGTGCTACTGCTGCAAAACCAAGATGTCAGCCCCCAGTGCATTCTTTCTACTCATATATCACACGAAATCTGTTTTACATGCATTCAAATCTGGGTTATAACAGCATGTTATGCTACGTTACATTGATTAATTAATGATCTACAAATGCGGTACCTTCCCTTTAATGCACCCCATGATCCTGTTTGCCTTGGCAGCTGCTGCCTGGCACTGGCTGCTCCAGGTAAGTTTATCATTAACTAGGATCCCCAAGTCCTTCTCCCTGTCAGATTTACCCAGTGGTTTCCCGTTCAGTGTGTAATGGTGATATTGATTCCTTCTTCCCATGTGTATAACCTTACATTTATCATTGTTAAACCTCATCTGCCACCTTTCAGCCCAAGTTTCCAACCTATCCAGATCCATCTGTAGCAGAATACTATCTTCTCTTGTATTAACTGCTTTACATAGTTTTGTATCATCTGCAAATATCGATATTTTACTGTGTAAACCTTCTACCAGATCATTAATGAATATGTTGAAGAGAACAGGTCCGGCCCGTGATTACATAATTTTTGCCAGAGGTTGTATAAAGAACACTGCATCAATATATAAATAATAAATAGATCAATGTAAATAAAAATAAATATAAAAGTCCAGCGATAAGGATAACTAAATATTGCAAATTGTGATAAGGTATAAAATCCTATTTTTTGCACAAATAAACATAATACACTGCTCAAAAAAATAAAGAGAACACTAAAATCCCACATCCTAGATATCACTGAATGAAATATACCAGTTGTAAATCTTTATTCATTACATAGTGGAATGTGTTGAGAACAATAAAACCTAAAAATTATCAACGTAAATCACAACTAATATCCCACAGAGGTCTGGAGTTGGAATGATGCTCAAAATCAAAGTGGCAAATGAAGTTACAGGCTGATCCAACTTCAGTGGAAATGCCTCAAGACAAGGAATGATGCTCAGTAGTGTGTGTGTGGCCTCCACGTGCCTGCATGATCTGCCTACAATGCCTGGGCATGCTCCTGATAAGGCGGCAGATGGTCTCCTGAGGGATCTCCTACCAGACCTGGACTAAAGCATCCATCAACTCCTGGAAAGTCTGTGGTGCAACGTGACGTTGGTGGATGGTGCGAGCCATGATGTTCCAGATGTGTTCAATCTGATTCAGGTCTGGGGAATGGGCGGGCCGGTCCATAGCTTTAATGCCTTCATCTTGCAGGAACTGCTGACACGCTCCAGCCACATGAGGTCTGGCATCGTCCTGCATTAGGAATCCAGGGCCAACCGCACCAGCATATGATCTCATAAGGGGTCTGAGGATCTCATCTCAGTAACTAATGGCAGTCAGGCTACCTCTGCTGAGCACATGGAGGGCTGTGTGGCCCTCCAAAGAAATGCCACCCCACACCATTACTGATCCACTGCCAAACTGGTCATGCTGAAGGATGTTGCAGGCAGTGGATCACTCTCCACGGCGTCTCCAGACTCTGTCATATGTGCTCAGTGTGAATCAACTTGCTTTCATCTGTGAAGAGCACAGGGCTCCAGTGGCAAATTTGCCAATCCTGGTGTTCTGTGGCAAATGCCAATCATCATGCACAGTGGGCTGTGAGCACAAACCCCATCTGTGGACGTCGGGCACTCATACCATCCTCATGGAGTCGGTTTCTAACCATTTGTGCAGACACATGCACATTTGTGGCCTGCTGGAGGTCATTTTGCAGGGCTCTGGCAGTGCTCCTCCTGATCCTCCTTGTACAAAGGTTGAGGTAGTGGTCTTGCTGCTGGGTTGTTGCCCTCTTATGGCCTCATCCACTTCTCCTGGTGTACTGGCTTGTCTGCTGGTAGCGCCTCCAGCCTCTGGACACTACACTGACAGACACAGCAAACCTTCTTGCCACAGCTCACATTGATGTGCCATCCTGGATGAGCTGCATAAACTGAGCCAATTCTGTTGTTTAAGTTTTAAGTGTTCCCTTTTTTTGAGCAGTGTGAATAAAAAATATATACTTTATCTGGTCTTTCTTGTTCTTTTAAACTGTTAATTAATAAAAGTCATTTTTATAAATTGTATCTGCCTAATTCTTAAATACATGTTATTGGTTTAAACATTAAGTGAGACCCATTGATTCTATGGCTTTACTTTTCAACGCAGACATCAAAATAGTCAATATGAGCAGGGCTGAGGAGTCGGAGCCCATTTTGGTGGAGTCAGTATAAAATGGACCGATTCCTAAAATATATAATAAATTGGGTACAGTAGTTCAATGCTGTTTGTGGGGAATACTTTTTTCATAAGAATTTGGGAAAGTTATGAAATGTTCTATAAATGTCTGTTCTATTCCTGATCTAAGGTCTAGACTTATAGCCAAGATGAATCTGTGCTGCAGTTTATGTTCATGCCAATTAGTGAAGCCCCTCTACAGATAAGAAGAAAAAATAACACGCACACAGAGAAGGAAAGCTTACATTCATCTCAGAAGTTCTGGCGTGAACAGAAAAGCAGGATTAAGGAAGGTAAGTACTTCTTTAAAAAAATGAATAACTGTATCCTCAATCTCTTCATCTAAATCATTGATAAAGATGTTGAACAATACAGGGCCCAGGACAGAACCCTGTGGTACCCCACTTGAGACATTCTTCCAACTGGATGTGCAGCCATTTACGACCACTCTTTGGGTCCGATCACTAAGCCAGCTATGAATCCACCTAACAGTTGCCTTGTCCATTCCATACTTAGTCATTTTTTTCAGTAAGGATGGTGTGAGATACTTTGTTAAATGCTTTACTGAAGTCAAGATATACTATTTCTACAGCATTTCCGTGATCCACCCAGTCAGTGATTCTGTCATAGAAGAAAATTAAAGGGAGTCTGTCACCCCCAAAATCGTATATGAGCTGCGGCCACCAGCATCAGGGGCTTATCTACAGCATTCTGTAATGCTGTAGATAAGCCCCCGATGTAACCTGAAAGATGAGAAATAAAGGTTATATTATACTCACCCAGGGGTGGTCCCGCTGCGGTCCGGGTCCGATGGGCATCGCGGTCTGGCGCCTCCTATCTTCATACCAGGACATCCTCTTCTTGCCGCGGCTACGGCCCAGGTGTACTTTGTCTGCCCTGTTGAGGGCAGAGCAAAGTACTGCAGTGCGCAGGGCCTCTTTGACCTTTCCCGACACCTGAGCACTGCAGTACTTTTCTCTGCCCTCAACAGGGCAAAGTACGCCTGCGCCAGAGCCACGGCAAGAAGAGGACGTCATTGTATGAAGATAGGCGCTGGACCGCAACGGGACCGCCCCTGGGTGAGTATGATATAACCTTTATTTCTCATCTTTCAGGTTACATCGGGGGCTAATCTACAGCATTACAGAATGCTGTAGATAAGCCCCTGATGCCGGTGGCCGCAGCTCATATACGATTTTGGGGGTGACAGACTCCCTTTAAGTTAGTCTGACATGACTTACTAGTTACAAACCCATGCTCACTGCTTAATCACCTAATTCTTATCGAGGTACTTACATACATGTTGTTTAATAGTTTGTTCAAAGATCTTTCCTGGTATGGAAGTCAGGCTCACCGGCCTATAGTTCACTGGGTCCACCTTCTTCCCCTATTTGAAGATAGGAACAACATTTGCTCTTCTCCAGTCTTCTGGAACTTCTCCTGTTCTCCAATAATTTTCAAAGATTATGGAGAGTGGTTCAAAAACTTCCTTCAGTACTCTGGGATGTAATTCATCTAGACCTGGAGACTTGAATTAATTTATGTAAGATACCGTATATACTCGAGTATAAGCCGACCCGAGTATAAGCCGACCCCCCTAATTTTGCCACAAAAAACTGGGAAAACTTATTGACTCGAGTATAAGCCTAGGGTGGAAATGCAGCATTTACCGGTGAATTTCAAAAATAAAAATAGATCATTATTTCCCCATAGCTGTGCCATACAGTGCTCTGCACCGTTCATATTGCCCCATAGATGCTGCACAGATGCCCCATATAGTGCTGTGTGCCGTTCATATTGCCCCATAGATTCTGCACAGATGCCCCATATAGTGCTGTGTGCCGTTCATACTGCCCCATAGATGCTGCACAGATGCCCCATATAGTGCTGTGTGCCGTTCATACTGCCCCATAGATGCTGCACAGATGCCCCATATAGTGCTGTGTGCCGTTCATACTGCCCCATAGATGCTGCACAGATGCCCCATATAGTGCTGTGTGCCGTTCATACTGCCCCATAGATGCTGCACAGATGCCCCATATAGTGCTGTGTGCCGTTCATACTGCCCCATAGATGCTGCACAGATGCCCCATATAGTGCTGTGTGCCGTTCATACTGCCCCATAGATGCTGCACAGATGCCCCATATAGTGCTGTGTGCCGTTCATACTGCCCCATAGATGCTGCACAGATGCCCCATATAGTGCTGTGTGCCGTTCATACTGCCCCATAGATGCTGCACAGATGCCCCATATAGTGCTGTGTGCCGTTCATACTGCCCCATAGATGCTGCACATATATCTGTGCCATGGCCGCTGCTGCTGCTGCAAAAAAAAAAACACATACTCACCTCTCTTGATTGCAGCTCCCAGCGTCCGGTCCCGGCGCCTCCATCTTCCCGGCGTCTCTGCTCTGACTGATCAGGCAGAGGGCGCCGCGCACACTATACGCGTCATCGCGCCCTCTGCCTGAACAGTCAGAGCGCAGACGCCGGGAACATGGAGGCGCCGGGAAGATGGAGCGGCGCCCGGCGGCTGGAACGTGGACAGGTAAATATAACATACTCACCTAGTCCCAGCGATCCTCGCGCTGTCCCTGCCTTCCTCCCCGTCTTCTGTGCTGCAGCCTCTTCCTGTCAGCGGTCACCGGCACCGCTGATTAGAGAAATTAATAGGCGGCTCCACCCCTACGGGAGGTGGAGCCGCCTATTCATTTCTGTAATGAGCGGTCCCACGTGACCGCTGAAGAGGGGAAGAAGCTGCAGCACAGAAGACGGGGAGGAAGGCAGGGACAGCGCGAGGATCGCTGGGACTAGGTAAGTATACCTCAGCGCCCTCACCCCCTCACCTGCCGACCCCACCGCTACCGTGACTCGAGTATAAGCCGAGAGGGGCACTTTCAGCCCAAAAATTTGGGCTGAAAATCTCGGCTTATACTCGAGTATATACGGTAAGTGTTTCCTCACTATCTTTCTGTTTATAGATATCCTGGATTTGTCTACTCCTTTAATAGGACAGTGAAGATCAGTTGATGTTACATTTCCTTTCTGAGAGAAAACAGATGCAAAATAGGAATTTAAAAGTTTGGCTTCTCAACATCCTTTCTTACCATTTCCATCCTGTAAAAATCCTATAGCATCTTTGACTTTTCTTTTACTTTTGACATATCCCCAAAATCCATTTGTACTGCTTTTGACGTCTCTTGCAAGTCTTAATTCATTGTCAGCTTTAGATAATCTGATTCATTTCTTAATTTTAGCATGTGTTTAAGTTCTGTGTTCATCCATACTGATTTCCTTAAATGCTTTGTATTTTTCCCTCTTTTTGGAATTGTTAACGATTGTGCTTTGAGAATCTCATTTTTCAAGATTTCCCAACCTTCCCAGCCACTAGATCCCTCTGATTCTCTTTCTGAGTCCCTTAAAATCTGCCTTTCTGAAATCTAACCTTGAAGTCTGAGTCTTCACATGTCTTCCTCCTCTAGTTATCCAAAATTCTAAAATAGCTGCCTCCTAGGGTCCCAGTCACTCTTACCTCCTCAACCATTTCATCCCTGTTTATAAGGATTAGATCCAAGGTAGCAGATCCCCTTGTTTTCTCCCCTACCTTTTGGAAGATAAAGTTGTCAGCAAGAGAGAATATGAATTTGCTTGGCCTGTTAGTTTTACCTGAGAGAGATTCCCAACAAATGTCTGGATAGTTGAAATCTCCCATGACCACTATGTCATATTTTTTGGAGAACCTGGTCATTTGATGCATTAAGAGTTCATCCATATCTTCAGCTTGCACAGGCGGCCTGTAATAAATGCCTACAATGGTGTCCTTTCAGTTGTCCTCTCCTTGTATACTTACCCAAACAGTTTCCACAAAAACGCCCAGAAGCTTCAATCTCAATGCAACACCTCCTCCTCGTTTATCAAGTCTGTTTCTTGCAAATAAGTTGTATCCTTCTAGCCTTGTATTCCAATCATGTGTATCGTCCCACCAAGTTTCAGTGATTCTAATGACATAATATTTCTTCTCCTGTGTTAGTAGTTCCAATTCTCCTTGTTTGTTGTCCATGCTTTGAGCATTTGTATAGAAACATTTTAGTTTGTGATTGGTTTCTCTTCCTCCAATATTTTTATTATTAAAATTTTTTATCTTTGTTCTTCCTTTCCACTTCTAATAGCAGAGTTCTCAATAGTATTTGTGAGGTGTATGGCTTTTTCTGGCCTTTTGCTTCCCTTCCCACATAGTTTAAAGCTCTCCTGATGAGTGTAGCAAGGCTACTTCGAAATACATGTTTTCCAGTCTTCGTAAGGTGCACCCCATCCCTAGCAAGAAGTCCATCGTGTAGGTAATTCACTCTGTGATCCAGAAATCCAAATCCTTGCTGATGGAACCATCAATGTAGCCAGTTGTTCACCTGCAGAATCTTATTCCACCTCCTTGCTCCATGGCCATCCACTGGGAGGATGGAAGAGAAGACCAGCTGTGCGCCCAGTTCTTTCACTTTCTTACCTAAGTTTTCAAAGTCAATGCAGGTGGTTTACAGGTCCTTTCTTGCAGTGTCATTTGTCCCCACATGCATTAGCAGGAATGGGTGGTCGTCTGTAGGTCTCCTTTCTGCCAGGCCCTTCATTGGCTTCCTATTGCCAAGAGGCTAACAATGACATACAAAGCCATTCACAATCGGTCTCCTCCATACATCTGTGACATGGTCCCCTGGTACCTACCTACACGCAACCTTCGGTCCCCTCATGATCTCCTTCTCTACTCCTCTCTCATCTCTTCCTCCCACAACCGCATACAAGCCTTCTCCTTTGCTTCCCCTATACTCTGGAACTCTCTAAGCAAACACATCAGGTTCTCGTCTACCACGGAAACCTTCAAAATGAACCTGAAGACCCACCTCTTTCGACAAGCCTACAACCTGCAGCGATCCTCTGTCTACTGAACCGCTGCATGACCAACTCTACCTTCTCCTAGTGTATCCTCACCCATTCCATGTAGATTGTGAGCCCTCGCTGACAGGGTCCTCTCTACTCCTGTACTTGTGTGTTCTTTGTTTTATTCATGTTTATTTTACTTGTCTATATTTGCCCCATTTACTTGTAAAGCGCCATGGAATAAATGGTGCAATAAAAATGTATAATAATAATAATACATTTCTATCCTAAATTATACAGTGCATGATTCCCTATTCTTGGAAGAATTACAATATACCTTACTTTTTTAAAGGACAAAATTATTTTGAGAGCGAATTTATATAATTACAAAATGTCTAAGCATCTTATGAAGTCAGATGTATTTGAGCATTTCACAGTGACTCAGGAAAAAAACATTTTGTGTGTCACTGTATAAGTGACCCAGATGAAAACAAATGCTGTGATGCCAAAATCAGGGCATACTCAGGCAGTGATAAAAATGCTCCTTCGAAAGCTTTCAATCTAAAAAAGACATTTACAATGCTGCCACAAAGAAGTTTACAAAGCTGTGATTGAAAAAGACCACAGCAGCACCAAGAACCCAGAGACCAGCACTTCCTGCCCGGGAAAGGAGGAGGAAAGAGCATCTCAAGCATGAGTTACAAGATATTTTGTAAGTGACAAAGTTACTGTAACAATGACAACAGATGAGTTTAAAAGACAGATCATCAAGCTTGTTGTGAAAGAGAGTGTACCATTATCATTATTTGCATGAACAGCTTTTACAGCTCTTAATGGAGAAATGGCCCACAAACATGGTGTGTCTCTGGAAAGAGAAGGTATTAGAAAATGAGTGATTGAAGAAGTCCTTAACCAAAAGGAAAATTTTAAAAAGACTTGAGACGCTTTGTGTTTCTTAAAATGGATGCCTGCACACGTCACAGAGTGAACTATTTTGCTATCAACGTTCGATAGGTTGATGACAACAAAAAAATTGTTACCAAAATGCTGGCAGTAAAAGATATTAAAGCTCATCACAGCAGCCAGTTTCTCTAGACCTTAGTGGAGAAAGGTCTGCAAGATTATCAACTCAAAAAAGAACAGGTTCTTGCTATTGTAACTGATAATGCTTC
Organism: Ranitomeya imitator; assembly: GCF_032444005.1. NCBI lineage: Eukaryota > Metazoa > Chordata > Amphibia > Anura > Dendrobatidae > Ranitomeya > Ranitomeya imitator. Next base: position 235,424,253 of record NC_091286.1, on the reverse strand, counting down.
AAACATGATAAGTACAATTAAACTGATTAATGAGAATAATGAAAGTTAACAGCAGCTAGAAGAACATTTCACTTTCAGTATGTTGGAGATGGAAGGCCACAGTCCTGTTCCCATAACAGAGTAACAGATATTACTACAGAAGAACAGCAAAATTATTATTTACAATTAGATGATATTGTTAAAGCTGCTTCACACCTCTTTCCTATTCATCACATGGGCTGTGTTGTGTACACGCTGCAGCTGGCAATAAGAGATAGTGTGAAAGAGGGACATGCTGGAACTCCGATTAGCAAAGTGAGGAAATTGGCTATTGCTGATTGATTCCATCTTGAAGAGACGTGCTGGAAAAGGTGCAATTGTGGATCAAGCCACTTGGTGGGGCAGCACCTATTTAATGATTGAGCGATTGCTTGAGCTGAAACCCTTCCTTGTAGATACGACCAACCCTCAGGTAACTCTACATGAAGGTCAATGGACACAGGTGGCTGATTTTAAGGCATTGCTTCATTACCCATTTACTAAAAAGTTACAAGCTGAGGATTTAACTCCTGGCATCTTTATGAAGGAGTGGAAAAACTTGTTGTTTTGCCTGTCCCAAAGAGGAGGTTTAATCGCAGATGGCATTGCTGCTTCAATGAAACGGAGAGAGACACTGCTATTAGAAAATAAAACTCTTCTGGCAGCTATTTATGTGGACCCGAGTCATCGTATATTGCTGGATGATTAACAGCTTACTAAAGGAAAATAAGCTCTGATTGAGGTAGCAGTTAGGATGAGTGGGATACAGGATGGCCAAGAGCAAGAGGACTCGGGTGCTGCCAGTGCTGCTGCTGCAGTTTATTCATCCTCATCAGAAGAGGAGTTTAATTTCAAAAAGTATTTGGAAGACATGGACCAGGCAAAGCATTGCCGCAGGGAAAAAGATTCCATTCCCATAGAAAACAGATTGACCATATTTCAGCAAAATTTGTGCATGAGGCAATTCCTTTATACCCTGAAATTGTTAGAGATGTCGCCCATGTGGTTACTGCTTTGCCACCAACCCAAGTTAGTGTAGAAAGGTTGTTCTCTAGCCTTAAAATAATTACCGTATTTTCCGGGGTATAAGACAACTTTTTAACCCCTGAAAATCATCTCAAAAGTCGGGGGTCGTCTTATACGCCGGGTACGGCGTGTGCAGGGAGCGGTCCTGTATGTTCACAGGATCTGGAGGAGAGGAGACTCTCCTTCAGGCCCTGGGATCCATATTCATGTAAAAAAAAGAATAAAAAAAAAAAATATGGGATATACTTACCCTCCGATGGCCCGCAGCTCTCAGCGGTGCAAGCGGCGGCCTCCGTTCCTAAGGATGCAATGAGAGAAAGACCTTCGATGACATCGTGGTCGCATGACCGTGACGTCATTGAAGGTCCTTCGCTCATTGCATCCTTAGGAACGGAGGCCGCCGCTTGCACTGCTGAGAGCTATGGGCCGTCGGAGGTTAAGTATATCCCATATTTTTTATTTTCATTCTTTTTTTTACATGAATATGGATCCCAGGGCCTGAAGGAGAGTCTCTTCTCGTCCAGGTCCTGGGAACCATCCACACCGCACACGCCGTATAAGATGACTGGGAGTATAACATGACCCCCGTCTTATACGGCGAGTATATCCCAAACTCCATATTTTATATGGAAAAGTTGGGGGTCGTCTTATACGCCCAGTCATCTTATACACCAGAAAATACGGTAGGTCAGATTTGAGGTAATCTATGAAGGAGGAGCTGATGAAGTCGATACTATTTCTCAGAACAAATTCATAGACTGTACAAATGTTATTCAGTACGTTTTTGTTGAAAACTGTTTTTTTTCCACTTACTGCATAGTTTATAATTTGCAAATATGCAATAGTTTTTTTTGCTCTAAAGTTGTATTCCAATAAATATATTTTATGTTCTATCTAAATGGCTTGATTATTGTATCATAATAATGATTAAAAGCCTGATGTTACCATTTTACTACTGTAAATTTATCACTTAAACTTAAACATGAGCCATATATGAGGGAGTCGGTGTCATGGAAATTGAGGAGTTGGAGGTTTGGCTTACCGACGCCACAGCCCTGAATATAAGCAGTTTGGGAAATCAATTTGTTAACTAGCATAAGAAAAATTAACGTCTCAAGGTTAGCTACATCAATTTTAAAATGGTGAAAAAAAGGATGCCTTTCCTCTCAATGTCTCCAGCACATCATTATGCTCATTAATAGAAAATTAAACATGGACAGACCAGTCTCTGCAGTATTTAGGGGTTCAACTGACTTCTAGTTATATATCATTTCAACATAACTAATCTCAGTTAAGTAATGCAAACGGTTACTTAATAGATGGTACAGTCTGCCACTAACCGTTTGGGAGAATCTCCAGTCAAAATGATTATACTTCCTAAGTATATACATATTTGAAACTTTACCCCTTCATATTCTCTATAAAGAGTTAAGAAGCTTGCAGTCATCTATTCTTCAATTCATCTGGACATATAAAAGGCATAGCTACAAGAATCAAATTCTATTAACGAGTAAAATGAGGGGTGGGCTAGGTATAACCAACGTCTTCAAATACTAATGGACAACTCAATTACGCCACATTCCAGCTTAGTCCACTCTTAAGAGCATTTTCTAGAAGGGAAGAAAATTGAAAATCTGTGGCTAGCTCCAATCCATCCAAATTCTTACCTTTGGATGACTGTTTCAAATAAGCTGGATTCTCACATGTTGGGACCAATCGTTTTTACTAAAATGATTTGGGACACATTCCCAAAAAAATTTCGACTAACGTCTGAGCATTACCCTATGACCTAACTCCTATTTAATCCTGCAATACCTGATTGTTTGAATGGTTGTTTCACAAGACCGTGGTTTAATCAGCAACTTTTTCATTTTGCAGACAGTTGATATGCATTCTAGGGTTTTACTACCTTGTGATACATTACAATCTCGCTTCAACGTACCCTTAAGGTACTGTCACACTAGACGATATCGCTAGCGATCCGTGACGTTGCAGCGTCCTCGCTAGCGATATCGTCCAGTGTGACAGGCAGCAGCGATCAGGCCCCTGCTGGGAGATCGCTGGTCGGGGAAGAAAGTCCAGAACTTTATTTCGTCGCTGGACTCCCCGTAGACATCGCTGAATCGGCGTGTGTGACACCGATTCAGCGATGTCTTCACTGGTAACCAGGGTAAACATCGGGTAACTAAGCGCAGGGCCGCGCTTAGTAACCCGATGTTTACCCTGGTTACCAGCGTAAAAAAACAAACAGTACATACTTACATTCAGCTGTCTGTCCCTTGCCGTCTGGTTCCTGCACTGACTGCTGGCCGTAAAGTGAAAGCAGAGCACAGCCACAGCGGTGAGTCACCGCTGTGTGACTCACCGCTTTGCTGTGCTTTCACTTTCACTTTACGGCCAGCAGTGAGTGCAGGAACCAGACGGCAAGGGACAGACAGCTGAATGTAAGTATGTACTGTTTGTTTTTTTACGCTGGTAACCAGGGTAAACATCGGGTTACTAAGCGCGGCCCTGCGCTTAGTTACCCGATGTTTACCCTGGTTACCGGGGACCTCGGGATCGTTGGTCGCTGGAGAGCTGTCTGTGTGACAGCTCTCCAGCGACCAAACAGCGACGCTGCAGCGATCCGGATCGTTGTCGGTATCGCTGCAGCGTCGCTAAGTGTGACAGTACCTTTAAACTCTTATGATCACTAAATGCAAATCAGGCACCATACAGTATGTGCTCACATCTCTTCCCTTAAAGTCTTTCAAAATACCCACTTTAAAAATTATGCAGAGCTGGTGTTTCAACTAAAAAATTAATAGCATATATTTATAGGATATTACTTAAACCCCTATGTAGATGATCACCCGAAACACTCATACATGAGCAAATGAGAAAGCTTTCTGGGGGAATCTCTCTCGCCTAGTACTTGGCAAGGAATATGGAGGAGAGCGACTAAGACTTCCACATACTTCACCGATAGGGAAATCGATATAAGCTACTTATGTATTGGAATCATGCTCCTTCTCCATTACATAAACTTAATCCTAATATTCCCAACTGCTGCTGTAGATGCAGCAGCTCTAAGGGGGATCAATATACGATAGGCAAGTACGGCACTCCAAAGTCTGGAGGGTACTCAGATATAGTCCAATCATGTAGGTTATATAGAAAAATATCCGCACTTTGAGGGGGATTTACCTCAGTTATTCTGATCTTGTACAAATCCTGATCCTGACTACTTTTATGTTAAATGACCTATGCTGCTAGATGTCTGATGGTGTGTAAGTGGAGATTCACTTTAACTCCATCAAATACCGAGTTAGGCTTGTTTCACATTTGCATTTAAAAACACAGCGTTTTAAACGCAAACGCAGGTGGTGAAAAAAACGCATGTAAACGCTAAGTTTTTTTAGACGCATGTGGTAAAAAAACGCGGCGTTTTGACGCGTTTACATGCGTTTTTTCCTGCGTTTGCATTTTTGAAACGCATGATGAGAAGTGTGTGACAGCTGCCAATCATCAAAATCAACTAGAAAACCCACTATAAACAGAAATAGCTAGGGTTAGGATCCCTTGGGTTAGGGTTAGGATTCCTAGGGTTAGGGTCCCTAGGGTTACGGTTAGGATCCCTAGGGTTAGGGTTTGGGTTAGGATCCCTAGGGTTAGGGTTTGGGTTAGGATCCCTAGGGTTAGGGTTAGGATCCCTAGGGTTAGGATCCCTAGGGTTAGGGTTAAGGTTGGGGGGTGGCTTATCAGTGTGTATTCTTGTGTTTTTCTATTAAAACGCATGTGTTTAAAAACGCAAGCAAACGCATGTGCTTAAAAACGCATGCTTTTACATAGACAGCAATAAGTTTTTTTGCCACAAAAAAACACATGCTTTTTTTGCGGCAAAAAAAAGCCTCTAGAAATTACTAAATGTTGCATTTCCGCAACAAAACGCAAGCATAGAAACGACGCATGCGTCGTCAAAACGCATGCAAAAAAACGCATGCGTTTTTAATGTTAAGTATAGAAAAAAAAACATGTTTTTTTTGCGCTAAAACGCAGCGGCAAAAAACGCAAATGTGAAACCAGCCTTACACATGTGTATATAGGATGTACAAAGCATGGAATATCTCACAGTCCTTTTAAATAAAGCAATCGAGCTCTTTGAGGTGGTCTGGGCCCCCTAGGATACATATTTGGTACAAAGAAACTTTTAATGAACATGAAAGTAGATTATGTAGTAGGTGTCAAACTAGAATTGCTCTTCAACTCTTCACACCACTTTCTTCCTTCTGTGTCACTGTCCTGCCCGGTTATCTAAGATGTGAACTCTTCAGTGTTCAGTCTGCTCATCGTTACTGATTATTAGAGTCAAACTATGCAATATTGTTTGCTAATAATTTGAATTATATGATGTCATTCTTTAATTTTATTTTTGGAAACCTTTTATAAAAATTCAGTTATATAGAAAAAGAAGCAGAAATGGAAAAATTTCTTATTTCTTTCATACAGGAAAGAAATATATCTTGGTACCGTGTTAGCCAGTAGAAGAGACATATGTAGTCTCGAAAGCTTGCAATTTGTTACCATCTTTTCAGTTAGCCATTAAACCACTGAGGACTCAATTCTAAATTTTTTATTTCTTTCAAACATTTATTCAATTAAAATAATGTCACTACTAAATGGAGAGAGAGAATGGGGAGAGCGAAGGGAGAGAGAGAACTAAGCAAAGGAAAAGTGGTACAAATCAGAAGTGGTGAAAGTATCTAGAGCAGTTGTGTAGGATCTGTGTTTCAACGCTGACCACAAAACTAGCTCCAAAAGCCCTCAGGTTTTAGCAAAAGTATTATAGCAAAGACCAAACAGTAATTAGCATTGTATACGGAGCATCACGCAATGGGTTGGCAGGGAAGAACAATGAAGTACATAATATGATCTACTCCCATAATTAAATTTCAAGCAAATATAAGAGAAAACAAATACACCAGCTTAAAAGACATTACGGTATACACTTTTTTTTCAAAAATTTGCACTTTAAGATCAAACTTAAAAGTTGGTTTAGATTAACCCCTTCACGACATGCGCCGTACTAGTACTGCGCATGCCGTGAATCCCACTTTGATGTGGGCTCCGGCGGTGAGCCCACATCAAAGTCGCGACATGTCAGCTGTTTTGTACAGCTGACATGTGCGCGCAATAGCGGCGGGTGAAATCGCTATTCACCCGCCGCTATTAACCTGTTAAATGCCGCTGTCAAACACAGACAGCAGCATTTAACTACCGCATCCGGCCGGGCGGCCGGATATGACGTCATCGCCGACCCCCGTCACATGATCGGGGGTCGGCGATGCATCAGGAAGGTAACCATAGAGGTCCTTAAGACCTCTATGGTTACTGATGCAGGCCTGCTGTGAGCGCCCCCCTGTGGTCGGCGCTCACAGCACACCTGCATTTCAGCTACATAGCAGCGATCTGATGATCGCTGCTATGTAGCAGAGCCGATCAGGCTATGCCAGCTTCTAGCCTCCCATGGAGGCTATTGAAGCATGGCACAAGTAAAAAAAAAATGTTTTTAAAAATATGAAAAAAATATAAAAAATATAAAAGTTTAAATCACCCCCCTTTCGCCCCATCCTAAATAAAACAATAAAAAAAAAAAAATCAAATCTACACATATTTGGTATCGCCGTGTTCAGAATTGCCCGATCTATCAATTAAAAAAAAGCATTAACCTGATCGCTAAACGGCGTAGCGAGAAAAAAATCCGAAACGCCAGAATTACGTTTTTTGGTCGCCGCGACATTGCATTAAAATGCAATAACGGGCGATCAAAAGAACGTATCTGCGCAAAAATGGTATCATTAAAAACATCAGCTCGGCACGCAAAAAATAAGCCCCCACCCGACCTCAGATCACGAAAAATGGAGACGCTAAGGGTTTTGGAAAATGGCACTTTTTTTTTTTTTTTTTTTTAAGCAAAGTTTGGAATTTTTTTTCACTACTTAGATAAAAAATAACCTAGTCATGTTAGGTGTCTATGAACTCATAATGACCTAGAGAATCATAATGGCAGGTTAGTTTTAGCATTTAGTGAACCTAGCAAAAAAGCCAAACAAAAAACAAGTGTGGGATTGCACTTTTTTTGCAATTTCACCGCACTTGGAATTTTTTTCCCGCTTTCTAGTAAAAGACATGGTAAAACCAATGGTGTCGTTCAAAAGTACAACTTGTCCCGCAAAAAATAAGCCCTCACATGACCATATTGACAGAAAAATAAAAAAGTTATGGCTCAGGGAAGGAGGGAAGTGAAAAACGAAAACGCAAAAATGAAAAAGGGCCGCGACTTGAAGGGGTTAAGCAGATGAAATGTTACATACACTGCATATCCCACAGCATTCCCTGTATACAGTCATGGCCAAAAGTATTGACACCCCTGCAATTCTGTCAGATAATACTAATTTTCTTCCTGAAAATTATTGCAAACACAAATTATTTGGTATTATTATCTTCATTTAATTTGTCTTAAATGAAAAAAAAACACAAAAAGAATTGTCCTAAAGCCAAATTGGATATAATTCCACACCAAACATAAAAAGGGGGTGGACAAAAGTATTGACACTGTTCGAAAAATCATGTGATGCTTCTCTAATTTGTGTAATTAACAGCACCTGTAACTTACCTGTGGCACCTAAAAGGTGTTAGTAATAACTAAATCACACTTGCAGCCAGTTGACATGGATTAAAGTTGACTCAACCTCTGTCCTGTGTCCTTGTGTGTACCACATTGAGCATGGAGAAAAGAAAGAAGACCAAAGAACTGTCTGAGGACTTGAGAAACCAAATTGTGAGGAAGCATGAGCAATCTCAAGGCTACAAGTCCATCTCCAAAGATCTGAATGTTCCTGTGTCTACCGTGCGCAGTGTCATCAAGAAGTTTAAAGCCCATGGCACTGTGGCAAACCTCCCTAGATGTGGACAGAAAAGAAAAATTGACAAGAGATTTCAACGCAAGATTGTGCGGATTTTGGATAAAGAACCTCGACTAACATCCAAACAAGTTCAAGCTGCCCTGCAGTCCGAGGGTACAACAGTGTCAACCCGTACTATCCGTCGGCGTCTGAATGAAAAGGGACTGTATGGTAGGAGACCCAGGAAGACCCCACTTCGTTCCCCGAGACATAAAGAAAGCCAGGCTGGAGTTTGCCAAAACTTACCTGAAAAAGCCTAAAACGTTTTGGAAGAATGTTCTCTGGTCAGATGAGACAGAAGTAGAGCTTTTTGGGCAAAGGCATCAACATAGAGTTTACAGGAGAAAAAAAAGAGGCATTCAAAGAAAAGAACACGGTCCCTACAGTCAAACATGGCGGAGGTTCCCTGATGTTTTGGGGTTGCTTTGCTGCCTCTGGCACTGGACAGCTTGACCGTGTGCATGGCATTATGAAGTCTGAAGACTACCAACAAATTTTGCAGCATAATGTAGGGCCCAGTGTGAGAAAGCTGGGTCTCCCTCAGAGGTCATGGGTCTTCCAGCAGGACAATGACCCAAAACACACTTCGCAAAACACTAGAAAATGGTTTGAGAGAAAGCACTGGAGACTTCTAAGGTGGCCAGCAATGAGTCCAGACCTGAATCCCATAGAACACCTGTGGAGAGATCTAAAAATGGCAGTTTGGAGAAGGCACCCTTCAAATATCAGGGACCTGGAGCAGTTTGCCGAAGAAGAATGATCTAAAATTCCAGCAGAGCATTGTAAGAATCTCACTGATGGTTACCGGAAGCAGTTGGTCGAAGTTATTTTGGCTAAAGGTTGTGCAATACTTTTGTCTGGCCCATTTTTGGAGTTTTGTGTGAAATGATCAATGTTTTGCTTTTTGCTTCATTCTCTTTTGTGTTTTTTCATTTAAGACAAATTAAATGAAGATAATAATACCAAATAATTTGTGTTTGCAATCATTTTCAGGAAGAAACTGAGTATTATCTGACAGAATTGCAGGGGTGTCAATACTTTTGGCCATGACTGTACAACGTGATCAAAAATTAGGAGAAATCTCTTCTCATTGGAGATTTCAGCAAAACAATCTACACTCTAACAAATGTTTTTTTCTTGATTATATGCAACTTACACAGCATTCACTCATCCATGTATCACATTCAGAGTATGGAAATCAAGCTAGCAAAGTTATCAACGAAGAAAAATAGCCAGGAACATTAAAATAAATCCCCAAAATTTGTATAACTACAACAATGCCCAAATTAAAAAAAATAATGGTATCAGTCCCTTAAAAGATAAGATAATTATAGAGGACAAAGAGAAGGCTGATATATTAAACATACACTTTACATCAGTGTTCATCAATGAACTGTCTGTTCCAGTGATCTTTCAACAAGGCAAAAATCAAAGTTCACCATCTGATAAAACTAGTTTAACATAACGAAGCCTGCATCTGAGCATATTAAACATTGCCAAATCTCCAGGCCCAGATGGCATTCATCTCCTGATATTGAGGGAATTGAGATCAGTAATTGACAGACCACTGTATCTCATATTATTAGACTCTCTTGTAACAGGGTTGGTGCCACATGATTGGAAAATGGCTGATGTGGTACCAATATTTAAGAAAGGTAACAAGGTGGATCAAAGGCAACTACCGCCAGGTAAGTCCGACATCAGTAGTGTGCAAAGTTTTTGAGTGCATCATAAGAGATGAACTGCAGAAATATATTGCAGAGAATAATATAATAAATGACAACCAGCACGGATTCATGAAGATAAGTCATGTCTAACATTTTCGGTTCCTATGAGAAGGCAAGTGCAAACCTGGATGTTTTGCAGCTGATATGATTTATCTGGACTTTGCAAAGGCATTTAATATTGTACCACATAATAGTCTTATACTGCATCTTCAGAAGCTGGGACTTGGGGAAACTATATGGAGACGGGTAAGGAATTGGCTACATGACAGTAACCAAAGTTGTAGTAAATGTTACATTCTCTTAATGGGAGATAATCAGCAGTGGGGTACTGCAGCGATCTGTACAAGAACAGATTCTTTTTAACCTCTTTACTAATGACTTTGCAGATGTGATTAAGTGTAAAGTGTCAATCTTTTCTGATGACACCAAACTATGTAGGATACTAAAATATGACCTTGACATTACAATATTGCAAAACGATCTGAATAAGATGACTGAATGGGAAAACACCTCGCAAATGAGGTTTCATGTAGGTAAGTGTAGAGTAATGCGTCTAGGATGGAGTAATCCTATTGCTGCATATACATTAAATGGGACTACAGAACAGGAGAAGGGCTTGGGTATCCTGGTTACCAGATGAGCAGCAACAGTACTCAATGTCAAGAAGCAGCCGCAAAAGCAAACAACATTTTAGGGTGCATAAGAGGGATAAATTCTGGTAATCTCAACGTATTGTTACCCCTTTATAAATCACAGGTGAGGCCACATCTAGAATAAGGGATCCAGTTTTGGGCTCCACATTTTAACAAGGATATTCAGAATTTAGAGTCAGTTCAAAGGCGGACGGACAACTAGATTATTACAAGTGAAGGAAGGCCTCCATATTATGAGAGGTTGGACAAGTTGGGCTTAGGAAAAAAAAGGTCTCAGAGGAGATCTCATTTTCATGTATACATATATTATGTGGTTGGTACAACAGACTGGAATATGACTTATTTCTTCCAAAGACCATACTAAAGACCAGGGGGCACTTATTACTGGTGGAAGAAAGACGATTCCGGCAGCTAAATGGGAAAAGGTTCTTTACAGTTAGAGCAGTCAGACTGTAGAATGCCCTACCGCAAGAGGTAGCAATGGCAGACACAATAAAAGCCTTTAAAAAAGGGCTGGACGATTTCACATAACATTAGGGGCTATAGTTAAATTAGTGAAAAAATGTACAATTGGTGGAGAAAAGTTGAACGTGATGGACCTAGGCCTTTTTTCAACCTATGTAATTATGCAACACACAGACTTTCCAAGGGTCTCCTAACCTGAACTTGGAAGCCTCCTATAAGTCTATGAGACTATTGAGTTTAGGTCGGGAGACCCGCAGCTGATCTGTGAATCACTGACAGGGGTACAAGGATATGTGCTTGTGGCCTTAGCAGGCAAGATTAAACTAGGGACACCGATGACTAAGTACCATGAACAAAAAATTAAGGTTCCACTGCTTCAAAGTGGGAGCAACTTAGGCTACTTTCACACTAGTGTCGTTAGGCAATGCGTCATTTTGGAGAAATAACGCATCCTGCAAAGTTGCCCGCAGGATGCGTTTTTTTCTCCTTAGACTAGCATTAGCCGACGCATTGCGACGTATGGCCACACGTCGCATCCATCGTTCGATGGATGCGTTGTGTTTTGGCGCACCGTCGGCACAAAAAAAGTTACATGTAACGGTTTTGTGCATCGAGTCCGCCATTTCCGACTGCGCATGCGCGGCCGGAACTCCGCCCCCTCCTCCCCGGACCTTACAATGGGGCAGCGGATGCGTTGTAAAACTGCATCCGCTGCCCCGTTGTTCATTATTTTCGCAGTTTGCGTCGGTACGTCGGGCCGACGCATGGCGACGGCCCCATCCTGACGCTAGTGTGAAAGTAGCCTGAAACTCACAAACAGCTGTGTGTGATTTATAATTATCTAATGAGCAATTCTTCTAAAATTGTCGGGTGGGATATACAGTACAGTGAGGACGGAAAGTATTCAGACCCCTTTAGATTTTTCACTCTGTTTCATTGCAGCCATTTGGTAAATTCAAAAAAGTTCATTTTTTCACATTAATGTATACTCTGCACCCTATCTTGAATGATAAAAAAAACAGAAATATAGAAATTTTTGCAAATTAGATAAAAAAAAGAAAAACTGAAATATCGCATGGTCAAATATTCAGACCCTTTAATCAGTTACTCATATTTTAGTCACATGCTGTCCATTTCCTTGTGATCCTCCTTGAGATGGTTCTACTCCTTCATTGGAGTCCAGCTGTGTTTAATTAAACTGATAGGCATTGATTTGGAAAGTCCATACAAGACCTCACAGTTCTCAGTGCATGTCAGACCAAATGAGAATCATGAGGAAATGGCCAAGCAGCTCAATGACAGAATTGTGGCAAGGCACAGATCTGGCGAAGGTTACAACAGAATTTCGGCAGTACTCAAGGTTCATGAGAGCACAGAGGCCTCCACAATCCTTAAATGGAATTAGTTTCGGACCACCATAAGTCTTCTTAGACCAGGCTGTCCAGCCAAACTGAGCAATTGTGCGGGAAGAACCTTGGTGAGAGAGGTAAATAAGAACCCCAAGACAACTGTGGCTGAGCTCCAGAGATGCAGCAGGGAGATGAGAGAAAATTCCATGAAGTTCACTGCAGCCCTCCACCAGTCGGGCCTTTATAGCAGAGTGGCCCGACGGAAGCCTCTCCTCAGTGCGAGACATATGAAAGCCCGCATTGTTTGCTAAAAAACAGATGAAGGACTCCCAGACTATGAGAAATAAGATTATCTGGTTTGATGAGACAAAGAAAGACCTTTTTGGTGATAATTCTAAGCAGTATGTGTGGAGAAAACCAGGCACTGCTCATCACCTGCCCAATACAATTTCAACAGTAAAACATGGTGGTGGCAGCATCATGCTATGGTGGTGTTTTCAGCTGCAGGGACAGGACAACTGGTTGTCATTGAAGGAAACATGAATGTGGTCAAGTACAGAGATATCCTGGTTGAAAACCTCTTCCAGAGTGCTCTGGACCTCAGACTTTGATGAAGGATTACCTTCCAACAAGACAATGACCCTAAGCATACAGCTAAAATAACAAAAGAGTGGCATCAGAACAACTCTGTGACCATTCTTGACTGGCCCAGCCATAGCATTGATCTAAACCTAATTGAGCATCTCTGGAGAGATATGAAAATGGCTGTCCACCAACGTTCACCATCCAACCTGACGAAACTGGAGAGTATCTGCAAGGAAGATTGGCAGAGGATCCCCGCATGTGCCCGCACACTATGTCCCAGAAGTATTTCGCTGTGTTCTGGGACATAGTGCGCAGGCTCATGCGCAGTAATGCTTTTCAGCTTTGCGCGCATACTGCACGCGCGAACTATGGAGGACAAGTACTCTAATTCTCGAACATATTGCGAACAACAGGTACTGATGGGGTGGAGAAATGAAGACGAAACGCCGCCCATCGGACCAGAAAAAAAGCATTTACATATCCCGCCAATTTGAGGTGACCGGTTCCCTTTAAAGATGTAATGAAAGCTCCTAAACTAGAACCTAACAATAATGAAGCTGATCTAGCCAATAATTCATTTAAAAAAATCATAAGTTTTCTCTTCTATACAATTATATACGATGATTGCTTTCAGGACTGACTTTATTTACATTCTTAACTAACTCTTACATAAACTCTGACACACAGCCCAAATATTCCTGTAAGAGGTTCAGCAGTAGTCAGTGGCATATAGTATATATGTGGTAAGGGTGCGATGATAAAAATGACAGTTCAGTTAGGGAACATAAAAGGCAGTGTGTAGGTTTCTTTAACAGGAAACTCATCAAGAATCTTAGTCTAAATACATTTCTATACAAAATTAGTGACACAGGTTTTTTGTAAAACTAATACAAGATCATACTTTGCAATGCTTCTTACAGCATGCTCTACAGTAAAACACAAAAATGTTTAATATTTTAACCAACAACCTACCGTAATAGTCATTATTTTAAATTGACAAGTAATCATACTTTTAATGACTGATAAAAAGGATATAAATATAGTGAAATCATTTTGATGTAAACACTTGAATAAACAAGTCAATTACTACTGGTAGATCATCATTTACTGACCTACATGAACGACAACTTTTTACTAATGCAATAAATTAGGAGTCTGTATATTGTCATTATTTAAAAAGAAAACAATTGTACATCTAAAATTCAGCTGGTGGACAAGCATAACGGAAAAAAATCTATGACCATTTTTCATGCACCCTATTAACCTCTTTGTGGATAAATAGGTAACACAAAAAAGTGGTAATTGAGAAACTTCTATCTAGTGGAATCAGAAAAAAAAAAATGAATGGAGAGTAAGTAACTTTTTATGCCGTGCCATCGAAACTGATCCTTGGCGTACCCATTCTCCAATACAAAAGAACTTTCATCTACATTTTTTTACATGAGATTACATGCAGCCAAGTTAAGTATCAAATATTCATATATGGATTCTTCCAGCATCTACGTAGAGATATGATCAACTATAAGAGGGTTCTAAACAGCCTTTATTTTAACACGGCTGCACAATTGAAGATATATGTCAACTTTGAACTCCTGTTTCCAATTTAGAAGCAATTTGGACCCCACTAGTGATGAGCAAACGTGCCCGGATAATTTGTTATCTGAGCATGCTTGTGTGCTAACTGAGTGTCTTCGTTGAGCTCACAAAATATGTTCGAGTCCCCATGTCTGCAAGTCTTGTAACAGGTCCTGCATGTGTTGCGGCTTTCTAACAGCTGCGAGACATACAGCCGCAGGGACATTTTCCGACCACGCAGAAAACACTCTGTTAGCACACGTATGCAAACTGCCTCTTCAGAGAGAAAGACTTGAACTCTATAGGGCCACCAGTTGCAAGTAGCGATCCTACAAGTCACAATCAACCCTTTAACAAACCTTGCAATATGACTTAGGATAAAAGCCAAATCAGTATCTAATTTCGCAGTCACGAGCATGTTCGGATAACACCTTATCCAAGCACCTTCGCTCATGACTAACCCCCCACCCTCATAGTGCACCTTTAAATTTGAAAGTTCTGTAGCCTAACATATATGGGTGCAAAAAGCATTTTAAGGGATGCACATTGATGCTTTCCCATTTTTCAATCAGAAAACAAAAAGAGGCCACATAATGACCTACAATCGACTGTGGGTTCACATTTAGCAACCCATGTTACCTCGTGGTTCAGATTTTCCACAGTATATTTCCAATTTGGGTGCGTGAGCCCTTTGAGTGAATAATCGGTTACAAAAGGGTGCCTGAAGTTACAAACTCTACTGATCATTTTCAGTAAATTGTATGTAAAAATAATCAACAATACACTAAGTTTTCAAAAAGTATCTGCAATGTAAAATTCCCCTCCTATTACAAGAACAATGGCCAGCTGTAGCAAGTCTAGAAGTTTCTAAATGTCTCATCTCTCTTAGCTTGTGAGAGGCTTGTGGAGTGAAATCAACCAAATAAACATCCCAGCATGTACAAGAAGACTGAAAGTTCTCACTGGAAGACATTTTCCAGCAAACTGATGTTCAACATGGAAAATATTCATCTTATATCATTTGCATCTGAGGTGTAGCCACAACACACTATGTGTAAATCTTGCCCCAATTTACTTCTTGAATTGATGCTCTATAAAATTGCAGGACACTACTGACGGGAAACTCTTGACATAAGCAATGTCTATAACCACAAAAAAAGAAAAAAAAAGAGTTAGGACCTCAAAATCCAACTGAATTTAGGAGGCACAAGCATCAAGTGAGAAACTAAATTGTTGAGAAAGCATCTCCACCACATTTCTTATACTGTGTGGCAAACAGGTTTCCATCTTATACTTATATGTACAAAAATAAATACAAGCAACTTTTTCAGGAACGAAGAAAGGAAATGGTCTTGCAAGTCTTGTAAGCCATCCAGGCATCTGAAACCGGCAAAACCAGTTCTGAAACTTGAAACATATGGAAAAAGTCCAAGATTTTCTTGAATATTAAATATATAATTTAAGGAATCTAGAATTTCTTTACCTTCTATACATAAAAATAAAAAATAGAAATATTTAACCACATTAGGCTGGTTTCACACTTGCGTTTTAAAACGCGTTTTAAACGCAAACGCATTTGGTGCAAAAACGCGTTTAAACGCAGCGTTTTTTACGCGCATGCATTTTTGCGTTTAAACGCATTTTGACGCGTTTAAACACGTTTTTTCCTGCGTTTGCGTTTTTGAAATGCATGATGAGAAGTGTGTGACAGCTGCCAATCATCAAAATCAACTAGAAAACCCACTATAAACATAAATACCTAGGGTTAGGGTTAGGATCCCTAGTAACCCTAGGGGTCCTAACCCTAACCCTAACACAAACCCCAACCCTAGGGATCCTAACCCTAACACAAACCCTAACCCTAGGGATCCTAGCCCTAACCCTAACACAAACCCTAACCCTAAGGATCCTAACCCTAACACAAACTCTAACCCTAACCCTAAAACACAAACTCTAACCCTAACCCAAACTTTAACCCAAACTGTAAAACAAACTCTAACACAAACCCCAACACAAACCCTAACCCAAACTAACCCTAACCCTAGGGATCCTAACCCTAACACAAACTCTAACCCTAAAACACAAACTCTAACCCTAACCCAAACTTTAACCCAAACTGTAAAACAAACTAACACAAACCCTAACCCAAACCCTAACCCAAACCCTAGGGATCCTAACCCTAACACAAACCCTAACCCTAGGGATCCTAACCCTAACACAAACCCTAACCCTAGGGATCCTAGCCCTAATCCTAACACAAACCATAACCCTAAGGATCCTAACCCTAACACAAACTCTAACCCTAACCCTAAAACACAAACTCTAACCCTAACCCAAACTTTAACCCAAACTGTAAAACAAACTCTAACACAAACCCTAACACAAACCCTAACCCAAACTAACCCTAACCCTAGGGATCCTAACCCTAACACAAACTCTAACCCTAAAACACAAACTCTAACCCTAACCCAAACTTTAACCCAAACTGTAAAACAAACTCTAACACAAACCCTAACACAAACCCTAACCCAAACTAACCCTAACCCTAGGGATCCTAACCCTAACCTTAACACAAACCCTAACCCTAGGGATCCTAACCCTAACACAAACCCTAACCCTAGGGATCCTAGCCCTAATCCTAACACAAACCATAACCCTGAGGATCCTAACCCTAACACAAACTCTAACCCTAACCCTAAAACACAAACTCTAACCCTAACCCAAACTTTAACCCAAACTGTAAAACAAACTCTAACACAAACCCTAACACAAACCCTAACCCAAACTAACCCTAACCCTAGGGATCCTAACCCTAACACAAACTCTAACCCTAAAACACAAACTCTAACCCTAACCCAAACTTTAACCCAAACTGTAAAACAAACCCTAACACAAACCCTTACCCAAACTCTAACCCTAACTAACCCTAGGGATCCTAACCCTAACCCTAACACAAACCTAACCCTTGGTATCCTAACCCTAAGGATCCTAACCCTAACACAAACTCTAACCCTAAAACACAAACTAACCCTAACCCAAACTCTAACCCAAACTGTAAAACAAACTCTAACACAAACCCTTACACAAACCCTAGCACAAACCCTAACCCAAACTCTAACCCTAACCCTAAGGATCCTAACTCTAACCCTAACACAAACTCTAACCCTAACCCAAACTCTAACCCAAACTGTAAAACAAACTCTAACACAAACCCTAACCCAAACTCTAACCCTAGGTATCCTAACCCTAAGGATCCTAACCCTAACCCTAGGGTTAGGGTTAGGATCCCTAGGGTTAGGGTTTGGGCTAGGGTTTGTGTTACAGTTTGTGTTACAGTTTGTGTTACAGTTTGGGTTAGATGTTATGTTTGCTAATGACAGGTGTTATGAAGGCAATCCAGAAACACAGTGTGCTTAGCGATCAGAGCGCACACAGTGATCTGACAAATACCCAAAAATACAAGAACGAGCTCTGAGACGTGGAAACTCTGTAGACTGCACACCTGATCCTATCCTAAACACAACTAAAAGCGGCTGTGGATTGCGCCTAACAACTACCTAGGCAACTCGGCACAGCCTAAGAAACTAGCTAGCCTGAAGATAGAAAAATAGGCCTGACTTGCCCCAGAGAAATTCCCCAAAGGAAAAGGCAGCCCCCCACATATAATGACTGTGAGTAAGATGAAAAGACAAAACGTAGGGATGAAATAGATTCAGCAAAGTGGGGCCCGATATTCTAGGACAGAGCGAGGACAGTAAAGCGAACTTTGCAGTCTACAAAAAACCCTAAAGCAAAACCACGCAAAGGGGGCAAAAAAAAACCACCGTGCCGAACTAACGGCACGGCGGTACACCCTTTGCGTCTCAGAGCTTCCAGCAAAACAAAAGACAAGCTGGACAGAAAAAAAGCAACAAAAAAGCAAAAGGCACTTAGCTATACAGAGCAGCAGGTCACAGGAACAATCAGGAGAAGCTCAGATCCAACACTGAAACATTGACAAGGAGCAAGGATAGCAGCATCAGGCGGAGTTAAGTAATGAAGCAGTTAACGAGCTCACCAGAACACCTGAGGGAGGAAGCTCAGAAGCTGCAGTACCACTTGTGACCACAGGAGTGAATTCAGCCACAGAATTCACAAGTGTTAGAGTTTGTGTTAGAGTTTGTGTTAGAGTTTGTGTTAGAGTTTGTGTTAGAGTTTGTGTTAGAGTTTGTGTTAGAGTTTGTGTTAGAGTTTGTGTTAGAGTTTGTGTTAGAGTTTGTGTTAGAGTTTGTGTTAGAGTTTGTGTTAGAGTTTGTGTTAGAGTTTGTGTTAGAGTTTGTGTTAGAGTTTGTGTTAGAGTTTGTGTTTTAGGGTTAGGGTTTGTGTTAGGGTTAGGATCCCTAGGGTTAGGTTTAGGGTTTGTGTTAGGGTTTGTGTTACAGTTTGTGTTAGAGTTTGTGTTTTAGGGTTAGGGTTGGGGGGTGGCTTATAAGTATGTATTCTTGTGTTTTTCTATAAAAACGCATGCAAATGCATGTGCTTAAAAACGCATGCGTTTACATAGACATCAATACTTTTTTTGCCGCGAAAAAACGCATGCGTTTTTCGCGGCAAAAAAAACAAACACCGCTAAAATTACTACATGTTGCATTTCTGCAACAAAACGCATGCAAAGAAACGCATGCGTTTTTAATGTTAAGTATAGGAAAAAAAAACACATGCTTTTTTTTGCGTTTACCGCAAAAACGCAAAAAAAAAAAAAAAACGCAAATGTGAAACCAGCCTAACACAACAGTTAAAAGTAACAGATATTCACTAAAAAGTAAATAATTTGTGGAGCTAGTTTAGAGGTTAAACTTAATAAAGCAATGTATAGTCCACTTATTAAATGCATGTATTTATTACAGAAGACTAATATTTAAGAACACTTAATCAGATGCTAAGAAAAAGAATGCAAAAAAATCCATCTTGCTTATTCAATTCATCTTTAAAAAAAATAACTATCATCACATTAAATATGATCATGACAACTTTCTTTTTTAACCTGATAGTAACTAAGAGCTGTAAAATTATGGACAATTTGCCTGGGCCTTAACCATCACTATTATAAATTTACAGCACACGGATAAAGCTAATGAAATCTAGCAGGAGCAGATAAAGGCCCCAGCTGTCAGACACAGCTGGGAACCATGGTGACAAGATAGATGTGGTTTAATACCACTGCTGTCTTCCGGTTCGTGAGCTACATAGCATTAGTAAACAAGAATGGGAGTATATTTTTGTCAAAAAAAAACAACAGTGCCCACTTTTTATTTGTTACCAAAAGTACATAAAAATCTTGACTGCCCTCCGGGAAGGCCAATAGTTTCAGGCATTAGTGGACTCAGAGAGAGAGCCTGTATCTATATTGATTTTTTCTTGCAGCCCTGGGTGCTTAAATTACAGTCTTATTTGAGGCATTCATCATACCTCATTCAGAAAACACAAAATATACAATTACCAGAGACTGCCTTTTTTGTTACGGTTGATGTAGAGTCTCTATATACAAATATCACACATCAATAAGGCTTATCAGCTGTCAGTCATTTTTTGGAGCTCTACAGTCCTGAGGATCCATAACATAATTCATTTCTTCTCAGTTTGCTCAACTTACTCATAATTATTTAATTTTTGATTTTGGTTTTTTTCCCGACATATTTCTGGTGTGGCGATGGGTGCACTGTGTGCACCTTCTTTTGCCAACCTATTTTTAGGTTGGTGGAAGGAGACAGACATCTACCGGTCGACTGAATATTTATCTCATATTTTTCAATGGTTTCCTTTCATTGATGATATTTTCTTTATTTGGACTGGCACTCTAAGGTGAATATTCAAAAAATTATCATTTAGTGACTTGATAAAAAGTTCACAATCTACCATTTACCATATCTCTCCTTCAACAATTGATGTTTTGGATCTTAGGCTCTCTCATCGGGGAACATGCTCGATACGGATCTTTTTTGCAAAACCACAGCAACTGATATTTTAGACTATCGGAGTTTCCATCCACCACATTTGAAAAGTATACCTGTGGGGCAATTTTCAAGAATTTAACGTAATTGCTCACAAGCGGGAGACTTTAAAACACGGGCAAAGGAACTTATTGACCGTTTCCGTGCCAGTGGTTATCCAAGATCTGTGATTTCACATGTCTTTCAAAAAAGTAATGCAACTTCCAGAGATGTCTTACTTCAATCCTCTCCTCATGCATAGGACGACCGTCTAAGATTTATTACAACCTTTCACAATCATTGGGATAAGGTCACAAGATTGTTTAACCAGCTTTGGAGTATCCTTAAAACGAATACACGGATTGCCAGGCTAATACCAGAACAACCTTTATTAACTGCTAGAAGAGCCCCCAAACTCCCAAACTCCGTGATTCTCTTACCAGAAGCCATTTAAGACCCACAGGGAGGACTCACTCTGGATACCGAGTGCGGGGCTCCTACCCTTGTGGCGATTGCAAGGTTTGTGGCTTTGTTGAACGTAATATAACCTTTATTAATCCTGCAGATCACTTTATACACAGCCTTGGTGACTACATTAATTGTAAAACGCATAATGTTATTTATGCTCTTGTGTGCCACTGCCCCAAAGTATATGTTGGACAAACCACACAGAAACTTTGCAGGCGCATACAACAGCATATCTCAACTATACACCTGGCTAGGCAGGATTTGGCCAAGTGGAAAACTATTTCTTCAGTTGCCTCACATTTTCTTCAGATGCATGCGGCCAACACTCGTGGTTTGCGAGTTGTCGGTCTGCAAAAAGTCTCATGTAAGAGTGACCGTCAGGGTGAATTACTTAGATTGGAATCTAGGCGGATCTATAAACTTAATTCTGTTTCTCCAACAGGTTTAAATGAACATTTATTATTTACAGGTTTTCTTATGCATTAGTTTAATGCTAGGCCTTGTGATAACATATACATTTATAATTGTACACTATATTTTCAAGGCTTTTTAATAAGTGACTATTTCATTATACCATTTTATATACTCTGAAACTGGGCATTTATTTAATATTCTGTTTTTGATGACTGATTGCCCATTTCATTGAGAGTTATTTATGTCACTTTAGAAATAATTACTTATCTTTTTGATACATTTTAATGCTGCTTACATTCGTGGTTATTTTTGGTTCCTTTTTGATTGATAACTATACATCTACTTTTGATTTCATGACAGGTATTTTTCGTGATGACGTGTGCGCCATTGCCGATAGCTTGAACAAACATTTTCTCCTTTATTTGCTGTGGAACGCATCAAATTTTCTTTGCACATGCGCCTGACTCACATTTGTGTAACCTCCGGTATTTGGAACGCGTATTTGCATATCCGCGGTTCTTGACACTCATGGAGCTCGTTTGTGAAGTAGGTCTGCGTCTGCTTGCATAGCTTCAATTTGCTGGACCGCATTCTTGCATTTCCAGGCTTCTTGGCATGCATTTTGCGCATGCGCAATTAATATATAGATGCCCAATGGACGCTCAATGGGTCATCAGTAACTGCACTTACTTCGATATTTAAACAAGACCTGACTGATTTGACGTTGACTTCCCTGACGAAGCTACTGCATGTAGCGACACGCATTGGGCCAGGCAGACACAGCTGATTCTTATTGCAGTAAATATCTTTTTCATAACATGTGAACTTCATTGACTTTTCTTTCAGGCACTTTTCTATATATGGCTTTGGCTTCTTTGACATATGTCTTATGAGCAAGCTACATTCTGCACAGGACAAATTGTCATGTAGGTGTACTTAACATCTAGGCTCCACTATCATTGTCTAATAGTATTGTACTTTCAATTTTTTAATATATTCAATGACCTTGACTAATCATCATTTAATTGCAGTCTCACACATCATCATGTCACCTCTAGTGTGATTTTCTTTATAAGTGGTCTATATATAAAGTGCTTTTAGTACCAATCCGGTCAAGTCACCTTGGATTTAATATATGATTTTTATTTTTGTATTTTTCACATAACTTAAAGTGACTCAATATTATGGCACTTTCCAATTTAATAATGTAATATTTTGCCATTCAAGTTCATATGTATTTGTTTGTACTTACCGCATGTTTCATTGTTTTATTCCTTATTTAAATGTTTGATCTCCTCAAACTACTGTGGGGTATTTTCCTTATTGTGTCTGCCCATGTTCATTCTAACATTCATTCTTTTGGTTGTTTGCTTTTTAAATGAGTTTAATATATTGTTGGCACTTACATTCTCTAATAAGGCCATGTTATTTTAATTATTTTGATGTGTTTGCACTATATTTGGCGCCTTCTTCCTCTAACTTTCCTGGTAGCTACGTAATGCACAAAAGTAGTCAAGCACATGCACATTAAGGTGCTTTCATGACATCCTATTTTAAATACATTGATATCATGGAGTTGGATACTCTGTTCTTTCAAAAAAGTTTATAAATGCAGACTACTAGTATTGAGCGAACATGCTGGGATAAGGTGTTATCTGAGCACGCTCGGGTGCTAACAGAGCATCTTCGCTGTGCTCGAATGCTATGTTCAAGTCCCCGCATCTGCATGTCTCATGGCTGTTTGACAGCCACAACACATGCAGGGATTGCATAACAAACAAGAAGTCCTTGCAGGTGTTGCGGCTGTCAAAAAGATGCGAGACATGCAGACGCGGCAACTTGAACATAGTATTCGAGCAAAGTGAAGATACTGTTAGTATCAGAGCACGTTTGTTCAACATTACAGACTGCACGATTAGGTGCTGGGTTTTATATTCCTGTGGCAATGTGACTGAATAAAATAATTTGCTTTTTAAAGCCTCATTTCCATGTAGATTCCTTCTCAGGGGAAGATTTGATGAAATGCTGAAGGGTATCAAATCAGAAACATGCTTAATAAGATGCGTGATTTTTTCTGCCACATTTGAACTTGCCAATACAGATGTAGGAGCATCCATCATTCTATTCCTTTTATTTACAGGCATACATTTGCCTATCATAATAAAATATATACTGTACATACTGCAACATAAGTACAAGTACGATAATTTGTAGAAATGAGTCAACATCTTCTAGAAACAAAAAACCATAACTACACCTAGCTCTGAACAGTAACAAGATTTCATCTCCAAATTTATAGCTACCGTAATCAATTTTATCCAACAAACAATTCAATACAATATTTGTTGTGAAGTATCACGTCTTTCTACGAGTCTTTGTTATCGGCAAAAATGTTTAGGAAGAACCATGAAGCATACAATTTGTAAAGCAGTGTGCAAACTATGTCCTCTACAATCCAGGACACATGGATTACTTGGCCTGGGAAAGTCTGTTCTTTATAGCTCACAGTGAGACTTACATGAATGAAAGATGACAAGAGCTCTCACGCTGAACTGTTCCCCAAAAGTCTCATACTTTCCTTCAGCAGGTGGAATGGCTTAATCAGCGTTGAGCAAATATAAATGTTTGACCATTGTAAAAAGTGACATCCACTAAAAGAGCCATCAGGTATTACAGGATACAAAAGGAGAATGCTGGTGTATTATAGTACAGGTGGGAAAATCTAACAATGCCAAGTCATGAGGCCATTTTCATATGGAGAATATTAACTATAGTTTATGTTCATTAGAATAAGAAAATATAATCAATCTTCATAGCCAACTATGGGTAGAATAAGGTCTTCTACAGCTATGTTTAGCCAATGCCTAATGGATCACAGTCATTCAAATAAGTCATAAAATGTTTCACCATTTATAATAAAGTTAAACTTTCATTAAAAAAATAAGTATTATATATACACACACACATATATATATATATATATATATATATATATATATATATATATATATATATATGTATTTGTTATGCATAAGTTGCAGAGCTTTTGCTTTACATTGAAAAAGTTATTTTCAATAGGCCTAAGGTGGGCAAAAAGGGGAAAAACAAAATTCTACACTGACCTACCGGTCGAGCGTTACTAAAGTGTCTGATGTGTCTACTACAGCCACACTGTGGCCGGTGATTAGCTGCAGCCTTCACATACTGCCCGAGAGGAATTGTTAAAGGTATATCAGCAAACGTATCAGTTTTATCTTTGCATATTTGCTTATATGCCAATTTTTAACCGTTTTTCAACCTGAAAATCTTCCTTAATAAGTTAAATGATTGTGCAGCATAAACCTGCAATTCAAGAAATTAGCACCTACAATTTCTTTTTGTCAGCTTTTATCCTACGCCCTATGTATGACTTGGCAGCAGGTATATCCTGTAAGCCCAAAGGCAAGAAAACAATTATTCTACCACCAAAAAAAGAAACAAAATGGTCATTTTAAATACCGTAAGCTATTAAACATTTAACTATAATGTGACAAGAGTGGGCTGATACAATGGCATTTCTTTACAGCAGTCCTACCTGGGAATATAGTAAGAGCTAGCTGTTTGGCTTAATGGTCAGATGGCAACAGTTGCCAAGAAATGCATTTTCCATCACAGTGATGTATTCTTTTCTTTAATCGGATATGTTTTATTAAAGTTTTCAGAACATAACAGAATTTTCACCAAACTACCCTACAATCTTTCCCCCATTCCCAACCCTGGTCCAATGATAAAATAGATCACAAAAAAATACAGACATAGATAAGGCACATATCCCAAAGCACCAGTCATGGATTACAACTAAATCACTTTCAGAGTGATATAAATTTGGTATCACGAGAATAAAATTAACAGACGGTAAGCCTGGAACATTCAACCATCCTGCCCAAATTTTCTCAAACACTGTCGGTCTACAGTGATGCATTCTAATCATCATACCAAACTGCATGACTACCTCTTGAAGTTCAGAAAGGCCAAAAAATTTTTTGTGGGTGGGCCAATTAGGACTTCTGCTATGGTGCCCTATGTTTTCTATGTACACCCCTGCCTGATGTGCTTTCTGTTAAAAATAATAAATGGAGAGGTTACTCACCTCCCAATGCTCCAGTCTTTATTGATAAATTGCAGCCTTGCAACATTCACATTGTTGGGCAAAATCTTGTGCCTGTGCACAGAAACTGCAGTTCGCACACTATATTTTGCTCTACTGTGGGTAGAGCTGAAAATATAAGTGGGCATGCACCCGCAGTAGGGCGAAGCATAGTGCACAAGAACAAGCAGCGATTTCTATGCTCAGGCACAAAATTTCGCTCTGTGAGGCATCATCCACGTCAATTAAAGAAGGAGTATGGCGAGCAGCAGCTGGGGGGAGCAATGGAGAGGCCCGAAACGGCGTCCTTTGGACCGAACTGACACGATTTTCATACAGTGTAGGAGAACTTAAGAAGCATTTTGAGGGCTTTATAGGGGGAGTCAGGGGGTTATATAAGTATTTATGGTATGCAGCACATGCGCTGAATAAGGTGATAGTTTTAGTTGATATATGACAAAACTGGTTCCCTTTAACCCCTTCATGACCCAGCCTATTTTGACCTTAATGACCTGGCCGTTTTTTGCAATTCTGACCAGTGTCCCTTTATGAGGTAATAACTCAGGAACGCTTCAACGGATCCTAGCGGTTCTGAGATTGTTTTTTCGTGACATATTGGGCTTCATGTTAGTGGTAAATTTAGGTCAATAAATTCTGCGTTTATTTGTGATAAAAACGGAAATTTGGCGAAAATTTTGAAAATTTCGCAATTTTCACATTTTGAATTTTTATTCTGTTAAACCAGAGAGTTATGTGACACAAAATAGTTAATAAATAACATTTCCCACATGTCTACTTTACACCAGCACAATTTTGGAAACAACATTTTTTTTTGCTAGGAAGTTATAAGAGTTAAAATTTGACCAGCGATTTCTCATTTTTACAACGAAATTTACAAAACCATTTTTTTTAGGGACCACCTCACATTTGAAGTCAGTTTGAGGGGTCTATATGGATGAAAATACCCAAAAGTGACACCATTCTAAAAAATGCACCCCTCAAGGTGCTCAAAACCACATTCAAGAAGTTTTTTAACCCTTCAGGTGCTTCACAGCAGCAGAAGCAACATGGAAGGAAAAAATGAACATTTAACTTTTTAGTCACAAAAATTATCTTTTAGCAACATTTTTTTTATTTTCCCAATGGTACAAGGAGAAACTGAACCACGAAAGTTGTTGTCCAATTTGTCCTGAGTACGCTGATACCTCATATGTGGGGGTAAACCACTGTTTGGGCGCACGGCAGGGCTTGGAAGGGAAGGAGCGCCATTTGACTTTTTGAATGAAAAATTGGCTCCACTCTTTAGCGGACACCATGTCACGTTTGGAGAGCCCCCGTGTGCCTAAAAATTGGAGCTCCCCCACACGTGACCCCATTTTGGAAACTAGACGCCCCAAGGAACTTATCTAGATGCATAGTGAGAACTTTGAACCCCCGGGGGCTTCACAAATTGATCCGTAAAAATGAAAAAGTACTTTTTTTTCACAAAAAAATTCTTTTAGCCTCAATTTTTTTCATTTTCACATGGGCAACAGGATAAAATGGATCCTAAAATTTGTTGGGCAATTTCTCATGAGTACACCGATACCTCACATGTGGAGGTAAACCACTGTTTGGGCACATGGTAAGGTTCGGAAGGGAAGGAGCGCCATTTGACTCTTTGAATGAAAAATTATCTCCATTGTTAGCGGACACCATGTCGTGTTTGGAGAGCCCCCGTGTGCCTAAACATTGGAGCTCCCCCACAAATAACCCCATTTTGGAAACTAGACCCCCCAAGGAACTTATCTAGATGCATATTGAGCACTTTAAACCCTCAGGTGCTTCACAAATTGATCTGTAAAAATGAAAAAGTACTTTTTTTTTCACAAAAAAATTCTTTTCGCCTCAGTTTTTCATTTTCACATGGGCAATAGGATAAAATGAATCCTAAAATTTGTTGGGCAATTTCTCCCGAGTACGCCGATACCTCATATGTGGGGGTAAACCACTGTTTGGGCACACGGCAGGGCTCGGAAGGGAAGGCGCGCCATTTGACTTTTTGAATGGAAAATTAGCTCCAATTGTTAGCGGACACCATGTCGCGTTTAGAGAGCCCCTGTGTGCCTATGCATTGGAGCTCCCCCACAAGTGACCCCATTTTGGAAACTAGACCCCCCAAGGAACTTATCTAGATGCATATTGAGCACTTTAAACCCCCAGGTGCTTCACAGAAGTTTATAATGCAGAGCCATGAAAATAAAAAATAATTTTTCTTTCCTCAAAAATGATTTTTAGCCTGGAATTTCCTATTTTGCCAAGGGTAATAGGAGAAATTGGACCGCAAATGTTGTTGTCCAGTTTGTCCTGAGTACGCTGATACCCCATATGTGGGGGTAAACCACTGTTTGGGCGCACGGCAGGGCTCGGAAGGGAAGGCACGCCAATTGGCTTTTTAAATGGAAAATTAGCTCCAATCATTAGCGGACACCATGTCACGTTTGGAGAGCCCCTGTGTGCCTAAACATTGGAGATCCCCCACATATGACCCCATTTTGGAAACTAGACCCCCAAAGGAACTAATCTAGATGTGTGGTGAGGACTTTGAACTTCCAAGTGCTTCACAGAAGTTTATAACGCAGAGCCATGAAAATAAAATAAAAATTTTATTTTCTCTAAAATGATTTTTTAGCCTGCAATTTATTATTTTCCCAAGGGTAACAGGAGAAATTTGACCCCAAAAGTTGTTGTACAGTTTCTCCTGAGTACGCTGATACCCCATATGTGGGGGTAAACCACAGTTTGGGCACATGTCGGGGCTCGGAAGTCAAGTAGTGACATTTTGAAATGCAGACTTTGATGGAATGCTCTGCGGGCGTTACGTTGCGTTTGCAGAGCCCCTGATGTGGCTAAACAGTAGAAACCCCCCACAAGTGACCCCATTTTAGAAACTAGACCCCGAAAGGAACTTATCTAGATGTGAGGTGAGCACTTTGAACCCCCAAGTGCTTCACAGAAGTTTATAACACAGAGCAGTGAAAATAATAAATACGTTTTCTTTCCTCAAAAATAATTTTTTAGCCCAGAATTTTTTATTTTCCCAAGGGTTACAGGAGAAATTGGACCCCAAAAGTTGTTGTCCAGTTTCTCCTGAGTACGCTGATACCCCATATGTGGGGGTAAACCACTGTTTGGGCACACGTCGGGGCTCAGAAGGGAAGTAGTGACTTTTGAAATGCAGACTTTGATGGAATGGTCTGCGGGCGTCACGTTGCGTTTGCAGAGCCCCTGGTGTGCCTAAACAGTAGAAACCCCCCACAAGTGACCCCATTTTGGAAACTAGACCCCCCAAGGAACTTATCTAGATATGTGGTGAGCACTTTGAACCCCCAAGTGCTTCACAGACGTTTACAACGCAGAGCCGTGAAAATAAAAAATCATTTTTCTTTCCTCAAAAATGATGTTTTAGCAAGCAATTTTTTATTTTCTCAAGGGTAACAGGAGAAATTGGACCCCAGTAATTGTTGCCCAGTTTGTCCTGAGTACGCTGATACCCCATATGTGGGGGTAAACCACTGTTTGGGCACATGTCGGGGCTCGGAAGTCAAGTAGTGACGTTTTGAAATGCAGACTTTGATGGAATGGTCTGCGGGCGTCACGTTGCGTTTGCAGAGCCCCTGGTGTGCCTAAACAGTAGAAACCCCCCACAAGTGACCCCATTTTGGAAACTAGACCCCCCAAGGAACTTATCTAGATATGTGGTGAGCACTTTGAACCCCCAAGTGCTTCACAGACGTTTACAACGCAGAGCCGTGAAAATAAAAAATCATTTTACTTTCCTCAAAAATGATGTTTTAGCAAGCAATTTTTTATTTTCTCAAGGGTAACAGGAGAAATTGGACCCCAGTAATTGTTGCCCAGTTTGTCCTGAGTACACTGATACCCCATATGTGGGGGTAAACCACTGTTTGGGCACACGTCGGGGCTCGGAAGGGAAGGAGCACCATTTGACTTTTTGAATAAAAGATTGGCTGGAATCAATGGTGGCGCCATGTTGCGTTTGGAGACCCCCTGATGTGCCTAAACAGTGGAAACCCCTCAATTCTTACGCCAACACACCCCTAACCCTTATCCCAACTGTAGCCGTAACCCTAACCACAACCCTAACCGCAACACACCCCTAACCACAACCCTAACCCCAACACACCCCTAACCCTAACCACAACCCTAATTCCAACCCAACCCTAACCCTAAGGCTATGTACCCACGTTGCGGATTCGTGTGAGATTTTTCCGCACCATTTTTGAAAAATCCGCGGGTAAAAGGCACTGCGTTTTACCTGCGGATTTACTGCGGATTTCACCTGCGGATTCCTATTGAGGAATAGGTGTAAAACGCTGCGGAATCCGCACAAAGAATTGACATGCTGCGGAAAATACAACGCAGCGTTTCCGTGCGGTATTTTCCGCACCATGGGCACAGCGGATTTGGTTTTCCATAGGTTTACATGGTACTGTAAACCTGATGGAACACTGCTGCGGATCCGTAGCGGCCAATCCGCTGCGGATCCGCAGCCAAATCCGCACCGTGTGCACATAGCCTAATTCTAAAGGTATGTGCACACGCTTTGGAAAACGCTGCGGATCCGCAGCAGTTTCCCATGAGTTTACATTTCAATGTAAACCTATGGGAAACAAAAATCGCTGTACACATGCTGCGGAAAAACTGCACGGAAACGCAGCGGTTTACATTCCGCAGCATGTCACTTCTTTCTGCGGATTCCACAGCGGTTTTACAACTGCTCCAATAGAAAATCGCAGTTGTAAAACCGCAGTGAAATGCGCAGAAAAACCGCGGTAAATCTGCCATAAATCCGCAGCGGTTTAGCACTGCGGATTTATCAAATCCGCTGCAGAAAAATCCGCAGAGGACCAGAATACGTGTGCACATACCGAAACCCTAACCCTAACCCTACCCCTAACCCTACCCCTACCCCTACCCCTAACCCTAACCCTACCCCTAACCCTAACCCTACCCCTAACCCTACCCCTACCCCTAACCCTACCCCTACCCCTACCCCTAACCCTACCCCTAACCCTAACCCTAACCCTAGTTCTAACTCCAACCTTAGTGAAAAAAAAAAAAAAATTCTTTATTTTATTATTGTCCCTATCTATGGGGGACAAATGGGGGGGGTCATTTACTGTTTTTTTATTTTGACCACTGTGATAGATTATATCACAGTGATCAAAATTCACATTGGAACGAATCTGCCGGCCGGCAGATTCGGCGGGCGCACTGCGCATGCGCCCGCCATTTTGGAACATGGCGGCGCTCGGGGAAGAAGACTGACGGACCTCGCCAGGATCGGTAAGTATAAGGGGGGGAGATCAGGGCACAGGGGGGGGAGATCAGGGCACGGGGGGGCGTCGGAGCACGGGGGGGGAGGGATCGGAGCATGGGGGAGAGTGATCGGTGTGCGGGCGGGTGGATCGGTGTGCAGGGGGGGGGGGATCGGTGTGCAGGGGGGGTGGTTCGGAGCACGGGGGGGGATCGGAGTGCGGGGGGGTTTGATTGGAGCACGGGGGGGTGTGATTGGAGCACGGGGGAGCGGACAGGAGGACGGGGGAGCGGAGCACAGGACGGAGGGGAGCGGACCACCGATCGGGGGGCTGGGGGGGCGATCGGAGGGGTGGGGTGGGGGCACATTAGTATTTCCAGCCATGGCCGATGATATTGCAGCATCGGCCATGGCTGGATTGTAATATTTCACCATTTTTTTAGGTGAAATATTACAAATCGCTCTGATTGGCAGTTTCACTTTCAACAGCCAATCAGAGCGATCGTAGCCACGAGGGGGTGAAGCCACCCCCCCTGGGCTAAACTACCACTCCCCCTGTCCCTGCAGATCGGGTGAAATGGGAGTTAACCCTTTCACCCGGCCTGCAGGGACGCGATCTTTCTGTGACACAGCATATGCGTCACAGGTCGGATTGGCACCGACTTTCATGACGCATACGCTGTGTCACAGGTCGGGAAGGGGTTAACCCATTGCTGAAAATAATAAAAACAATTATTTCAGTGACCATGCATGGAGTTCATCCAAACAGATCCTACTTGTAAACCACATAAGTCCTTGTTACTAAGTAGTCTGTCAACAGATGAATTTCAACACTCTTGAACAATACTGTCCAGACTATCTTTACATTTCATGGAACAGCCATAATAGTCAGAGTGAGTATGTGTTGATGAGACAGGTAGTAATGAGAGACACAGACTTATACACTGTAGCTAATCTCCTGCAAACACCAGCAGTTGTTTGTCATAATCGCAGGCTACAAGGTATAATAGGCAAGTACATAAACAGTCATTTAAATGTTTACATTGACATGACGGATAGAAGTAGGAATGGTTATAAAGAATTCATAGCCTTTAAAAGACAACTCAGATGTAAAAATCTTCACTTTTCTTAGTATGAGAAGATTAAAATAGATTTTTGTCCCACAAAAAGGAAAAAAACACACTACAATCGTTCAAAATTCATGGTAAAAAAATACAATTATGTATTTATTGTTTATGTTGAAATAATTGTGACAGTGGCAAATCTGTAAATATTGTAATTACAGTTAAGTCCATATATATTTGGACAGAGACAACATATTTCTAATTTTGGTTATAGACATTACCACAATGAATTTTAAACAAAACAATTCAGATGCAGTTGAAGTTCAGACTTTCAGCCTTCATTTGAGGGTATCCACATTAAAATTGGATGAAAGGTTTAGGAGTTTCAGCTTCTTAACATGTGCCACCCTATTTTTAAAGGGACCAAAAGTAATTGGACAATTAATTCCAAAGGCTATTTCATGGACAGGTGTGGGCAATCCCTTTGTTATGTCATTCTCAATTAAGCAGATAAAAGGCCTGGAGTTGATTTGAGGTGTGGTGCTTGCATTTGGAAGGTTTTCCTGTGAAGTAAACATGCGGTCAAAGGAGCTCTCCATGCAGGTAAAACAAGCCATCCTTAAGCTGCAAAAACAGAAAAAACCCATCCGAGAAATTGCTACAATATTAGGAGTGGCAAAATCTATAGTTTGGTACATCCTGAGAAAGAAAGAAAGCACTGGTGAACTCATCAATGCAAAAAGACCTGGGCGCCCACGGAAGACAACAGTGGTGGATGATCGCAGAATAATCTCCATGGTGAAGAGAAACCCCTTCACAACAGCCAACCAAGAGAACAACACTCTCCAGGAGGTCGGCGTATCAATATCCAAATCTACCATAAAGAGAAGACTACATGAAAGTAAATACAGAGGGTTCACGGCACGGTGCAAGCCACTCATAAGCATCAAGAATAAAAAGGATAGACTGGACTTTGCTAAAAAACATCTAAAAAAGCCAGCACAGTTCTGGAAGAACATTCTTTGGAGAGATGAAACCAAGATCAACCTCTACGAGAATGATGGACAGAGAAAAGTATGGCGAAGGCGTGGCACAGCTCATGATCCAAAGCATACCACATCATCTGTAAAACACGGCGGAGGCAGTGTGATGGATTGGGCATGCATGGCTGCCAGTGGCACTGGGTCACTAGTGTTTATTGATGATATGACACAGGACAGAAGCAGCCAAATGAATTCTGAGGTATTCAGAAACATACTGTGTGCTCAGATCCAGCCAAACGCAGCCAAACTGATTGGTCGTCGTTTCATACTACAGATGGACAATGACCAAAACATAAAGCCAAAGCAACTCAGGAGTTTATTAAAGCAAATAAGTGGAATATTCTTAAATGGCCAAGTCAGTCACCTGATCTCAACCAAATTGAGCATGCATTTCACTTGTTAAAGACTAAACTTCAGACAGAAAGGCCCACAAACAAACAGCAACTGAAAACCACCGTAGTGAAGGCCTAGCAGAGCATCAAAAAGGAGGAAACAGAGTCTGGTGATGTCCATGAGTTCAAGACTTCAGGCAGTCATTGCCAACAAAGGTGTTATGGACCTGGTGGTTAGGAGCACCCGGAACGACCTGATGGTTAAACTCACACAGGACAAGCTCTGGGAAGTGGGAGCTCTGCCGACCGCAACCCCTAATCCTATCACACAACCAGAAATAGCCGTGGAGCGTACCTAACATGACCTAGACACCTCTTCACAGCCTAAGAGCTAACTAGCCCTAA
Source organism: Ranitomeya imitator (assembly GCF_032444005.1). Lineage (NCBI taxonomy): Eukaryota > Metazoa > Chordata > Amphibia > Anura > Dendrobatidae > Ranitomeya > Ranitomeya imitator. The sequence goes on along the minus strand of NC_091286.1, from coordinate 235,390,770 downwards.
AGATAGAAAATAAAGCCTACCTTGCCTCAGAGAAATTCCCCAAAGGAAAAGGCAGCCCCCCACATATATTGACTGTGAGTTAAGATGAAAGTCACAAACACAGAAATGAAACAGGTTTCAGCAAAGGGAGGCCAGACTTACTAAACAGACTGAGGATAGGAAAGGTATCTTTGCGGTCAGCACAAAAAACTACAAAAGACCACGCAGAGTGTGCAAAAAGACCTCCGCACCGACTCACGGTGCGGAGGTGCCACTCTGCATCCCAGAGCTTCCAGCTAGCAAGACAAAATCATGATAGCCAACTGGACAAGGAAACAATGAACAAATAATAACTAGCAGGGACTTAGCTTCTGCTGGAGTAGACAGGTCACCAGAAAGATCCAAAAGCGAACTGAACCAGTACAAGAACATTGACAGCTGGCATGGAGTAACGATCTGAGTGGAGTTAAATAGAACAGCCAGCCAAAGAATAAACTACATCACCTGTGGAAGTAACCTCAGAAGCAGCAGCTCCACTCACAGCCACCAGAGGGAGTCCATGGACAGAACTCGCCGAAGTACCATTCATGACCACAGGAGGGAGTTCGAAAACAGAATTCACAACACAAAGGGTTTTCAACCAAGTACTAGAAATGAACATTTTATTTCAAATTATTTAAACTGTCCAATTAACTTTTGGTCCCTTTAAAAACAGGGTGGCACAAGTTAAGGAGCTGAAACTCCTCAACCCTTCATCCAATTTTAATGTGGATACCCTCAAATGAAAGCTGAAAGTCTGAACTTATCTGAATTGCTTTGTTTAAAATCATTTGTGGAAATGTCTATAACCAAAATTAGAAAAATGTTGTCTCTGTTCAAATATATATGGACTTAACTGTAATTTTATACTTTTACATAACAAAAGCATTTTAAGTTGAACTAGTACTTAAGGAGGTTGTCCACTTCCCGGACAACCCCTTCTGAATCCCTAGGTTCACCCCAGTGAAATAATAACTCCTATACTTCTCTCCGCTGCCGTTCCAGCAACATCGGCACTGGCTCTACCGTGGATTGTGTGATATTGTTATGTCATGTGGTCCCGGCAACGAAGGAGAGAAGGAAGCCAGCACTGATTGGCCGCAGGGATTCCCGGGAGAGCCAGTGAGACACCACTGGAGGCAAGTATAGATGTTATTATTTTACAGGGGGAAAACATTGGGATTCAGAAGGAGTTGTCCAAGTAGTGGACAACCCCTTTAAAATGCTTTGATAGCTAATATAATACTTTGCAATACTCCCACATGCCAGGAGGTTGCACTGGACCAGTAATGCTTTCATACTCAAGGTATCAATCATATCAATGAACACGACAATGCTTAGTGTCATTTTCCAGTCAGACGCTATTTTCAGTGTGTTTGATGAGCTGGTTCTATGTTCTCACATTTGCACTTTGTTGCAGTACAGGCAAACTTCTGCGAGCTAACCAAAGCACTGACACAACAATGTATCAGCCTCGCCGTTGTGTGATTACAACTAGATTAACGCATAGCCAAAATGTGCAAAAGTAGGAAAAGCCTACTCTGAGTTGATGGGGGACATAAAAACCTCTTTCGGTATCTAAAGATGTAGCATCTGCCAATGTGATGGTTGTGATGCACTCTTGCGTTATTGTAGCGTGCCTGGTGTATTTGTGTGATGAGCCGCTTAGTTAAAGGGGTTTTTCCACTTTTCCACCATGCTAAGAGTGTACATTGCCATGGTGCACTAGATTATTAGGGTAAGTGCACACAACTTATCTCAGACGTCGGCTTACCAGCATTGTTTTTGCTATAGAAATGCGCTTCAGGAGACAGTCGGGGGTGTTTTTTCTTATATATATTTTGCGGTATCAATTATGTTGACTTTTTTCTTTTTTTTAATATTTAATATTGTCTGTGTTAAGAGTGAGCGCTGAACATGTACACTGCACGTCATTTTTACACTGCAGTGGATTTGCTCATTCTATTTTGTCTCTTTTTAGCGCTATTTCAGTCAGAACACACCTGAAAAACACACAATATGCACATTCCCTTAATGTAATGCGACTGTTGTCATGCTGGCGGTCGCTACATCTGTACCAAGTTCGATGTACAAGTCCAAAGTAGTAAACAGTGTATACTTTATAGTTAAAAAATATTACAACTGGTGACACAGTGGTGGGACATACAGGGTGGGCCATTTTATGGATACGCCTAAATAAAATGGGAATTGGTTGGTGATATCAGCTTCCTGTTTGTGGCACATTAGTATATGGGGGGAACTTTTCAAGATGGGTGGTGACCATGGCGGCCATTTTGAAGTCGGCCATTTTGGATCCAACTTTATTTTTTCCAATGGGAAGATGGTCATGTGACACATCAGACTTATTGAACATTTCACAAGAAAAACAATGGTGTACTTGGTTTTAATGTAACTATTCTTTCATAAGTTATTTACAAGTTTATGACCACTTATAAAATGTGTTCAAAATGCTGCTCACTGTGTTGAATTGTCAATTGAACTTTAACTATATATGTTCAACTTTTCCTGGTCTTAGTGAAGAGAAGAAAAAGGCTGGAATATTTGATGGGCCTCAAATAAGAACACTTATGAGAGACCCAAATTATATCACATCCATGAATGAGACAGAAGAAAGAGCTTGGAATGCATTTTGTAATGTGGTGCAGAATTTTCTAGGGAATAAGAAACCAGACAACTATGAAGAGATTGTGGAAGAGCTACTAATGAGTCTGCGAAATCTTGGATGTAGAATGAATATCAAGATTTACTATTTACACAGCCATGTGGACTTTTTTCCAGAGAACCTTGGGGATCTGAGCGAGGAACAAGGGAAGTGTTTTCATCAGGACATTAAAACAATAAAAGAATGGTATCAAGGCCGGTGGGACTCACATATGATGGCTGACTATTGCTGGAGCATGATGAGAGACAACCCAGAAGCTGTACATCACAGATCAGCCAAGAAAAGAAAGTTCACATAACTGCCATTTGTCATTCATCTGTGTGCCATATATATATGTGTTTTTATATTTTGTAGTTTAATTCTGTAAGTATATTTGATTTGCTGTACATAGACTTTGTAATCTTTGTTATTCCTTGATTAAAAATATGCAATGTAGTATCGAAAATCATATGTTTTATCATAAAACATTAGATAGGAGTAATTTTCATCAAAAATTGAAAATATCTCGAAATCCTGATCTGATAGCCAAAAACGGAGTTCATATTCGTAATCAGCAGCCAAAATTGACCTAAAATATGGTTTAAAACCCTTTTGCCAGAAAAATTGCGTTGACCAGTGTTATCACTGTCCCAGATGAGACTCACAATCTAAATTCCCTATCAGTATGTCTTTGGAAAGTGGGAGGAAACCGGAGAACCAGGAGGAAACCCACGCAAACACGGGGGGGAACATACAGATTCCTTGCAGATGTTGTCCTTGGTGGGATTTGACCCCAGCGCTGCAAGGCTGCAGTGCTAACCACTGAGCCACCGTGCTGCCACAATAAAGCATACAATGTTTACTACTTTGGACTTGTACATCATTGTTTCCTTCTGGTTGCTGTTTTTACATCAGTGTTTGATGTGTCCAACCTAGTTGATAATTAACACACATGAGGTGCATAATTCTTGAGACAGTAACTATAATATAGGAAAAACTATCATGTGTTTTTGTTGCCTGAGTATTCTATATCTGTACAAAGTTGTAAGAAAATGCATCAGTCAAAAAAAAAAAAAATTCTGTATGTAGCTTGTACAAACATGTACACAAAACTGGATCCATCCATCAACTCAAGGAACTGCCGCTGTCACAGTAATGTAGGAGATATACACAAGACATGCTTGATTTACTCATCTCTATATAATGCTACAGATCTATTTTAAGTATTAGCCGTAATAAAATTATTAATTACTAGCTCAAACAATTACTGGATGTATGGAAAATAAAGATGCAGTTATTAAAGATGGCTCTGAAATACAGTATAGGAATAATTTGCACTGCTTGAACGAAGTGTACGATTAGGACAGATACTTTGAGATCCTTTAAAGTAGCACCATCTTGTGGTTTGTACAATTATACACAACTAAAGTTAGAGAATCTTCCAAGTTTATGATAGATTTAGAAGACTTGTGTAATCTTAATCTTAAATGTAATCTTAAATTACATCAGATTGATGAGCAGAGAGATTATAGGCTATTATGGCTATTTTACTCTAGTGATTCCAATGTAATACCACAGAACAAAGTAGGTCACATTGGAATATACTATACATAGCCAGGAGCAAAACAGAAATTCCCTTCAAACGAACTTAAAAAAAAAAGAGTAAAAAAACAGAAATTCCCCTTCATTTACAAATAATTCATTTGGAGTTTTTCTATGTCTTATTAGTTTATTCAGGGCCTTATGGATGTTATCTTAAGTGCTAGAGGCAATCCTATTAATCGATTCAACATCCAGCACTTTGTTATTAAAAGGTATATTCTAATATCTTCATTATAATTTTATTGAAATTGTGAAAGCATAGGTACTGGCGAGTTTCGAGTTGGTCCGACTATTAATCTTAGAACATCTACCAATAGATCGTAGATTAATCGTAACCTAGGATTAAGATTCAGACCGACTTGCAACGTGTCCCAATTTACATATACCTTCACTATTTTGAGGGAATTTTAAAAAAGAAGATTTTGGAATTTACCTATTAATAGCCAAGTGATGGATCTTGAATAGACTACTTGGTTGACTGTCTACATTGACTAATCATGATCGATATTTCTATGGATAGCCTTGTTCATGCAAACATGCTTCCTTGGCCCCCATATACCTTACCAGAGGCATATCTGTGGGGGGGGAGGGCAGCCGGGCATGTGCCCCGGTCACAGCCGGCAGGGGGCGCTGGGTAAGAGTGACCCCAGCAGCGTGATCAGGTCATGTGATTGGGCTGCTGACATCACTTGCCGGTGCACAGAAGAGGGTCGGTGGTATGTGCTCCTCCGGCTGAGGAGCTGAAGACACCAAAGATTCAGGTGGGGGTATTTAGTTTGTGTGGTGGTCAAGGATTTATTCAGTGTGTGTGGGTGATTTATTGTGTGTCTGTGTGGGTGTGTGGGTCAAAAATTTATTGTGTGTGTATGGTTGAGGGTTTATTCGGTGTGTGTGTGGGGGGGATTTATTCAGTGTGTGTGTGTGTGGGGGGGATTTATTCAGTGTGTGTGTGTGTGTGATTTAGTCAATGTGTATGTGTGGGATATTTATTCAGTGTGTGTGTGGAGGATGGATTTATTCTGTGTAAAGGAAGAGGAATTTAATCTGTGTGGAGGGGGGTGGATTTATTCTATCTGGAGGGAGGTGGATTTATTCTGTGGGGGGCGAGTGGGGAGATGGGTGTCGACACAGTGAGCAGCAAGGAGAAAAATGTGTGCTGACAGTATGGGGAGCGAGGGTGATGGTATGTGTGCGTACACAGTATAGGGAGTCGGGGGGATGTGTGAGGAGGAAATATGGAGAGCGAGGGGGGTAAATATGTGAAGTATACAAATGGCATACTTGTGCTGACATGACTGTCTACTCTTGCCACTGGCAAGGGAGAATCCGAAAAGCGAGCAGTGCTTAACCCCTGACCTGTGACACAACGTGTATGTCATGAAAGTCAGTGCCAATCCGACCTGTGATGCATATGGTGTGTCACAGAATGATCGCGTCCCTGCAGATCGGGTGAAAGGGTTAACTCCAATTTCACCCGATCTGCAGGGACAGGGGGAGTGGTACTTTAGCCCAGTGGGGGGCTTTACCCCCCTTTGGCTACGATCGCTCTGGTGACCACTTTGTCACCACCCCCCAGATCTGATTGGAGAGAGCGTCCATGTGACGCTATCTCTCCATTCAGAAGTGGAGGGGCGTAGTGATTGATGGCTACCTCGCTGTCCAGCTTCATGGTGTCCATGGAAGCTGGACAGCGAGGTGCCTGCATGCTGCCCTGCAGCATACTCACCTCGATCGCCGCCGCCATCATCACCACCACTGCAGCCGCCAGGTACTCTCCTCTGCTCCCCTTGCCGTCCAATTCCACGCCCCCCGACCTCCGCTCCCTCCCCCTTCACCTCCGTTCCCCCCCCTCCACTTCCTCCCCCCTGTGCCAGTGATCACCCCCACCTGCTGCTGACGCCGTAGGCTCCATCTCCTCCTGCACATATCCTCAGCCCCCCTCCCACACATGACAGTCCCCTCCTGCCCCCCGGTGATCACCACCCGCCCCAGTGATCTCCCCCTGCCTCCTGGTCACCCCCCTGCAACGCTGATCTCCCCCTGCCCCCTGATTACCCCCCCTGGGATGCTGATCTCGCCCTTGCGACGCTGATCTCGACCCTTGCGACGCTGATCTTGCCCCTGCCCCACGAATCTTGCCTTTGCCCCGCGGATTTCGCTCCTGCCCCTTGGATCTCCCCCCTGCGTCAGTTTTCCCACTAGGGTTAGGGCTGGGGCTAAAATTAGGGGAAGGGTTGGGATTAGGATTAGGGTTGGGAGTAGGGTTAGGGTTGAGATTAGAGGTAGGGTTGGGGTTAGGAGTAGGGTTAGGGGAAGGGTTGGGATTAGGGGTAGGGTTGGGATTACGGGTAGGGTTGGGATTAGGGGTAGGGTTGGGATTACGGGTAGGGTTGGGATTACGGGTAGGGTTGGGATTAGGGGTAGGGTTGGGATTAGGGGTAGCTTTGGGATTAGGAGTAAAGTTGGGGTTAGGATTAGGGGTGTGGTTAGGGTTATGGTTAGGGTTGGGATTAGGGTTAGGGGTGTGTTGCGGTTAGGGTTGAAATTAGAATTGGGGGGTTGCCACTGTTTAGGTATATCAGGGGGTCTCCAAATGCGACATGACGCCCGCAGACCATTCCATCAAAGTCTGCATTTCAAAACATTAGTACTTCCCTTCTGAGCTCTGCCGTGCACCGAAAGTGGTTTACTCCCACATATGGTGTATCAGCGTACTCAGGACAAACTGGACAACAACTTTTGGGGTCCAATTTCTCCGGTTACCCTTGTGAAAATAAAAAATTGAAGGCTAAAGAATCATTTTAGAAAAAAAAAAAAAAATATTTTTTATTTTCACAGCTCTGCGTTATAAACTTCTGTGAAGCACTTGGGGCAAAAAGTGCTCACCACACATCTAGATAAGTTCGTTGGGGGGTCTAGTTTCCAAAATGGGGTCACTTGTGGGGGGCTCCAATGTTTAGGTACATCAGGGGCTCTGCAAACGTAAAATGACGCCCGCAGACCATTCCATCAAAGTCTGCATTTGAAACCGGTTTTTACGTACCAGTAATAGGATTTTACAGAGTCCACGACAGCACCCACAACGAGAGAGGGGATCCGCCCACCTTCCGGACAGGAACCTACAGGTTAAAAAGGGGCGGTCCCCCTCGCCCTCCAGTTTGTAATCCAGAGTACAAGGGATACCGCCAATGCATCAGTACATGACAATATTATCTTAAACACTACGAAATACCACCACCTCTATAGAGTGATTTCTAAGGCACACCTTCCAACAGAGTGCAGGAATAAGTAACTAAATACGGGGGGGAATGTATGGGTGCTGTCGTGGACTCTGTAAAATCCTATTACCGGTACGTAAAAACCGGTTTTCCTATCGCCACGACAGCACCCACAACGAGAGACTTTCAAAGACTATTTAACTGGGAGGGACCACAGCACTAAGTACTGAACGGCCAAACTGTAAGCTGGAATTAGCAGATAGATCAAGGCGATAGTGCTTATAAAAGGTGGAAGGTGATGACCAAGTTGCCGTCTTACATATCATTTCAATGAGGACATCTGCCTTCTCCGCCCAGGATGATGCCATGGCCCGAGTGGAGTGCGCCCTGATGCCTTCTGGTGGTGTTATTCCCCTGGCAGAGTAGGCAAGACATATCGCTTCTCTAATCCATCTAGCGATAGAGTTCTTCGTGACACCAGAACCCTTTTTCTGATTCTGGAAAGAAATAAACAAACAGAGCCCTACTCTGTCTCCAGCTTTGTGTCCTATCCAGGTATTCTAATATCGCCCTCTTTACATCTAGGGTATGATATTTTTTCTCCTCTTCTGAACCTGGATTTTCATAGAAAGATGGTAAATAAATCTCCTGACTTCTATGAAATTTAGTTGCTACTTTTGGTAAATATGCAGGATCAGGCTTTAAGACAATCTTATCCTGGAGAATTATTAGATAGGGAGGATCTACTGATAACGCATGTATATCACTGACCCTCCTGGCAGACGTTAATGCTAAAAGTAGAGCGGTCTTTAAAGTTAAATTCTTTATCGAAATAGAGTCTAATGGCTCAAAAGGAGGTTCGGTCAACGCCTCAAGCACCAAATTTAGATCCCAAGGGGGTATTCTTACAATATGGATTGGGTTAGAACGCTGACATGCCTTAATAAACCTAGCAACCCATCTATTACCAGCTATATCACTGTTATATAGAGCTCCCAAGGCTGAAACATGAACTCTTAGAGTGTTGACTGCTAAACCCAATTCCCAGCCTTTCTGAAGGAATTCTAAAATAGCTGAAATCGGAGCCCTATCTCCTAATGGTTGCTGATAAAACATAAGGAATTTTTTCCAAATTTTTGTATAGATCTTTGTAGTAACCTCCTTCCTGCTTTTCAATAAGGTAGTAATTAAAGCATTAGAGAACCCTCTCTCCTTCAGAAGCTCCCTCTCAAGTTCCAAGCCGTTAAGTGAAGAGTCTCCAAATTTGGATGACGAAATGGACCTTGAGAAAGAAGTTCCGGAACTACTGGCAGCACCCAGGGATCGGTCACATTGTCCTGAGGAGAGAAAACCAAGGCCTCCTGGGCCAGAAGGGGGCAATTAGGATCACTCTGGCTCCTTCCTCCCGGATCTTCCTGAGAACTATCGTTATCAGACACATAGGGGGAAAGGCATATGCCAGCTGGAAGTCCCAACGGACACGAAGGGAATCCACTATGAATGGTTGGTCTGCTATGTGTAAGGATGCGAACCTCCTGACCTTCCTGTTCTTCCTCGTGGCAAATAGATCTATTATCGTCAATCCCCACAGATTGACTATTTGATCGAATATGTGTTGGTTTAGGGACCACTCGCCCTGACGAAGGGAATGGCGACTGAGATAGTCCGCCTCTATATTGAGTTCCCCTTTTATATGAACTGCCGACAGGGATTGTAAGTGATTCTCGGCCAGAGACAATATCTGTGTTGTAGTGGTCATTAGGGATCGTGATCTTGTCCCCCCCCCTGATGATTGATGTAGGCCACCACAGTCATATTGTCTGTTTGTATCTGTACATGTGAATTCCTCAGGGATGGTAGTAAGCAAAGAAGAGCCTGTTTGACTGCAGCAAGCTCTCTTAGATTTGAGGAATTCTGGGACTCTTGAATCGACCATCGCCCTTGGGTTAGAATGTCTCCTTTATGGGCTCCCCAACCGAACGGACTGGCATCTGTTGTAATTACGTTGTCCGGAGTGCTGGTCTAGAGAACTCCTTTTGACAAATGTGCCAGATTGAGCCACCATCTCAGATCGTGAAGAGTGGCAAGTGATAATTTGAACCTTCTGCTCAGAGCACCGTGAAGATCTTTCTCTGCTTGAAGAACCTCATATTGAAGCATTCGGGTATGAGCCTGAGCCCATCTCACCGCCGATATACACGCAGTCAAAGATCCTAGTAGAGACATTGCGTCTCTTAAACTTAAGTTTGGAACTTTCCTTACAGCCGTGATCCTTTGAATGATCTTCTGCTTCTTCTCTTCTGGTAGGAAGGATGACTGATCTTCTGAGTCTAGAAGAACTCCTAGGAACATTTGACGTCTTGTGGGTTCCAGTTTTGACTTTTTCCAATTGATTATCCATCTGAGTTCCTGTAGGGATGATATTATGGCATTTACCCTAGACGTACACTGAGCAATTGAATTTCCGACTATTAAAAAATCGTCTAAATAGGGCACTACAAGGGTTTCCTTTTCCCTGATATGGGCCATTACTTCCGACACAACCTTTGTAAAAACTCTAGGTGCCATGGACAGGCCAAAGGGCATTGCCAAAAATTGGAAATGTTTAATCTGATGGTTTACCCATACTGCCATCCTGAGGAATTGCTGGTGATTTCTGTGAACTGGAAGATGGTAGTACGCATCTTTTAGATTCAAGACCGACATGTAGCACCTAGGAAACAAAAGCTTAGTTGTTGATTTAATGGATTCCATCTTAAAAGCGTGGTACTGAAGATATTTATTCAATTTACGTAAATTTATGATAGTCCTAAAGGACCCATCAGGTTTAGAGATTAAGAATAGCGGAGAATAAAAGCCCGCCTTCTCCTCATGTTTTGGTACTTCTTCAATAACTCGCTTTGTAAGCCATTGTTGAATCTCTAATTCTAAGGCCTGTTGTTGGGCCGGAGTGTCCAGTGATGTTATAACAAAATGTTTTGGGGGAGTTCTCAAAAATTCTAATTTTAATCCTGACTCGACTACTCCCATTATCCAGGCGCTAGAAGTTATCCTTTTCCATTCTGCTGAGAAGAACCGTAGTCTTCCCCCTACTGGTAGATCTGTTCTATCTGTAATTACATCTAAGTCTTGAGAAAGACGAAGGATTTTTATAGTATCCACCTTTCTTCTTTTGGTCTGACGTCTCCCAGTCACGATTATATCCCTGCTGGTCTGACTGGAATTTTCTGAAGGGCATGCGTCTCCGGAAGGCATTCCTAAAAGTGGGATTAAATGTTTTAGGAAAACCCTTCTTTCTGTCTTCTGCCTTTGCAAGGATGTCATCCAGCACCGGGCCGAATAGGTACTCACCCCTACACGGAATGGAGCACAATTTGGCTTTTGCCTGAGCATCCCCCTTCCAGGTCTTTAGCCAAAGTGCCAGTCGGGCTGCATTTGAGAGACCCGCCGATCTTGCAGCCAGTTTCAGGGAATCAATCGAGGCATCCGCTAGATAAGCCGCTCCTTCTCTGACCTGAGACAGGGAGTTTAACAATTTATCCCTGGGTACTTTAGCTTTAAGCTGTTCTTCCAGCTGAGTTACCCAGACCATAACTGATCTTGCCGTACAGGTGCCTGCGATTGCGGGCTTAAAGGCTCCAGATGATGCCTCCCACACCTTCTTAAGGAGCATGTCAGCCTTCCTGTCTGAAGGATCTTTAAGGAGTCCTACATCCTCTAATGGTAGCGAGGCTGTTTTCGAGGTAGAGGCTACTGCCGCATCTACTTTTGGGATCTTCATCCACTGGGATAAGGTGTCATCCTCAAAGGGGTACCTTCTTTTTGCGGCTGAAGGTAAGAACCCTTTATCCAGCTTGTCCCACTCCCATTTGACCAGATCTTTAACGGTATCTACCACCGGGAAAGCTTTGCGACTTCTCTGGCTCAGCCCTGCGAACATAATCTCCTGGGTTGTTTTCGGTTCTTTACTCTCAGCCACACCCATAGTCGCACGGACTGCCTTAATTAAAGTCTCCATATTATCGGTGGCAAAGCAAGGCCTTCCCTCCTCATCTGAGGAGGATGGTGATGAACTCTCCGAGCACTCGGCCTCTTGCAACGAAGGGCTGGAATCGGATACCATTTCCATACTACTCTTCTCATGCCGTCTAGATTTAAGGGAAGATTTTATTTCTTCCCTAATTACTTCCCTCAAATCCGATACACGGAGGGGGGGCCTCTTCCTCTAACGTACGGCATATACACGTCTGACATAATTTCTTTACATAGGTGTCAGGTAGTGGCTCCGTGCATAACGCACACTGCGTATGTTTAGACTTTGAGACCTTCTTCCCCTATAACAAAGCATAGTATAGAAGACAGTTGTATCAGCCAGTGGCTCAGATATAACACTCACCACTGTTGATGAAATTAGAGTACCGGTTTCTGAGGGGGTGAGGTGCGACGTGACGTCGGGTTGCCAGGGTCCTGCTGCCCGCGTGCCACATCTCCACTATGAGATCTGCTGCTGCTCCTCTGCTCTGCTAGCTGTCGGTGTTCGGCGTCTCCTGTGGAAGATATGTTGCCGCACACCACTCACCAAGCGCTGCCTTCTTTTCAAAGGTCCCGCGCTCCTCCTCCCGGCCTCTTCCGGAAGTCGGTAGATCACTTCCGGGTCATAAGCGCCGACCTGCTCCCGCAGCGTCGCGCGCGTGTGGACGACCCAGGGCGGCGTGCCTTCCCCTGGGAACGCCACTTCGAACGCTCGGCCATGCCGCTCCTTGCCAGACGAGGGGGGAAGCTGAACACAGGACTTCCCCCGACGCTGCTTCCGGGCCCCCGACTCTGCCGTTCTCACCTGGACACCGCACAGAGGCTTGGCGGACCCGGATAGGTGAACGAGACCTGTAGGCTCCCGCCGTCCGGACAGGAACCCAAACTGGAGGGCGAGGGGGACCGCCCCTTTTTAACCTGTAGGTTCCTGTCCGGAAGGTGGGCGGATCCCCTCGCTCGTTGTGGGTGCTGTCGTGGCGATAGGAAAAACGTCAATACTTCCCTTCCGAGCCCCGACATTCGCCCAAACAGTGGTTTCTACCCCACATGTGGGGTACCAACTTACTCAGGACAAACTGTACAACTGCTTTTGGGGTCCAATTTCTCCTGTTACCATTGTGAAAATAAAAATTGCGGGCTAAAAAAATCATTTTTGAGGGAAAAAAAAGATTTTTTATTTTTACGGCTTTGCATTATAAACTTCTGTGAAGCACTTGGGGGTTCAAAGTGCTCACCACACATCTAGATTAGTTCCATGGGGGATCTAGTTTCCAAAATGGGGTCACTTGTTGGGGAGCTCCAATGTATAGGCACACAGGGGCTCTCTAAACGCAATATGGTGTCCGCTAACGATTGGAGCTAATTTTCCATTCAAAAAGTCAAATGGCGTTCCTTCCCTTCCGAGCGCCCAAACAGTGGTTTACCCCCACATATGAGGCATCGGTGTATTCAGGAGAAACTGCTCAACAAATTTTAGGATCCATTTTATTCTGTTGCCCATGAGAAAATGAAAAAATTGAGGCTAAAGGAAAATGTTTGTGAAAAAAAAGTACTTTTTCATTTTTACGGTTCAATTTGTGAAGCACCTGGGGGTTCAAAGTGCTCACTATGCATCTAGAGAAGTTCCTTGGGGCGTCTAGTTTCCAAAATGGGGTCATTTGTGTGGGTGCTAAAATGTTTAGGCACCCAGGGGCTCTCCATACGCGACATGGTGTTCGCTAACGACTGGAGCTAATTTTCCACTCAAAAAGTCAAATGGCGCTCCTTCCCTTCCGAGCTCTGCCATGCGCCCAAACAGTGGCTTACCCCCACATATGGGGTATCAGCGTACTCAGGACAAATTGGACAACAACTTTCGGGGGCCACTTTCTCCTTTTACCCTTGGGAAAATAAAAAAATTGTTGCTAAAAATGATTTTTGTGACTAAAAAGTTAAATGTTCATTTTTTTCTTCCATGTTGCTTCTGCTGCTGTGAAACACCTGAAGGGTTAATAAATTTCTTGAATATGGTTTTGAGCACCTTGAGGGGTGCAGTTTTTAGAATGGTGTCAATTTCGGTATTTTCAGCCATACAGACCCCTCAAACTGACTTCAAATGTGAGGTGGTGCCTAAAAAAAATGGTTTTGTAAATTTTGTTGTAAAAATGAGAAATTGCTGGTCAACTTTTAACCCTTACAACTTTCTAACAAAAAAAAATGTTGTTTCCAAAATAGTGCTGATGTAAAATAGACATGTGGGAAATGTTATTTGTTAACTGTTTTGTGTCACATACCTCTCTGGTTTAACAGAATAAAAATTAAAAATTTTCGCCAAATTTCCAATTTTTTCACAAATAAACACAAAAATTACCGACCTAAATTTACCACTAACATGAAGCCCAATATGTCACAAAAAAAAACAATCTCAGAATCGCTAGGATCCGTTGAAGTGTTCCTGAGTTATTACCTCATAAAGGGACAGTGGTCAGAATTGCAAAAAATGGCCAGGTCATTAAGGTCAAATAAGGCTGGGTCATGAAGGGGTTAAATATAGTGACTGCAAACCTTCATCTGAAACCTGGACAAGTCCTTTAATTATAAAAAAGAAGCCCTGTAGCCAATCCTGACAGCATGTAGTATCCTCACTGTCAGGATTCAGCTCTCCATGTTCCAGTAGTCATCACATTGACACTTCACTCATATGCGATTTTCATACTGACAGTCACGTGATAACGAGCTTCTCTTCCTGCTTCTGTTTTTCACTGAACATTGAGAGAATTATGGAGAGCAGCTCGACGGCACGTGATTAAGTGTTCAAATCGCATATGTGCTTGAGGGTATGGGGAGCGCCAATCTGAATTCTTTCCTGGGTGCCAGAAAACCCTGATACACCTCTGTACCTTAGAGTGTTTATACGAGACCAGTTTTTTTTTTTTTTTTTTACTATGGAAAGAAGAACTAATAATCAGGTACTTGCCAACTACCCGCTTGTTCTTCCCAACGCTGGCGCAGAGTTGTCATGGACCCCTCCTGCCAGTGATTCAGCTGCTTCACTTCAACAGATAAACATACTGATTCTGTAGTAATTAAACTGAAGATCAAGAAGGTTTGCAAATTAAAGATAAAAAACAAATCACTTATTTCAACAAAATGTTTAAAATACACAATTATAGCAAAAAGATTTAAACGGTGCCTCAAACCACAACAAAAACACTTATGGGAGGTCAGCTGAAACGGTGTGCATTAATACACAGGCAAATGTAAATGCATGAAAACATATATACTGTTAATTAATTTATACAAGTAATCTCCGATCCTCCCAAGACCTCCTTCTCTCCTCCATGCTTATTTGCGCCTCACCTAATTGCCTCCAAGATTTCTCCCAAATATCTCCCATCCTCTGCAATTCTGTGCCCCAACAAGTCCGGTTATCCACCACATTTGGATCCTTCAGACGGAACCTGAAAACCCATCTCTTCGAAGAAGCTTACAACCTGTAATGACCATGCGGCCAACTCAACACCATCGGAGCTACTGCAACCCCGACCTACTGTCTCCTTCACAATAATCCTGTAGAATGTAAGCCAGCAAGGGCAGGGTCCTCTTCCCTCTGTATCCCTCTGTCATTGTTCGTTTGTTTACTGTAAGTGATATCTGTAATTTGTACGTAACCCCGTCTCATGTACAGCACCATGGAGTCAATGTTGATATATATATATATATACATACATACATATACATACACTAGATGGTGGGCCGATTACAACGCATTGGGTATTCTAGAATATGCATGTCCACGTAGTATATAGCACAGCCACGTAGTATATTTCCCAGCCATGTAGTATATTGCCCAGGCACGTAGTATATTGCCCAGCCACTTAGTATATTGCCCAGCCACTTAGTATATTGCCCAGCCACTTAGTATATTGCCCAGCCACTTAGTATATTGCCCAGCCACTTAGTATATTGCCCAGCCATGTAGCATATTGCCCAGTAACGTAGTATATTGCCCAGCCACGTAGTATATTGCCCAGCCATGTAGCATATTGCCCAGTCACGTAGTATATTGCCCAGTCACGTAGTATATTGCCCAGTCACAAAGTATATTGCCCAGCCACGTAGTATATTGCCCAGCCACATAGTATATTGCCCAGCGACGTAGTATATTGCCCAGCCATGAAGTATATTGCCCAGTCACGTAGTATATTGCCCAGTCACGTAGTATATTGCACAGCCCATGTAGTATACAGCACAGCCCATGCAGTATATTGCACAGCCCACGTAGTATATTGCCCAGCCACATTGCACAGCCCACGTAGTATATTGCACAGCCCATGTAGTATATTGCCCAGCCCACGTAGTATATAGCAATGTGGGCATCATATCCCTGTTAAAAGAAAGAATTAAAATAAAAAATAGTTACTCACCTTCCGGAGCCCCTGGATCCGAGCGAAACGGTTATCGACCTTACTCGCGCGCTCCGGTCTCAAGAGTGCATTGCGGTCTCGCGAGATGATGACGTAGTGGTCTCGCGAGGCCGCTACGTCATCATCTCGCGAGATCGCAGCATGGAGCGGTCACCGGAGCGTCGCGAGCGGGAAAGGCCTGTTGTGGATCCAAGGGGCCGACGGACGGTGAGTATATAACGATTTTTTATTTTTTTAAATTATTTTTAACATTAGATCTTTTTACTATTGATGCCGCATAGGCAGCATCAATAGTAAAAAGTTGGTCACACAGGGTTAATAGCAGCGTTAACCGAGTGCGTTACACTGCGGCATAGCGTGGTCGGTTAACGCTGCCATTAACCCTGTGTGAGCACTGACTGGAGGGGATTATGGAGCGAGCACTGACTGCGGGGAGGAAGAAGTGGCCATGTTGCCGCCGGACTGTGCCCGTCGCTGATTGGTCGTTGCTGTTTTGCCACGACAAATCAGCGACTTGGATTTCCATGACAGAGGCCGTGACCAATGAATATCCGTGACAGACAGAAGGACAGACGGAAGTGACCCTTAGACAATTATATAGTAGATATATTTATTATATATATATATATATATATATATATATATATATATATATATATATGTGTGTGTGTGTGTGTGTGTGTGTGTGTGTGTGTGTGTGTGTGTGTGTGTGTGTGTGTGTGTGTATATATATATATATATATATATATATATACATACACACACATACATACATATATATATACAGTGGGGCAAAAAAGTATTTAGTCAGTCAGCAATAGTGCAAGTTCCACCACTTAAAAAGATGAGAGGCGTCTGTAATTTACATCATAGGTAGACCTCAACTATGGGAGACAAACTGAGAAAAAAAAATCCAGAAAATCACATTGTCTGTTTTTTTATCATTTTTTTGGCATATTATGGTGGAAAATAAGTATTTGGTCAGAAACAAACAATCAAGATTTCTGGCTCTCACAGACCTGTAACTTCTTCTTTAAGAGTCTCCTCTTTCCTCCACTCATTACCTGTAGTAATGGCACCTGTTTAAACTTGTAATCAGTATAAAAAGACACCTGTGCACACCTTCAAACAGTCTGACTCCAAACTCCACTATGGTGAAGACCAAAGAGCTGTCAAAGGACACCAGAAACAAAATTGTAGCCCTGCACCAGGCTGGGAAGACTGAATCTGCAATAGCCAACCAGCTTGGAGTGAAGAAATCAACAGTGGGAGCAATAATTAGAAAATGGAAGACATACAAGACCACTGATAATCTCCCTCGATCTGGGGCTCCACGCAAAATCCCACCCTGTGGGGTCAGAATGATCACAAGAACGGTGAGCAAAAATCCCAGAACCACGCGGGGGGACCTAGTGAATGAACTGCAGAGAGCTGGGACCAATGTAACAAGGCCTACCATAAGTAACACACTACGCCACCATGGACTCAGATCCTGCAGTGCCAGACGTGTCCCACTGCTTAAGCCAGTACATGTCCGGGCCCGTCTGAAGTTTGCTAGAGAGCATTTGGATGATCCAGAGGAGTTTTGGGAGAATGTCCTATGGTCTGATGAAACCAAACTGGAACTGTTTGGTAGAAACACAACTTGTCGTGTTTGGAGGAAAAAGAATACTGAGTTGCATCCATCAAACACCATACCTACTGTAAAGCATGGTGGTGGAAACATCATGCTTTGGGGCTGTTTCTCTGCAAAGGGGCCAGGACGACTGATCCGGGTACATGAAAGAATGAATGGGGCCATGTATCGTGAGATTTTGAGTGCAAACCTCCTTCCATCAGCAAGGGCATTGAAGATGAAACGTGGCTGGGTCTTTCAACATGACAATGATCCAAAGCACACCCCCAGGGCAACGAAGGAGTGGCTTCGTAAGAAGCATTTCAAGGTCCTGGAGTGGCCTAGCCAGTCTCCAGATCTCAACCCTATAGAAAACCTTTGGAGGGAGTTGAAAGTCCGTGTTGCCAAGCGAAAAGCCAAAAACATCACTGCTCTAGAGGAGATCTGCATGGAGGAATGGGCCAACATACCAACAACAGTGTGTGGCAACCTTGTGAAGACTTACAGAAAACGTTTGACCTCTGTCATTGCCAACAAAGGATATATTACAAAGTATTGAGATGAAATTTTGTTTCTGACCAAATACTTATTTTCCACCATAATATGCAAATAAAATGATTAAAAAACAGACAATGTGATTTTCTGGATTTTTTTTTCTCAGTTTGTCTCCCATAGTTGAGGTCTACCTATGATGTAAATTACAGACACCTCTCATCTTTTTAAGTGGTGGAACTTTCACTATTGCTGACTGACTAAATACTTTTTTGCCCCACTGTATATATATATATATATATATATATATATATATATATATATATATATATATATATATATATATATATATATATATATACATACACAGAAATAAATAATTAAAATATATATATATGTAGGTGTGTATATGTGTATTAATATTTGTATTAATGTGTTCTGCATATAATATCACAACAGTTCTGCTTTCAGAGCTTGCAGCTTGTGCATTACACGTATGCTTGAAAAATGGAGCGCAAACGTGACAGGTTGGTATGCAGTCACACTACCTGCTGTTAGACGCTATATCTAACTGCTCCGGACCCTTATGGACATTGTACTCATGCCTGGACTATTCAAGATTGTTGTTTATATATTAAGTGTATGTGATATGCACTTTACTGATTGGATTTTGCACATGTTAATAGATTGAAATTGCTAAAGGACCATTTATGAGTGCCACTTTTTTCATTATTGATTGATGACAAGAGGGAGACTTATCATTAAACACACAAAATAAAGAACCTTCTAACCCTGAATATTGGGCTAGTTTTGGACTAGGATGACACAGTTAAGACATACAATCCATGGACATGTGCTTTTTAAAATACACTGCTTAAACAACAGAATATAACTCCAAGTAAATTAAACTTCTGTGAAATCAAACTGTCCACTTAGGAAGCAACACTGTTTGACAATTAATTTCACATGCTGTTGTGCAAATGGAATAGACAACAGATGTTAATTATTGGCAATTATCAAGACACACTCAATAAAGGAGTGGTTCTGCAGGTGGGAACCACAGACCACATCTCAGTACCAATGCTTTCTGGCTGATGTTTTGGTCACTTTTGAATGTTGTTTGTGCTTTCACACTCGTGGTAGCATGAGACGGACTCTACAACCCACACAAGTGGCTCAGGTAGTGCAGCTCATCCAGGATGGCACATGAATGCGAGCTGTGGCAAGAAGGTTTGCTGTGTGTCAGCGTAGTGTCCAGAGGCACTACCAGGAGACAGGTCAGTACACCAGGAGACATGGAGGGGGCGGCAGGAGGGCAAGAACCCAGCAGCAGGACCGCTACCTCAACCTTTGTGCAAGGAGGAACAGGAGGAGCACTGCCAGAGCCCTGCCAAATGAGCTGCAGCAGGCCACAAATATGCATGTGTCTGCACAAACGGTTAGAAACCGACTCCATGGGGATGGTCTGAGTGTTTGATGGGGGTTGTGCTCACAGCCCAACACCGTGCAGGATACTTAGCATTTGCCACAGAACACAAGGATTGGCAAATTCGCCACTGGTGCGCTGTGCTCTTCACAGATGAAAGCAGGTTCATACTGAGCACATTTGACAGACGTGACAGAGTCTGGAGAAGCCGTGGAGAGCAATCTGCTGCCTGCAACATGCTTCAGCATGATCGGTTTGGCAGTGGGGCAGTAATAGTGTGGGGTGGCATTTCTTTGGAGGGTCGCACAGCCCTCCATGTACTTGCCAGAGGTAGCCTGACTGCCATTAGGTACCGAGATGAGATCCTCAGGCCCTTTGTGAGACCATATGCAGGTGCGGTTGGCCCTTGGTTCCTCATAATGCAGGACAATGCCAGACCTCATGTGGCTGGAGTGTGTCAGCAGTTCCTGCAAGATGAAGGCATTGAAGCTATGGACTGGCCCGCCCATTCCCCAGACCTGAATCTGATTGAACACATCTGGGACATCATGTCTTGCACATCCACCGTCACGTTGCACCACAGACTGTCCAGGAGTTGGTGGATGCTTTATTCCAGGTCTGGAAGGAGATCCCTCAGGAAACCATCAGCTGCCTCATCAGGAGCATGCCCAGGCATTGTAGGGAGGTCATACAGGCACGTGGATGCCACACACACAATTGAGCATCATTTCCTTGTATTGAGGCATCTCCACTGAAGTTGGATCATCCTGTAACTTCATTTTCCACTTTGATTTTGAGCATCATTCCAACTCCAAACCTCAGTGGGATATTAGTTGTGATTTACGTTGATCATTTTTAGTTTTATTGTTCTCAACACATTCCACTATGCAATGAATAAAGATTTACAACTGTAATATTTCATTCAGTGATATCTAGGATGTGGGATTTTAGTGTTCCCTTTATTTTTTTGAGCAGTGTATATATGCCTACACATCGTACCGTATAAAAGTTTTAGGCAAGTATGAAAAAAATGCTGCTTCCATAAAAGAGTCAAAGTTCATTTTTAGCAATTAACAAGATGGAATGTGAAAGGACAAATAATAAATTAAATCAAATCAATATTTTATGTGACTATCGCAATACTTTAAAACAGTATCAATTATTTTAGGTGCACATACACACTTTTGATGGAATGCAGCAGTAAGGTTGTTCCAAATATCTTGGAAAACCAAAACCAGGTTTTTAGCACTCCTCATTTTTTCTTTACACTGTAGATAATTTTTAATGACATTAGCTGAATATTTGGTGCCACTGTCCTGGTGCAGAATAAATTTAGAGACAGATGCCTCTCTGATGGTTTTTCAAGACAGATAAATATCTGCCTGAATTTCTCAAAGTTAAGGGCAACATGACTTAATCCTGACAAATCATTACCCAATTTGCTGAAATGTAGCTCCAAACTTGCAAGAAACATGTACAATGCTTCACTGTTGCCTGCATTCATTATTGTTCCATTCTCCAGTCCTTCAACATTTCAAAATTTGACACATCAGACTTGAAAAGCTGCTGCCATTTTCCGTTCAATGTTGAGTCACATAACCTTGCTTCCATGTCAAAGTATGTTTTTTTGGACACAATCCTTGCACGAATACCATTTCTAGCCTTATTTCTCCAAACAGTAGATAGGTGTAGCTTGTTGCTATCAATTTTGAGCTTATGGAACTGTTGGACATCATACAACTTTAAAGGAAAATAAGCATTACGTGTCTCATCTGCTGCAAAGATTTTCGTTCATCGACCCCTGTCCTCAACATTGCCTATTTCTTGGCGCGTCTTTAAAAGAGCTTGACCAGCACATTTTGAAACCCCAGTCTCCTTTGAAATTTTTGCCTGGGAGAGACCTTGCTGAAGGAGTACTTAGTGCCTGATTGTGGTGTTGACTTTTGCAATGCTGTATGATCCGCTAGCAGAGTTTGGCTGTTCCTCACCAAGTTTTAAGACTCCTATACAGCTATTTCTATTTCAGTTAAAGGAGTTAAGCACTACATTTTTATTGATGACACATCCTTATGGTAGGTCATCATTATTTGATCGGTGGGGATGTGACACTTGTTAGCCCCACAGACTAGATTTTATCAGCATGGCCACTACAGTTTTGTTGTGTCCTGGCAGCATCTGAGAACTTCTGGTTGCTCGTAACAGCTCATCAGCCATGGTGCCAGTTATTGCAAAGATAGGCCATCAATAAAAAATAGTAGTGGCTGCTGTGTGTCAACAGACATATAAAAATGATGATCATGAGTATAATAGGCTACTCACACACCTGGCTGTAATACTACAAAATCCATGACTTTGCGCCAGGATAGAAAAATTAATGCGGTTTTGAAGGCAAAAGGTGGTCACAACAAATTTTGATTTTCTTCTGTTCATTCACTTTGTATTTAACATTGATTTTTTTTAAATATTGTTAGTTGGAAGCATTAAAGATAATAAACGTAAGAGACATAGTATGTACTGATGGTAGGTCATAGCAATTGTCTTGGTTTACAGCATGTGTTCCTATAGACTATGGCCGTGATTATTATTTGTTTTTTTAAAGGGACTTTTTTTGTCTTGTAGTCTTCATTGAATTTTTTTCAACACATTTTTCAAATTAGTACACGTGTGTTGATGAATTTTCTGCAAAAACATAGCTGCTCTATTATTTTGCCTTTTAAGCCTTTCTTAGAAAAAAAAAAAATTGCACAATTCTTTAAAATGTTCCACAAAAGTAGATATATTTTGTGCTCCAATAAAGTACTAGTGTACAACTGTGTAAAAATTTGTCTACATTTTTCAAAACCACAAATTACGAATTAGGTTAAAAACATCTGGATAAGTAAAGCCAAGCACATAATGTTAAGCAAAAAAAATAGTTACACAAATCTAAGTAAGGTTAATAAAAAAAAATGTGCAAATAATATAATAAATAAGGTGAAAATAAACAAGTCACTATAAGGACAATTATAACTTCAGAAAATAACAAAATGATGAATTAAAGCCTAAATCTACATTGCAAAAATGAAGATGTCGTAATTTGATTCCATATACATAGCACTCTGCTTTGTGAAAAAGTGTTGGAATCTTGTAATCTGTCATGTAGTAGCAGATTGGGCATATGCTCAAAGTGAAAAAGATCTATAACAACATAACTGGAAATCCCCTTTTACAGTATCATTTGAAGTAATTAAA
The DNA here is from genome assembly GCF_032444005.1 of Ranitomeya imitator. Taxonomy (NCBI): domain Eukaryota; kingdom Metazoa; phylum Chordata; class Amphibia; order Anura; family Dendrobatidae; genus Ranitomeya; species Ranitomeya imitator. The sequence goes on along the minus strand of NC_091286.1, from coordinate 235,368,068 downwards.
GTGAGAAGTAATTATTCAACAGTCCTGCCAAATTTACTTTAGCACATGCTTATTCTTGCTGAACTTAAAACGTACAGCTCACCCCTTTTAGAGAAGCATTTGGAAATTCCAAATGCATTTGGAAATTCTGCAGCACATGTTTATCCTGCACAGCTGTAGTGCTAAACTCAAAATTCCATGTGAAAAAGAAATCCATTAAAGGGAACCTGTCAAACCCAAAATCGAAGGTGAGCTAAGCCCACCGGCATCAGGGGCTTATCTACAGCATTATGTAATGCTGTAGATAAGCCCCCGATGTATCCTGAAAGAAGAGAAAAACAGGTTAGATTATACTCACCTGGGGGGCGGTCCGGTCCGATGGGAGTCGCGGTCCGGGGCCTCCCATCTTCTTACGATGACGTCCTCTTCTTGTATTCACGCTGCAGCTCCGGCGCAGGCGTACTTTGTCTGCCCTGTTGAGGGCAGAGCAAAGTACTGCAGTGCGCAGGCGCCGGGAAAGGTCAGAGAGGCCCAGCGCCTGCGCACTGCAGTACTTTGCTCTGCCCTCAACAGGGCAGACAAAGTACGCCTGCGCCGGAGCTGCAGCGTGAATACAAGAAGAGGACGTCATCGTAAGAAGATGGGAGGCCCCGGACTGGACCACGACACCTATCGGACCGGACCGCAGCAGGACCGCCCCTGGGTGAGTATAATCTAACCTCTTTTTCTCATCTTTCAGAATACATCGGGGGCTTATGTACAGCATTCCAGAATGCTGTAGATAAGCCCTTATGATGCCGGTGGACCTAGCTCAACTTCCATTTTGGGGGTGGCAGGTTCCCTCTAATGGTATAAAAGCAACGGCATACTGTATATAAGTACATTTCAGGTCACAGTATAAAACACAAACACTGACTTCACATATTCTTGCCCCACTATAGAAAAAGTCACTAAGTTTTGTTTTGCACTTAAAGGGAATAAGTCAGCAGGTTTTGCCATGTAATCTGAGAGTAGCTTGATATAGGGTCTGAGACCCTGATTCCAGTGTTGTGTCACCTACTGGTCTGCATGCTGTTATTTTAATGCAATCACTAAACTCTCTGCTGCAGATCTAGCAGTGCTCAGAATGCTGAGCCTTGCATAATCCTGCTTACACCACTGATTGACAGCTTTCTCTGTACACTGTATATTGATAGAAAGCTGCGGGCGGGGTTACACAGAACAGTTGACTATTAGGCATGAGATATCTAGTCCCCTGAAGATAAAACACTGATTTTGTTGAACAGCAACACACAGCCTAGTAAGTGACATATCACTAGAACCAGGCTCTCAGCCCATACATCATGCTGCTGTCAAATTACATAGCAAAAAACCTGCTGACAGTTTCCCTTTAACCCCTTCATGACCCAGCCTATTTTGACCTTAATGACCTGGCCATTTTTTGCAATTCTGACCAGTGTCCCTTTATGAGGTAATAACTCGGGAACGCTTCAACGGATCCTAGCGATTCTGAGAATGTTTTTTCGTGGCATATTGGGCTTCATGTTAGTGGTAAATTTAGGACGACGATTTTTGCATTTATTTGTGAAAAAATGGAAATTTGGCGAAAATTTCGCCATTTTCAAATTTTTAATTTTTGTTATGTGACACAAAATAGTTAATAAATAACATTTCCCACATGTCTACTTTACATCAGCACAATTTTGAAAACAACATTTTTTTTTTGCTAGGAAGTTATAAGGGTTAAAATTAGACCAGTGATCTCATTTTTACAACAAAATTTAAAAAAAACATTTTTTAGGGACCACCTCACATTTGAAGTCAGTTTGAGGGGTCTATATGGCTGAAAATACCCAAAAGTGACACCATTCTAAAAACTGCACCCCTCAAGGTGCTCAAAACCACATTCAAGAAGTTTATTAACCCTTCAGGTGCTTCACAGCAGCAGAAACAACATGGAAGGAAAAAATGAACATTTAACTTTTTAGTCACAAAAATGATCTTTTAGCAACAATTTTTTTATTTTCCCAATGGTAACAGGAGAAAGTGGACAACAAAAGTTGTTGTCCAATTTGTCCTGAGTACGCTAATACTCCATATGTGGGGGGGGGGGGGAAACCACTGTTTGGGCGCACGGCAAGGCTCGGAAGGGAAGGAGCGCCATTTTATTTTTTTAATGAAAAATTGGCTTCAATCTTTAGCGGACACCATGTCGCGTTTGGAGAGCCCCTGTGTGCCTAAAGATTGGAGCTCCCCCACAAGTGACCCCATTTTGGAAATTAGACCCCCCAAGGAACTTATCTAGATGCATAGTGAGCACTTTAAACCCCCAGGTGCTTCACAAATTGATCCGTAAAAATGAAAAAGTACTTTTTTTCACAAAAAATTTCTATAGCCTCAATTTTTTCATTTTCACAAGGGTAACAGGAGAAATTGGACCCCTAAAGTTGTTGACCAGTATGTCATGAGTACGCCGATACCCCATATGTGGGGGCTCGGAAGGGAAGTAGTGACGTTTTGAAATGCAGACTTTGATGAAATGGTCTGCGGGCATCATGTTGCGTTTGCAGAGCCCGTGATGTGTCTAAACAGTAGAAACCCCCACAAGTGACCTCATTTTGGAAACTAGATCCCCCAAGGAACTTATCTAGATGTGTGGTGAGCACTTTGAACCTAAGTGCTTCACAGAAGTTTATAACGCAGAGCCGTGAAAATAAAAAATAATTTTTTTTCCCCACAAAAATTTTTTTTTAGCCCCCAATTTTTTTGTTTCCCAAGGGTAACAGGAGAAATTAGACCCCAAAATTTGTTGTGCAATTTATACGGAGTACGCCGATACACCATATGTTTGGGTTAACTACTGCACACGTCGGGGCTCAGAAGGGAGGGAGCACCATTTGACTTTTTGAACGCAAGATTGGCTGGAATCAATGGTGGCGCCATGTTGCGTTTGGAGACCCCTGATGTGCCATAACAGTGGAAACCCCTCAATTCTAACTCAAATACTAACCCCAACACACCTTTAACCCTAATCCCAACCCTAACCACAAGCCTAACCCTAACCCCAACACACCGCTAACACTAATCTTATCCCTAATTCCAACCCCAACACTAATTCCAACCCTAACTCGAATTCCAACCATAACCCTAAGGCTATGTGCCCATGTTGCGGATTCGTGTGCACTGCGTTTTACCTGTGGATTTTCCGCGGATTTCCTGCGTTTTTGTGCGGATTTCACCTGCGGTTTACACCTGCGGATTCATATTGAGGAACAGGTGTAAAACTCTGCGGAATCCGCACAAAGAATTGACATGCTGCGGAAAATACAATGCTGCGTTTCCGCGCAGTATTTTCCGCCCCATGGGCACAGCGGATTTGGTTTTCCATAGGTTTACATGGTACTGTACACCGCATAGAAAACTGCTGCGAACCCGCAGCCAAATCTGCACCGTGTGCACATACCCTAATTCCAACCCGAATTCTAACTCTAACACTAGTTCTAAACCTAACCCTAGTTCTAACTCTAACCCTAGTGGAAAAATAAAAATAAATATATTTTCTTTATTTTATGATGTTCCCTACCTATGGGGGTGATAAAGGGGGGGGGGACTATTTACTTTTTTTTTTTTTTGATCACTGTGGGGCGTCGGACAGGACAGAGGGGAGAGGAGGGCGCGGAGGACAGGACGGAGGGGCAGGAAACACTGACGGTGGCTGCAGATCGCCGCTGTCTGTCGGTGGGGGGGTCAGATCGGGGTCTCCAGCCATGGCCGATGATATTGCCGCATCAGCCATGGCTGGATTGTAATATTTCACCAAGTTTCATTGGTAAAATACTACAAATTGCTTTGATTGGCTGTTTCACTTTCAACAGCCAATCAGAGCGATCGTAGCCATGTGGGGGCAAAGCCACCCCTCCTGGGCTGAAGTACAACTCCCCCTGTCCCTGCAGATCGGGTGAATTTGGAGTTAACCCTTTCACCCGACCTGTAGGGACACGATCCCTCCATGACGCCACATAGGCGTCACAGGTCAGATTGTCACCGACTTTCATGACGCCTGCGTGGCGTCACAGGTCGGGAAGGGGTTAAACAATGTTTTACTAGTAGAGTATGGTAATTCACAGTATTTATAGCATTCAGCAGCAAAGAATTCCTATTATTTAAACATGCACTTTCTGTATCCAATTTAGCATTTTTTTGAATCACACTTGTAAAAAGGGTATCGCCATAGTAAGGTTAGAGGAATTAGTTACACAATCAAAAAACCAAGAGAAAAAAAAAAAAGGATATGCATGACACTGGGATCAACCTACAAAGAGTTACAATTTTATTAAGTACAAAAAAGGCACAGCAGAGCAAGACACGCATTTAAAAGACCAAAAGGAACAGCACATGGCTAATAAGCATGTCCCTAATTCCGGAGGCGGCCATAAAGCCCCTCTGCCACATAAAAAGCCACTAGCATAAAGAAATGGCAGACTATGGGTGGGGGTGTATTTCTTTCAGATTTCCCAAATAGATCTAGGAATCTCTGAACGCTATATGATCATTCAAATATGTGTTCCACAAAGTACAATCGGTGGCAAATTACTACACTACAGCCAAAAACCGCAACTTCTATGTACAAAGAATATGGCTTTGTCATGACTTCGACAAAACCATAATGGAACCATTCTGCATATAGTATATTAATAAACTGTTAGCGCTCCTATCTGTTTTGATAAACGATTGTATTTTCTATTAAATAACTCTGGAGTAGCTTTGCCTAGCTCTCTACATTCTAAATACATTGAAAACTGGTTATTAATAAGGCAAGTACACACTCTAACACCGTTAGCACTAATCAAGCGTGTGTAGGGACAATCCCCACTGACAACCGTATTGGTAACACCAATTGCCATTGTTTCCAATTTTTGCAGGAGGAATAACACAGGTACAACACAATACGAATATGGCAGCTACAGAGCCCTTCGTTTTTTAGACCATGACGAACCAGACCACAAAGCGTAAGACGAGGAGGACCCACAGAGATCGTAACAACAGATCTACAGAGAATGCACACCAGCTTGCAGGCAGGATCTCCAACATAGTATATAATATTTCTTCCTACAACCTCTCTTCCCCTTAACCCCTTAGTGACAGAGCCAATTTGGTACTTAATGACCGAGCCAATTTTTGCAATTCTGACCACTGTCACTTTATGAGGTTATAACTCTGGAATGCTTCAACGGATCCCGTTGATTCTGAGAATGTTTTTTCGTGACATATTGTACTTCATGTTAGTGGTAACATTTCTTCGATATTACTTGCGATTATTTATGAAAAAAACGGAAATATGGCGAAAATTTTTAAAATGTAGCAATTTTCAAACTTTGTATTTTTATGCCCTTAAATCAGAGAGATATGTCACAAAAAATAGTTAATAAATAACATTTCCCACATGTCTATTTTACATCAGCACAATTTTGGAAACAACATTTTTTTTTTGTTAGGGAGTTATAAGGGTTAAAAGTTGACCAGCAATTTCTCATTTTTACAACACCTTTTTTTTTTTTTAGGGACCACATCACATTTGAAGTCATTTTGAGGGGTCTATATGATAGAAAATAACAAAGTGTGACACCATTCTAAAAACTACACCCCTCAAGGTTCTCAAAACCACATTCAAGAAGTTTATTAACCCTTTACGTGCTTCACAGGAACTGAAACAATGTGGAAGGAAAAAATGAACATTTAACTTTTTTTGCAAACATTTTAATTCAGAACCATTTTTTTTATTTTCACGAGTGTAAAAACAGAAATGTAACCATAAATTTTGTTATGCAATTTCTCCTGAATACACCAATACCCCATATGTGGGGGTAAACCACTGTTTGGGCGCACCGCAGAACTTGGAAGTGAAGGAGCGCCGTTTGATTTTTTCAATGCAGAATTGGCTGGAATTGAGATCGGACGCCATGTCATGTTTAGAGAGCCCCTGATGTGCCTAAACAGTGGAAACCCCCCACAAGTGACACCATTTTGTAAACTAGACCACATAAGAAACTTATCTAGATGTGTGGTGAGCACTTTGAACCCCCAAGAGCTTCACAGAAGTTTATAACGTAGAGCCGTGAAAATAAAAAATCGCATTTGTTTACACAAAAATGATCTTTTTGCCCCCAAATTCTTATTTTCACAAGGGTAACAGGAGAAATTAGACCACAAAAGTTGTAGTGCAATTTCTCCTGAGTAGGTCGATACCCAATATGTGGAGGTAAACCACTGTTTGGGCGCACCGCAGAGCTTGGAAGAGAAGGAGTGCCGTTTTACTTTTTCAATGTAGAATTGTCTGGAATTGAGATTGGACGCCATGTCGCGTTTGGAGAGCCCCTGATGTGCCTAAACAGTGGAAACCCCCCACAAGAGACCACATTTTGGAAACTAGACCCCCCATGGAACTTATCTAGATGTGTGGTGAGAACTTTGAATGCCCAAGTGCTTCACAGAAGTTTAGAATGCAGAGTCGTGAAAATAAAAAATATTTTTTTTTTCCACAAAAAAGATTTTTTAGCCCCCAAGTTTTTATTTTCACAAGGGTAACAAGAGAAATCGGACCCCAAAAGTTGTTGTCCAATTTGTCCTGAGTATGCTGGTACCCCATATGTGGGGGTAAACCACTGTTTGGGCGCACGGCAGAGCTCGGAAGGAAGGAGCGCCGTTTTGGAATGCAGACTTTGATAGAATGGTCTGTGGGCGTTATGTTGCGTTTGCAGAGCCCCTGAGGTACCTAAACAGTAGTAACCCCCCACAAGTGACCCCATTTTGGAAACTAGACCCCCAAGGAACTTATCTATATGTGTGGTGAGAACTTTGAATGCCCAAGTGCTTCACAGAAGTTTAGAATGCAGAGTCATGAAAATAAAAAAATATTTTTTTTTCCACAAAAAAGATTTTGTAGCCCCCAAGTTTTTATTTTCACAAGGGTAACAGGAGAAATTGGACCACTAAAGTTGTTGTCCAATGTATCCCGAGTACGCTGATGCCCCATATGTGGGGATAAACCACTGTTTGGGCGCACGGCAGAGCTCAGAAGGGAGGGAGCACCATTTGACTTTTTGAGCGCAAAATTGCCTGTCGTGTTTGGAGACCCCCTGATGTAACTAAACAATGGAAACCCCCCAATTCTAGCTCCAACCCTAACCCCAACACACCCCTAACCCTAATCCCAACCCGATCCATAATCCTAATCACTAATCCTAACGATAATCACAACTCTTACCCCAAAACAACCCTAATGTCAACCCTAACCATAACCCTAATCAAAACCCTAAATCCAACACACCCCTAATCCTAATCTCAACCCTAACCTCAAACCTAACCCTAATCCCAATACACCCCTAATCACAACCCTAACCTTAACCCTAATCCCAAACCTAACCCTAATCCCAAGCGTAACCCTAATGCCAACCCTAACCCTAATACCAACTCTAATCCAAACCCTAACCCCAAATCTAACCCTAACTTTAGCCCCAACCCTAGCCCTAAGGCTACTTTCACACTTGCGTCGTTTGGCATCCGTCGCAATCTGTCGTTTTGGACAAAAAACGGATCCTCCAAATGTGCCGCAGGATGCGTTTTTTTGCCCATAGACTTGTATTGCCGACGGATCGTGACGGATGGCCACACGTCGCGTCCGTCGTGCACTGGATCAGTTGTGTTTTGGCGGACCGTCGGCACAAAAAATGTTCAATGTAACGTTTTTTTGTACGTCGCGTCCGCCATTTCTGACCGCGCATGCGTGGCCGTAACTCCGCCCCCTCCTCCCCAGGACATAGATTGGGCAGCGGATGCGTTGAAAAACTACATCCGCTGCCCATGTTATGCACAATTTTCACAACGTGCGTCGGTATGTTGGGCCGACGCATTGCGACGGTCCCGTACCGACGTAAGTGTGAAAGAACCCTAACCCTGAATTTAGCCCCAACCCTAACCCTAAATTTAGCCCCAACCCTAACCCTAACCCTAGCCCTAACCCTAATTTTAGCCCCAACTGCTCTTCTCCTGTCGGCCGGCAGATGGCGATAGATGGCGGGCGCACTGCGCATGCGCCCACCATTTTCTTTTCCCTGGCAGCCAGGAGGAGCAGCAGGAGGATCCAGGGACACCGGTGAGTATGATAGGGTCCCCGAATCCCCCTATTTCTCTGTCCTCTGATGTGCGATCACATCAGAAGACAGAGAATTACACTTTGATTTTTTTTTTTGCGGTCGCCGGTAAACAGTTAATTACCGGCGATTGCAAAACAGGGGTCGGTAAAACCGACCCTGATCATGTTCTTTGGGGTCTCGGCTACCCCCGACAGCCGAGACCCCAAAGATTCTCCCGGTGCCGGCCGGCGGGCGCACTGCGCATGCGCCCGCCATTTTGAAGATGGCGGCGCCCACCGGGAGCCACGAGGAGCACCGGGGGAGATAGGCGAGTATCGGGGGGCTATCTGGGACCCCTTTTCTCTGTCCTCTGATGTGCGATCACATCGGAGGACAGAGAAATTAAAAAGAGATCGCGTTTTGTTTTTTTTTTGCGATCGCCGGTAAACGGTTAATTACCGGCAATCGCAAATGCGGGGTCGGTAAAAAACCCCCCGAATCATGTTCTCTGGGGTCTCGGCTACCACCGGCAGCCGAGACCCCGGAGAAAATCCGACTCTGGGGGGCTCTATTTACTTTTTCCACAGCGCCGTTAATTAAAGGCGCTGTGGTTTAAGTACCCTTAGCGGCCGCCGTTAAAAGGCGTATCGGCGGTCGCTAAGGGGTTAAATGACTGTGCTTCAGAAAGAACTATCATTTTTCCTAACTCCATCATTTACCGTATTTTTCGGAACACAAGACGCACCTTTTTCCTCCAAAAATGTGGAAGAAAATGGAGGAGAGTCTTATAGTCCAGATGTACCGACTCTGGCTGTGGTGAGCGGCAGCGGTGGAAGAGCGGGTCACAGGAGGCAGGAGCAGCGGGTCACAGGAGGCAGGAGCGGGCGGCTGCGGCTAACTCCTGAGCTCAAAGCTAAAGAGAAATTAATATTCACTGCATTCCATGCCCATGGGCGTGGGGGGCAATGAATTTTAATTTCTCTGTAATAGCATCCTGGTATGCATGGCCCCATCCTTATCCTGGTATGACTGGCCCCCATCCGGTTATGCATGGCCCCATTCTTATACTGGTATGAATGGGCCCCATCCCCATCCTGGTATGCAAGGCCCCATCCTTAGCCTGGTTTGATTGGCTCCCCTATCTCCATCCTGGTATGCAGGGCCCCATCCTTAGCCTGTTTTGATTGGCCCCCCTATCTCCATCCTGGTATGCAGGGCCCCATCCTTATCCTGGTATGATTGGTCCCGCCCCATCCACATCCAGGTATGCAGGGTCCCACTAGAAAAACAATAAAAATCCAAAATATTACACTTGCCTTCTTGCACTCCCTCGCAGCGTCTTGTTCCGATGCCAGCAGCTGCTTTATGCTTGTAAGCAGCATGGCAGTTACATCATGCACTGCTTACAAGCCAAGGACAGCTGCCGGTATACTCACTGCTCTGCACCCCGTGCGTGGAGGGCATTGAGTATTCATTGCTTGCTCTACAGTAGCGCGCACAGAGTCAGCCGCCAGCTTCCTGCAGCTGCCGGGCGGTCATATGTGCCTGCTACTTAAGAGAAATGAACATTCACTGCGCTCCAGTCCCATGGGCGTGGAATGCGGTGAATATTCATTCCCTTTAATAGCGGGCACACGTGAATGCCAGCAGCTGACGGAAGCCGGCGGCTGACACTGTGCTCACCACGTGTCATTCAGTAGCACGAGAGCCCCAAGACCGCAGGAATGGCACTGGCAGGGGAGGCAAGTATAGACTTTATTTTATCAGGCCAAGTGTGGAGTATGAGAAGTATGAGAAGAGGTTGTCCTAGTAGTGAACAACCCCTTAAATAGTATCGTAAAGTGAGGAAGTCACATTACAAAGAGAAATTAATGCACATATAACACAAGGAAGCCAAAAGCACAATGATGTGATCAGATGAGACACCATTGTCCTGTTAGACTTTTTTGTATTGCTTGTGAGGCAGAGACGGGATTTATAAGCGAGGGATGCTATGTATCCCCCAGGATGCGCACAGAAACATATCAAGGTCGCTGGAGGGAGTGCATTGCAGTCACAGATTTAGCTGTGGTAGCAATGCAGAATAAAAGTAAGTGTGATCTTGGACAAGCTATTTGCCCAAGGTAGATTTAAGAAAACCCGGCAAGGGCTTTTATTTTTGGAGTGAACTACAGGATGGTAGTGGGGCGGTTCACTCTCTCCAGCTGGGTCTTAAAAATGGTCCATGGCAACAGATTCCATTTAAAAACCCTGCAGTAAAGACTTGGGTGTGTCAGAGTGTGTTTGCAAACAGCAGAGCAGGTCGCTCTGCAACAGCTGACTAGTGTGAGGTAACAGAGTAAGGGGAAGCGAACACCTGGCACCCCTCAACGTGACAAGGTGGAGTAGTCGTCTACAGCAACCTGTCTCCGATCCGGACTGTTTGATGCCCTGGCTGCGATTCGGATGATACCATTGTACTCTTCATTTTGTGAGTTCTTTTGGACATTAAATACGTTTGCTGTGAACTTTACTGGGTCACTGCCTCATTACTGCATGGTGTGAACACAGCAGCACTACATGCTGTATGTATTGTATGCATTCTAGCCTCCTGCTGCCTCCTGACTGCGCAATACATTCTTAACTGATTTTCATGATTATGTATGAATAGATTTTCTACTTTTTAGCACTTTTTGTGAATTTTGGTATTTTCTCTATAGGTTTTATTTGAATGTTAGAACAAACCTTAAATAGTCATTTAATAATTTGCTGACACATGCAAAGTGGAAATGTCATGACTCTGGACAGGATGGTTCCACCTCCATCCTGGTCAGGTCAGGGTTAAGTTTAGTTCACCTCTCTTTGGTTCTGGGGTGGCTATTTAATGTTAGCAGTTCCCGGATTTGGTGTCGGTGATACTTCCGTATTCTCGGTTTGTGGTTGCTGACCCAGGTCACTGATCCATAAACGTTGTTCCACTGTGCTTGTGTGCTTTGCTGTGTATGACCCGATTAGTCCCCTGACTCTTGCCTCTGTATCCTGCTTTGTACTGCTCTGTCCTTTCCGGTTATCTGCCCCTTTGGCTTGTCTCCGTTTACTCTTTGTCTTAGACCCAGGTACTACGCTCTTGTCTGGGTTTTGACCCTCAGCTTTCCTTGAACACATTTAACTGTCTGTACCTTGCACTCCGTGCAGTCAGTTACCTTCCCTGCACTCACGTGCGGCGACTTCGCCCCCTGGTCACGTGAATGCTCAGTGCCAGGTCCTGTGCTTACTGCTAGTGTCAGGTCCTTGCGCACAGCAAGCCTTGTTCCTGCACTCGTTCCCTTGCCCCCTGATAGCGCCCCCTAGGTAGCACCAGTGACACCATTGGTGTCATCACATTATTACCGACAAATACAATTTTTCAGGGGTTTTTCTTGTGTGTGCTGGTCACGGACTCGCTGCATGCTGTCAGATCAGGTATCTAATCTGACCAAGATGATGCAGAACCTTTCTGTAGAGCAAAGAGCGTTGGTGGCTTTTCACCAACAGGTACAGAGGGAGTTCACAGATACAGTTAATGCTGTTCAGGGTGCTTCTTTCTTCCTCGTCTGGCAATGGAGAAGGTACTGCGTCTGATGTTTCCTTATCCTCTCCTGAACCTTCTGTTAAACTTCTGGATACCTTTTCTGGGGATAAGAAAAAATTCTGGGTATTTGTAAATTACTTTTTTCACTGCGTCCTCGGGTGATGAGAGTCAGAGGTTGGGGATAGTTACCCTGTTACGTGAGGGGCCACAATCCTGGGCTTTCTCCCTATCTCTTACCTCCCCTGAGAGAATGTCTGTTGATCGGTTCTTCGAAGCCTTGGGTCTTATTTACGATGAACCTGATCGGGTGAGTTTTGCAGAGGACACGATTATGAGTCTGCACCCAGTTTCTTCACCCGAGCCTCCATCCTCCATTCTTAAATCCGGGGTGGTGGTGGCTGATGTGTCTGCAGGTTTGGAACGGGAGATTCGGTAAACCCAGTCTCAGGCTCCCCCATCCAAGCCGGTGGGAAAATTGTTTGTTCAGGTTCAACTTTGTCTCAGAGTCCTCCAGGAGATCCATGAATCGGTGCTGAGTGGACATCTGGGGATTTCGGCTACTCGTGGGGCAATCACGAGGGTTTTTTTGGTGGGCCTCCCTTACATCTGATGTGAGGAAGTTTGTGACTGCCTGTGAAGTTTGTGCCTGCTCTAAGAGCTCTCATAAGTGGCTGGCCAGGGAATTGGTGCTTTTGCCAGGTCCTGAAATACCATGGACACATTTGTCCATGGACTATCACCAATCTTCCTCCCTCCAAGTGTAATACTGTCACCTGGGTGGGGGTGGACAGGTTTACGAAGCAAGCACACTTTGTACCCTTAGTGGCACTACCCTCGGCTGAGACCTTTTCTAGGTTGTTTGTTCAACATGCTTGTGCACGCCCTCATCATCTCCCGCCTTGACTACTGCAACATCCTTTTCTGTGGCCTCCCTGCTAACACCCTGGCACCTCTCCAGTCTATCCTTAACTCTGCTGCCCGACTAATCCATCTCTCTCCTCGCTACTACTCCGCTTCCCCCCTCTGCAAATCTCTTCACTGGCTCCCATTCCCTCAGCGTATCCAGTTCAAATTACTAATACTGACCTACAAAGCCATCCACAACCTGTTTCCTCCATATATCTCTGAACTAATCTCCCGATATCTTCCCTGACGTGATCTCCGGTCCTCCCAAGACCTCCTTCTCTCCTCCTCACTTATTTGCTCCCCATCCAATCGCCTCCAAGACTTCTCCTGAATATCCCCCATCCTCTGGAACTCTCTGCCCCAACATGTCCGACTATCAACCACAGTCGGATCCTTCAGACGGAACCTGAAAACTCATCTCTTCAGGAAAGCCTACAGCCTGCACTAACATCGCTGCCGCCTCATCACTATCGATGCTACCGCCTCACCAACACCGGAGCTCCTGCAACCCTCAACCTACTGTCTCCTTCCCCATAATCCTGTAGAATGTAAGCCCGCAAGGGCAGGGTCCTCGCCCCTCTGTATCAGTCTGTCATTGTTAGTTTGTTTACTGTATGTGATATCTGTAACTTGTATGTAACCCCTTCTCATGTACAGCACCATGGAATCAATGGTGCTATATAAATAAATAAATAATAATAATAATAACATGTGGTTTGTTTGCATGGTGTGCACTTGAATGTGGTGTCTGACCGTTGTGTGCAGTTTGTGCCCAGGTTTTGGAAGGCATGTTGTAAAAGATTGGGTATTGAGTTGTCCTTTTCGTCGGCCTGCCATCCGGAGACTAATGGTTAGACCAAATGAACCAATCAATCGTTAGAACAAATTTTGCGCTGCCTTGCCACCTCCAGTCAATAGGACTGGTTCACTGCCTTGCCTGTAGCAGAGTTTGCGCTCAATAACCGTGATAACCACTCTACAGGTATCTCCCCTTTTTTTGTAATTTTGGGTTCATTCCACTCTTTGGGGAGTCTTCTCGCCTGAATTCTGGTTGCCTGGAGGCTGATGTTACTGTACAACAGTTGGGGAATTTATGGAGGGAGGTCCAAAAGAATATTGGGGAGGCTCAGGGGAAATTTACGTTTTTTGCTGACAGAAGACGGACTGTGGGACCTATGCTTCGGGTTGGGGATAAAGTGTGGCTGTCTACCAGGAACATTAAGCTTAAGGATCCTTCGTCAAAATTGGGACATAAGTTTATTGGTCCTTATGAGATCATGGAGGTGGTTAACCCAGTGGCGTTTCGTTTGCGTCTTCCAGCATCTTTTAAGATCCCCAATGTATTACATAGTTCGTTGATGAAACCATTGGGGGCTGTTGAAGAAGCATCATTGGGTCCCTCGCTGCCTGTATTGGTGGACAGTCAGAAGGAGTATGAGGTGGAGCGCATAGTGGTTTCCTGGTTGGTCTGCCGTTCCTTCCAGTATCTTGTGCACTGGAAGGGGTATGGTCCTGAAGACCGATCCTGCCAGGTCAGTTCATGCTGATCGTCTAGTGCACTCCCTTCATGCCCGGTTTCCTGGGAAACCTGGGGGTCCGGTGGCCCCCAATGAAAGGGGGGTACTGTCATGACTCTGGACAGGATGGTTCCACCTCCATCCTGGTCAGGTCACGGTTAAGTTTAGTTCGCCTCTCTTTGGTTCTGGGGTGGGCATTTAATGTTGGCAGTTCCTAGATTTGGTGTCGGAGATACTTCCGTATTTCTCGGTTTGTGGTTGCTGACTCAGGTTACTTGTCCATAAACATTGTTCCACTGTGCGTGTGTGCTTTGCTGTGTATGACCCGGTTTGTCCCCTGACTCTTGCCTCTGTATCCTGCTTTGTACTGCTCTGTTGTTTCCGGTTACCTGCCCCCTTGGCTTGTCTCCGTTTACGCTTTGTCTTTTCGCTAGGTACTATGCTCTCGTCTGGCTTTTGACCCTCAGCTTTCCTTGATCATGTTTTACTGTCTGTGCCTTGGACTCCGTGCAGTCAGTTACCTTCCCTGCACTCACATGCGGTTACTCCGCCCCCTGGTCACGTGACTGCACAGTGCCAGGTCCTGTGCTCACTGCTTAGTGTCAGGTCCTTGCGCACACCGTGCCTTGGTTCTGCACTCCCTGCGCTCGTTCTCTTGCCCCCTGATAGCGCCCCCTAAGCAGCACAAGTGACACCATTGGTGTCATCACAGGCAACATATGCATACACAGGATCACATCGTATCAATCAGAGCTTTTATCTTAAGTTGGCCACTACCCCACAGGTTCCATTTTTGTTATGCAGGTCATCTCAAAAGATGAAGATGGTTTGACAGATTGTGATTCAATTTTAGACACAAGCTGAGGGAAAATGGGTATCCTGCTAGGACAAGTCACTCACTATTCTGGCCTTACTGACAAGCAAGTACTTGCAATGTAGCATGCTTAGTCTGTTTCTGCATTCTTAGGTTATTCATGACTCAAATCATAAATGTTGCGTTCTCATAAATGTCACCCATCCAAAATTCTGATTCTACAACATCTGAAAGAGGATAAGTAGTACTGATGCAAAATTTGGAGGATGGTTCAAGCTGCAACTTCAGATACTCCATTGTTTTCCCTATCAGGCGCTATTCGGCAATGGCAAGAAGTTTGGAAAACTGTGCTGTTGGTTGAAATCTTCTGCGAAAACACGTGTGCTTTCATTCCTCAAAAATGAGAACATTCTGCATAGGATTAGACACATTAGTGACACAGCCGCGACACATGCATCTTGCGGCGCCAATTAGCTGATGGGCGGACACGATACAGGAAGCCGGGTTCCCTCTGCAGCTTATTCGGCAATCACTATAGCTTGCCGGATAAGGGAACCCGAGCAAATTCGCTCATCTCCACTTAGGATAATGTCATCCTTCACATTGGCTGTACAGAAGAAAACTCACTGTTTTAATACCCAACTTCCAATTTTAACCCCTTTACCCCCGGAGCTTTTTCCGCTTTTTCATTTTCGTTTTTTGTTCCCCTCCTTCCCAGAGCCATATCTTTTTTATTTTTCCGTCAATATGGCCATGTGTGGGCTTATTTTTTGCGGGACGAGATGAACTTTTGAACGATACCATTGGTTTTACCATGCCGTACAACAGAAAACGGGAAAAAAAATTCCAAGTGTGATGAAATTGCAAAAAAGTGCAATCTCACACTTGTTTTTTGTTTGGCTTTTTTGCTAGGTTCACCAAATGCTAAAACTGACCTGCCATTATGATTCTCCAGGTCATTACGAGTTCATAGACACCTAACATGTCTAGGTTATCTTTTATCTAAGTGGTGAAAAAAAATTCCAAAGTTTGCTTAAAAAAAAAAAAAAAAAAAAGGGGGGGGGATTTTCCGATCCCGTAGCGTCTCCAATTTTCGTGATCTGGGGTCAGGTGAGGGCTTATTTTTTGCGTGCCGAGCTGGCGTTTTTAATGATACTGTTTTGGTGTAGATGCGTTCTTTTGATCGCCTGTTATTTCATTTTAATGCAATGTTGCGGCGACCAAAAAAAACATAATTTTGGCGTTTTGATTTTTTTTCTCGCTACGCCATTTAGCGGTCAGGTTAATCCTTTGTTGGGAAAACTAGTAACAAAATTCTCATTGGGGTCTGTTACAAACCCACAAATATAACAGAAACCATGGAAAGTCTACTACTAAGGCAGACAGATGAAGCTGCAACCCATAATGAGGTCCTTGTTATGAGGGACTTTAACTACCCGGATATTAACTGGGAAACAGAGACCTGCAAAACCCATAAAGGCAACAGGTTTCTGCTAATAACCAAGAAAAATTATCTTTCACAATTGGTGCACAATCCAACCAGAGGAGCAGCACTTTTAGACCTAATACTATCTAATAGACCTGACAGAATTAGAAATCTGCAGGACGTCGGGTGTTATGATATGGTGGTCTAGGAGCAACATGGAACGAGCTCCGAAGGAAGTGGTAACTGTACTGACCGCAGTCCCTAAGCTCAACACAACACTAGAAGTAGCCGTGGAATGCTCCTAACTCTCCCTAGGCATCTCGTCACAGCCTAAGAGCTAACTACCCCTAAGGAAAGAAGCAGGAAAGCTATCTTGCCTCAGAGAAAATCCCCAAAGGATAGATTAGCCCCCCACAAATAATGACTGTGAGTGGAGAGGGAAAATACATATACAGAATGAAACCAGGATGAGCACAGGAGGCCAGTCTAACTAAATAGATAGGACAGGATAGAATATTGTGCGGTCAGTATAAAACACTACAAAAATCCACGCAGAGTTTACAAAAAATCTCCGCACCTGACTAAATGTGTGGAGGGCAAATCTGCCTCCCAGAGCTTCCAGCAAGACAGAATTAATTCACACTGATAAGCTGGACAAACATAGAAAGCACAGAATGGATAAGTTCACAATCTATGGACAGAAAAGGGCAAGCAAAAACTTAGCTTAGCTGAACTGGTCAGGATAACAGGGAACTCCAAAGAGATGTGAATCCAACCAGGAACCATTTACAAGTGGCACTGGCTGAAGATAGAGCCAGACTTAAATAGCCGAGCAGAAGAGACGATAAGTGGAGGCAGCTGATGACAGCTAACTCCAAGGAGCAGCCATACCACTAGAAACCACAAGAGGGAGCCCAAGAGCAGAACTCACAAAAGTGCCACTTATAACCACCGGAGGGAGCCCAAGAGCGGAATTCACAACAGTCGGGCATCTAGGAAATAGCGACCACAATATTGTACGGTTTCAATTGTCTTTCGCTAGGGAAACTTGTCAGGGAGTCACAAATACACTGAACTAAAGGTACCTTCACACTGAGCAACTTTAGAACGGTAACGATAGCGATCCGTGACGTTGCAGCGTCCTGGATAGCGATATCGTTGTGTTTGACACGCAGCAGCGATCTGGATACTGCTGTGACATCGCTGGTCGGAGATAGAAGGCCAGAACTTTATTTCGTCGCTGGATCACCCGTTGACATTGCTGAATAGGCGTGTGTGACGCCGATCCAGCGATGTGTTCACTTGTAACCAGGGTAAACATCGGGTTACTAAGCGCAGGGCTGCGCTTAGTAACCCGATATTTACCCTGGTTACCATTGTAAATGTAAAAAAAAAAAAAAAAAAAAGCACTACATACTTACATTCCGGTGTCTGTCGCGTCCCCCGGCGTCACCGCTCTGCTTTACGGCTGGCGCTTACACAGTGCAGGGAAGCTGACGCCGGGGGACGTGACAGACACCAGAATGTGAGTATGTAGTGCTTTTTTTTTTTACATTTACAATGGTAACCAGGGTAAACATCGGGTTACTAAGCGCGGCCCTGCGCTTAGTAACCTGATGTTTACCCTGGTTACCCGGGGACTTCGGCATCGTTGGTCGCTGGAGAGCTGTCTGTGTGACAGCTCTCCAGCGACCACACAACGACTAAACAGCAACGCTGCAGCGATCGGCATCTTTGTCTATATCGCTGCAGCGTCGCTTAATGTGACGGTACCTTTAGGAAGGCAAAGTTTGACCAGCTTAGAGATGCCCTTAATCTGGTTGACTGGGACAATGTCCTCAGAAATAAGAATGCAGATAATAAATGGGAAATGTTTAAGAACATCCTAAATATGCGCTGTAAGCGGTTTATAGATTGTGGGAATAAAAGGACAAGAAATAGGAAAAACCCAATGTGGCTAAACAAAGACGTAAGAGGGGCAATTAACAGTAAAAAGAAAGCATTTAAACTACTAAAGCAGGATGGCACAGTTGAAGCTCTAAACTGTAGGGAGAAAAATACATTATCCAAAAAACTAATTAAAGCTGCCAAAAAGGAAACAGAGAAGCACATTGCTAAGGAGAGTAAAGCTAATCCCAAACAGAATCATAAGCGAAAGTGTAGGCGCCTTAAAAAATTGTGAGGAAAGAATGGTTATAGATGACGAGGAAAAAGCTACTATATTAAACACCTTCTCCACGATATTCACGGTGGAAAATGAAATGCTACTGTAGGTGAAATGCCGAGAGACAAAGAAAACCCTATATTAAGGGTCACCAATCTAACCCAAGAAGAGGTGCGAAACCAGCTAAATAAGATTAAAATAGATGAATCTCCGGGTCCGGATGGCATACACCCACAAGTACTAAGAGAACTAAGTAATGTTATAGACAAGCCATTATTTATTATATTTAGGGACTCTATAGCGACGGAGTCTGTTCCACAGGACTGGCGCATAGCAAATATGGTACCAATATTCAAAAAGGGCGCTAAAAGCGTACCTGGACATTATAGGCCAGTAAGTCTAACCTCTATTGTTGGTAAAATATTTGAAGGGTTTCTGAGGGATGTTATTCTGGATTATCTCAATGAAAATAACGGTTTAACTCCATATCAGCATGGGTTTATGAGGAATCGCTGCTGTCAAACCAATCTAAGGCCATGTTCACACAGTGCGTTTTTTACTGCGGAACCGCAGCGGTATTGCCGCTGCGGTTCCGCAGCAGTTTTCCATGCAGGGTACATAACAATGTAACCCTATGGAAAACAGTCACTGCTGTGCACATGGTCCGTAATTTCGTTTAAAAAGCCGCGCAGAATAGCTGCGGCAAAAAAGAAGGAGCATGTCACTTCTTTTTCCTGAACCGCAGCGGTTCTGCACCCATAGACCTCCATTGTGAGGTCAAAATCGCAGTAAAACCCGCAGATCAAAAATATATCTGCGGGTTTTACTGCGATTTGATGTGCAGAACCGCTGCAGCAGGAAGTGCGGGGGAGCGGGCGGAAGTGCGTGGGCGGAGTGTGGCTGCCCCCCCGTGCTCCGATCCCGCCCCCCCGTGCTCCGATGCCTCCCCCCGTGCTCCGATGCCCCCCCCCCAGTGCTCCGATGACCCCCCGTGCCCTAATCTCCCCCCCTTATACTTACCCGGCGTCCCGGTGTCCGTCCGGCCGTCTTCTCCCTGGGCGCCGCCATCTTGCAAAATGGCGGGCGCATGCGCAGTGCGCCCGCCGAATCTGCCGGCCGGCAGATTCGCTCCAAAGTGCATTTTGATCACTGAGATATAACCTATCTCAGTGATCAAAATAAAAAAATAGTAAATGACACCCCCCCCCCCACTTTGTCACCCCCATTGGTAGGGACAATAAAAAATTAAGAATTTTTTTTTTTTTTTTCACTAAGGTTAGAATAGGGGTAGGGGTAGGGTTAGGGTTAGGGGTAGGGTTAGGGTTAGGGTATTTTCAGCCATTTTAGCCCTAAAAAGCTTCCTAGGAAACACACAGTCTCTGCATAGAAAACTGCATAAAAAAAGGATAAAAAAACGCATCAAAAAACGCATCAAAAAAGGACAAAAAAAAGGACCAAAAAAAGGACCTGCGTTTTCTGCCAAGAGCTGCAGTTTTTAAAAAAAACTGTCCTGAAAAAAAAAGGATGGAAATCCTGAACGTGTGAACATACCCTAAATCAGTTTTTATGAAGAGGTTAGCTATAGACTGGGCCAAGGTGTGTCATTAGATGTGGTATATCTTGATTTTTCCAAAGCGTTTGATACCGTGCCACACAAGAGGTTGGTACACAAAATGAGAATGCAGGGTCTGGGGAAAAATGGGTAAGTAACTGGCTAAGGCTAGGTTCACATTGCGTTAGGGCAGTCCGTTTAGCGCATAGCGCTACGGACTGCGCTAACGCAATGTCCCAAAAGAGATCGCGTTTGCCGATCCCGCTAGCACAGATGCCCGATCTGAGCTAGCGAGGAACGGACCGCGAACGCTGCAAGCAGCGTTCGAGGTCCGTCACTCAAATGACGGCACACCGCTAGCGCACGCCCAATGTGGGCATGCGCTAGCGATGCGTTTGCCATTATATTTTTTTTTCTAAGTCCCGGATATCCCCTTTGAGAGGTGCATGACTCTTCAGGGATCAGACGATCCGCAAAATGGTGTAGGGCTATGTGTACTTTTCGTCGCAAATTTTATCAAGGCAAACTGGAGTAAAATTTGTAACATGAGTAACACCTCTGCTACTCAAGAATTTGACAAGGAGAAGTCACTATGCCCCATCACGCTCCTGTCTGGCCCTAATTCCATCCACTTGGTCATAGTTGGGTGAAACTGGTGAGTAGCCTGACCAAAGAACTGAGACGGGCTTCCAGGATCGCTGAGCGAAGATGGAAGCGATCCTGCTCTGCAGACCACTTCAATGCATACAAGCAGTCCCTCGCCAGCTTCAAGTCCACACTCACTGCCGCAAAACAAACTTACTTCTCATCTCTCATATCATCCCTGTCTCACAACCCTAAACAGCTTTTCAACACTTTCAATTCTCTACTCTGTCACCCCGCACCTTCTCCATCTCCTCATTTCTGCTCAAGTCTTTGCCTCATCTTTAAACAGAAGGTTGATATGATCAGAGAAAGCTTTGGCCCACAGCGCCCAATGCCCTTCTTAGCTGCTCAACCCCGTTTCTCCAAAACCAGCTTTTCCACCATGGCAGAAGATCAGCTCTCCACCCTCCTGTTAGGATCACACCTCACTACTTGCACGTTTGACCAGCTCCCGTCCCATCTCATCCCTAACCTCACCACAGTCTTCATTCCAACCCTAACACATCTCTTCAACCTATCACTCACAACAGGTGTCTTCTCCACATCCTTCAAGCATGCCAAGATCACACCCATCCTTAAAAAGCCCTCCCTCGACCCATCCACTGTGTCTAGCTATTGCCCGATATCTCTTCTCCCTTATGCCTCAAAATTACTGGAACAACATGTCCATCTTGAACTGTCCTCCCACCTCTCCTCCTGCTCCCTCTTTGACCGGTTACAATCTGGCTTCGACCCCATCACTCAACTGAAACTGCCCTAAATAAAGTCACCTATGACCTACTAACTGCCAAGAGCAAGCAACACTACTCTGTCCTCCTTCTCCTGGGCCTGTCTTCTGCCTTTAACACTGTAGACCACTCCCTTCTGCTGCAGATCCTCTCATCTCTCGGCATCACAAACTTGGCCCTATCCTGGATCTCATCATATCTGACAGACCGAACATTCAGTGTCTCCCTCCCCCACACCATCTCCTCACTCTGCCTCGTGTCTGTCGGTGTTCCTCAAGGATCTGTTCTAGGATCTCTACACTTCTCCATCTACATCTTTGGCCTGGGACATAGAATCCCATGGTATGCAGTATCATTTCTATGCTGACGACACGCAGATCTACCTATCCGGACCGGACCTCACCTCCTTACTCACCAAAATCCCACACTGTCTGTCTGCTATCTCGGCCTTCTTTTCTGCTCGCTTTCTAAAACTGAACATGGACAAAACAGAATTCATCATCTTTCCCCCATCTCACTCTACCCTTCCACCAGACCTATCTATCAATGTCAATGGCTGCTCACTTTCCCCAGTCCCACATGCCCGGTGCCTCGGGGTGATCGTCGACTCTGCCCTCTCTTTCAAGCCACATATCCAAGCCCTTGCCTCCTCCTGCCATCTCAAACTCAAAAATATTTCCTGGATCTGCGCATTCCTTGACCGCGACACCACAAAAACACTAGTGTATGCCCTTATCTACCGCCTTGACTACTGCAACCTCCTACTCTCTGGCCTCCCCTTAGCACTCTGGCACCACTCCAATCCATCCTACACACTCTGCTGCCCAACTAATCTATCTGTCTCCCTGCTATTCCCAGCCTCTCCCCTATGACAAGCCCTTCACTGGCTTGGCATAGGGGAGAGGCTCCAGTTCAAAACCCTTACAATAACATACAAAGCCATCCACAACCTGTCTCCCCCATACATCTGTGACATGGTCTCCCAGTACTAACCTACACGCAACCTCCGATCCTCTCAAGATCTCCTCCTCTACTCCCCTCTCATCTATTCTTCCCCAACCGCATCCAAGACTTCTCCCGTGCTTCCTCCATACTCTGGAACTTTCTACCAAAACACATCAGACTCTCGCCTACCATAGAAACCTTCAAAAAAAAAAAACTGAAGACTCACCTCTTCCGACAAGCCTACAGCCTGCAGTGATCCCCAACCTACTGAACTGCCACATAACCATATTTTGAATACTGAATTTTCTACCAGATTCTTAATCTTTTAAACTATGTTTATTACAGTCAGACCCACATTTTGCCTTCTAAGAAGGTAGGGGGTAAAATATCACCTGATTATTATCTCATGAGATAGGTTTTTTTCATCTTGTTTTCCTCCAAAAAAAAAGGAAATCTAGTTTTTCAGGTTGTTGTACTATAGTTCTGATTTCTTCTGGAGAGCTAGAAGCTAAAGCTACCAGCTTTAAACAATTATTTACATTTCCAAAGTTTGGTTAACAGTGAAAGGCTAGCCAGACAAGTCATTTGAGGAAGGAGAGTGGACAGAGGGAATAAAATTACATATAGGATAGTTTAGCAAGCCAACTATAAACCTAGAAAAATAGCAGTCTACATACAGGTTCTTCTCACAAAGTTAGAATATCATTAAAAATGTATTTCAGTTCTTCAATACAAAAAGTGAAACTCATTATATAGAGTCATTACAAACAGAGTGATCTATTTCAAGTGTTTATTTCTGCTACTGTTGATCATTATAGCTTACAGCCAATGAAAACCCAAAAAATCATTATATCATTAAATTAGAAACATTATAACACCAGCTTGAAAAATGATTTTAAAATCTGATATGTTGGTCTACTTAAATGTATGTTCAATAAATGCACTCAAAACTTGGTCGGATCTCGTTTTGCATCAATTACTGCATCAATGTGGCATGGCATGGAGGTGATCAGCCTGTGGCACTGCTGAGGTGTTATGGAAGCCCAGGTTGCTTTGATAGCAGCTTTCCGCTCGTCTGTATTGTTGGGTTTGGTGTCTCATCTTCCTCTTGACGATACCCTATAGATTCTCCACAGGGTTAAGGCCAGGCGAGTTTACTGGCCAATCAAGCACAGTGATAACTGTTGTTTTTAAGCCAGGTATTGGATTTTTTTTGCAGTGTGGACAGGTGCCAAATCTTGCTAGAGAATTAAAAATTTCTTCTCCAAAAAGCTTGTCGGCAGAGGGAAGCATGAAGTGCTCTAAAATTTCCTGGTAGACGGCTGCGCTGACTTTGGTCTTGATAAAACACAGAAGACCTACACCAGCAGATGACATGGCTCCTCAAACCATCACTAATTGTGGAAACTTCAAACTAGACCTCAAGCAGCTTGGATTGGGTGCCTCACCACTCTTCCTCCAGACTCTGGGACCTTGGTTTCCCAATGAAATGCAAAATTTACTTTCCTCGTGGAGTGTGTCAATGACTGCCTTCTGGACATCTGTCAAGTAAGCAGTGTTCCCCATGATTGTGGAGCCTATTGAAACAGACTAACGGACCTTTTAAAATGCGAAGGAAGCCTTTGCAGGTATCTTTTGTTAATTTTTCTAATTTACTGAGATAATGACTTTTGGGTTTTCATTGGCTGTAAGCCACAATCATCAACAGTAACAGGAAAAAACCCTTGAAATAGATCACTCTCCTTGTAAAGACTCTATATAATAATATGAGTTTCATTTCTTGTATTTAAGGACTAAAATAAATTAACTTTTTGAAAGAATGCTAATTTTGTGAGAAGCACCTGTATATGCATGATTTACTACTATTTGTTTTAACTGATTTATTTGATTATATACATTTAATAGCTTGTGCAATTGACCTACAAATTATACAGTGGGTATGGAAAGTATTCAGACCCCTTTACATTTTTCACTCTTTGTTTCATTGAAGCCATTTGGTAAATTAAAAAAATTAATTCAATTTTTTTCTCATTAATGTACACTCTGCACCCCATCTTCACTGGAAAAAAAAACAGAACTGTAGTAATAAGCGATGATAATGTGTGCAAAAATTGTAATGTGCAGCGGAATATGTTGGCGCTCTATAAATAAAGAGATTATTATTATTATTATAATAGAGTGTTGGCTATATGTTACATGCAAAAAATGCAATGAAATACTATTGGAGTCTAAATTACATATTTCTGACTTACATCATACATAATTAAATGCTCTTACCATATGTAGTAGTACCAGGGGTCTGCAACTGTATGCTAGGTGTTCCCGTTAACCTGAATTTAGAATGAGGTGATAACAAGGAAGGGGCTGGTAGGAAGCCATTAGATCCACTCTGTAAATAATTAAACAATTCAGAAAGATTATTATTAGATCTTACATGATTATGTAATCATACAGTAGAAAAAGTATGGGTGGAAATGAAGTTACACTTTCAACAGGGCTTTTATCTTTGAGGAAGTCAAGAAAGGCAAATGTCATCACACAGTGCAGCAAAATAAAGTACCGTATATACTCGAGTATAAGCCGAGATTTTCAGCCCATTTTTTTGGGCTGAAAGTCCCCCTCTCGGCTTATACTCGAGTCATATACTGGGGTCGGCAGGGGAGGGGGGCTGTAATTATACTTACCTGCTCCGGCGCGGTCCCTGCAGTCCCTGGCTTCCCCGGCGCTGCAGATTCTTCCTGTACCGAGTGGTCACATGGGTCCGCTAATTACAGAAATGAATATGCGGCTCCACCTCCCATAGGGGTGGAGCTGCATATTCATTGCTGTAAATGAGCGGTAACTGTGACCGCTCAATACAGGAAGAAGATGCAGCGCCGGGGAAGCCAGGGACTGCAGGGACCGCACCAGGAGCAGGTAAGTATACGGGGAGCGCAGCGCTGCGCTATATTTACCTGCTCCTCGCTCCGGTGCGGCTCCGTCTGCAGCGTCCTCTAGCAGTGACGCTCAGGTCAGAGGGCGCGGTGACGTAGTCAGAGCGCGCCCTCTGCTGAGCGTCAGTGCTGGAGACGGAGCCGCACGAGGAGCAGGTAAATATTGAAAGCGCCGGCGGCCAGAGCGAAGAGAGGTGAGTATGTGAATTTTTTTTTTTTATTGCAGCACCAGCAGCATTATATGGCACAGCTTCATATGGAGCATCTTTGGGGCCATAATGAACGGTGCAGAGCATTCTATATGGCACAGCTTTATAAGGAGCATCTATGGGGCCATAATGAACGGTGCAGAGCATTCTATGTGGCACAGCTTTATAAGGAGCATCTATGGGGCAATAATGAACGGTGCAGAGCATTCTACATGGCACAGCTTTATAAGGAGCATCTATGGGGCCGCAATCAACAGTGCAGAGCAATATATATGGGGCACAGCTTTATAAGGAGCATCAATGGGGCCATAATCAACGGTGCAGAGCAAATATATATGGGGCACAGCTTTATGTGGAGCATCTATGGGGCCATACTGAACGGTGCAGAGCATTCCATATGGCACAGCTTTATAAGGAGCATCTATGGGGCCATAATGAACGGTGCAGAGCATTATATACATGGCACAGCTTTATAAGGAGCATCTATGGGGTCATAATGAACGGTGCAGAGCATTCTATATGGCACAGCTTCATTATCGCCCCATAGATGACCATATAAACGGTGCAGAGCATTCTATACGGGGCACAGTTTTATATGGAGCATCTATGGGGCCATAATGAACGGTGCAGAGCATTATATGTGGCACAGTTTTATATGGAGCATCTATGGAGCCATAATGAACGGTGTAGTGCATTCTATATAGCACAGTTTTATATGGAGCATCTATGGGGCCATAATGAACAGTGCAGAGCATTATATGTGGCACAGTTTTATATGGAGCATCTATGGGGCCATAATGAACGGTGCAGAGCATTATATATGGCACAGCTTTATGTGGAAAATCTATGGGGCAATAATGAACGGTATGGAGCATCTATTTTTATTTTTGAAATTCACCGGTAGCTGCTGCATTTCCTACCCTAGGCTTATACTCAAGTCAATAAGTTTTCCCAGTTTTTTGTGGCAAAATTAGGGGGGGTCGCCTTATACTCGGTCGGCTTATACTCAAGTATATACGGTACCGTAATACCTGATAAATTATTTCTCCAATTTTTAAGCCATTTCTGTGAAGTGATATAATAAAACACACTGGGGAATATTTTTTAAGGATATGAAACAATAACATAACCTCATACAGTTATCCATCTTGGACAGCACACTATATGGATTATAATTTGTGGCATAAGGCAAGCCACAATTCATCACAAATTAGACGAGCAGATGTCGCCATGTCCTGTTGTGCCTGAGTTCTGCCCATTTTGGTGAAGCTGGTTGAAACGCCAAAAGTTACAAAACTTTGTGCAACTCCATGTTACACAAAAATTTAGCAACTTTTCAATGAGTTTTACAACAGAATCAAGGCCGTGGAGTTTGATGAATCGGGCAGCATAGCGTTTCATGGATGTATACACACATTTTTGAAAAACCATGCATCTGCGAATCTCAGAGCTGGTTCTACACGGTGTTGCACGGTGATGTTGCCCCTGATGAATCCTGAAAGATGAGAAAAAGAGGTTAGATTATTATACTCACCCAGGGGCGGTCCTGTCCGATGGGCGTTCTTAATATGATGTCCTCTTTTTGTGTTCACACTGCGGCTCCGGCGCAGGCGTACTTTGTCTGCTCTGTTGAGGGCAGAGCAAAGTACTGCAGTGCGCAGGCACCGGGAAAGGTCCGAGAGGCTCAGCATCTGCGCACTGCTGTACTTTTCCCTGTTGACGGCAGAGCAGACAAAGTACGCTGCGCCGGAGATGCAGCGTGAAGACAAGAAGAGGACGACATCCTATGAAGATAGGAGGCGCCGCACCGGACCACGACGCCCATTGGATCGGACCGCCCACCAAGATGAGTATAATCTAACCTCTTTTTCTCATCTTTCAGGATACATCGTGGGCTTATCTACAGCATTCCAGAATGCTGAAGAAAAGCCAGTGATGCTGGTGGCTTAGCTCCTCTTCGATTTTGGGGGTGACAGGCTCCCTTTTAAAAAAATGTTGTACATTATTAAACAGGCCACAGGTTTCAAGCAATATGGGAAATAAAAAGGATCTCTCTGCTGCTGAAAAGCATTAAATAGTGCAATGCTTTGGACAAGGTATGAAAGCATTAGGTATTTCACGAAAACTTAAGAGTGATCATCATCCTGTGAAGAGATTTGTGACAGAGCACAGACAGAGTTTATGCAGATAAAGGCATAATGAGGAAGGTTTCTGCAAGACAAATTAATTGGATTAAGAGAGCAGCTGCCAAAATACCATTACAAAGCAGCAAACAGTTATTTGAAGCCGCTTTTGCCTCTTGAGTCCCTCGAACCTCAAGGTGTAGGATCCTTCAAAGGCTTGCCGTGGTGTATAAACCTACTACTCGGCCACCCCTAAACAGTGTTCACAAGCAGAAACAGTTGCAGTGGGCCCAGACATACATGAAGACTAATCTTCAAACAGTCTTGTTTACTGATGAGTGTCGAGCAACCCTGGATGGTCCAGATGGATGGAGTAGTGGATGGTTGGTGGATGGCCACCATGGCCCAACAAGGCTGCGACGTCAACAAAAAGGCAGAGTCCTGTTTTAGGCCGGAATCATGGGGAAACAGCTAGTAGGGCCCTTTATAGTTCCTGAAGGTGTGAAAATGACCTCTGCAAAGTATATAGAGTTTCTCACTAACAACTTTCTTCCATGGTATAAAAAGCAGAAACGTGCCTTCAGGAGCAAAATCATCTTCATGCATGACAATGCACCATCTCATGCTGCAAATAATACCTCTGAGGCATTGGCTGCTATGGGCAAGGAGATAAACTCATGGTGTGGCCACCATCTTCCCCTGACCTCAACCCTATAGAGAACCTTTGGAGTATCATAAAGCAAAAGATCTATGAGGGTGGGAGGCAGTTCAAATCAAAACAGCAGCTCTGGGAGGCTATTCAGACTTCATGCAAAGAAATACAAGCAGAAATTCTCCAAAAACTCACAAGTTCAATGCATGCAAGAATTTTGAAGGTGATATCAAAGAAGGGTTCCTATGTTAACTTGGCCTGTTAGGATGTTTTGGAGTTAAACAGCTTTTTTTGTTCAGTGAATGTGACCTCCTAATGCTGCAAATTCCACAAATGAGCATTTTCAGTTCTTTAAAACATATCAAATGTTTAGAAAGTCTACTGTGCCTAATAATTTGGAACAGTGCATTTTGAGTTTTTCTTCATTTTGGAGATTATACTGTTATCATTGGGAGGTTTCTTCAATAAAATTCGATGTATACTCTAACGGGTGATGACTTTTATTAGACTGATTGTCATTTGCACCAACCATTTAGGAAAATCCGAGAAAAATGTAATTTGCATAATAATTTGGAACATGGTGTTTTCTGATACGCGGATAATAATCGGCCATTCGAGTCTACGGCGATCTGTGAAACATGAATACGATTTGGAAGGCTTCCAATTTGCTTCCATTTTGCATCTGTGTTTTACAGATCTACCTGAATAAAATCATGTGACTTTCAATCCAGGGGTCTTATCATTGACTTTGAAACAAAGATATTCCTTCATAACATATGTGGCTATATGTAATTATCAGCAGCGCGAACCATCAATGTTTTTTCCTTTCCCTATTTTCCTGGTATGAGTCAGAAATCACTGCAAAAGTCCCTGAAGGGTGAGATGAGGGAGCAGCTAGGTCAGGAGTTGGAGAGGGATGACTAATGCAGAGAAAAGAGGTTTCCGATTTCTACATAGAGAATAATTAACTGGGGAGAAAGGCAAAATGAGCAATTGTTAGTACACAGCGCTATATAATATGATGACTGCAATTTATAGAGGATACATATTTTGATGTGAGTTCTTCTTTAAGGCAAAGGCTAGTGATGAGCGAGTATGCTCGTTACAGGAGTTTCTCCGAGCATGCTTGGATGGTCTCCGAGTATTTCGTTGTGCTTGGAGATTATGTTTGTGTCACTGCAGCTGCATGATTTGGGGCTGCTAGACAGCTTGAATACATAGAACCAGAAACACATGGGCTACTTGCACATTGAACAAGTCTGTAGGAACCTGTTCACACACCACCAAGAAACTTGAAGACACAAAAGAGCACAGTGAGGTCAAAAATACTCGGTTGTAAAAAAAAAAAAAAAAATCACAGTAATAAGCAAGTGCTAGTCAAAAGATGGAAAAAACAAGAGTCTTGTAGAAACAAGAGTATCAACTAAATATCCTGTTTTTTCCATCTTTTGACTAGCACTGGCTTATTACTGTGATTTTTTTGACCATCCGGGTCCGCTCCCCGCACCATATGCAGCGACCGCAGAGCTCCGCACCCACCGTATGAGACGACACCCGGCGTATAAGACGACCCCCGGACTTTTGAGATTTTCAGGGGTGAAAAAGTTGTGTTATACGCCGGAAAATACGGTATATACTCTATTATTGGCAAGCTTCAGTAATACTGGAAGTGGTTAGTATGTAATGTCTGCATACCTTTTTTTTTTTTTTTCTCCTGCCCAGGAGCTGTGGTATGATCAGACTATGTCCCTGTACGGTCAGGCACAGCCATTACACAGCACACAGAAGGGCACATTAAGGCTACTTTCACACTAGTGTTTCTTGCAATGCGTCGTTTATGGGAAAAAACGCATCCTGCAAAGTTGTTTGCAGGATGCGTTTTTGCCCCATAGATTAACATTAGCGACGCATTGCGACGCATTGACACACGTTACATGTAACGTGTTACATGTAACGTTTTTTGCTGCCGATGGACCGCTTTTTCCGACCGCGCATGCGCGGCCGGAACTCCGCCCCCACCTCCCCGGCCGGAACTCCGCCCCCACCTCCCCGCACCTTACAATGAGGCAGCGGATGCGCAGGAAAAATGCATCTGCTGCCTCCATTGTGCGGCGCATTCACTGCTAGCGTCCGAACCTCGGCCCGACGCACTGCGACGGGCCGAGTCCGACGCTAGTGTGAAAGTAGCCTAAAGATTATCTCAGCACAGGAAACATTTTATTTAAACACATCCAATTGTGGAAGTTATTTCTATTCTAAGTTCTACAGTTCTACTGATTAAAATCAACTTTTGTTCATGAGAAACCCCTTCAAATCTAATTAAAATCTACAATATAAATAAAATTGTATGTATCCTGCTGTAATAGCGAATGTCCAAACACATATTATACAGGACATCAGATAGCCATTTGGTCATTTTAATTTCCCAACACAGAACATGTTTAATTTCAGAACATCAGAATTTTTTTTTTGCATATGTATGTTGCTGTAGAAAATGCAAACCTTTCACTAATAATCTAACATGAGTATAAAATGGAAATACTTACCAATTTATATAAAAAATACAAGGCTTACTTTCCTTTAAAAGGTCATACTTATTCAAACACAACCTTAAATATCAATTTACATTTCTTTTACATGATCTATAACAGAGGAGCAGATGCTGTTTTCAGGGAAAAGTATAAGTTAAAGTGAATATCACCATTTTTTGCCACGTAATCGGATTGGAACAGAGACCCTAATTTCATCAATGTATCCCTTACTGGTCTGCATACTGTCATTTTGATATAATCACTTATATATCTGCTGTCAACCTACCAGTTCTCTTAAAGTGGAGCTCTCTATAACCCTGCCTCCACCACTGATTGGCTACTTTCTTTGTACACTTTGCATAGGCAGAAAGCAGCTAACTAGTGGTGTGTGCAGAGTTACACAGAGCATGAACACAACTAATCTTTCAGTGATAATCTTCTGCTGATAAAACAGATTGTATTGAAACTAGAACAAGTAGCCCTGAAAGTGATACATCGCTGGTTTCAGGATCTCAGCATTTACGGTACATTGTCCTGCTCTCAGATTAAATAGCAAAAAACTTACTGACAGATTTCTTTTAAGAAACTTAAAAAAATACATATAGTATTTTTTTTAAAAAATATTTAAAGAGGACCTATCACCAGAAAACTGCCAGAGAGTTAGACCTCACTAGTTCCCATACACACATGTAAAAGTTTTGGGCAAGTGTGGAGATTAATGTTGCAACTCATGAATACGGTCATGGTCCAGTCCGGAGTTTACTTTCTTCTATCCTCTCTCGAGACTGGTCATGCAGGGGTTAATCTTCTCAGCCTCGTTCTGGAGCTAGCTGGGCTATTTCAGTTTGTCACAGCCTGCTGATCTGTGTTAGTGACAGTTCTTGCTTCCTGGCTTGAGCCCCTGACCTATATTAGTGATCCGTGTGCCTCTGACTACCTGTACCTGTGTATGACTCGATCTGATCTCTGGACTTTGCCCCTGGTTTTACGTTTCTGATACCACGCTCCCTGACTGGCTTCGACTCTGGTTTGTACCCCGACTTCGTCTTATATCTCACGTTTTGGTTACCACGTTCCCGGTAGGCTCTGACTTCTTGCTTGTCCCTGACTATTCTTCTGACTGCCCTGTGGCACCTGTGCTGCTATTCAGTGTTGCTACGCTGTGTGTACAACCTTTTGCCTCACCAGCACCCCCTGGTGGAGGTTGCACTATACTGCACTGCAGCAGCACATTACATTATCACTAACCACATTTCAATGGGATTTTGCATTTTTTTTCTCTCTGGTCATGAATCCGCTGCATAACTTGGCAGATCAAGTGTCCAGTTTGACGCAGATGATGCAGGATTTTTCTGTGAAACATCAGTCCCTTGTCACATAATAACCACTTACAGAAAAAACTGAATGAGACTGTTAGGACCGTGCAGGGAAACACCTCTCATATTGTTAGTATACCTGGTGACTCTGTGGATGTTGTTTTGCACTCTCTGGAACCCTCGGTTACACTTCCGGACACGTTTTCTGGTGAAAAAGATAAATTTCACATTTTCAGGGAGAGTTGTAAATTATGTTTTTTTCTTAGACCTCGATCATCTGGGGATGAGACTCAGCAGGTAGGGATTATTATCTCCTTACTTAGGGAGGGACCCCAATCCAGGGCTTTCTCTCTGCCCCCTACTGCCCCTGAACGGAGGTCGGTAGATAAGTCCTAGGGCCTCAAAGAACCTATTTATGACAAACCGGACCGTGTTAGGGTGGCAGAGGACACCATTATGGGTCTGGTTCAGGGGAAACACTCAGCCAAATGGTATAGCTCAGAGTTCGGTCGAGGGTCCACTGAGGTGTTTTGGGATGACTCCGCACTGAGATGTCTATTCAGAAAGGGACTGTCGGATTGCTTGAAGGGCGCTCTGGCTCTCCATCCACCTCCCAGCTCTTTGGAGGAGGCTATGACTCAGGCTATCCGTATGGATCGGAGGCTATGGGGGAGAGGTCTTACACAACGAGGGATTCCGTTGTTCTCTGATAATCCTGATGTTTTGCTTCAATCTGAACCAATGGAGGTGGGAGCCACTGACCTCCAGGAGAAAGAGAGGAATCGGCAGCGTGATGGAAAGCTGTGTTTTTACTGCGGAGATCCCGGACATTGGAAAAAGACTGCCGCTCCTGTCCACTGTCTAACAAGCAGCTGAGTCTGGGTGATCATCGTGGAGGTCACAGACTCTCAGGTACCTTTTTCTTCATTTGCAAATATACTGTTAAAGGTGGAACTTGGGGTGGAGAACGGCTTTGTTCATACTTTGGCTTTTGTAGACTGTGGGTCATCCCTGAACCTGATTGACTGGTGGCCCGCTGTAGATTAGGGACAGTTAGGTTGGAGACTCCCTTAAAAATTGTGGCTATTGACTCTACACCTTTCACAAAGGATGGTCTCCATTTAATTTCTAAAGAATTCACCCTTCAAGGTGGAGGCCCTGCACCAGGAGCGCATGTCCTGCTTTGTTTTGGATAAACTCCCTGCTGGCCTTGTGTTGGGGTTTCCCTGGTTGCAATGGCATAACCCGGTTATTGACTGGGGGTCCCGACATTGTTAAATGGGGACCTTATTGTTCTGAAAATTGTCTTGCTACTATATCTATGTCATCTGTCAGTCTGGAGGGTATTCCGGAGAACCTGAAGGACTTTGAGGATGTGTTCTCCGAAAAGCAGGCTGAGGTTCTAACGCCACACTGCCCATTCGATTGTGCCATTGATTTTGTTCCCGGTGCCAAATTGCCCAAAGCCCATCTGTACAATCTCTCCTGCCCTGTGCGGGCTGCTATGAAGGAGTATATCTCTGAAAGCCTCCGTAAAGGGCATATTCGGCCATCTGTCTCTTTCATGGTGGCAGTGTTCTTTTTTGTTAAAAAAAAAAAAAAAAGATGGAGGTTTAGGCTCATGCCTTGATTTGAGAGAACTGAATAAGATCACCATTAGAAACACTTATCCTCTCCCACTTATACCTGATTTGTACAATCAATTGTCAGGGGCCAGGTGGTTTTCTAAATTGGACCTCAGGGGAGCATACAATCTCATCAGTATGCAGGAGGGTAATGAGTGGAAAACTGCATTTCTCAACTCTCAGGGTCTGTTTGAAAATTTGGTCATGCCGTTCAGTTTGACTAACGCACCAGCGGTATTCCAGAATTTCATTAATCATGTTTTTTTCTGACTTTATTGGACGCTTTGTGGTTGTTTATCTTGATGATATACTCATACATTCCTCTAACAGACTAAGTCACATGAGTCATCTTCGTGCGGTTCTCCAGAGGCTCAGGGAGAACTCACTCTTTGCCAAACTGGAGAAGTGTTCATTTTTCACTCAAGAATTTTCCTTTCTAGGAGTCATTTTGTCCGCTGAGGGGTTTCGCATGGACCCTAGGAAGGTACAGGCCATTGTGGATTGGGTGCAACCCAGAGATCTCAAGGGTCTTCAGCAATTTCTGGGTTTCGCAAATTACTACAGAAAATTCATCAAGGGGTTTTCTCAAGTGGTCAAACCCCTCACTGATCTCACTCAAAAGGGAGCTGATCTCAAAAACTGGTCAGCTCCAGCGGTGGCGGCGTTTTCTTCATTAAAAAATCGTTTCATGACTGCCCCTGTACTGGTTCAACCTGATTTGTCTAAACCATTTATCATAGAGGTAGACTCCTCTGAGGTGGGGGTGGGGACTGTGTTGTCCCAGGGGCCCACCACATTAACTAACTTAAAACCCTATGCTTTCTTTTCAAGAAAATTTTTGTCTGCGGAGAGGAATTATGATGTGGGTAACCAAGAGTTATTGGCCATTAAATTGGCGTTTGAAGAATAGAGGCATTTTTTGGAGGGGGTGATCCATCGTATCACTGTATTACTGATCACAAGAACCTGTCTTACATCGAGTCCACCAAACGTTTAACTCCGAGACATACTTTCAGACCAGGGTCCAAGAATGTGAAGGCGGATGCCTTATCTCGCAGCCCAGATCCGGAATCACTTCCTGAGCCTCCTTCCTCCATTCTTCAGCATGGGGGGGGGGGGGGTGGCTGTGGTGTCCCCGAGATTGGAACAGGAGATTCGTGAGGTCCACTCTCTGGCTCCATCATCCATACCTGAAAATAAGCTTTTTGTGCCTGTCCAGTATCGGTTAAGGGTGCTTCGGGAGTTCCACGGCTCTGCATTGAGTGGGCATCCTGGAATCTCGGCCACTCGTAAAGCCATCACTAGGTTATTCTGGTGGCCCTCGTTGACTTCTGACATCATTGGGTTTGTGTCGTCCTGTGAAACTTGTGCCTGCGCAAAAATCTCCCGCAACTGGCTGGCCGAGGAATTGGTGCCACTTCCAATTCCAGATAGACCGTGGACTCATCTGTCCATGGATTTTATCACCAATCTCCCCCCCTCTAATGGCAAAACTGTGATCTGGATGGTTGTTGATAGGTTCAGTAAACAAGCACATTTTGTACCATTAACAGGCCTCCCTAATGCTGAGACTATCTAAATTATTCATTGAGCATGTGATCTGGTGGCATGGTGTGCCTGTCAGTGTGGTGTCTGATAGAGGGGTGCAATTCGTGGCAAAATTCTGGAGGGCTTTTTGTAAAAGGCTGGGCATCAGTCTAACCTTTTCATCAGCCTATCATCCCAACGGACAGACTGAAATGGCCAATCAGTCTTTGGAGCAGAATTTACGGTGTCTTGTCATTTCTAGACAGGATGATTGGTGCTCTGCAATACCTATAGCGGAATTCGCTTTCAATAATCGGATTAATCAGTCCACTGGTGCTTCTCTTTTCTTCTGCAACTATGAGTTTCACCCTCATTTTGGTGAGTTTTCCCGGCTGGATTTGGGGTGTCCAGGGGCTGATTCGGCCTTTCTGTGGTTGGGGAAGGTCTGGAGGGAGTTTCAGAGAAACATTGGGAAGGCTTATGGCAAATATAATTTTTTTGCGGATAAACAACGTTCTGTGGGGCCGGCTTATCAGGTGGGGTATAAGGTATGGTTATCTACCAAAAATATAAGGCTGAGAATTCCCTCTGCTAAGTTGGGTCCCAAGTTTATTGGTCCGTATGAAATTTTAGAGGTGACTAATCCTGTGACCTTTCGCCTGTGTTTGCCTCCGTCGTCGTGGATCCCCAATGTGTTGCATATGGCACTTCTGAAGCCGTCGGTGCCTTCCTCTGATGAGTCTCCCTCACATCCGCCACCTGTTGTGGTAGATGGTCAGAATGAGTACGAGGTGGAATAGGTGGTGGATTCTCGTATGCTTAGCCATTCAATTCAGTACTTGGTTCATTGGAAAGGGTGTGGTCCTGAGGACCGGTCATGGGTGCCAACGCATTCGGTCCATGCTGATCGGTTTGTCCGGGCCTTTCACGCCCGTCAAGCCTGGGGGTCCTGTGGCCCGCCATTGAGAGGGGGGTACTGTCATGGTCCAGTCCGGAGTTTACTTTCTTCTTTCATCTCTAAAGACTGGTCATGCAGGGGCTAATCTTCTCAGCCTCGTTCTGGAGCAAGCTAGGCTATTTCAGTCCGTCACAGTCTGCTGACCAGTGTTAGTGATAGTTCTTGCTTCTTGGCTTGAGCCCCTGACCTGTATTAGTGATACGTGTGCATCTGACTGCCTGTACCCGTGTAAGACTCGATCTGATCTCTGGACTTTGCCCCTGGTTTTACGTTTCTGATACCACGCTCCCTGACTGGCTTCGACTCTGGTTTGTACCCAGACTTCGTCTTACATCTCAAGTTTTGGTTACCACGTTCCCGGTAGGCTCTGACTTCTTGCTTGTCCCTGACTATTCTTCTGACTGCCCCTGTGTACTGTGCTGACCTCTCGGTGTATGACCTTGGTTTGTCTAACTACTCTTTCGTTACCTGTGGCACCTGTGCTGCTATTCAGTGTTGCTACGCTGTGTGTACAACCTCTCTTCCCTCACCAGCACCCCCTGGTGTAGGTTGCACTATACTGCACTGCAGCAGCACATTACAAATACTTTGAAAAATCAATTAACAAAATGCAAAGTGAATGAACAAAAGAGAAATTTGGTGTGCCCACCCTATATGTTAAAAACAGTATCAAAGCATCCATTGTCCTAGGTACATGTGCACACAGTTTTTGAAGTAACTTGGTATGGAGGTTGTTCCCAACATCTTGGAGAACTAACCACAGATCTTCTGTTGATGTAGGCTTTTAGAAATGTGTCTCTTCATGTAATCCTACACAGACTAATTTGAGAACAGGGACCTGTTGGGGCCATATCATCACTTTAAGGACTCCTTGTTCTTATTTACACTGAAGATAGTTTTTTAAAGGGAATCTGTCACCTGTGGGATGTATAGAACCTATTAACATGGGAATACAGGTGATAGAAATGTTACACTAGTCCTATGTGTCTGCCTCATATTAATGGTCTTGTTGTGGAGAAATTTTATATTCTGCTTTTATGTTAATGCTTGCTTCCCAACTTCGGGGCGTGCGATGCCTGAAAGAAATCCCTGCCTCCTGTCTTCATTATATCACCCCCCCCCCCCCCCATGCACTTCACAGTTCACTGTGACGTGCAGTTGTGGGCCCCAAAATCCTGCGCCTCTGCCCTGCACTCCCTCCACAATCCATACCTTTTCCTCCCTTCTATGGGCGCTGCGTTCAGGGATCTTCGGGCAGGCGAGTCACTGTGACCTCCGGTGTGGACAGCGACAAGGTGCTCTCTCCACTTCCTCCCTGCACAGTCAACGTTAGGGACTATGTGTATACACATAGTACCCATGTATACATATAGTACCTAGCAATGACTATGCATGGAGGAAGTGGAGAGAGCACCTTGTCGTTGTGCACGCTGAAGGTCACAGTGACTCGCCTGCGCAGAAGATCCCTGAATGCAGCGCCCATAGAGTGGAGGAAAAGGTACGGATTGTTGAGGGAGTGCAGAGATTTCTTCCAGGCACTGCACACCTTGGAGCCTGAAAGAAATCACTAGCATAAGGAAAGAATATAAGATTTCCCAACAGCAAGACTGCTAATATGAGGCACACAGGTAGGACTAGAGTAACATTTCTATTACCTGTATGCCCATATTATTAGGTCATATACACATATACATCCCAGGGGTGTTACTGGTTGGCGGTGTGTTCTGACACAGTTTGACATTGTCCATCCAGTACTGTCAGTCCCACATCGTGTATTGACATGTCAAACTGACAATGGAAATTTTTCATATTTATTCAGCAGTAATAAATAAGAAACAGAACAAAGAATTCCCATAAAACATTATCCAGAATTGTTATTTCTTTTTAATTCAAGTAGTTACTGAAACAAACATGTATGTCAGTAGCTGTAAAACCAGTAAAAAGTTAAATAAGTCGATTATGTCATAACAATTGCACCCATCAAGGTGAGGAACATATTACCCCTTAAAAGACCAGAGAATGTTTCATTTTAATGCTTTCCTTTTCTCTTCACCTTCTTCTAAGGATCGTAACTTTAAAACAGACATAAGAGATTTTTGTGTACTCACCGTAAAATCCTTTTCTCTGAGCCACTCATTGGGGGATACAGGACCATGCGTGTTATGCAGCTGCCACTAAGTAAACACTAAAAGATTAGCACCCCCTCTGCAGTATACACCCGCACACTGGCTCCAGCCGAACCAGTTCAAGCTTCGAGTCAGTAGGAGGCACATGTGCTCTGTTTCTCAGATCACATCTATAGGTTTTTTTTATTTTTATTTTTCTCTTTATTCTTAATTTTTCAAGGAATACAGGGGCGACGGATCCCTTAACCCTGCTGTTCTGTTCGGTCTGGGGAGACCTATTTTGAACTTTGGTATTTTTTGGGGTGTTCAAGATGCGGTTCTGAAACTTGTGGTTGATTGACTTAAATGAGGATGGGTCGGTCGGCCACGGGTTTCAGAGCCGCATCTTGAATATTTTAAAGAATATTGAAGTTCAAAGTCGGTCATTTTTGACCAACAGAACAGCAGGGTTAAAGGGAACCTGTCACCCCCAAAATCGAAGGTGAGCTAAGCACACCGGCATTAGGGGCTTATCTACAGCATTCTGGAATGCTGTAGATAAGCCCTGGATGTATCCTGAAAGATGAGAAAAAGAGGTTAGATTATACTCACCCAGGGGTGGTCCCGCTGCGGTCCGGTCCAATAGGTGTCCGATCCGGGGCCTCCCATCTTCTTACGATGACGTCCTCTTCTTGTCTTCACGCTGCGGCTTCGGCGTACTTTGTATATTATCCAAAAGCGGGCTTAAATCAATTTGGCCGCAAGAAGAGAACCATATAACAATGAACTACGTACAAATCTTTATTTGTCATAAATATATAAAAACAACAAGGCCAAACAATATCAAAAAGACTGAGTGTCCATGAGAATGATCGAAAAGAAACTGCAGCAAAGTAGATAAATCCATGGCTCTATCAAGGTAATGTAGCATATATATCCAAATGAAATCCACATCCATCTAAACTGTATATAACTGAGATATAGAGGTGCTTTAAAATATAAGGTCAATAGCTCCTATCCACAGTAAGGTGAATCCATCCTTGTAAGACGGCATATATAACCCTAATATGAAAAAGTACAATCAATACCTTAAGAGATGAATCCCCAGGCAGACCCATAAATGCTGAGCAGACACCGATCAATCCCTTGTGTACCCCAACACGCGTTTCGCCCTAAGCTTCTGCCGGGGGCGTGTTGGGGCCCTGTTGAGGGCAGAGCAAAGTACTGCAGTGCGCAGGTGCCGGGAAAGGTCAGAAAGGCCCAGCGCCTGCACACTGCAGTACTTTGCTCTGCACACAAAGTACGCCTGCGCCGAAGACGCGGCGTGAAAACAAGAAGAGGACTTCATCGTAAGAAGATGGTAGGCCCCGGACCGGACCGTGACGCCTATCGGATTGGACCGCCCGCATGAGTATAATCTAACCTCTTTTTCTCATCTTTCAGGTTACATCGGGGGCTTATCTACAGCATTCCAGAATGCTGTAGATAAGCCCCTGATGCCGGTGGGCTTAGCTCACCTTCGATTTTGGGGGGTGACAGGTTCCCTTTAAATGGCACCGCTCTCCCCAAACCTACAACAGGCAGGAACGCGAATATCACCTCCACGTACCCCTTCCTGTTTCGTTATCAGAAGGGCCAGATTTTTTTTTTTTTTTTTTTTTTTTTAAGGGCGATGGGTTCCTTCAGGGCACTGCTTTCCCCACTCCGGTAACAGATGGGAACATGAAGTGTCGCCTCCATGTACCCCCCTCTGCATTCAGGCTCATCCCATTTTTTGTGCCGGACCAACAGCCCTGACCCATCCTCGGGGAGCTAACCCCTTGCATGTCCAGAGGCACTCATGTCATCCGTGCGGCCCCCACTGTATTGCCCCTAATATACACGATGGAAGGAAGGCGGACGGGTCCCTCTCCCCCTCCCTGCAAACAGAGTGGCGGATAGAGGGTCAATACAC
Organism: Ranitomeya imitator; assembly: GCF_032444005.1. Taxonomy (NCBI): domain Eukaryota; kingdom Metazoa; phylum Chordata; class Amphibia; order Anura; family Dendrobatidae; genus Ranitomeya; species Ranitomeya imitator. Next base: position 235,327,777 of record NC_091286.1, on the reverse strand, counting down.
TGTCCAAACGAGAGCAGCTGACCTGGGAGCGGAAAACTCCTCAGACATCTGCCCGGGCCCTGCGCTTCATACCTCCTGCAGCAGCTTCTTCAGGGATAAACACCGCTGGTAAGATGGGCTGGGTGTGTGTCTGGGCCACAGTATCTCCGGTGGAGGGATCCCGCATGTGGTGCTTTTTCCCATGGCCTTTTCCCCTGGCTTCGTTCCAGCCATTGCCAGAAATTTAGCCCATGCTTGACAAAGACCAAGTGTTGGTCGAAACGTTGCTGCTGTACCATGGCTCAATAAAAGCGTATTCTGAAGATATCTACACCTGGGTGGAGCGCTGTTCATTATGCATTGGTTGGTCTGGTAATATCTGGGACGGTTCCCTGGATGTTGAACGGGCGCCCCAGTACAGAGAGTGCTGTCAGCTTTTGCCTTTCTTAGCAGAAATTTAGCCCGCAGCTTGGGCTTATTGCCGTCAGCAACACAGAAGTTCCGCCCATTTTGTGACATCGCGGCTGTGGCTCCGCCCACGATTTGGCGCTTTTCGCACACCACGAGACATCTTCCTGAGGTCTCATGCTGGTGGCAATCTTTATCCACCCAGTCGGCTCTCTACACGTGAGGACAGTCCGTTCATCTTCAGAGGGGCACAGCGCACTGGGAGGACCGCTATCACTGGGCCACAGGACCTGGGTAAGACTCAGCTGCGGCAGATACACTCATTGCCCCTCCTTTGCAGTAGTCACTGGAGACTTACAGCCATGGCCCTCCCTATTGGAGCATATCAGCAGGATCAGGGGCATACTGGGGTACATCAAGTCACTCTCTAAGACATCCAAGAAGGCTAACAAGACACGTACAGTGTTATTCATCTCATGTACCACCTGTCAGACTTCGCTGCCACGGGGACAGAGTATGCCACTCTGCAAAGTCTGTGATCCCGAATGCATTCAGGAGTCCTCAGCTGCCACGGGGACAGAGTATGCCACTCTGCAAAGTCTCCAGGGCCTTCTCACGCCTCAGCATCTGTGGGCTCGGTTTCCCGCTCCCCCTGACGCAGGGTTTGAAGTGACCAGGACTCTAAAGGTACCGTCACACTCAGCAACTTTGCAAAGAGAACGACAACGATCCGTGACGTTGCAGCGTCCTGGATAGCTATCTCGTTGTGTTTGACACGCAGCAGCGATCTGGATCCCGCTGTGCCATCGCTGGTCGGAGCTAGAAGTCCAGAACTTTATTTCGTCGTCAGGTCGGCGTGTATCGTCATGTTTGACATCAAAAGCAACGATGCCAACAACGTTTTACATGGAGCTAACAACCAGCGAGAACGATAAGTGAGTCGCCGTTACGTCACTGGATCGCTCCTGCATCGTTCTGGAGTTGCTGTGTTTGACGTCTCTACAGCGACCTAAACAGCGACGCTCCAGCGATCGGCTCGTTGTCTATATCGCTGCAGCGTCGCTGAGTGTGACGGTACCTTAAGTGCGATTCAGACATGCCCCTTGATCTAGACTCACCGGATTATCAGGCGACGTTGGACAGTCTCACTGAGACAGTCAACTAGACCTTAAAGGTTGACGAGGATTCTAAGTCGGTCCCAGAGTGGTGTCCTTTAAGAGGACTACATGTCCTCATTGAGTTTTCTCCAACCATCCCGAGTTCCAGGACATAGTTCGATGGAACAGGGAGCGAACGGACAAATGCTTCGCTGGTCAGAAGCCTATTGATGCTATATATCCTTTTTCTGTGGATGTGCGGAAGAAATGGGCCAAATCACCTCTAGTTGACCCAACCGGTCTCCTGCTTGGCCACCAAAACCCTCCTGTCCTTACCTGACAGGTCCTCGATTAAAGATCCCATGGTCCATCAGATAGAGAACCTTGCCCGTTCGGTTTTCAAAGCCTCGGGCTCGGCACGCTCTCCTTTTGCTGCGGCGTGGGTAGCTAAAACTATGGTCTCTTGGGCCGACACCCTGACCGGAACCATTCAGGATAGTGACCTTGCCCCGGAGGCAGCAGATCTGTCCAATCAGATCTCTTTGGCTGAGGAACATTTGTTGCACGCTTCTCTGGACTCAGCTAACTGTACTGCACTTGCAGCCTAAAACACCATCACCATCAGACGGACACTGGGGCTCAGGTAATGGTGTGCGGACTCTGCGTCCAAAAAGTCCCTATAAGTCCCTTGCCCAATAAGATCGGTCATTTATTTGAAAAGAAGCTGGATCACTTTATCTCGGACACCACAGGAGGAAAAAGTAAATTCTTACCCCAGCAGAAGACTAGGCGACCTTTTCATAGTCGCAACAGACACATTCCCGGTCCTTTCGCACCAATCCTTGTTGGTTCAATGAAACCACATCTTCTGGATCAGGACGCTCCCATCAGTGGGACAGGGGTCCCCAGGTCTTGTACAAGACCAACCAGTAAAGTACGAGGCGTACCAAGCAATCTTTGTCAAAGGGATCAAGGTCCCATAGATTCTCAGTCCAATGACTCAAGGCATTATCCAGTCGAAACCAGGAGAGTAGGCGGTCGCCTACTCCTGTTTGGTCATGTCTGGCTCGCTGTCATCCACGACGAATGGCGTCTTGCGGATACAAGATAGAGTTTTCTTCCCACCCTCCAGCTTGCTTTTCTACCAAGCCATCGATTTGCTCCGCCTACATGGGGTCATTATTCCAGTCCCAGAAAAGGAGGTTTGAAGGGTTCTACTCGAACTTATTTGTGGTTCCGAAGAAGGACGGTGTGGTGCGGCCCATTCTGGATCTGAAACTCTTAAACAAGTTTATCAAGGTCCAGTACTTCAGGATGGAATCCCTCTGTTCGGTCATCACTTCGATGGAAAAGGGGAATTTCCTAGCATCCATCGACATCCGGGATGCCTACCTTCATATCGCAATCTTTCCCCCTCACCAAAGGTTCCTTTGCTTTGCCGTCCGCAAAGATCACTAACAGTTTGCAACTTTGCCCTTCGGCCTCGCCACCACTCCCAGAGTGTTCACAAAGGTCATAGCGGCCGTTGTGTTCATTCTGCACTCGTGGCGCATGGTCGTTTTGCCATACTTGGACGACCTCCTAATCAAGGACTCATCTTTCCAACCCTTTGCAGAGTGCGTCCATATCACGTTGGACACACTTTCTCACCTAGGCTGGCTGATAAACTTAAACAAATCTTCCCCTGTTCCAGCCCAGCAGATATCCTTCTTAGGAATGACCCTAGACACCTCCCAAGGGTTGGTCATTCTCCCTCAAGACAAGGTCATAGCCCTTCAACGGGCTGTGTTCGCCCAATGAGGCAAAGAAGAAAAACCTATTTTTGCTTTGTGTTGCCATTTTCAGTTAAACATAATATTTTTACTTTTCAGTAGATGGGGCTGAGTGAATGCTGACTTTTTAAGGTATAATAGTTTTGTTATAAGATGCTTTGATTGCTAATTATTACATTTTTTAAGAAAATGAGATTTCCAAAAAAACTAAAAATATTTTAACTTTTGATTTTTCTCTCTTTTCAGGGTTATACGATTAGGTTAACAAAAACCATATTTTAATAGACAATTATAAACGTGGCAAAAGCAAATACGTTGATTGTTTTTATCTATCTACCATATATACTCGAGTATAAGCCGAGATTTTCAGCCTATTTTTGGGGGCTGAAAGTCCCCCTCTCGGCTTATACTCTAGTCATACCCAGGGGAGGGGGAGCAGGGGCTGTCTAATTATACTCACCTGCTCCTGGCGCGGTCCCTGGCTCCCTAGCTTCTTCCTGTACTGAGCCGTCACATGGAACCGCTCATTACAGTAATGAATATGCGGCTCCACCTCTATGGGAGGTGGAGCCGCATATTCATTACTGTAATGAGCGGTAACGGTGACCGCTCAGTACAGGATGAAGCTGCCGGCACCAGGGAAGCAGGGACTGCACAGCACCAGGAGAGTATAACGGGGAGGGGGAGTGCTGCGCGATATTCACCTGCTCCCCATTCTGGCACCGCTCCATCTTCAGCAGAGACGCTCAGGTCACAGGACGCGATGACATGGTTAGTGCGCGCCCTCTGCCTGAACGTCAGTGCAGAAGACGCTGAAGATGGAGCAGCACCGGAACGAGGAGCAGGTGAATACTAAAGTGCCAGGGGCCTGAGCGATGGAGAGGTGAGTATGTGATTTTTTTTTTTATCACAGCAACAGTAAATGGGGCATGTGTTTGTATGGAGCATCTATGGAGCCATAACGTTTGTGCAGCACTATATGGGGCAAGTGTCTGTATGGGGCCATAACATTTGTGCAGCACTATATGGGGCAAGAGTCTGTATGGGGCCATAATTAACATTTGTGCAGCACTATATGGGGCAAGTGTCTGTATGGGGCCATAACGTTTGTGCAGCACTATATGGGGCAAGTGTCTGTATGGAGCATCTTATGGGGCCATAATCAAGGTTTGTGCAGCACTATATGGGGAAAATATCTTTATGGAGCATCTTATGGGGCCATAATCAGCATTTGTGCAGCATTATATTGGGCAAATGGGTCTATGGAGCATCTTATGGGGCCATTATTAACCTTTACGCAGGATAAAAAGGGGCATATTTTAATATGGAGCATCTTATGGGGCCATCAAACTTTATGGAGCATTATATGGGGCTCCTGATTCAATATGGATATTCAAAAACACAACCTACTGATGTCTCAATTAATTTTACTTTTATTGGTATCTATTTTTACTTTTGACATTTACCGGTAGCTGTTGCATTTCCCACCCTAGGCTTATACTCGAGTCATTAAGTTTTCCCAGTTTTTTGTGGCAAAATTAGGGGGGGGGGTCGGCTTATATTCGAGTATATATGGTACTTTATTTTTACCAGGGGAAAAAGAGTGATGATTTAAATTTTTATTATTTAAAATAAATAAAAAAATCTACAGTTTTTACATTATTATTTAGTCCCCTTCGGGACTTGAACCTGCAATCATTTGATTTCTTATACTATATACTTCCATATCACAGTATTGCAGAACACACTGAAAATATTGGTCTTCTATGGAGCTTAGCCTTTGGCTAAGATTTACAGGAGGACCAAGATGATAGTGACAGTGGTCTTAAGTAGACCCCCGGATGTAATAACCCAAAGGTACATCACTGCATCCTAATCATGTCACAAAGGTTATCAATCTGGCTATATGTAACCGAGTAGCATGGTCTACACAGATGCCAAACTGCAGCTCTTAAGTGGTGCCATCCAGCTCAGATATACAGTAACTACTGAATAAATCACCATATAATCTGTCTGTTTCCTTATATAACAGTATTAGTGTATCAATTTTTCTATGTTATAAGGGGTGTCTATTAGTTAGTATATTTGTGAATCAATGTGTTTTTGCAGCATGTACAGCCCCCAAAAACTATTTTATAATTTTTTTTTCCAGCTGTCCTCGCTCTTCCGCAGGTCCAGCACTGCCTCTGTACTACTGTTCCGCTCTTTACCAACAGGCTGCAGTTACAATATCACAGCTACAGCTCATGGACCACTACAGCCAATCACAGAGCTGGGCGGTAATGCTTAGATAGTTAGCCCAAATTTGCTCAGCTTAGTGACTGAGTACAATGCTCACGTGGGTAGTAATCATGATGTCAACACTGCAGACGATCAACAAACACCAAAGCAGCTATGGTGAGGCAGCGCTTGCCCTTCAAAGGGTGAGTTTGTTATATTATACAAGTGCTTCTCACAAAATTAGAATATCATCAAATAGTTAATTTCAGTTCTTTAATACAAAAAGTGAAACTCATTTTATATAGAGTCATTACAATCAGAGTGATCTATTTCAAGTGTTTATTTCTGTTAATGTCCATGATTTTGGCTTACAGCCAATGAAAACCCAGAAGTCATTATCTCAGTAAATTAGAATACTTTATAACACGAGCTTGAAAAAGGATTTTAAAATCCGAAATGTTGGCCTACTGAAATGTATGTTCAGTAAATACACTCAATACTTGGTCGGGGCTCCTTTGGCATCGATTACTGTATCAATGCAGCGTGGGATGAGGGCGATCAGCCTGTGGCACTGCCGAGGTGTTAAGGAATCCCAAGTTGCTTTAATAGCAGCCTTCCGCTTGTCTACATTGTTGGGTCCGATGTCTCTCATCTTTCTCTTGACAATACCCCGTAGATTCTATATGGGGTTATGGTCAGGCGAGTTTGCTGGCCAACCAAGCACAGCGATACTGTTATTTTTAACCCCTTCATGACCCAGCCTATTTTGACCTTAAAGACCTTGCAGTTTTTTGCAATTCTGACCAGTGTCCCTTTATGAGGTAATAACTCAGGAACGCTTCAACGGATCCTAGCGGTTCTGAGAATGTTTTTTCGTGACATATTGGGCTTCATGTTAGTGGTAAATTTAGGTCAATAAATTCTGCGTTTATTGTGATAAAAACGGAAATTTGGCGAAAATTTTGAAAATTTCGCAATTTTCATATTTAGAATTTTTATTCTGTTAAACCAGAGAGATATGTGACACAAAATAGTTAATAAATAACATTTCCCACATATTTACTTTACATCAGCACAATTTTGGAAACAAATTTTTTTTTGTTAGGAAGTTATAAGGGTTAAAATTTGACCAGCGATTTGTCATTTTTACAACGAAATTTACAAAACCATTTTTTTTAGGGACCACCTCACATTTGAAGTCAGTTTGAGGGGTCTATATGGCTGAAAATACCCAAAAGTGACACCATTCTAAAAACTGCACCCCTCAAGGTACTCAAAACCACATTCAAGAAGTTTATTAACCATTCAGGTGCTTCACAGCAGCAGAAGCAACATGGAAGGAAAAAATGAACATTTAACTTTTTAGTCACAAAAATTATCTTTTAGCAACAATTTTTTATTTTCCCAATGGTAAAAGGAGAAACTGAACCACGAAAGTTGTTGTCCAATTTGTCCTGAGTACGCTGATACCTCATATGTGGGGGTAAACCACTGTTTGGGCGCACGGCAGGGCTTGGAAGGGAAGGAGTGCCATTTGACTTTTTGAATCAAAAATTGGCTCCACTCTTTAGCGGACACCATGTCACGTTTGGAGAGCACCCGTGTGCCTAAAAATTGGAGCTCCCCCACAAGTGACCCCATTTTGGAAACTAGACGCCCCAAGGAACTTATCTAGATGCATAGTGAGCACTTTAAACCCTCAGGTGCTTCACAAATTGATCCGTAAAAATGAAAAAGTACTTTTTTTTCACAAAAAAATTCTTTTCGCCTCAATTTTTTCATTTTCACATGGGCAGTAGGATAAAATGGATCATAAAATTTGTTGGGCAATTTCTCCCGAGTACACCGATACCTCATATGTGGGGGTAAACCACTGTTTGGGCACTCGGCAGGGCTCGGAAGGGAAGGCGCGCCATTTGACTTTTTGAATGGAAAATTAGCTCCAATTGTTAGCGGACACCATGTCGCGTTTGGAGAGCCCCTGTGTGCCTAAACATTGGAGCTCCCCCACAAGTGACCCCATTTTGGAAACTAGACCCCCCAAGGAACTTATCTAGATGCATATTGAGCACTTTAAACCCCCAGGTGCTTCACAGAAGTTTATAACGCAGAGCCATGAAAATAAAATAAAAAAATTATTTTCTCAAAAATGATCTTTTAGCCTGCAATTTTTTATTTTCCCAAGGGTAACAGGCGAAATTTGACCCCAAAAGTTGTTGTCCAGTTTCTCCTGAGTACGCTGATACCCCATATGTGGGGGTCAATCACTGTTTGGGCACATGCCGGGGCTCGGAAGTGAAGTAGTGACGTTTTGAAATGCAGACTTTGATGGAATGCTCTGTGGGCGTCACGTTGCGTTTGCAGAGCCCCTGATGTGGCTTAACAGTAGAAACCCCCCACAAGTGACCCCATTTTGGAAACTAGACCCCGAAAGGAACTTATCTAGATGTGTGGTGAGCACTTTGAACCCCCAAGTGCTTCATAGAAGTTTATAATGCAGAGCCGTGAAAATAATAAATACGTTTTCTTTCCTCAAAAATAATTATTTAGCCCAGAATTTTTTATTTTCCCAAGGGTAACAGGAGAAATTGGACCCCAATAGTTGTTGTCCAGTTTCTCCTGAGTATGCCGATACCCCATGTGTGGGGGTAAACCACTGTTTGGGCACACGTCGGGGCTCAGAAGGGAAGTAGTGACTTTTGAAATGCAGACTTTGATGGAATGGCCTGCGGGCGTCACATTGCGTTTGCAGAGCCCCTGGTGTGCCTAAACAGTAGAAACCCCCCACAAGTGACCACATTTTAGAAACTAGACCCCCCAAAGAACTTATCTAGATATGTGGTGAGCACTTTGAACCCCCAAGTGCTTCACAGACATTTACAACGCAGAGCCGTGAAAATAAAAAATCATTTTTCTTTCCTCAAAAATGATGTTTTAGCAAGCATTTTTTTAGATTCACAAGGGTAACAGGAGAAATTGGACCCCAGTAATTGTTGCGCAGTTTATCCTGAGTACACTGATACCCCATATGTGGGGGTAAACCACTGTTTGGGCACACGTCAGGGCTCGGAAGTGAGGGAGCACCATTTGACTTTTTGAATACGAGATTGGCTGGAATCAATGGTGGCGCCATGTTGCGTTTGGAGACCCCTGATGTGCCTAAACAGTGGTAACCCCTCAATTCTACCTCCAACACTAACCCAAACACACCCCTAACCCTAATCCCAACTGTAGCCATAACCCTAATCACAACCCTAACCACAACCCTAATTCCAACCCTAACCCTAAGGCTATGTGCCCACGTTGCGGATTCGTGTGAGATATTTCTGCACCATTATTGAAAAATCCGCGGGTAAAAGGCACTGCGTTTTACCTGCGGATTTTCCGCAGATTTCCAGTGTTTTTTGTGCGGATTTCACCTGCGGATTCCTATTGAGGAACAGGTGTAAAACGCCGCGGAATCCGCACAAAGAATTGACATGCTGCGGAAAATAGAATGCAGCGTTTCCGCGCGGTATTTTCTGCACCATGGGCACATCGGATTTGGTTTTTCATATGTTTACATGGTACTGTAAACCTGATGGAATACTGCTGCGAATCCGCAGCGGCCAATCCGCAGCCAAATCCGCACCGTGTGCACATAGCCTAATTCTAAAGGTATGTGCACACTGCGGAAAACGCTGCAGATCCGCAGCAGTTTCCCATGAGTTTACAGTTCAATGTAGACCTATGGGAAACAAAAATCGCTGTACACATGCTGCGGAAAAACTGCACGGAAACGCAGCGGTTTACATTCCGCAGCATGTCACTTCTTTGTGCGGATTCCGCAGCGGTTTTACAACTGCTCAAATAGAAAATCGCAATTGTAAAACCGCAGTGAAATGCGCAGAAAAAAACGCGGTAAATCCGCCATAAATCCGCAGCGGTTTAGCACTGCGGATTTATCAAATCCGCAGAGGACCAGAATACGTGTGCACATACCGAAACCCTAACCCTACCCCTAACCCTACCCCTAACCCTATTCTAACATTAGTGGAAAAAAAAAATTTCTTTATTTTTTTATTGTCCCTACCTATGGGGGTGACAAAGGGGGGGGGGTCATTTATTATTTTTTTTATTTTGATCACTGAGATATAATCTATCTCAGTGATCAAAATGCACTTTGGAACGAATCTGCCGGCAGATTCGGCGGGCGCACTGCGCATGCGCCCGCCATTTTGGAAGATGGCGGCGCCCAGGGAGAAGACGGACGGGACCCCGGAAGGATCGGTAAGTATGATGGGGTGGGGGGGGACCACGGGGGGGGGGGGGGGATCGGAGCACGGGGGGGGGGGGAATCGGAGCGCGGCAGGCGTGGAACGGAGCACGGGGGGCGTGGAACGGAGCACGGGGGGGGCTGGAACGGAGCGCGGGGGGGTGGAACGGAGCACGGGGGGGTGGAACGGAGCACGGGGGGGTGGAACGGAGCACGGGGGGGTGGATCGGAATGCAGGGGGGGTGATTGGAGCACGGGGGGGCTGGAACGGAGCACGGGGGGCTGGAACGGAGCACGGGGGGCTGGAACGGAGCACGGGGGGGTGGATCGGAATGCAGGGGGGGTGATTGGAGCACGGGGGGGTGATTGGAGCATGGGGGGAGCGGACAAGAGCACGGGGGGGAGCGGAGCACTGGATGGAGGGGAGCCGGAGCAGTGTACCGGCCAGATCGGGGGGCTGGGGGGGGGCGATCGGTGGGGTGGGGGCACATTAGTATTTCCAGCCATGGCCGATGATATTTGAAGACACAAAAGAGAATAGTAAAACCAAAAACACTCAGTTTGAAAAAAATTGCAGTAATCCGCAAGTGCTAGTAAAAGATGTAAAAAAACAGGGTATTTGGTTGATACGTTTTTTGCAAAAAATGTATACTAAGCTGCTTTACCAAACTTCACGGTATACCCATATCAGAGCAGTCCTAACTAATGTATGCAATCCCTATCTGATGTATTTAAAAACCTGATCATCTGTATATTACCTGTGTGAACAGGGTTCAGAGAGGAAAAATTCATGTGTGCATACAGAGTAGAACAGCTTTTGTGCAGATAGCCCAAGAGGAGTGGTGGTGGATAACTCCCCAGTCTTGTAGACAAAAACACTCAGTTTGAAAAAAATTGCAGTAGTCTGCAAGTGCTAGTAAAAACACTCAAACTGAGTGTTTTTGGTTTTACTATTCTCTTTTGTGTCTTCAGGTTTCTTGGTGGTGTGTGAACATGTTCCTACAGACTTGTTCACTGTGCAAGTAGCCCATGTGTTTCTCTTTCCATAATTGTTCTCTTGTGTCTACAAGACTGGGGAGTTATCCACCACCACTCCTCTTGGGCTATCTGCACAAAAGCTGTTCTACTCTGTATACACACATGAATTTTTCCTCTCTGAACCCTGTTCACACAGGTAATATACAGATGATCAGGTTTTTAAATACATCAGATAGGGATTGCATACATTAGTTAGGACTGCTCTGATATGGGTATACCGTGAAGTTTGGTAGAGCAGCTTAGTATACATTTTTTGCAAAAAACGTATCAACCAAATACCCTGTTTTTTTACATCTTTTACTAGCACTTGCGGATTACTGCAATTTTTTTCAAACTGAGTGTTTTTGGTTTTACTATTCTCTTTTGTGTCTTCAGGTTTCTTGGTGGTGTGTGAACATGTTCCTACAGACTTGTTCACTGTGCAAGTAGCCCATGTGTTTCTCTATGGCCGATGATATTGCAGCATCGGCCATGGCTGGATTGTAATATTTCACCCGTTATAATAGGTGAAATATTACAAATCGCTCTGATTGGCAGTTTCACTTTCAACAGCCAATCAGAGCGATCGTAGCCACGAGGGGGTGAAGCCACCCCCCCTGGGCTAAACTACCACTCCCCCTGTCCCTGCAGATCGGGTGAAATGGGAGTTAACCCTTTCACCGGATCTGCAGGGACGCGATCTTTCCATGACGCCACATAGGCGTCATGGGTCGGATTGGCACCGACTTTCATGACGCCTACGTGGCGTCATGGGTCGGGAAGGGGTTAAACCAGGTATTGGTATTTTTGGCAATATGGACAGGTGGCAAGTCCTGTTGGAGAATGAAATTTTTATCTCCAAAAAGTTTGTCATCAGAGGGAAGCATGAAGTGCTCTAAAATTTCCCGGTAGACGGCTGCGCTGACTTTGGTCTTGATAAAACACAGTGGACCTAAAACCAGCAATGACATGGCTCCCCAAACCATCACTGATTGTGGAAACATCACAGTAGCACTCAAGCTGCTTGGATTGTGTGCCTCTCCACTCTTCCTCCAGACTCTGGAACCTTGATTTCCAAATGAAATGTAAAATTTACTTTCATCTCAAAACACCACCTCAGACCACTGAGCAACAGACCAGTTCTTTTTCTCCTTGGCCCAGGTAAGACACTTCTGGCGTTGTCTATTGGTCATGAGTGACTTGACACAAAGAATGCGACACTTGTAGCTTATGTCCTTAATACGTCTGTGTGTGGTGGCTCTTGAAACAATAACTCCAGCAGCAGTCTACTCTTTGTGAATCTCCCCAAAAAATTTTAATGGCCTTTTCTTAACAATCCTTTCAAGGCTGCAGTTATCCCGGATGCTTGTGCACCTTTTTCTGCCATCCTTTTTTTTTCCACTCAACTTTCCATTAATAAACCAGCTTCTTTAGCAGTGACCTTTTGTGGCTTACCCCCCCTGTGGAGTGTGTCAATGACTGCCTTCTGGACATCTGTCAAGTCAGCAGTCTTCCCCATGATTGCGGAGCCAACTGAAACAGACTAAGGGACCTTTTTAAATGCTTAGAAAGCCTTTGCAGGTGTTTTTTGTTAATTATTCTAATTTGCTGAGATAATGACCTTTGGGTTTTCATTGTCTGTAAGCCATAATCATCAACTTTAACAGAAATAAACACTTGAAATAGATCACTCTGTTTGTAATTACTCTATATAATATATAAGAATCACTTTTTGTATTGAACAACAAATAAATTAACTTTTTGATGATATTCTAATTTAGTGAGGAGCACTTGTACGTCTGCAAACTTTCAGAAAAAAAAGAAATCCTTTGTTTGTAACCTCCATTTAACACAGAGCATAGCGAGAGGCAAGCCTGATCGTCATCTTCCTTAATCAGTTGGCTGGCACCCCCATACAGAGTGGAGTGTCAGCGGAGTCCTTTGATATAGAGGGTTTGGACAAAATTTGTCTAATGTGTTTGGAGGACTTTAGTCCTAATTTCTTTTATGCATCTCTTTTTCATAACTCATTAAAGGGGTTCTCTGACCTTGGGCTATAAGTGACTAAAGACCTGTGAATCCTCTCAAAGCGCGCACTGTGAGGCTTCGATTGTGTCAGGCGGTTATATCACAGAAAGTATGCGATTTGTACACATCTAGCCACATTCCGAATGCACTTTCATTAAGCGAGGCGTCTATTCGGCACATGACTAAATGTATGTACATTGCATGCTTGCAGTCACGCCCCCAACAGTGGCACTGGAGAAATCTCAAAGTGAGTGCGATGTGAGGAGTCACAAATCTGTAGTCACATAGAGTGACTGCAGACTTGTAGGCTAAGACCAGACAACCTCTGTAATAATAATACAAATCATTTAAGTCTTGGGTGGTACTGTTGGTACAAGCAGCATGGGAACATGGGTAAATAGTTATTTCATAAAAAATTAGAGGATGTATTCTAAATAATGTGAATGTAGGTGTGCTCTTACTATTTTTTTTTGTCTGTAACAGGACTCCACCATTTGCAGCCAAACTTTATTATCAGGTGTAATTTGTGCCCTCTCTAGATGGAAATCCTAGAGGAAGAAAGGGGCTGATTTTTTTTAAAGTTTGCACCAGAAATCTGGAGATAAACTGTTTGAAACGTTCCAATATTTTGTGCAAAAATATGGCAATATTTGGTATTTTTATGCTAGTTCCGCCAGTTTTTTTTTTATGAAGGAGGTCCCGATCAAGCATAACTAGAAAAAAATATATATTATTTTACATTTCTTTCGCTTGCACCCAGCAACTAAAAAAAAAAAAAAAGAGCTAAATTCATTCACTCCTGCATACTCTTCATCAAGACTAGTGTCCAATCAGCGCTGGTGTCACTGTCTCCACCTTTGGACAAATCAGCATCAAGAGGAAGTGAGAGAGCAGCCGAAGCGGCTTCCTCTTGATTTTCGATTTGTCCGATGGCGGCTCCAGGCTCACATGTCAAAACAACTGCAAGAGAGTCCCAGGAATGACGGTGGAACCAGAGGGAAGTATAAGATTTTACATTTCATCGAGGCCAAGCGTGGGGTATGAGAAGGGGTAGTCCTAGTAGTGGACAATTTCTCCATTTGTAGGTTAGCGTTTATTGGACTGGATTCTGATGGCTTCCGGGTGCAGTCTGATGTTTTGCACGTACTCAGACTTATATGAGTATGCACCATCAGATATGTGCTGTCAATCGCAGCATGCAGCGATTTTCTCGACTCGGCATCATAAAATAAAAGCTAGTCAGCACTGTTCCATAGCATAGCAAGTGTGAGTGAGCCCTTAAAGTGTTATAAATATTATTATAGGGAGATGCTCAAAACCAAAGTATCACACAGGGCTCCATATACCGTAATTAAAAAAAAAGCCCAAGAGTATTCGGTGCTTTTTTCTGCAGTATTTTTCTGTGCAAAAAAAACAACGCATTACAGTTCTAAAAAAGTATATGGGATTTATTTAACTTATGTTCATTGTGCTTTTTTTTTTTTTACAGTGTGATTTTGAAATGTGCAACACTGCTATTTTTCTTGCTGTAAATGTGTTTTATTTGCATATTTTCCCCATAGACTGGAATAAGAAGAGAAAATCTCCAGCAAAAAAAAAACAAACACCTCATTATTGCATTTCCCGGTGAAAACGCATATAATCTGCACATGACTTTATCAAAGTTAAGCAAAGTTAAGCCGTTTTATTTAAAACATGACATATCAAAAAGAAGCAAAAACCATAGCTGAAAAATAGGAGATAAAACTGCATGTAAAAATACTAAAAAAACACAAGTAGTCTAATTGAGATTATTGGTTCAGAAATGCTGCAGAGAATTTGCTAAATAAAAAATGCGCCAAATACTCATTGTGAGAACTTAGCCTTAGACAGTATGAACCTGTATGCGGTGACAAGCTTTGGTAAAGAGGAATAAATAGTAGGTAGCTGCTTATTGGAAAAAAAATATATACACTATACACTTGTCGGCTATGTTGCAACTCATTTAAGAAATATAGGTTGTGGAGAGGATTGCTTAACACCTTTACAACAACAAGTAGTGGTGTTGGTTAACAAAACCAGTACATTATTCTTATTTTTTCACAATATATTTCTGCTTGCTTCATGAAAAAAACCACAATCCTGTCAAAATGATTGTTTACTACAGCTATTGCTAGATAGAGATAAAACGTAGAAGAAAAGCAAGAAATTAATTTATGGCTTCATAAATACTTTAGCTAAGCTCAGGGTAACTGTTTTGCCTTTTGGCAATTTAATGCAAATTATATAAGTAGTAATTCAGCAATGGTTCCTAATTTTCATGCAAAGAGAGTCAATTATGTTCCCTTAAAAAAAAAAAAAAATAGAATCAGAAGTTTCTAAGAGATTCATCAGTGTTTTGTGAGTGCTTAGGTGTTTGCCCATGACATAAGCACAGGTATTATTTGCATATAAGCTTGCAAGTCAAATAGTATCCAGGTTATACTATGTGAAAACCAAATAAATATAATTAATTCAGAGCTTTAAAAAAAGTTGTCTGCTTTGAACAATTTTTTTTTTTCCCTTTTCTTGGAAGGGTCTCCTACCATAAAAGTAATCACAGGATGTCCTTCTTCAAGCTGCACCCCAAGATCAGCTATGATCTGTTTGGATGTTACATATTTTCCAAAAAAATTCAATGGATGGTTAGAGTAAGGCTGTGTGCACACGTTGCAGATTTTTTTGTGTTTTGTCGCATTTTTTCGCTATAAAAATGCGAAAAAACTGCATATATTATGCATCCCATCATTTAGAATGCATTCCGCAATTTTTGTGCACATGATGCGTTTTTTTCAGCAAAAAAAATGCATCGCGGTAAAAAACGCAGCATGTTCATTATTTTTGCGGATTTTTTTGCGGATTTCCCATTATATTATTGCATTGGGAACCTCTGGAAAAAGGCGCAAAAAAAAAAAACGCACCAAAAACGCAGTAAAAAACGCAAGTAAAATGCATGCGGATTTCTTGCAGAAAATGTCCAGTTTTGCTCAGGAAATTTCTGCAAGAAATCCTGAACGTGTGCACATACCCTAACTAGACAACCTTTAGGCTATGTGAACACGATCAGTATTTGCTATAGAAAAATCTGCTGCATATATTTGAGTGTTGGAAAGAAAAAAGCTGCACAAACTATGATATGGTATATTATAAATATCTAATATATAATTGCCTAGAATACTACTTCCTGCAATTTGTGCCAACTTCCGTGGCTTTGTCCGGAGCTAATGTCCGGAGCTAATGTCCGGAGCTAACGTCCGGAGATAAGTGACGTCAACAGTGTCCAGTGTCTGATTGGTTGCCGCCTGCTGCGAGCGACCAATCAGAAACGTGCCGTACTGTGACACACTCCGCCCGCCATTTTGGTATGATTTTTGAATTTTTACCTCACAGCAAGTTTCTACTGCGTGGAGGCGGGCCCAGTGACGTTGCTCTTCAAGCTCCTGCCGAATTTCGTCAAAAAAATGATAATACCATTTACCAAAACTATATATATTTAGTTGTGAAGTGGTTCAGCGACATTTTCACACCAATTTTGAACTTTTGTTTGGTGTTTTCTCCATATACAGCCTATTATTTTTGTTCTTTCTTACTATTATTTATTAATTGTATTATTCTTACATTTGAATAAATAAAGTATATATGGATTCTAGACTCCCGATTCTTTAGAATCGGGCTGCCATCTAGTGTATATATATATATATATATATATATATATATATATATATATATATATATATATATATATATATATATATATATATATATATATATATATATATATATATATATATATATATACACATACACACACACACACACACACACACACACACATTTTTGATGTTTTGCCAACTCATTTTAATAGGAGAAACTGCCAATCTGCAAGAAAAAAAAATAAGCAGTGTGTGCGTGAGTTTTCAGAAATCTTATGGACTTTGCTGGTACAATAAAAAGCTCCGTTTCTTTTTTTTTTGCAAGAACACAACAAGTGAGTATACCCTTACTCTGGCTATGATATAAGGGTTATGATACAGACTGAGTAATTGGATCCTGTAAATAAATGAAGAAAAAAAATAGGGGTTTTCAACTTTTTTCAGAATGAGCGACACTAATGTAAAAAACAAAAAAAAAAAAACTGTACTCGCTTCCTTGTATCTATGCCATTCCAATGTATTCACTGCTGTTTCTACTGCTGGTCCGCTGGCATCAATATTCCACGGTGCTCACAATCTGTTAACCATCTGGATGCCATAGTCCCTGTTGTCAGCAGCACCTAAGGGGTTAAACAGCCATGTTCAGTGCAAATACTGATCGTGGCTGATGCCGCAGGGTGTTCGCTATAGTGTACTGCATTTTCACCTGTTGGTGGATGCCGTTGTCCTGAAGCTCAGGTCAGGAAAGAGGTTTTGATGGTCACTATGGGATAAACCCACCTGATTGCAAAAGAATGCCTCATCTCAACAGCAAATGCACACAGCTGCCAATGACTCAGCAGTTCTTTAGGACGTAGCCCATGATGGTCATCTCGCTGCAATCCTGAGAAGCACTGTTTTTTTTATAGCATCGGGCAAGCTGAAATTGTTCACAAGCATTAACTACCAATGGCGGAATTTCTGCAGATGATATCACAAGTCAAGGCAAATGAAGAGTGCTTGGATTCACATCACTCAAGCACAGTGCTTGAACACTGTCAGCAAAGAGGGAATCAGTCTCAGACTGGCCCTCAGGTAAGCAGGGCGATCCCCCGATGGGCCCCTGGGCAGGAGTTACCCGACTGCATGTGCAGCAGTTGGCTCAATATATATGATTCACGATGTACAGACAAAAACAGCATCTCGTCATTCATTAAACTACCTAGTTCATTATTATATAGAAGCAGAGGTAAACTTGTGAATGAGGGTAATGCAATAATTCCATGTAGGTGAACAGTGGATCCCAAGAGTCCGTGTTACTTTTGGCCTCTTACCACCCCAGTCTGACACTGATGGAACTGATCAATTTCACAGCAATATGACCCAACAACATTTGTGGCTATGATGATGCTTCCAGCGAACCAGATACTAAAGGGTCCCCTCCACCCCAAAGTCTAAAAAGATGAGTAGAAGGTTAATACTTCTCAGACAGTAGTTCTTAGAGAAAAAAATTCTAATCTTGCTGTTAGAGCTCAGTAAAGTCTACATAGGCAGCATTATGGCATATTCAGACATCAGTGATTTTCCAATGTTTAAAAAAAAATCAGAGTATCAGTGTTTTAGATAACATTTTCATCAGTGCGTCAGTTTTTACTATAAGGCCGGCGTCACACTTGCGAGTTTTACGGACGTAAGAGCGCAGAATCTACGTCCGTAAAACTCGCAAAAAATACGGCACAATTATTCTCTATGCCCCTGCTCCTATTTGCCGTATTTTACTGATCAGTATTATACGGCTTTCTACGGCCGTACAAAATCGCAGCATGCTGCGTTTGTCACCGTACTGCGCAAGAAATACGCCAATGAAAGTCTATGGAAGCGTGAAAAATACGGATTACACACGGACAAGCAGTGTGACTTGCGAGAAATACGCAGCGCTGTTAGAGAGAAAAGCCGGCAATTCAGTGCGGTGTACAGTAAAATCACACTGACAGCTTACAGTCCAATAGGTAGAATAAATGTGTACACATAGAATAGGTATATATATATATATATATATGTCAGTGAGACACATATATGTATATATATTAATATTTATTCCAGCGCTATACAGCTTGAAAGCCGGTAATTCAATTACCGGCTTTTTCTTTCTCCTTCCTAAAACCCGACATGATTTGAGACATGGTTTACATACAGTAAACCATGTCTTCTCTCCATTTTTTTTTGCAGATTCCACACTACTAATGTCAGTAGTGTGTATCTGCAAAATTTGGCCGTTCTAGCTCTTAAAATAAAGGGTTAAATGGCGGAAAAAATTGGCGTGGGCTCCCGCGCAATTTTCTCCGCCAGAGTAGTAAAGCCAGTGACTGAGGGCAGATATTAATAGCCTGGAGAGGGTCCACGGTTATTGGCCCCCCCCTGGCTAAAAATATCTGCCCCCAGCCACCCCAGAAAAGGCACATCTGGAAGATGCGCCTATTCTGGCACTTGGCCACTCTCTTCCCATTCCCGTGTAGCGGTGGGATATGGGGTAATGAAGGGTTAATGCCACCTTGCTATTGTAAGGTGACATTAAGCCTAATTAATAATGGAGAGGCGTCAATTATGACACCTATCCATTATTAATCCAATTGTAGTGAAGGGTTAAATAAAACACAAACACATTATTTAAAATTATTTTAATGAAATAAAAACAATGGTTGTTGCAGTATTTTATTCAACGCCCAATCCAGTCACTGAAGACCCTCGTTCTGTGAGTAAAAAAACATAATAAACCAACAATATACTTACCCTCCGCAGATCTGTAACGTCCAACGATGTAAATCCTTCTGAAGGGGTTAAAACATTTTGCAGCAAGGAGCTGTGCTAATGCAGGCTGCTCCTCGCTGCAAAACCCCAGGGAATGAGGCTAAAAATAGATCAATGATCTATATTTAGCTTCATTTGCGGTGAGGCGCCCTCTGCTGGCTGTTCATAGATCGTGGGAAATGATCTAGAAAGCCAGGGAGCTTTCTAGGTAATTCCCCACGATCTATGAACAGCCAGCAGAGGGCGCCTCACCGCAAATGAAGCTAAATATAGATCATTGATCTATTTTTAGCCTCATTCCCTGGGGTTTTGCAGCGAGGAGCAGCCTGCATTAGCACAGCTCCTTGCTGCAAAATGTTTTAACCCCTTCAGAAGGATTTACATCGTTGGACGTTACAGATCTGCGGAGGGTAAGTATATTGTTGGTTTATTATGTTTTTTTACTCACAGAACGAGGGTCTTCAGTGACTGGATTGGGCGTTGAATAAAATACTGCAACAACCATTGTTTTTATTTCATTAAAATAATTTTAAATAATGTGTTTGTGTTTTATTTAACCCTTCACTACAATTGGATTAATAATGGATAGGTGTCATAATTGACGCCTCTCCATTATTAATTAGGCTTAATGTCACCTTACAATAGCAAGGTGGCATTAACCCTTCATTACCCCATATCCCACCGCTACACGGGAATGGGAAGAGAGTGGCCAAGTGCCAGAATAGGCGCATCTTCCAGATGTGCCTTTTCTGGGGTGGCTGGGGGCAGATATTTTTAGCCAGGGGGGGGCCAATAACCGTGGACCCTCTCCAGGCTATTAATATCTGCCCTCAGTCACTGGCTTTACTACTCTGGCGGAGAAAATTGCGCGGGAGCCCACGCCAATTTTTTCCGCCATTTAACCCTTTATTTTAAGAGCTAGAACGGCCAAATTTTGCAGATACACACTACTGACATTAGTAGTGTGGAATCTGCAAAAAAAATGGAGAGAAGACATGGTTTACTGTATGTAAACCATGTCTCAAATCATGTCGGGTTTTAGGAAGGAGAAAGAAAAAGCCGGTAATTGAATTACCGGCTTTCAAGCTGTATAGCGCTGGAATAAATATTAATATATATACATATATGTGTCTCACTGACATATATATATATACCTATTCTGTGTGTACACATTTATTCTACCTATTCTACTGTAAGCTGTCAGTGTGATTTTACTGTACACCGCACTGAATTACCGGCTTTTCTCTCTAATATATGTGTCTACTGACATACATATATATATATATATATATATATATATATATATATATATATATATATATATATATATATATATATATATATATATATATATATATATAAATAGACAGTATATATATTTTTTCTTTTCTTTTTGGGACACATGGATCACTTCTATAGCGGTATGTTGGTTTTGCTAGCCTGCGAGAAAACCACGCAGTACGGATGCCATACGGATTACATACGGAGGATGCCATGCGCAAAAAACGCTGACACACCCTGCCTACGGAGGAGCTACGGACCACTTTTTTCGGGACTTTTCAGCGTATTACGGCCGTAATATACGGACCGTATTGTTTTACGCTGTGTGTGACGCCGGCCTAAGAATGTTAGCAGTTTTTCTTGTATTGGAAAAATAAAAACCATGATGACGGTAGCTCAAGTTTCTCATATCACACAATCCATAAAAAATGGACAGCAAACGAATGGCATCAGACTGCTAACGTATTTTTTTCATGGACTCTTTGGGCCCGATTCATCAAAGCTCTTAAGATAGTATGCTGTGGTAAAAAGCTTTGGAAATTTGCAAAAATGTTTGCGCAACCTAAGGCTGCATTTGGCGACTTTTGGGGTTCTCATGCCATTTTTTGCACCAGCCCTGATAAAATATGTGGAGCCGGGTAGGACGATGGTGTGGCGACCATTGCTCGTCAAATTCATGATGAGTGGTGGGGTTTGCTATGCCACAAATCTTATTCCTGCAGAGGCATCTGGTGCACACCACTCATCTGACGCTCATTATTCATTTCATTTGGCTGTTCATTTTGCCTATATGGCTTTGCACCGGTGGGTGTCTGAACAGTCGGGACGTAGGTCCTACTCTGTCCCTGTCTATTTTCACGTCTGCTGACTCAGTGAACTACAAGACTTCGGCACGGCCCCGAATGGGGTACATATTGTCGTGGTGCGATGGCCTTTTCATTTTTTTTTTTTTTTAACAAAACAATGTGAACTAAGTACCCTATGTTATTTACTTGTACTATTACTATTTACATATTACAGGATATTTGCTCTATTTATAAAAAAAAAATCAGTTATGCTTGTTAAATGGCCACACAGTGTGAATGCACACCTATACATTGCACTTCTACCATCATGTGCTCTGGCTGAATATTTTTTTGTTTTATTCATGAAGAGGTATACGCTCCTTCATGAATCCGGAATGTAAGACTCCAACACACCTCCTCATCAAGACCTGCGTGACCAACAGATGAATTGGGGCCTTGGAGAGTATGAATCAGGACTCAGATCAAAATCAAACATGTCTTCGGAATTTCTTTTGTGGACCACTCAGTCTGTAAGAATAAACGGACACGTGAACAGCTTCATAGACCATAATAGGTATGAGTACCATCCGTGGAAAAAACAAGGATAGAACTCCTATGAGAAAAACGGATGTCTGAATGAGCACTAGAGGTCTTCTAAAGCATTTCATTAAAGACACCTGGCATTGGCACAAAATAGCTGAAATGCAAATGAAAAACAAATGAGCTAAAACACACTGAATTACGTGAGCTTGCCTTAGTAGCACACCTAGTATGCAAAATATCTTATACAATAAGTTTAAGTCACAATTTGACTATATAAAAAAAGTAGAAAAAAAAGCGCAAGGCAAAACACACACACAAAAAAATGTAAGTATACGATATTGAAAACCACAAAAATTCTAGTTCCTTTTGCAAAACTGCTAACACTGAGGTAACTTAAGTATATTTCAAACAGATGCACTATTTGTGACCCAAGAATGTCCGGCACTTGAGACTCCACCAATCAGCAGAGCCAAGGTAAATCTAAACCCAACCCACTGGTTCCACCCTGGATTGCAACATGGAAACCTTTCACGAGCCGTGGCGGGGTATAATAAAGGCTGGGGACATTCAGCATGCTTAGAAACACACAGCAGCATCGCATTACTATGCCTCCTATTAGAATACAAATATATAGCAGTCTTTATCATACACTTTTTTATAGATAGAAAACAAAGAAAGTACTTCCATAGACACCGTGTCATCAGGCTTTAGTGTAGGACATTCACATACAGCATCTTCTTCATCCACATACAAATGAATTTACGGATTGTTTTTCTTCAGGATTATGGAAAGGACTTTGGCTCTGTTAAATGGGATTAATACTTATTTAAAAGTGCTTTGAGTTCAGAAAATCACTATGCCATAGACTCCAGTGTTATTTTTTTCGTTTCTTTAAATTTCAGCGTTCGATTTGTGGTGACGCAAATCAAAAGTTTCCTGACCCTTGTAACAGTGTCCTCAGCTGTTCCCAGCACAGCTATGGTTCCGCGCCATCTGGTGACTGCAACTTCTGACTGACCGGAAGTCAGAGGTAATAGTCACAAGCTCTCAGTTTAAGTCTATGGGAAACTCGTTCTGGCCCTCATAGATTTACATGGAGTAGTGACCTACGACTCGCCCAACAAACACTGGAGCAATCCAGCGGGTCATAAACTGCTGGAGACCAACCGAAGCGATGCCGATAAAAGATGAAGACGGTGGCTGGTAAGCATAACACTAGGGGCAGGAAACTTAGATTAGTGAAACCACTCCAACACTGAAATAAAAAGTTAAAAAAAGTTGTAATGTTGCTTTATATTTAAAAAAAAAAAAAAAAAAAAGGCAAAACAACTGTGCTTTACGCACCCTATTTGATCAAACTCGGAGTCTCCATCACAACTCCTAGTATTTTATTGTCTGCAGTGCTGACATCACATCAGAGCTGCAGCCAATCAGTCAGCTCAGCAGCTCTGAGAAGCTTGTACGGCAGAACTTCTGAGGTTACCGGTTTGGCTGGCAACATGACATCAGCACTGCAGACAATAACGCACACTGGAAGCATTGGTGGAGGCTCAGCACTGGACCTGGGGGTGAGAAGGAAGGCAGAATTTGTTTTTTTATTATTTTATGTAAACAACATGTGCCTGGGGACAGGGTTTTTCTGAAACTGGAAAACCCCTTTAATTTAATACATTAAAGCCACAGCTTACATATAGTCACTAAATCGCATGCTATTTAGGTCTATGTGCCGTATACCTGTATATACTCGAGTATAAGCCGACCTGAGTATAAGCCGACCCCCTAATTTTGCCACAAAAAACTGGGAAAACTTATTGACTCGAGTATAAGCCTTGGGTGGAAAATGCAACAGCTACCGGTGAAGTTCAAAAATAAAAATAGATGCTCCATACCGTTCATTATGGCCCCATAGATGCTCCACATAAAGCTGTGCCATATATAATGCTCCATACCATTCATTATGGCCCCATAGATGTTCCATAGAAACCTGTGCCATATATAATGCTCTGCACTGTTCATTATGGCCCCATAGATGCTCCATATAAAGCTGTGCCATTTATAATGCTCTGCACCGTTCAGTATGGCCCCATAGATGCTCCATATAAAGCTGTGCCATTTATAATGCTCTGCACCGTTCAGTATGGCCCCATAGATGCTCCACATAAAGCTGTGCCATATATAATGCTCTGCACCAATCATTATGGCCCCATAGATGCTCCACATAAAGCTGTGCCATATATAATGCTTTGCACCGTTCATTATGGCCCCATAGATGCTCCACATAAAGCTGTGCTATATATAATGCTCTGCACCGTTCATTATGGCCCCATAGATGCTCCACATAAAGCTGTGCCATATATAATGCTCTGTTCCGTTCAGTATGGCCCCATAGATGCTCCACATAAAGCTGTGCCATATATAATGCTCTGCTCCGTTCATTATGGCCCCATAGATGCTCCACATGAAGCTGTGCCATATATAATGCTCTGCACCGTTCATTATGGCCCCATAGATGCTCCTTATAAAGCTGTGCCACATATATAATGCTCTGCACCGTTCATTATGGCCCCATAGATGCTCCACATAAAGCTGTGCCATATATAATGCTCTGCACCGTTCATTATGGCCCCATAGATGCTCCACATAAAGCTGTGCCATATATAATGCTCTGCACCGTTCATTATGGCCCCATAGATGCTCCACATAAAGCTGTGCCATATATAATGCTCTGCACCAATCATTATGGCCCCATAGATGCTCCACATAAAGCTGTGCCATATATAATGCTCTGCACCAATCATTATGGCCCCATAGATGCTCCACATAAAGCTGTGCCACATATAATGCTCTGCACTGTTCATTAGTGCCCCATAGATGCTCCATATAAAGCTGTGCCATATATAATGCTCTGCACCGTTCATTATGGCCCCATAGATGCTCCTTATAAAGCTGTGCCATATATAATGCTTTGCACCGTTCATTATGGCCCCATAGATGCTCCTTATAAAGCTGTGCCATATATAATGCTCTGCACCGTTCATTATGGCCCCATAGATGCTCCACATAAAGCTGTGCTATATGGAATGCTCTGCACCGTTCATTATGGCCCCATAGATGCTCCATATAATGCTGTGCCATATATAATGCTGCTGCATCGTTCATTATGGCCCCATAGATGCTCCATATAATGCTGTGCCATATATAATGCTCCGCACAGTTCATTATGGCCCCATAGATGCTCCACATAAAGCTGTGCCATATATAATGCTCTCCACCGTTCAGTATGGCCCCATAGATGCTCCACATAAAGCTGTGCCATATATAATGCTCTGCACCGTTCAGTATGGCCCCATAGATGCTCCACATAAAGCTGTGCCATATATAATGCTCTGCACCGTTCATTATGGCCCCATAGATGCTCCACATAAAGCTGTGCCATATATAATGCTCTGCACCGTTCAGTATGGCCCTATAGATGCTCCACATTTAGCTGTGCCACATATAATGCTCTGCACCGTTCATTATGGCCCCACAGATGCTCCACATAAAGCTGTGCCATATATAATGCTCTGCACCGTTCAGTATGGCCCCATAGATGTTCCACATAAAGCTGCCCCATATATAATGCTCTGCACCGTTCAGTATGGCCCCATAGATGCTCCGTAGAAAGCTGTGCCATATACAATGCTCTGCACCGTTGATTATTGCCCCATAGATGCTCCACATAAATCTGTGCAATATATAATGCTGCTGCTGCAATAAAAAAAAAAACGACATACTCACCTCTCTTGCTTGCAGCTCCTCAGCGTCCCGTCTCGGCGTCTCTCCGCACTGACTGTTCAGGCAGAGGGCGGCGCACACTAGTACGTCATCGCGCCCTCTGACCTGTCCACTGCAAGAGGACGCGAAGACGGAGCGGCGCCCGGTGGGTGGAACGCGGACAGGTAAATATGACATACTTACCTGCTCCCGGCGTTCCTGGCTCCTTCCCCCGGACAGCTGGTCTCCGGGTGCCGTAGCCTCTTCCTCTGTCAGCGGTCACCGTTACCGCTCATTAGAGAAATAAATATGCAGCTACACCCCTATGGGAGTGGAGTCCATATTCATAACTTTAATGAGCGGTACCATGTGACCGCTGAACAGGGGAAGAGCTGCGGCACCGAAGACCGTGGGACGGGCAGGAGGAGCGCCGGGACTAGGTGAGTATGCGCCACGCTCTCTCCCCCTCACCCGCCGACCGTGACTCGAGTATAAGTCGAGAGGGGCACTTTCAGCCTAAAAATTTGGGCTCAAAATCTTGGCTTATACTTGAGTATATACGGTATTTGGCTGCAACTTGGTCTGTTACTGCATCTTAGTCAGATTCCCTTTAGGGTATGTTTACATGTCAAGTTTGCATATTGCAAATCCTAAAATTGCTTATGATAGATCCATGCAAGAAATCTGAACGAACACTTAGATTGTCCGAATGGGTATACTGTGGGTGTGCTTTACTTCAGCACAATGATTAGCCTCACTATCATTCATTGGGGCCAATCCTTGCTCTGTCCATGGGGGAATCTGGACAGAGAAAAGTAGTATGCCACTTATTTCTAAAGTATAACACAGGTCTACAAAAAAAATATCTTTTGCAATCATCGCAGGTGACTGTACTTTTCTGAATCATCTTTTTGTCCTGATTTAAAAAATGTATATAGTTTTTCTGTAGCACGTATAGTTTCCATAGAGCTGCATCATTATTATAAGGTATAGGAAATATACTGGCGACATTAAGAAAACAGTAATTTACATATCAGAAAAAAACAACTTCACATGCAAAATAGAAACCAAAATATGAGCAGAAATTAACAGTGCTTGACATCAGACTGTCGTTGACAAAATATTGCAGGGTTGTCCCTATATAACATCCAACAGTAATCTGCCATCATTGAGTCATTCCAAAAACCCTAGTACCACCGGTGTTCCATTACTTTAACGTCCTGGTAAAACTGCTCGCCTTGTTCATCGCTTACATTCCCAAGATTTTGAGGGAAGAAATCTAAATGTGATAGCAAAAAGTGCATTTTCAGAAACATGCGACATCCAAGACACTGGTATGCATTTAGCAGTTCCTCAACATATTCTGGAGATTTTTGTTTTCCTAAAAAGTTTTCACAGATCCACTTGAAGCTTTTCCAAGATCTCAATTCCTTATCACTTAAGGTACCTTCACACTGAACGATATCGCTAGCGATCAGTGACGTTGCAGCGTCCTGGCTAGCGATATCGTTCAGTTTGACAGGCAGCAGCGATCAGGATCCTGCTGTGATGTCGTTGGTCGGAGCAGAAAGTCCAGAACTTTGTTTCGTCGCTGGACTCCCTGCAGACATCGCTGAATCGGCGTGTGTGACGCCGATTCAGCGATGTCTTCACTGGTAACCAGGGTACACATCGGGTTACTAAGCGCAGGGCCGCGCTTAGTAACCCGATGTTTACCCTGGTTACCAGCGTAAAAGTTAAAAAAACAAACACTACATACTTAACTTCCGCTGTCTGTCCCCGGCGCTGTGCTTTCCTGCACTGGCTGTGAGTGCCGGCCAGCCGGAAAGCACAGCGGTGACGTCACCGCTGTGCTTACACAGCGCAGAGAAGCAGAACGCCGGGGGACAGACAGCGGAAGGCAAGTATGTAGTGTTTGTTTTTTTAACTTTTACGCTGGTAACCAGGGTAAACATCGGGTTACTAAGCGCGGCCCTGCGCTTAGTAACCCGATGTTTACCCTGGTTACCGACATCGTTGTCGGTATCGCTGCAGCATCGCTCAGTGTGAAGGTACCTTTAGAGTTTCTTCAAACACATCATCTCTCATAAGCTCTCTGATCTGAAGACCAACAAATACCCCTTCCTTCAGTTTTGCTGGTGAAATGCAGGAGATTATTCACACTCCGGTTACACTATACTACTTTTGGCTACACAGTCTTATCAGTGCTTTCTGTACAAAGTCACTGTCTTACCATTCCTTGTTGTACAGGCTTGAACGGGTTATGTTAGTTCATTTGTGACTGCAGTGCAAAAAAACAATGGCTGCCCCATTTGTGGTTTGCAAGACAGAAGAGCAGCGAGCAATGATATGAGTTTGTTTTGTGGTCTAAGAGTCTGGAGCTGATATTTATAGAAGACTTTGCGCGCAGTATGGAGAAATACGTACGCTACTCACCTGGTAGCAGTGTTTTTTCAGGAGCCATGACAGCACAACGAGAGAGGGGATCCGCCCTTCCGGGACAGGAAACCTCAGACATAAAAAGGGCGGCACCTCGCTCCCCCGCCAGTTGGTTTACAGAGTATGAAAGGACCTTCTAGGTTAGTAGCACATAAACAATATTAATATATGGTACAATTCACCCAGTGAATAAACTTAGGAATTTTCTAAAGGAAGTGTTGAACCCATAAGCAAAGAGGGTAGGGAATATAAGGGTGCTGTCATGGCTCCTGAAAAAACACTGCTACCAGGTGAGTAGCGTACGTATTTATTCAGTCGCCATGACAGCACAACGAGAGACTTTCAGAGAAGTGAAAAGTGACTAGGGAGGGACCACTGCCTCCAGCACCCTTCTCCCAAACGTGAGGTCGGAGGAGCCACCTAGATCTAATCTATAGTGTCTAAGAAAGGTGGATGGAGAAGACCATGTGGCCGCCTTACAGATGTCCTCAATCGATACTTCTGCTCTCTCAGCCCAGGATGTGGCTACCGCACGAGTGGAGTGAGCCTTTATACCTTCTGGAATTTCCACGCCACCTGCGGTATAAGCAAGAGATATCGCCTCCCTAATCCATCTGGCTAGCGTATTTTTTGATACTCTAAGTCCCTTCCTAACCCCCTGGTAGGATAAAAATAAAGAGTGGTCTTTTTTCCAGGTGTCTGTTACTGAAATGTATTTGAGAAGGCACCTACGTACGTCCAAACAATGAAATCTCTGCTCCTTATCGTTAGAGGGATTAGAACAAAATAAAGGTAGGACCACCTCCTGGGACCTATGAAATTTTGACGCAACCTTTGGAAGATAAAGAGGGTCAGGCCTCATCACCACTCTATCTTCCATAATTTGCATATATGGACGTTGTCTGGACAATGCCTGAAGATCACTAACCCTTCTTGCCGATGTAAGAGCAACTAAGAGGGCTGTCTTGACCGACAGGATCTTGATTGGAACAGAATCAATAGGCTCGAACGGAGCTTGTGTTAGAGCCGAGAGCACAAGATTTAGATCCCATGGAACTATCTTTTGTTTAACAACCGGCCTGGATCTGGTGACCGCTTTGAAAAACCTTGTTATCCAGTGATTACTGGCTAGGTTGGAATTATACAGTGCCCCTAGAGCTGAAACCTGAACTCTAAGGGTGCTGGTGGCTAAGCCTAACTCTAGGCCCTTCTGTAAAAATTCTAAGACTTGAGCAATATCAGGTTTTTTCTCGATTTGTGCTCCTGAACTTGATAGGAACTTCCTCCATACCCTAACATAAATGCTAGTCATGGAGGCTTTCCTACTTTTGAGCAGAGTATTTACAAGATTTTGAGAGAATCCCTTCCCTTTCAGAAGTGACCTCTCAAATTCCACGCTGTCAGGTGCAAGTTGGATACTCGTGGATGTAGAACTGGACCCTGGGAGAGGAGGTCTGGAACTTCTGGGAGGATCCATGGCTGGGAAATGGACATGCTTCTCAGCCATGGGAACCATGACCTTCTGGGCCAGAACGGGGCTATTAATATCACTCGGGCCCTGTCTTCCCGAATTTTCCTCAGAACTATAGGAATCAGATTCAGAGGGGGAAAAGCATAGGCGAGACTGAAGTTCCAGGAGATCAGGAGAGCGTCGATTGCATACGGGTTGTCCCTTGGATCTAGGGAACAGAATTGATGAAGTTTCTTGTTTCCCCGACTGGCAAACAGATCTATCTCTGGACATCCCCATAACCGTACGATCTGATTGAAGACAGCCGGTTTTAGAGACCAGTCCCCTTGTTTGAGCTCGTTGCGGCTTAAATAATCGGCCATGGTATTTAGATTTCCCTTTATATGAAGGGCCGTAAGGGAGAGCAGGTGATTTTCGGCCATCTGAAAAATATGATTTGTAACGTTCATTAATGACCTAGATCGTGTACCTCCTTGGTGGTTCACATAAGCAACGGTCACCTGGTTGTCAGAGAGTAGTCTAACATGTCTACCCTGCAGAGGTACAAGGAACCTATCTAAGGCGCGTTCTACCGCCATCAATTCCTTCAGATTGGAGGACGTGTCTCGCTCAGATTGGGACCACAGACCCTGAATGTAATTGTCTTCCCAGTGTGCCCCCCAACCCGTGGGGCTAGCATCAGTTGTTATCACTCGTGTTATCTGATTTGTCCAAGGTACACCTCTACGTAGATTAGGGATGTGCGTCCACCAACTTAGGGAACCCGTGGCTTCTACAGATAGGGAAATTTTTTTATCAAGGTTAGCGCCCAGCCGCCTAAAATTATGCAGAATATCCCATTGCAGAGGCCTGGAGTGAAACTGTGCCCACATCACCGCCGGAAAACAAGAAGTAAGTGAACCTAAGAGTGACATAGCATTTCTTAAGGAGACTACTGGATTATTAATTGCTTTGGAGGCCAGCCGACGAATAGAATCAACTTTTGAGTCTGGCAGGCGACATTCCTGCTGACTCGAATCCACAGTAAGACCCAAAAACTGCTGTGACGTTGAGGGCTGAAGACGCGACTTTTTGAGATTGATAATCCATCCTAAGTTGTGTAATGCTGCTATCACTTTCTCCAACTGATCTTTACAGTGTACCTCTGAACGCCCCACGATCAATAAATCATCCAGGTAGGGAATTATTAGTATGTTTTGCTCATGAAGGTGTGCCATAACCTCTACCATAATCTTAGTGAAAACCCGAGGTGCGACCGCAACACCAAAGGGGAGTGCCCGATATTGAAAGTGTTCTACTGTGGCGGCAAGGGAAACCGCCACCCTGAGAAAGCGCTGATGAGTTGCATGTATCGGGACATGGTAATAGGCGTCTTTCAGATCTAAGACAACCATGAAGCAATTGTGAAAAAGGAGCTTTATTGCCGACTTCACAGATTCCATCTTAAAGGATGGGACCAGCAGGAATACATTCAGGCCCTTCAGATTGATGATGGTACGATATGATCCATCTGGCTTCTTTATCAGGAATAAAGGGGAGTAAAACCCTGTACCTTGTTCCTCCATAGGTACTTTAACGAGAACCCCCTTTTTTTGGAGATCTCGAACCTCTGACTCCAACGCCAATTGTTCTGCGGGAGAAGAACGGATAGGGGTTAATTTAAATTTGTCCTGGGGGGTATGGTGGAATTGGAACTTTAACCCCTCTTTAATGATACTGAGTATCCATGGACTATTGGTGATTTTCAACCAGGCTGGGTAGAAGGCCAACAGCCTACCGCCCACCTGGTCCGCCAGTCATTGAGGCTTTTTAGAGTCTCTAGGAGAGTTAAACATAAAACCTCTACCTCTTCTTCTGTAAGAGTTATATCTGGTCGAATCTCTATTTGAATCTCTGTCCGATCTTCGACGATACGGCCCTCCTCTGTTGTATTCCCGTCTATAGAAGGGTCTTGTTAGAAGAGGGAATCGCTTTTTATTGTCACCTGCTTTTTCTAGAAGCTCATCCAGGACTGGGCCAAACAAATGAACCCCCTCACAGGGGATGCCACATAGTTTCGATCTGGCCTGTAAGTCTCCTGGCCAGCATTTTATCCAAAGAGCTCTACGGGCCGCATTGGACAGTGCTGATGACCTTGCAGCTAGCCTAACGGAATCGGCTAACGCATCCGAAAGGAAAGCTGCTGCATCCTGAATCATAGACATAGATGATAGGATCTCGCTCCTAGGAACCTTGTCCTTGAGCTGGTCTTCTAGATTACCCAGCCATACCATCAACGACCGGGCAGTGCAGGTGGCCGCAATCGCCGGCCTCAGGGAACCTGCTGATGTTTCCCAAGCTCCTTTAAGGAATACCTCAGCTTTCCTATCAAGCGAGTCTTTTAGGCTTCCCAGATCCTCAAATGGGAGAGATGTCTTTTTACATGCTTTGGCCACCGCCGCATCCAGTTTCGGGACCTTGTCCCAGGAGGAAGAAGCCTCTTCCTCAAAGGGATACCTTCTTTTGAACGCTGGTGGGAGTGACCCCTTCCTTTTGGGTTTCTTCCATTCCCTCGTAATCAGTGACTTAACTTTATCAACTACCGGAAACA
The DNA here is from genome assembly GCF_032444005.1 of Ranitomeya imitator. Taxonomy (NCBI): domain Eukaryota; kingdom Metazoa; phylum Chordata; class Amphibia; order Anura; family Dendrobatidae; genus Ranitomeya; species Ranitomeya imitator. The sequence goes on along the minus strand of NC_091286.1, from coordinate 235,295,678 downwards.
CTCTTCTGGATTTGCGATCTATGCCTTTAAACATTATGTCCTGTATGGAACATTCCGCCTGGGTCTCCTCAATGCCCATAGTGTTGTTGACAGCTTTGACTAAGCGGTTAACCTTATCCAGTGATAGACAGGTTCGACTAGATTCCACATCCTCTGATGATGATGACGGATGAGAATCCGAGCTCATACCACCTGTGTCTGAATCCACATCCGAGGCTGGGGATAATATCTCCTTCCTCTTTTTTGAAACTGTCTTCTGAGACCTCATGGAATCTCTGACCTCCTGTCTAACCAAATCCCTAAGAGTAGACGTAAGGTCAGGGGCCTCGTCCTCAATTAACTGTTGAATGCAGATGCTGCACAATTTCTTTTTATGTCCATCTGGAAGCGGCTCCGTACAGATAGCAAACTCCCTATGTTTGGATTTGGACACAGATTTCCTCCCCTAATAAGGAGAGAGGGAATACAAGGAGGGACAGCTATCTGAAAACGTACTTTCACGAAGCTCACTTACCCATCCCTGCAGCGAATGGTACCGTAATCGGGGGGTCCTTCTTAGCCGGAGATTCCTTACGGCCTGAGGACTTAGTTGATTTCTGAGCCTCTTTGGCTCTACCAGCGCGACTACTGCCACTAGAACGCCGCTGGGAGCTGCTCAAAGGTTGTTCAGGTGACTGCTGCTGCTCACCGCCCAGCTGCGGTGTTCCTTCCAGAGACTCCATTCCAGAAATGGTGGACAGGAACAATGTTGAGGCCTCAGTGCAGCGCTTAAATCCATCCCCCTGGGTACCACCCCCGGATGGGGGTCAGCAGGGCCATTCCTCGGTGCACCGCTGATTGGTACTGCCCCGCTTCCTCAGAGCGCCGGACCCCAAGGCCAAAATCCCACCTCCGACACCGGGCGCCGCCATTAGCCGGAATAAGGCGCCACCGCGCATGCGCGGCATCGCCCCGCGCCGCACGCCGCGTCATCAGGACACGCCCCTTCCGGACGCGGCCGCGGCGCTGAGAGCAGACGCGCCGAACAAGGACGGCAGCGCTCCCCAGCCATCGCAGACCCCAGCGCCAGCAGCGGACCGACCTCGGAGGCTCCAGCAGATGCGCACCATGGGGCCTTACGTTCCAGGTAAATAGCGGCACCCCAGAAGCCAACCCCCCTCTTAGGGCTGCTTCCTCCTGCTGTCACCTACACAGACAGTCCCCCTGCCGTGTGGTGCTTCCATCCTCCTGATCAGGCCGAGGTAGGGGACCCCCGCTACCTGCATCGGCCTGTCAGGAGTGGGATAACTTCTATCTTCGACCCTCTTCTCTGGGCCTGTCTGAAGAGGTTCCACTGTCAGGGACAGGAAACCAACTGGCGGGGGAGCGAGGTGCCGCCCTTTTTATGTCTGAGGTTTCCTGTCCCGGAAGGGCGGATCCCCTCTCTCGTTGTGCTGTCATGGCGACTGAATAAAAAGTGTTTTGTCACTTAAATGGAGAGAAGTTCAAGGAAAGTAGCACATGTATCCGTCATGAAGAACAAGCTAGACCCCTGTCCACGACAGATAACAATGAGTGTGCACGTGAACCGATTCTGTTGGATAGATGAGTGAAGGTGGATTATGCACCCTGAAAGCATCCCTACGAGAACAAAAATTCAGGTCTGATGAAGCGGTGAACGTAGCAGTGCATTCGCCAATCACAGCTCAGCCCCAAATATTTTTTAATAAAAGATTACAAAAGCTTGTTGGTACATAAACAAAGGCTATTGAAAAACTTGGCAGTTATGTTGAAAATTGTTGTATTTGCCTTTTCTGAAAGTGATTAACATAAATTCTACAGCCAAAGTGCAAATAATTTTTGACTCACCCAGACAGACCACTTTATAAGCACAGTAGTGTTAGCAGCAGTCAAGATAGGCAGGATCTTCACTCTTATTGAACACGTGCGTTAGCCATGTTTAGCTATACTTTTTCTGTACTGTAAACCCTGTTTTTGTATGTGCCATGACTTGGAATTAAGAGCACTATAAAAATTATTAACATTAATATCCAGGAAGCTGAATGAACCTTGGGGGCCCACAGCCTCTACTGCGAAAGTACACTTATAATTGCATTAAAACAATAAAAAAAATATATATTAAAAAATACACATATTTGGTATTGCTGCATTCGTAAGAGTCTGATCTATCAAAATATAAAATAAATTTATCTGATCAATAAATTGCGTAATGAGAAAAAAACGCCAGAATTACGTTTTTTTGGTCTCCACGATATTGCAATAAAATGCAGCAAGAGGCGATCAAAATATTGTATCTACCCCAAATAATATCAGTAAAAATGGCAGCTCAAGGTGCAAAAATAAGCCCTGACACACCTCCATAGCACGAAAATTAAAACATTACGTGTCTTGGAAAATGGTGACCAAAGCAACATTTTTTATTTACTTTTTTATTTTACAAATTTCAAAAAAGAATTACACCACTTAAATAGAAAAAAATAATATATATATATATATATATATATATATATATATATATATGTATATATATATGCAGTGTATACGTAACATGCAGTGTGCATGTAGCATCCACATTTATAAATCTTGGCAGCATAGACGAGAGTTCATAGGTGTAAGAATGTCAGTAATCAAACAAACAATGAGCAAAATGCTGCTCATTCATTGAGTGATTGGATTGCTTATGGTGGAACAAAAATCATTGTTCTCAGCAGTACATCGCCAGGTGAAAACTGCAGATTTGCTACTGATAAAATGATACTGTATGGGAAGAAATTGATCTACTCCTGATTGTTCTGTGCCCATCATTCTTCCTCACTTCCTCATCCTGTGTAAAGAGGTTGGCAAAAAAAAAGCGCTGAACTTCAATATTGTCGATCACGCTCATTTAACTATCTGAATTCAGCGCATGTAAATGCAGCCTAAATTTTTGTTTGCAATGGTGCAATTTTCCACCATTTAGGGCCCCATTTTAAACTTTCGTGCAGGGTCCTACTTTGTCTAAAGCCAGCCCTGATTATATATCTATCTATATATGTCCTGTCTCCCCTCACCTACTGTATCCTCACCCATCCCTTGTAGACTGAGCCCCCGCGGGCAGGGTCCGCTCTCTTCCTGTTCCAGTTGGTGACTTGTATTGTTTAAGATTATTGTACTTGTTTTTATTATATATACCCCTTTTCACATGAAAGGCGCCATGGAATAAATGGCGCTATAATAAATGATAATATAGTCCGCCACATCATGCTGCTCACATTTTAACATCATGAGACCATTATGATGCCTAAAAATTTATGAACAGTACCTCGCCATTGCAAGGCTTCAAGCAGGATATTCTCAGACAGAAGTGACCACTGAGCTAAGTGTGTCAGAGTCATCAGCAGGTTGCAACACAGATACAGAGAGATTGGAAAAGTAACAGAAAGGCAGAGAAGTGGATATACTCTGGCCACATCTCACACGGATTACTGCTTCATTTTGATCAATGCCCTTTGGAACCGGATGATGAATGCTACACAACTCCAGGCGCATTTAAAGGAGGTGAGAGTCACCAAAGTGTCACATCAGACCATTCAAAATCATTTACATCAGTGTAGTCTTCGTGCTAGATGACAAAAGTTCCTGACCACACCAATAGGAAGAGGCATCATCGTCTTGCATCGACGCTGGGCGATGGACGATGGACCTGTGGGCCTCAGTGCTGTTCACTAATGAAAATCAATACCTGCTCAGCAGAAGTGACCGGCGCCATTGATTTTGGGACACATCAAGGAGAGCACTATGCATCAGCCACTGTTGGAACCAAACAAGTCTATGGTGGTGGTGTTACAGTGTGGGCAAGTGTGTAGACAATACAGAACTGCCCTACACTTTGTGTATGGTACAAGCCCCTACTACTTGGATTAATGATGTTATCCGAACAGTCATTGGGCCTCTGCATGAACAACACAGACCTAATTTCATCTTCATGGACAACAATGCTCCATGCTCATCAAAGTTGCATCATTAGGGATCGGCTGCTGGAGACTGGGGTACCTCAAATGGAGTGGCCTGTACTTTCCCCAGATCTGAGTCCCATAGAAAACCTATGATAATCAACAGAGTTACCAGGTAGAGGTTCATAACTCTGCACCCCAGAACCTCACTGACCTGAGACCGCCCTTCAAAAAGACCGGGATGCCATGTGTCAGCAGACAACAACTTGTGAACAGCATGGGTCAAGCTGTAATTGTTTCTAAAGGCCACATGACAAGTTATTGAGACATTGACATTTTTTGCTGTGGCATACCCACCACCGTTGGCTTTTGTTTCCATAAATCGTTGGAGATAAGGAAATCACCATTGAATGCTTCTACATAAATGCCCCACTTTCATGCTAAAATATTACTGCAGCGTAAACTTTTTATGCTTTTCATAAATTGCCTGAAAGTTACCGTACATATGACTAACTTTTGTGAGTAGTGTAAATATAAAACACACACGAAAGTGTGGGAACCCATGACATTGTTTCAGAAAATGAAGTATTTCTCCCAGAAAATTATTGCAAATTACATGTTTTGTTATACACGTTTTTTTCCTTAGTGTGTGTAACAACTCTGTTTGCATCACAGCATGGCCTCTCATCTCACACACTATCTTACCCATTGCTCCAGGTCATGATGTGGTTTCTGTTTCTTGCCAGCTCCATATTCTGTGCCTCTGCTCTCTGCATGCTTCCTGGCTGTGTGGATAGGGGGGCGGCACCTGAACTCTCTGGTTCTTATAGGAATCAGGTGCACCTGTCTAATCTGTTCCTGACCAATTACCAAGAGGACTCCAGTATTTAGTGCAGCTCCACCCAGCGGACTGGGCCTGTGCATTGTGTTAGCTCAGTTTGTGTTTAGCTTCTCGGTTGCCAGGCCTTGCTCTGTGTTCCTTCATCTCTGGAGGCTCTACTCTTAGTTCTTGTTGGTCTGCCCTCCAGGAGGCTGTATATCCTGGTCTCTGTGTCCTTGCTTTGCCTTGTTTAGGTTTGTCCGCCCTCCAGGAGACAGAAGATCCTGGTCCCTGTGTCTTTGTTCTTGTACCTTGTCTTGTTCCACTACCTTGTCTGAACTTAGTCCTATCTCCTGTCTCCTTGTCTGTGGCTTCCTTCCCTGCTGTGTCTTTCCTTGTGTTCTCAGTCTGCTTATGCTCCGCACTCTTGTGGCTCTGCCTGCTCTGAACCCTTGTGACTTTGCTTGGGCTCTGCTCTCTTTCAGCTTTGCCTCTGCTCCGTTCTACTCTGCTCTGCTGCTGCAGTAATCTCTTGCTGCAGCTCCTTTCCGCATTCTTTGTGGTTCCGCTCTGCTTAGCTTCTGCTGCTGCAGTAATCTCTTGCTGCAGCTCCTCTCCGAATCCTTGTGGTTCCGCTCTGCTTAGCTTTTGCTGCTGCAGTAATCTCTTGCTGCAGCTCCTCTCCGAATCCTTGTGGTTCCGCTCTGCTTAGCTTTTGCTGCTGCAGTAATCTCTTGCTGCAGCTCCTCTCTGCATTCCTTGCGGTTCCGCTCTTAGCTTTTGTTGCTGCGCTATCTCTTGTTGCTCCCTTGCAGCCTTGCACTTCTCTTCCTGTGTGAAAAGGTCCCTACCTGCTCCTTCATACTTCATTCCTTCCTGTTTGCTTCCTTACCTTCACCTCCTTTGTGAACAGGTTCCAACCTGTTCCTTCATACATCATATCCGTACCTGCATCTCCTGTGTGAACAGATCCCTACCTGTTCCTTCAAACACCACACCAACCAGTCATGTGTCTCTGCCGTTCCTGCCGGCCCTGTGTCTCTGCCGTTCCTGCCAGCTCTGTGTCTCTGCCGTTCCTGCCGGCCCTGTGTCTCTGCCGTTCCTGCCAGCCCAGTGTCTCTGCCGTTCCTGCCGGCCCTGTGTCTTAACCATGCCAGCCTACTCATCTGAGATTCATCCGTGCTCATCTGCTAGTCCTGCCTGATGCCCGCACCTGTCCTAATGTTCATGTTCTCCAAGTTGGGTCAGCAGCCACAGCCAGACACAACCCTGGAGTACCACCTGCCTGCTGCGCAGTGAAGACCAAGGCAGCTGTCATAGTCACGCCCCTTCCAGGAGAGTCTATATACATCTCCACAGGTGTCCAATGGGATTTAGATCTGGACCCATTGCTCGCCACTTCAGAACTCTCCAGCACTTTGGTTCCATTCATTTCTGGGTGCTTCTTGAAGTATGTTTGGGGTCATTGTGCTACTCGAAGACCTATGACGCAAACCCAGCTTTCTGACAACGGGCACTACACTGTGACCACAAATCCTTTGGTTATGTTTAGATTTCGTGATGCCTTGTATACAGTCAAGGCTCCCAGTGCCAGAGTCAATAAAGCAGTTTCAAAACACCTTTGAACCTCCACCATATTTGACTGTATGGTGACTTGCTAAAGTATTTACCCCCTTGGTATTTTTGATGTTTTATTACCTCATAACCTGGAATTCCACAGGTTTTTTTTTTTTTTTAAAGAGTTGCATCAATTTTTTATTTTTTTTTTAATAACCCAAACCTGACTTGTTCTTCTCAACAACTTTGTCCCCGACTTGTTTGGAGATCTCCTTGGTCTTCATGGTGCTGTTTGATCAGTGGGGCCTCTTGCTTCATGGTGTCGCAGCATCTGTGGCCATTCAGAAGAGGTGTGTATCTACTGACAGACCATGTGACACTCAGATTGCGCACAGGTGGATTTCCACTAAGCATGTGACTTCAGAAGGTAAATGCTTGCACCAGAATTTTTTACCGTCTTCACAGCAAAAGTTGTGAATACATATGCACATGCCAATTTTTAGCTACTTGGTCCCCTAAATTTAATTTTTGCCAAGAATTTTCTCACTTCACAAACTTAGTGTATTTAATGATGCACAAATCAGATAACAAAAATATTTAACCACAGGCTGTAATGTAACAAAATAAGTAAAAAGCCAAAGGGTATAAATACTTTTACAAGCAACTGTAGTTATGATGTCCTTTTCTCCGTAGGCCTCATTCTGTCTTCAGAAAACAGTAGAATGATGTACTTTACGAAAAAGCTCTATCTCGGTCTCACCTTCCCACAAGACGCTTTCTCAGAAGGATTTTGGCTTACTCACAGACATTTTGGCAAACTGCAGTCTAGCTTTTTTTATGTCACTGTGTCATCACTTGGGTCCTCAGGGGTCTCCTGCCATAGTCTTTCATTTCATTCAAATGTCAATGAATAGTTGAAAGTGATGAGCGAATATACTCGTTACTCGAGATTTCTCGAGCACGCTCGGGGGTCCTCAGAGTATTTTTTTAGTGCTCGGAGATTTAGTTTTTCTTGCCGCAGCTGAATGATTTACATCTGTTAGCCAGCATAAGTACATGTGGGGGTTGCCTGGTTGCTAGGAATCCCCACATATACTTATGCTGGCTAATAGATGTAAATCATTCAGCTGTGGCAAGAAAAACTAAATCTCCAAGAACTAAAAAATACTCGGAGGACCACCGAGCATGTTCGAGAAATCTCAAGTAACGAGTATATTTGCTCATCACTAATAGTTGGCACTGACACTGATGCACCCTGAGCCTGCAGGACCATTTGAATTTCTTTGGAACTTTATTTGGGCTGCTAATCCACCATCCGGACTATCCTGCATTGCAACCTTTCATCAGTTATTCTCTGCCACCTACATCCAGGGAGATTAGCTACAGTGCCATGGGTTGTTAACTACTTATGTTGGCACACTGTGGACAAAGGGAACATCAAGATCTCTGGAGATTGACTTGTAACCTTGTAGATATTTTTCAACAATTTTGGTTCTCAAGTCCCCAGACAGTTATCTTCTTCTCGTTCTGTTCTCTGTGCTTTGTGTGGCACACACAGACACATAATTCAAAGATGTGTCAACTTCTCCCCTTTTGGTTTCAGGTGTGATTTTCATATTGCCCACACTTGTTACTTGCCACAGCTGAGTTTGAACGAGCATCACATGATTGAAACAAAATTGTTTACCCACAATTTTGTCCGGCCTATTTTGGGGGTTTTGTGTGAAATTATGTACAATTTGCCTTTTTCTCCTCTGCATTTTGTGGTGTTCCAATACACACAAAGGAAATGAATATGTGTATAACAAAACTTCTAATTGCAATAATTTTTTGTGAGAAATACTTCATTTTCTGGAACAATTTCAAAGGTGCCAACATTTTCTGCCATGACTGTATATGCCATGACACACACATTACATATCTATATAAGCAGAAGTAATGAATGACAAAAACGAAAGTAACAGGGCTTTCAGGGAATGGAAACTTTTATCCACCTTGTAATTACTCTTCTCATTACTTCTCACTTTTGCAGCCGCCCTATTGTATTTGTTTACATAGTACATCCCCTGATTCTTGCTGTTTGTGGATTACTATAGAGATGGCTGTGCTTGGCAGAATTCCCAATATCACGCCCACACAGAGAATGCACCTGTGCAAAGACGATCAAAAACACCTGTCGAAGGGACAGCTTGGGACAATTCCATAACATAAAATGGAACAATGGTTCACACATAAAGTCAGGCCCCACACACAGTAGTCAAAATGTGGAAGTAAACTATGAAACCAAATATAAAGAGATCTGTGAAACAGAACACAAAGAGCTTTACACCTACATGATTCTTATTCTTAAATGTGTACATAAAAAACAGCACATTTTACATGGGTATATTATTTCTGGTGGAAACCTAAAGCCAATACATTAATAAAAAAAAGACTCAAGAGAAAATGAATAGGTTGTCCATGTAATGGAGACACTCATAATCTTGGGGTCTCTAGCATAAAAGTTAAGTCCTGTTCATATCACTTTATGAGCTGTCCAAGACGTTTCGGATAAAGGGACGACATCATAGCCTAGGAGGGCTGGATGTTAGGCATCAGTCACACACATCTGTCCCATATAGAATGTTTTATACAAAGCTCACGAGGCAAACGTTTAACAGTTACCCGTGACAAATGCCATACAGTGCCATTCCTCACCTATATAGCCTTAACATGGATGCCATGTTAAAAAATATCAGTCTTCGCAGATCACAGAGAGCCTGTCTTGATCTGCTCAGGGATGTTTTCTTTTATCTCTCTAATGTTGCAGTCTGCCTATGATTGGGCAACGTCACACAAGGGAAAAAAGTACCGTAACTGCCTCCAGAGAACAATCTCAGTGGAAATTAGTATATGCACTTTACTAGCTAATAGCTACGCAATGGAGATAAACAAAAATAAAAAAACATGCCAAGCAAGTGATACACTGGTGCACCTGTAGGGAAAAGAAGGGGGTAGTGGAAGCTGCTGATGTCAGGTCAGCCTCTGTGCTGTTGCTGACTATTGAACGTGAAAGAAACTAAACATAAAACATAAAAACACCTGCGCGTACAATGGTCGCTGTTTCTCTTATAACCACCTACTATGGTTAACAAAAGAAATATGTGTATGAAGAATCATACACTAAGAACCTATGGAACACACCTATAGGGAAACCCCCAAAAATATATAGTGTGTGAGGAGGCAAAAACTTACATTTGTTCACTAGATGTGCATAAATGGCTGCAGACTGGATTAGTTTGCAGTTTTCGCTTCACAAGGTACCCTCAGTTGATAATTGTGCTGCTCAGCTAGAGGTGTAAGTCCGGTGGAACACCAGGGAGCGTCCTCCCTGGTTGATGGATCAAGCCTCCGTGATTGCAGAGCAGCTAGATGACAGATTCAACAACCGGCCTGTGCTACCCGACAAAAGCACAGAGCAGTCACCAACCACTCCTGCTGGCAATTCAGCTGCTCCACTTCAAAAGAGCAGCTCTTGTTCTTCTGGGTTGCTCTGTTGAAGGGGCGTGACTGCTGGCGTCATGCTGATTGATAGCTGGCTCCTTGCAGTTAGGCATCTGGCTGTCAATCAGCATGATGTCGCCAGTCACGCCTCATCAACAGAGCAAAGCACGGGAGAAGCTGCACTGCCAACAGGACATTAATGGAAGGCGTCGAATCACCGGCAGGAGCAGTCAGACAGGTCTGAGTTGGCAGAGATTGGCATCTGACACAGGTAGTTAGCAACTACCTGCATGTTGGATCTTAGGCCCATAGTAAAAAAATTAAATAGTCCTGGATAACACCTTTAATATAAATAGCTAGTAAGAAGATTGCGCTGCACTTGAATAAAAAAAAAGTTGCATTATCTAGTAGGGAATTTATTGAGTAAATTATAACATTTTGCCCAAAATATAAAGCATATTATATATATTACTATTATTTATTATTATAGCGCCATTTATTTCATGGCACTTTACATGTGAGGGGTATACATAACAACAAGTAGAGTAATCTTAAACAATACAAGTCATGACTGGTACAGTAGAAGAGAGGACCCTGCCCGCGAGGGCTCACAATCTACAAGGGATGGGTGAGGATACGCTAGGTGAGGGTAGAGCTGGTCGTGCAGCGGTTTGGTCGATCGGTGGTTACTGCATATAACATACATAATATATTTCTAATGCCAGGGAGACAAATGTTTTCAGTAAGTTCTTCTAAAGTGAATCCATTTTTACACCAGCTTATATATAAATGAGAGCCAGTTTCTATCATCTGTACAGTAAATAGACGTATACTGTTGTGTTTAACTAAAGTATCAGGTATTGAAAAGATTTGCTGGAAAAACCAGTTTAAATCCCAATGTTTCCTGCTTGGAACTGCGCATACAAAGGAGGGGGAGGGCGGTACAGATACATAAAGGTGGATAATAGTTGAAGCTCTATTAATACAAACTTGACTGCTTCCCAAGAACACGTTCCTTACTAGGCAGAAATATTTAGCCTGAGCAATATCCACCAAATTAAATCTCTTTAACCCCTTAATGACAGGGCGAGGTTTTTTTTCACCCCTTCTTCCAAAAGCTATAATTTTTTTAAAATTTTCAGTTGATGAAGCCCTATGAGGGGTTACTCTCTGATCTTGTGCACACGACCGTACAACTTGAACGAGTGCTGTCCGTCATTTTGACAGATAGCACTTGTCCCCATGTTATTCAATGGGGCTGCGCACATGCTTTTTTTTCCCTAGGACCAACTCGAAGAAAAAAAAAAAAATCGCAACACGCACAATTTGCTTTTGCCCATTCAACTCTATGGGTCCATAAAAAAAATTAGACCGCACTTGGATGATATTCAAATGCTGTCCAATTTTCTTGGACTGACATTATAAATAAGATGTAAGAACAAACAACGTTCTCCACCTGCCAAGAAAATCAGATTATACTCTGATAAAATTCTGATCAGAGTGTGATTAGCATAATCAGAGGTTGCTCACACCACCATAAAAATTGGACGAATGCTATCCGTTTTTTATCTGATCACACTTGAAGCAGTGCAGGTGGCAGTTTTTTTTTCTACTGCCAGAATTTGCGATTTCATTCCAAAATGGGATGGGCGCGAGAAAAAAAAAATTTTTTGAAACCAATGTGTTTTAATATTTTTTTTTTATTGTTTACATGAATGCTTGTCATTGCCTGGAGTATATATCATGGAGTATATTAACCCTTTCCATGCTGAGAACATATGTAATAATTGTTATTTAAAAGGACTGATACAAGTAAAATAGCTTAGGCTTCACATCCTCGCACATACATCAAATTTCTCCATAGGTGCTCATTTATCTGAGGCTAAAGGAGTGCCACATGGAATAGTGCAATCTGCGGTGCCATATCCTCTGTCTACGTAAACATTTGAGGGTTTGATTTTTTGCGTGACAAATTGTACTTTTGAATAACACCATTCATTTGATCATATAGTGCACTTTTAAAAATAATAATAAATTCCAAGTTCAGTGAAATTGCTAAAAAAAAAAACGCAATTCTGAGATTATTTTTGGGGAATTGTTTTTGCAGGGCACTTTGTGTGTTGTATTAAAAATGATCTGTCTTGTCCAGTTTTTTCTTATTTTAGTGGCAATAAAAATTATGAAAATCAGAAATGTGAAAAAAAAAAATATTTTTCATTGGGTCAACATTTTCCAAAACCTTAACAGTTTCATTTTTTTGGTTAATAAAGCTGTTGTGAGAGCTCATTTTTTACAGGACTAGACAATGTTATTATTGATATCATTTTGGGATAATACACTTTGATTGCTTGTTACAGCATTTTTTTTTCAATTTTGGCATTTAGATTTTTTTTTTTTTAACAATCAGGTTTTGCTTCTTTTTGTTTTTTTTTTCATATACTTTGATAACTCTGACCTTTCTGAACAGGAGAGGAGGAAAAGTAGGCGATTTGAACTTATATGTTTTAATTTTTTTCATATTTTTAAAACTTTTGCTACTTTTTACTGAATGCATTTGTGCCCTTAGGGTACTCAAACCTCAGATCGCACACAAACTGAAACTATGGTGGTGAGTGAGTCCTAACGCGCAGCTATTAGCTGGCGGGTATGAAGTGAGCTCACCCCAACAACCAGCTCCACACGCAAACTACAGTCTTGCGTAGTATATGTATAGCGGGTGTTGGTAAGGGGTTAAAACATAGTATGAAAGGTTTTAAGGTTGAAAGAAGAAATACATCCATTGAATTCAACCTATAAACTAACACCCTATGTTTCCTTTAATATTTAGAAGGTGTTCTACATCTAAGGCGGTGCTCAAATCTGCGTTTGAGGAACAGTTTAGTTATGGAGGATCATATAAGTTTAGATTTTATAACTCAGTAGCTCAACAAAGTTCTACTAGCCATTATTTCTTAAAGATAACCTGTCACTCCTTTCAAGTTACTTAAACCACGAGCAGCATGAATCAGAGCCTGGCTACATGACTGTAACCAGGTATAGTCTTCTCTGAAACGCGTCAGTGTTTAAAAACAACGTAGGTTGAAGAGCCAGTCGGGAATCACATGAAAAGATGAAAGTCTGATTTTGTCTCGCAGCCCCTTTGAAGCTGAATGAAAGGTCTTTCCCCAAGTATACACATAGGAAAGACCTGTCATTCTACTGGAGCGTGTTGGGGAGAATCCAGGTGAGGACCACATCGGACTCATTTAATCTCTCCCTATGGCACCCAGCCCAGTTTTCTAAAACACGCAGTGTTTCAGAATAAAATATATTTCGCTGCATTCATGCCCCCAAACTCTTATTCATGCAGCCCTTGAATTGAGTGACAGGTTCCCCTTAAACCATTTGACAAACTACTGTAACTTTTCAAAAGCCGTTGGGGACAGTTCTCCCAAACTGTAAGGGCCCCACACTTTTTAATGGGGTGCAATCGGGAAGCCATTTTTGTTAGGATGGATGATAGATTCTCCATCCTCATACACAAGGCTTTCCCTAATGTAATATTATACTAGATTCCAGAGACAAAACTTATATTGAGCCATATTTTTCATATTTTTTGGTGTAGACTTTACTACTAGTGATGAGCGAATATACTGGTTACTCGAGATTTCTCGAGCATGCTCGGGGGTCCTCCGAGTATTTTTTAGTGCTCGGAGATTTAGTTTTTCTAAAGCATAAGTACTTGTGGGGGTTGCCTGGTTGGTTGGTAAAAAATACTCAGAGGACCCCCGAGCATGCTCGAGAAATCTCGAGTGACTAGTATATGCGCTCATCACTATTTACTACACTTTACTTTGCTGTAACTAGTGGCCAAATGAACAATTATGATCACATATCACACACATTTTAATATTTACGTAGTCCTGAGATACAGCAAAGGAAAAAAAAAAACTTCAAAAGGAATAAATATGCCTTGGGCTGAACAGTCCTAATGTAACTCAATGCTTCAAAACTAATTAACTCACATATGTATGCCGCTTACACATAGGAGATGTTGTCAACGTGAATTATCTCTTTTAGAGCTTGGGTTAGAAGGAAGATTGAGCAAAACTTACAAAGATAACCACCTGGATAGCCAGCAGCAGGTATGATGTAACAGCTCTGCAGGGTTTCATACTACATATGCATGATCACTGTTGTTTTATAATTAAGTGCTAAAACAAACAACCAAAGATACAGGAAGATTGAGAATATTGCTTTGTTCTAGGGCAACTACAAAGAAATCACATGGAAAAAGAAAACATCACTTACAATGGACAGTTGGCACAGCTAGAAGGGTTTTTATTTGAAAATGAGATACAAGTTTTTCTGTTTCTACATGGTGGAATGAATGATGACTGTTTCAGGATGGTGAGTTGTCACTGACTGCCTAAAGCCCTCCATACAGCCAATGGCCTTCCCGGCCGTCGCTCCCATACATCTGACTCCACCATACCAGACCTCTTCAGTGTTCTCTATGAGAGAGCCATTGCCAGACATGTATGGTGGCGGCTTTTCTCAGACAGAAAAGAAGAATCGGAAGTTTGACATGGTGGATCTTTACTTTCCTAGACAATCAATTGTCCTGACCCCTTTATTCCATTAGACAGTCAGCGACACGGTCTTAAGTCAACAGTAATTCAACGTTTATGGGGTGAGGCTTAAGAAAGTGAAAAACAGATGTGGCAAAGGCTCTCTTCACATGTCCAGTAGTTATTTCCATTATTAAATCTGTTTTGGGACCATTTAACCAGAAATTAAAAAAAAGTTAGGCTATGTTTACACACAGTTTTGCAGGGGTTTTTTCTGCTGTATTTTTGCATGTTATTTGTCTACTGTAGATGTTTAATAAAGTTAGCGTTATACTCCAAAGAAATTCAGCAAAAAAATGCTGTTTGCTGAAGCTTTTGCAAGGTTTTTGCACTTTCTCATTGCTTTCTATTGGTGAAAAATAACTGAAATTTTCCATGATATGGTAACATTTTATTGAAACCATAAAGCTGCAATAGTGTGAACTACGGGGAGAGATAAAGAGAGAAAAGATCCACATATTGGCCTAAATGAGGTCAATAACGTAAGGCTGTAACTGCTAATAAATGCTGATATGTTGTGCAATTTTTAAAGAAACAGTCCTAACACTCTCCCGGGATAGCTTTTCTAAGGAGAATTTCCTAGTGATAGACACATTTAATTTCGGATTTCTGTTCGGTAATAGTGATAAACGAACTTGATTGGATAAGGTGTTATCAGAGATTGCTCAGTTGCTAACTGATTGTCTTTGACGAGCTCGATAAATAAGTTTGATTCCCGCGCCTGTATGTCTCGCAGCTGGTCGACAGCCACAACACATGCAGGGATTGCCTGTTTCTTAGATAATCCCTGCATGCGTTGCGGCTGTTGACCAGACACGGGGACTCGGAAGATATTTTTCAAGCACGCCAAAGACACTCGGTTAGCATCAAAGCATGCTCTGATAACACATTATCCCAGCACGTTCGCTCTATTAGGTACCCAACCCAACATAAACACCTATTCTAGATGTCGCTATAATACGCACCCAAGTAAATTACAGATGTCTAGCTTTCATCTTTCCTGAACTGAAATACACAATTTGTCATGAAAACAATTAAATAAAAACTTACGAATTCCAGCAAAAAATATATACCATATATACTAAAGTATAAGCCGACCCGAGTATAAGCCGAGGCACCTAATTTTGCCAAGGAAAACTGGGTAAGCTTATTGACTCGAGTATAAGCCAGGTACGCATTGTCCCCTTATCCCTGTCCTGCTCTGTGTGGCTCCCCTGTCCCCTCATTGCATGTGTGGCTCCCCCGGACCCATCGTTGTATGCCTGGCTCCCCCATCCTCCCCAGTCATATGCCTGGCTCCCCCGTCCTCCCCTGTCATATGCGTGGCTCCCCTGTCCTCCCCCATCATATGCGTGGCTCCTACGTCATATGAATGTGTGGCTCCCCGTCCTCCCCGTCATATGCGTGGCTCCATCATATGAGTGGCTCCCCCATCCTCCCCGTCATATGCATGGCTCCCCCATGCTCCCCCGTCATATGCATGGCTCCCCATGTTGTACGCGTGGCTCCCCGTTGTATACGTGGCTCTACAGGTCCACTCGTTGTATGCGTGGCTCCTGTCGTACAAGCTGTTCCTGTGTTGAGCGGTCACGTGGTACTGCTCATTAAGGCAATGAATATACGCTCCACACCTATGGGAGTCCAGACGCGTACATATTCATTACCTTAATAAGCAGTACTACGTGATCGCTCAACACAGGAACAGCTGCTGCACCGGGTCAACAGAGATTCAGGGACATTCAGCAACGGAGCGTGGAGGGTGAGTATGATGTCACAGCCGCCGGCTCCTCCCGCTGCTCCCCTCAATCTTCCTTGCTGAATTTCTGGGACAATGACTCATGTATAAGCCGAGGGGAGCATTTTCAGCCCCCCAAAAATGCTGAAAATCTCAGCTTATACACGAGTATATACGGTATTTTATTTTGTAACATGAGAGCCTATGGTTGATGGTTATCATCTGTTAGAGGCATCAATCACATGGTACTATTAGCTGACAAAAAACAAAAAAAATCATAGATATGACCACAGGCATGATTTTTTAATACACCTGAAAAGAACTCAGTATACAATGATCCGAAAATAAATCTTATGGTTGATAAAGTTGGTTAAGATTTAGCTTAAGACATAACATCCTTCTACATCTACAGTAAGGTTAGGGTCACACAACAAAGTCTCATCTGAGAAAATCGTTCAGATTAGTGTAGTTTAAAATAATCAGAGTTTGATCATTGTGTGATCCGATTTTCTTGGACGTGGAAAAGATGGGGGGGAAAAAATCTCCACCTTCATCTTCTCCATTCTGTCAGTTCTTGGCAATTGGCACAAGACTGATCATCACTTCCAAACAGAAAACAGGTGTGTAGAGGTGCAAACTAAGAGTAGCCATCTCCATATGTAACCAAAGTTGCACTCTGTGGTGTTAGCATGCAAATATGAAATATATGAAATTTGAATTGCACTAATGCTCAAAAAAAAGGATAAAATTAGAATACTTGGAGCATAAATTGGCCAATTCATATACACCCAGCGGCCGTGATAAGGCGGTTCTCTTTGCTGGGACGCTATCCTAATGTGAAACCTCTTATAGGCTGAAGACTACATTTAATTGGGTTGGTAGGATCCTGCTGTTATTTAACTTTCGTCAGGCTGCATTATACATATATTTTATTGAAATTTGGCCAATATATTGTGGACCAAAACTGCAGAGATGTCACAAAATTTCAGCCCTCTACGGCTTTTCGAAAAAAAAAAGTTATTGCAATTTTAAAACGGAATAGTTACAATTGTACATACTCAGCCGGACGAAGGTTAAAAAGTCAGAGGCGGATGGGTGAAGTGCTCAGTCAGACAGAGCCTGTGTACACAAATAGCAAAAGACTTACCTACCCATATAAATGTAGGCTTCAGCCCAGGAGAGGATTCACATTAGAATAGGTTCCCAGCAAACAAAATCAAACCTACTGGGTATTCATGAATTGGCCAATGTTTCCATGCTATAGTGCTACAGAGTGCAACTTTGTTACATATGGAGACGGCTACACTTAGTTTGCACCTGCACCTGTATACACCTGTTTTCTGCTTGGAAGGGACAGAGTCTTTTAATATTTGTATACATAGGCTCTCTGACCGAGCACCCCACCCATCAGTCTCTAGCGCGTTTTAATCACAGCAGAATCCTATCTACCCATATAAATGCAGGCTACAGCCAAGGAAGAGGATTCACATTAGGATAGTCTGCCAGCAAAGAGAATCGCCTTATCATGGCTGCTGGGTATACAAGAATTGGCCAATTTATGAGCTAAGTATTCTCATTTTTTCCTATTTTCTAGAGCAGTAATGCAATTTAAATTTCATATATTTCATGTTTTTATGCCATAACGCCAAAGAGTTTCAACTTTGTCAGTTCTTGACAATTGAACTGCACTTGGATGTCATCCAAGTGCTGTCCACTTTTTTTTTTTTTATGGACCCTTCAACTTGTATGGCCGAGTGTGATCTGATTTGTGGATGAAAATCGTGTATACAGTGACTTTCCTCAGGCAGACTCTGTCCCAGGACAAAAAAATTGAACATGTGCACTGCCCCAAAGACTAACATTGGTCCGAGTGCGAGCTGATATTTTGTCGGATCACACTCGGACCGAAAATACGGTAGTCTACATGCACCCCAATACTGACTTTGCATGTATGCTCATTGTGAACATGTATTCTATGGGATGACCTTACAGCAGAGGTGTCAAACTGCATTCCTCGAGGGCCGCAAACAGGTCGTGTTTTCAGGATTTCCTTGTATTGCGCAAGGTGCTGGAATCATTCTGTGCAGGTGATTAAATTGTCACCTGTGCAATACAAGGAAATCCTGAAAACATGACCTGTTTGCGGCCCTCGAGGAATGCAGTTTGACACCTCTGCCTTGCAGGGTCCCTATTTCAGTAGTAAGACAGCAAATAGGTGTATAAACAGAAAGCTGAAAATGAAAACAAATGAGAGAAAGAAATGAACATACCAAAACAGAATCCAATTTCTGCTTCACTTTCATCATTCGCATAGAGGACTTTGCAGCAAGTACAGAGTCTTGAAACGTGAGAGTATTTGAATGACTTTGTCCATTTACATCACTGGTTGCCTGCACTGATTCAGCTTCAAGCTTTGCAACTAAATTGAAGAAAAAAAAAAAGACAAAGAAATATAATCTCTAAGAAGACATTAAACTTTTCTTGACACACAAACCCATACATCATATGTACTTATACAGTCTTATGCAATAATTTCTGCAATGTATATTTAGCCATTACCAAGGATTTCCTTGATGTACTGTATGATTGTGGATAAGTGTAAATTTCACAGCAAATGGTTATGTGGTTATTAGGAGAATGCTCTGATCTTTGCTGTTTGTATGTATAGGCACCCCATGTTAGTCGTGCCACCAGTTCACCATGTATCTCTAATAAAGGTGTTTTAATATATATTTTCTCATTTCACGTCCTTTATTTTCCTTTACCTACCGTATATTCGGTAATTTTTCTATTTACTCCGAATGGTCTGCCATTCCTCTATGTGCACATATACACCACTATCTACAATTAAATTGTTCACACAATAAAATATTTGGTTGATGTATATGTATTGCTTTGGTTCAGTATTTTGATCTATGACACGCGAATAAGTAAACTAACAAGGCCAGTAATGGCAGGATTCGAAGACATCAACAAGTAAGTTTAGATTTAAGTGTTTATTCTGGAAGGGTAGAGATCAATAAAATATAACTTTTAATAAAATCTAAAAAATGGATGGGAACATTGGTGAGATGGTCAGTCCACACCCCTTGATCAAGTACAAGAAGGGGAAATCCATAGGACAGACTTGTAAATAGCCATGTTGTCCCTCCTACACAGAAGACTTGGCGATCTTCCAACGTTAGGGGTTGTTTCAAGTGTAGCGGCTGTGTAGCATGCCCTGTCATGACATCAGGGAGCACGTTCACTAGTCAAGTAACAGGTGAGCAATACATTATCTTATGTTTCATCAACTGCAGCACTAAAGGTGTCATTTATATAGCGACCTGCCATTGTGGCCTTGAGTACACAGGGAAAACCACACGTGAACTCGGGAGGAAGATGGGTGAACATCTTAGGGACATTGCAAACAAAAAAGGCACAAACTTAGCAAGGAATATCAATAATACCCAAATGATGGCAATCTCAGATTTATGGGGATTGGCAAAGTACATTTTCCTAGGAGGGGAGGCAATTGGGATAGACGTATTTTACAGTATAAAATCAACCTTTCGTCTAAAAACCCAAGCACCCCTTAGACTCAATGAGGCTCTTACACACAGTTGCTTCCTATAGAATAGGGACATCTAACGATTTTGTGGAGTGGGGGCGCCACTGTGTACTTCTAGGGTGCCAACCCCCGTGGTCAGGTAGTTTTGATACGTTAGCCTACACTAGAGTTTAATAGCTCCTACCCATCACTATCACTTATACCCATCTCTGGGATTTTTTTTTACGTTTTCTGTACACCTTTTTAGTATATTTTAATTCTTTACACCTTTCTATATTGATACCACGTTTGGTTTTCTTGCCCAAAATACCATTATATCTCTACTATATTCTGCTCCGTTTAATTAGCGCTGGAATAATTACTCCTGACTACGTATGAGGAGGGCCCAAGGATACTATACTTCTTTTTCTCCTCCCTAGTGGTGATCAGGCTTTAGTGTTATGGCACGACCCCTCTCAATATGTTGATACCTCCAGTCTTTCAGACAGGGACCTGCAATTATTAATTTCCGCACTCACTCCGAATGACGGAAGTTTCATCTGCGTCCCATTCTTGCATTCCAAGATTGGACACACCTGATGTTACGTCACGATCTCCGGCGACCTGAGGTGATGCTTGTGCCATTATTATTTAAAGACGCAGGCACGTCTATACAGGACCAGGTAATACTGTTAACTGCTTATGGGATATTTGACACGCCCAGCCTCATTCGCTGGTTTCCCTGATAGTTATCTCCCGTGGATGACCTTTCTTAAGAACACCACCTACGTTCATAGCGATATTGTTCCTTTTTGACGGTCACAGCACCCCGCTTTGCTGGATAAACCTCCCATCTCAATGGAGAACTATAGGAATCTTCCCCTGATGAGTACAGACAAACGAAATGCGTAGGGAAGTATACCTTTTCGTTACTTTGCATTGGGGGTTACTATACAAGAACTGGTGATATTCTATGATGGGGTATTTGTATGGATAAGGATGTGCCATCTCCCCAGTCTTTACACCAGTCAAAAACGGTCATTATCTTGTCAAATATAACAATAGGGTGAAACTGTTCACTTTCTTTCGCACACCATTTTAAGCGGTCATTGCTTTCCATCTAACAATAGATGCATATATGGAGAGCATGTGTGGTCTGATTTTCTAAATGACCGGTGATGTGAAATTTGATATTTTTCCGCACTGCCAGCTGATATCAGACCTTTATGTTTTCATGATAGATTGATTCATGGGGATCTCAGGATATTGAGGTCTGAGGCAGTTTGATTTATTTATGATATTGGCATTTCTTCTCTTGAAATGTGATGTACTGTGAGTCCTTTATGTGTTTTTGAGTACTTTGGGTCTACCATTTTTAATGAGTTTATTAAAAGTTAATTTGTAATCTAGAATCACACCCTGCTTTTTGTACCATATCATTGATTGGTGGTCACAGCTTTTTCAGAGCCTTTTCATGATTAGGCTCACAGCTTTTGGGACCCATGCTATTCCTTCCAACCAGTTTATACACATGGAAATTGGGTTTGGTGGAGCATACATGAGCTGTTCATACGGAAAAGGAATAAACTGCAGCCCCACACCTCTGGTGGTAGCTTATCTAGCCCGAGAATATTAGAATATTATATATATGTGTGTGTGTGTGTGTGTGTGTGTGTGTGTATATATGTGTATATATATATATATATATATATATATATATATATATATATATATATATATATATATATATATATATATATATATATATATATATATATATATATATATATATATATATATATATACACACACATATTTATTATTGGGCGTAATGAAATCCAACTGTCCAACCTTTCACTTCCTGACATATGAGTCTTTTAGGATGCAATTCTCAGGTATCAGGTTTCCTTAAATTTAATGTGTATTTGCACTTTAAGAGCATATTCACACGGAGGTTTTTTTTTTTGCTGCTGCTGCAAAAAACCTGCAGCTTTTTACTGTAATAGCAAAGTCGATTAAATTTCAGAAATCGCACGCACCCGCTGTTTACTTTTTCCTTGCACATTGGAGGCAGTGTAAAATCTGCAGAATGTCAATTCTTTCAGCGTTTTTCATCCTTTCAAATGAATGAGAAAAGAAAAAAAAAAACACAAGCAAAAACACATTTTATGCAGCGTTTTCCTTGCCAACACTACAGTGTTTGCATAAAAAATCTGCTGCAAATACTGAACGTGTGCAAGTAACCTAAAATTAGACAGTCGTTAAGTAAAAAAAAAAAATTGCTTCATTTTTTTAAATTATTTTGAATTGCAGAAATTAAATTGAATGTCAGTTTGTGAATTTTATGGAAGACTGGAGGCTATGATGCCAGAAAAGACCCTTCGCCAGTAATCATACTCACCCTTGTAATCATAAATATATACAATAATTGGCTGGCTTGGTCCAAAGGCACAAAATGCCACCATGTGTTCATGAGGGTGAAAGGCCACATCTCGGAGTGGGGCTGTATATGAAAGCTCAGTATACTTTGCTACCTGATCTCCTAGGATAATAGAAAAAAAAATTAAACAGTTAACGACTTTTATGAGCAGAACAGGAATTTAAACAGTTAAAAAAGTTGTGAAACCACATAGAATTCTGTTAATACGGCAGACATCTTAAAAATAATTTCGGCATTTTGTATTAAAAATGTTGACCCATTCAAAAGACAAATGTCCTTGACGTCTAGTATTGCACCACCTAGCGTTATTATTGCTGGCTGCCATTTCTGTTTATTTAGCCTTCTCTCCTAATTGACAGACGCAATTCCTTCTCCCTGTGAAAAAGGAACCTTTCTTCCACCACTACGTCCACCTCAGGTAGCCGGGCCTCATCCAGCAGACTGAAAAGACAGGGATCGGAGGAGTGGTAGGAAGAGAGGTGGGGAGCAGAACCACTAAAACAGACAGCGGCTTCTTTGCCTTCTGAATTGCTGCTTTTAGTCGAAGGCACAGCAGTTGTAATGAGTTTGCCATGACAACTTCATTACAACTGCTGCATTATGCACTGGCGGCATTGACTCAGAAGGCAAAGAAACAGCGAAATTTTAGTGGTTCTGCTCCCATCTCTCTTCTTTCTGCTCCCCCAATCGTTCTCTCTTCGAGAGAGGTCTTATGCTTCCCAAGTTGCCAGTCAGTCCGCTCAACTCTTCGCCACTTGTTTTGCTTGCAGTTTTGTGACACATGAGATAAAGACTAGTGATGAGCGAGTTTACTCGTTGCTCGGGTGACCTCCGAGGATTTGTTATTGCTCGGAGATATAGTTTTCATCACCTCAGTTACATGATTTACGGCTTCCAGATAGGGAATTCCCACATGTATTCAGTGTATCTGGAAGCCATAAATCATGCAACTGAGGTAATGAAAACTAAATCTCCGAGCAATAACAAATACTTGGAGGTCACCTGAGCGTGCTCGGGAAAACCCGAGCAACGAGTACACTCGCTCATCACTAATAAAGACCTGATTGGAGGGCTTCCCAAGTTTAAATAAAAGTGTCCTGTATATAATTTCCTGTATATAATTTCATAAATCCCAATAAAAAATATTTGTTTGTTTGTGTGTGTGTAATGTGAAAAAAAAAAAAGTGGGAAGATTCATGGGGTATTAAAACTTTTTCAAGGCACTCTACATATAGGAGTTTCATGGGGTTTTTTAGATTAACAAGATTATTTCATATCCATATGTTTAATGTTTTAGACTCATTAGCTAATATGTTTTGAAGAGCTATGTCCAATCCAGTTTTATTTATTCATATATGCATAATATTAAATGTTACCTTTTAGATATATATTTATTTTTTATTTTGAGTCATCTGGTAACAGATACACATTATAAAATTATGAACTCACATGTAAATAAGGAGATTTTTGTGTACGCACTGTAAAATCTTTTTCTCCCAGTCAATCATTGGGGGACACAGGACCATGGGTGTTATGCTGCTTGCCACTAGGAGGACACTAAGTAAACACAAAGAATTAACTCCTCCTCTGCAGTATACACCCTTTGACTGGCCAGTAATGACCCAGTTCGGTAGTAAAGCAGTAGGAGTATAAGAAAACCAAGACAAGTAAACTATGCCAAAACTGAGGAACGACCAACAACAACAACCAGCCAATAGGCTAACAGGGTGGGTGTTGTGTCCCCCAATGATTGGCTCGGAGAAAAAGATTTTACGGTGAGTACACAAAAATCTCCTTTTCTCCTACACCTCATTGGAGGACACAGGACCTTGGGACGTCCTAAAGCAGTCCCTAGGTGGGGAGCAATTGCACTGCTAAAACCCCATGTACCACTGGCTTACTGAGGTACCGCTATCTGCAGAATGCACCTGCCAAGGGCAGCGTCTGACGAAGCCTGGGTATGAACGTGATAGTGCTTCATAAAAGTATGCAGACTGGACCAAGTCGCAGCTTTGCAAAGCTGCTGTGCTGTGCCGAATGGCCCAAGAGGCACCGACCGACCGAGTCGAATGCGCCTTAATCCCTGCTGGGGAATCCTGACGCGGTAGGATTCCTGGATAGTTGAGCGAATCCACCTGGCTGGAGTGGCCTTTGAGGCAGCTAAACCTTTCCTATGTCCCTCCGGAAGCACTAAGAGAACGTCCGACTTACGGAAGGGAGCAGTCCAAGAGATGTACCGCCGAAGAGCCCGAACTACATCAAGAGTATGGAGAGCTTTCTCGATACGATGAGTTGGTGCCGGACAAAATGACGGCAAGACAATGTCCTCATTTAGGTGAAAAGAGGAGACGACTTTAGGTAGGAAAGAGGGAGACTTCCTCAAAACTGCCTTGTCTGGGTGGAAAATCAGGAAAGGGGGTCGGCAAGAGAGCCGCCAACTCAGAGACTCGCCTGATTGATGTAATCGCCACTAGAAAAACCACTTTCCATGAAAGGAGGGTGAGAGAGATGTCCTGCAATGGTTCGAAAGGGGCCTCCTGAAGAACTCCGAGAACCAAGTTAAGATCCCATGAAGCCAATGGCATTCTATAGGGAGGGACCACCCGGGAAACTCCTTGGATGAACGTCTTAACCGGCAGTCTGGAAGCGATCTTTCGTTGGAATAGAACTGATAATGCGGACACTTGTCCCATGAGTGAGCTTAGGGCAAGGCCTGACTCTAAACCTGATTGGAGGAACTCCAGAATGGACGGAATGGAAAACACCAGAGGAGAACGTCCATGCGCATTGCACCATGAAAAGAAGGTGCGCCAGGTGCGATGATAAATGTGCATGGATACGGGTTTCCTAGCATTAATCATGGTAAGAGAAACCCATGGAGAGAATTGGGCTTGGGCTAAAATCCAGGATTCAACAGCCATGATGTCAAAGACAGGGCCCCTGAGTTCTGGTGGCAAATCGCGCCCTGTGAGAGAAGATCCATGCGTTCTGGAACTACGAAGTCTCTGACCTGAGCTATCTGGTTAGCGAGTCTGGCCGCCTCTGGGGGAAGACTACAGTCTCGGACGGTAGAGGTTAATACCTGTGCCCAGGCAACCATTGCCTTAGCTACACAGGTAGCAGCAAAAGATGGAAGGAGTGCTGCTCCTGAGGCCTCAAAGACTGAGCGAGCCAGGTAGTCAATTTGACGGTCAGAAGGGTTTTTGACTGATTAACCGTCGGACAGAGATAGGACTGTTTTGGATGCGAGTCGCTATACGGCAGGATCCACAGAAGGAGAGTGAAGCAACTCCTTCATCAGGTCCTTGGAGAAAGGATATTTAGCTTCCGTGGCCTTTTGAGCCGTAAATCGCTTATTCGAGTGTTCCCTGTGTTTTTGGACAATGTCCTGAAACTCAGGGTGATTAGCAAATATCTTTAGGGCGCGTTTAGTTTTTTTTTTTTTTAAAAGACACTACGTGTTCCTAAGTGGATGCAGATTCCTCGTCCACCATTAGGGTTTTGCTGACTGCCTCAATAAGGGAGTCAAGTGTCTCCTGACCAATCCAGGAGTCTTGGGTTAAAGATTCTCCGACTCGTATTCCGAGTCATGTAGGCTGCGACCCTCGGGGGAGGGGGAGCGAGAAGTTGAGCTCGCAGATGCTGAAGCAGGAGTGTGTACAGGGGATGAGGGATGGGTTCTTTTCCTGGAACCCATAGATTCTCGTAGTACAGAATGCCCCCTGTGGTCGGACGACCCCGTACCGGCGCCAGATTCCGTCGCGGTCGACGGAGGGGAGTTCTGGCTTAGGGAGGATCCCCGGAAGGAGTCCAATGCCTTGGCCAAAGAATCCATAGCACGTGACAAGGAAGTGGCCCACTCAGGAGGGTTAGGCTCGGCGGGGTTGATGGAAACATTGGAGGTGGTGGCAGAAGACGGCTGCGCACAGGCCGGGCCACAGTTCTGGCACAAAGGAGTATTGTGGGCACGTGGCAAAGCAGAATTGCAAGTGGCACATGAAGTAAAAAACACAGTGTGCTTTTTATTGCCCCTTTTAGCCTCCTTAGATTGAGACATAGTGTATGTCTATTCCTCCAATAAACTGCGATAGCAGGGCTATGGGTGCAGAGAAGGGGTTAAGCTTTTCCCTATAGAGTGGAGCAGCTTACCCACGGTCCTGTGCTGGTGTCCCCAGGGAGGAAGAGAGGGAAAAGCGTTTTCGGCTGATTTCCCCACAGAAGTGGAGCCCCAAGATGGCTCCCGAGATTTGCAGGGCTCTTCTCGTTTATGAAGAAGCCGGGGACTAAATTTATGGAGCCTGTCGGCGGAACGTGCCGGCGACCGCGACATAGCGCCGAATGATCGCCGCTGGCATCTAGCCAGCGGCATCTCTCCCCAGGGACCCGTACCGCACCTTCCCACGCAGGCAGAGTGAGGAAGGGTACTACTCACCACCACCGAGCAGAGATGCAGCCTCCAGCTCAATCAATCCTCCCTATGCCGGGGGATGGAGAGCATCTGTGCGTCTTCAGATGTGCCTGCGGCAGGGGACTTACAGCTGTGCCTGCCGCAGCGGACTTACAGCGGTGCTTGCCGCAAGGGACTTACGGCTACTGTGGGGACTACATAATAATAATAATAATAATCTTTATTTTTATATAGCGCTAACATATTACGCAGCGCTTTACAGTTTGCACACATTATCATCGCTGTCCCCGATGGGGCTCACAATCTAAATTCCCTATCATTATGTCTTTGGAATGTGGGAGGAAACCGGAGTGCCCGGAGGAAACCCACGCAAACACGGAGAGAACATACAAACTCTTTGCAGATGTTGTCCAAGGTGGGATTAGAACCCAGGACTCCAGCACTGTAAGGCTGCTGTGCTAACCACTGTGCCACCGTGCTGCCCCCGACTACATGATGCGGAGGTGAGGGCTTAATTGCGGAGGAGCCCGGGAGATGCATATAAGAGGTATACTCTATGAGCTCGCCATCTTACAGGGGGGAGATCGAGACCGTATAGGAACCGTCGCCCTGGCGTAGATTAGGCGTGCCCCAGTCGTCACAGGAGAGGTACGGGGAGGTATACTCGCCGTGCTCGCCCGTTGATGGTTCGAGGGAGAGCGGACCCTAGAAAGGAATCCTTCGCCCCCTTCACTCCGTTAATTAAAAAATAAAAACGGTTTTCAGACCCAAGTGCCTCCTACAGACACTAAGCATATACTGCAGAGGAGGAGTTAATTCTTTATGTGTTTACTTAGTGTCCTCCTAGTGCAGGGGTCCCCAACTCCATCGGTGGTAATGTGATCATCTGCACAGGTGATGATTCCAACCCCTGTGCAATACTAAGGAAATCCTGAAAACCTGCACTGTTGGCAGCCCTCGAGGCCTGGAGTTGGGGACCACTGTCCTAGTGGCAAGCAGCATAACACCCATGGTGCTGTATCCCCCAATGAGGCGTAGGTGAAATATATATATATAATAATTTTATAGCGAGGCTTGATACCGACAGCCAGAGCGACATCAAACTTTCATCCACAATGATGCTTAGTAATGACAATTTGGCTATTAAATTATCAATAAACAATGGAATTAAAAAAGTAAAATGTACTACTATATGTGAGAAATATATGTGTGTATATATATATATACACACACATATATTTCTCACATATAGTAGTACATTTTACTTTTTTAATTCCATTGTTTATTGATAATTTAATAGCCAAATTGTCATTACTAAGCATCATTGTGGATGAAAGTTTGATGTCGCTCTGGCTGTCGGTATCAAGCCTCGCTATAAAATTGGGCTTTATACCGCCTCAGTTCAACCTTTAAACACATCTCGGCAGCAAATGTAAAGTGTTTATATATACTGGGCCTGGCAAAGTGCAGTCCATTAACAGACAGCCAAAGAGATGGAAATCAAATGCTGAGTGGTCTATGACTGAACTATGTAGAGATGCAGGTCTTGTGCACACAGTATGTCCCACGCCGTGTGCGCCTCACCGCGGAGGCGCTCTTCATTATGTGTGCGCCTGACCGCCGAGGCGCTACCATTGTGTGTGCGCCTGACCGCGGAGGCGCTCCTCATTGTGTGTGCGTCTGACTGCTGAGGCGCTCCTCATTGTGTGTGCACCTGATTGCTGAGGCAGGGAACACAGATGCTCACAGCTGCCAAAAGGCATCAGTGCAGAGGATAGGTACACTTTTTGTTAATCGAAAAATATTTTCTGCTTCTGTAATTAACAATGAGCTGAATTAAGTTCAGCCAATTGGTTCGGCCCTAAACTATAGTCCCAGCTACTGACGTTGTCCCTTGGGAAAATGAATTGCCCACACCTGGGAAAGACGATAACTTCACTGTAGTGCCAAAAACTGGGAGCTCAGCAATCCTGAGAACGAACTTTGCAGGGCCCCCTTTGAACTAAGGGGAAGGTCCAGCATACAAATCTCCACTCATTCTCTACAAGACTGACGGAAACGTCCTAGGACTGTACTAGCTATCCCACAGACAATGAACAAAGCAAAGATGCGCAATATCGGATTTATTTTAATTTAAATGGAGCACGGTACAGCCATGTTCTCAGTATCTCTTAGCTCCAAGCATTTGGACCATGAGACATAAGTAGGCTATACCCCATTTTAGGGATTGGGGTTGACTTTCAATCTTCGAATATCTCATTTAATGCACAAAAAAGTAAATGTCTACTAGTCAATAGTTCATATCATGATTTCTATTTATTTTACTTAAAACAAACTAAATTAATGAAATAGTTTTATAGGTTGTCTCACCTGTCTCAGCATTCCACACATATGCAACTCCATCTTCACTACCTGCTATGACAAATGTTCCACATGGGGTAAAGGCACTGCTAAGTTTTTCTCTGTAATTAGCTGCTCCAATATATTTTTTTGCAGCCAGTCTAAAAGAAAGGGAAATACAAAATATTTAGGACGCTAATTAAAGGGTATTTTAAAAAAATATTCATTATACCGGTTACTGCCTTTATACAGCCACATAAACACTACAAAATGATCAAAGAATTTAATTAACATTAAAAGGAACATATTGCTTTGCTACCAAAGAATGCAGAGACCTGTAATTTTTAACGTAGATACACTTCAACTGTGAGAGACCGACTGTAAAAATAGAAATCAGAAAATCACATTATATGATATTTAAACAATTAAGCTGCATTTTTTTTTTGCATGAAATAAGTATTTCATCACCTAAAAATCAGCAATAATTATGGCTCTCACAGACCTGTTAGTTTTTCATTCTACCCAGCACTCATTACCAGTATTAATTGCACCGTTTGAACTTGTTACCTCTTTAAAAGACACCTGTCCACACAATCGCACTTCAACCTCTCCACCAAGGCCAAGACCATGTTATTGGTAACAGGAGTTAAAGGAAAAAAAATGTACATTTTATTTTTTCCACACAATAATGTTTCTTTAGCCCCAAATTCACAAGGGCAACAGGACAAAATGGGCCATACAAATCGTTGTGAAATTGCTCCTGGATATATCGATACCTCATGTGTGGTGGGAAACTACTGTTTGGGCGCACGGCAGGTGCAACTGACCTAATTTTGAAAAATAGACCCCTCAAAGAATTTATATAGATGTGTGGTAAGCATCTTGAACCCTCAGGTACTTCACAGAATTTTAGAACGTTGAGATGTGGAAAAAAAAACAAACAGGTTTCCCACAAAAATGCTGTTTTCACCCCAAGCTTACAAGGGTAACATAAGAAAATGCTCTGTACAATTTGTTGTGCATTTTCTCCTCAGTAGCAGAAACTACATATGTGGTGCAAAACTAATGTTTGGGGCGCAAGGCAGGGTTCAGAAGAGAAGGAGCATCAATCGACTTTTAGAGCGCAAAATTGGCTGGAAGAGAAGGCCAAGTAGCGCTTGTAGAGCCCCTGATGTGCTTAAACAGCGGAAACTTCCCCCAAGTGTTCCCACTATCGTGAAGGGGTTAAACATATTAATAAAATCATTGCCAAAACCCTCTGACTGATACCTTTATTCTAATGAGTATTGAACAAGGACACCGTAGTAGAATATAACACAATACAACTTAAAATAGTTGAGTTTTGATCAGTTGGGGTGCTGATGTAGAGACCCCAACCGATCAATATAATTTAAGAGAAGAAGCACTTAGTGCACCATTATTCTCCTCAAAATATATATATAGGACTTAGCAGAAAATCTTAGTCAGGGACAAAGAACCCAGATCACCACCAAGTAAAACGTCGGACATGATTTTTAGCTGGCTGCCAAAAAAATATAATAAATTAAAAATAAAAATTAACGTAAAACTTGCCTTGTTATATTACCAACTAACTGTTGCTTTCATTTCCTTTTCAATGCTTTGAACAAAGAACAGCAATGAAGAGAAAACTGCATTAACAGACAATTTAAGAAAAAATAAAGAAAGAAAAAAATGAAAAACCACACAAAGGCAATGGAGAAACCAGCTTACATTCTTAGATCCATGATTCGGACTGTGCTGTCCTTAGTATGAATTAACAGACGCCTTCCATTGGGATGAACTTCCAGGTGATTTACAGCTATCCCTTTCATATCAGTTTCTCTTATTTCCTAAAGAGAAACAACATTGTTATACAAACACTAGATAATAAAGCCAGCAAATTCATTCTGTAATTCTTAACTGTTCAGTTGAAATTAAGAGCGGGATTTATTAACACTGATGTAAGCCGACTCTTCCTGGGGAACTGTGGCGATGCTCATATGGGCTGGCTCTCCATTATGTTTCATAGAAGTAGGACAGTTTATTAGGGCATATGGGCAGGGGTAGTCTTCAACTTCTTTAACGTTACTAACAAATTATAAAAGTATGTTCCCATGATCAGTGTTTGTTCACGCAGCTAAATTTCTGCATGAATCTAGCACCTCAACTCATTTTTGCCACATGCCTTTTTGCTTCGTTTTTGTCTCTCTGTTATGTTAGATTAGATGTGAAAAGACAAAGATAGATATGGGGTAGATAGCTCGTTATCCATGAGATATATAATTAGTGCAGTGCATTTGTACTTTACTGTACATTTATGAACATAATTTATAAATAAATGACGTGGGGCTTCCCCATTTTTGATAACCAGCAAAGGTAAAGAAGACAGCTGTGGGCTTACATCATCAGGCTTGGAAGGTCCCTGCTTACTGGGTCCTCTCCAGCCTAAAAATATCAGCCCGCAACCATCCCAGAGTTGGCGCATCATATTAGATGCGCCAATTCTGACACTTTTGCCCAGCTCTTCCCGATTGCGCTGGTGCGGTGGCCATCGGGGTAATGGTAGTTGGGGTTGATGACAGCTGTGATATGTCAAAAATCACATCTGCCATCAACCCCAGGGGTTAGCAATGGAGAGGTGCCTATCAGACACCCCATTACTAACCAGGTTATAAAAAAAAGAAAATAAAAATACTTTATTTGAATAAAGACTCCCCCGCTATCCCTGGTTAGGCAATTTATTGAAAAGAAATCCCATCCATTAATCTACCAAATTCGATGTAGTCAAATATATCTGGAAAGCATAAAGACACAGAAATAAACAAGAGACAGTCTCCCGTTCACCAATTTATTAGAATCTTGCTCCGGCCACTGTAAATAGCACGAAGGTTCCTGTTATTCACAGACGCCAAGTAATAAAGTCACCAATCATCATCTTTGCCAGGTCTTGCCGAGCGCAGTGAGACACGGCGGCTCTGATTGGAGTTGTAGTTAGTACCCGGCGCCTGTGAAGAGCGGTCACTTTACTGCTGGTCACAGTCACTGGAGCAAGAGGCAGGGAATGTGGAAGCTTTGTGGGAACATTTCTGCTAATAAATTGGTGAACGGGAGACTGTCTCTTGTGTTTATTCTGTCTTTTTATGCTTTTCAGGTATACATTGCTGGACTACATTGGATTCGGTGGATTACTGCAGACCTGCAAAGGAATTTTTTTTAACCCCTTAACGACCAGAGGTATTTTTGTATTTGCATTCTCACGTTTTGCTCCCTTTCTTCCCAATGCCATAACTTCTTAACTTTTTGGTCAAACTAGCCATGTGAGGGCTTGTTTTTTGCGGGACGAGTTGTATGTTTGAACTGCACCATTGATTTCAACATATCGTATACCAGAGAACAGAAAAAAAAAATCCAAGTGCGGTGAAATTGCAAAAAAAGTGCAATCCCACAGTTGTTTTTTGTTTTACCATGTTCACTAAATGCTAAAACTGACCTGCCATTATGATTCTCCAGGTCATTACCAGTTCAAAGACACCAGACACATCTAGATTTTTTTAAGTGGTGAAAAAAAAATTACAAAGTTTGTTAAAAAAAAAAAAAAAGAAATTACGCAATTTTCCGATACCCATAGCGTCTCCTTTTCTCTTCATCTTGAGTTAGGTGAGGTCTTATTTTTTGCTTGCCGAGCTGATGTTTTTAATTATACCATTTTGGTGCAGATATGACCTTTTGATTGCCCGTTATTGCATTTTAATGCCATGTTGTGGTGACCAAAAGAATAATTCTGCCGTTATGACTGTTTTTCTTGTTACGCCGTTTACCGATAGGGTTAATTTTTTTTATATTGATAGATCGTGCGATTCTGAACACGGGGATACCAAATATGTGTTTGTTTAATTTTTTTATTGTTTTATTTTGAATGGGGGGAGTTATTTGAACTTTTATACATTTTTTTATTTTTCTAATATTTAAAAAAAATGTTTAAACTTTTTTGCATGCTTTAACCCCTTTACCCCCAAGGGTGGTTTGCACGTTAATGACCGGGCCAATTTTTACAATTCTGACCACTGTCCCTTTATGAGGTTATAACTCTGGAACGCTTCAACGGATCCCAGTGATTCTGACACTGTTTTCTCTTGACACATTGTACTTCATGATAGTGGTAAAATTTCTTTGATATTACCTGCGTTTATTTGTGAAAAAAACGGAAATTTGGTGAAAATTTTGAAAATTTCGCCATTTTCCAACTTTGAATTTTTATGCAATTAAATCACAGAGATATGTCACACAAAATACTTAATAAGTAACATTTGCCACATGTGTACTTTACATCAGCACAATTTTGGAACCAAAATTTTTTCTTGTTAGGGAGTTAAGCGTTAAAAGTTTTAAAAGTTGACCAGCAATTTCTCATTTTTACAACACCATTTTTTTAGGGACCACATCTCATTTGAAGTCATTTTGAGGGGTCTATATGATAGAAAATACCCAAGTGTGACACCATTCTAAAAACTGCACCCCTCAAGGTGCTCAAAACCATGTTCAAGAAGTTTATTAACCCTTCAGGTGTTTCACAGGAATTTTTGGAATGTTTAAATAAAAATTAACATTTAAATTTTTTTTCACAAAAAAAAATTTACTTCAGCTATAATTTGTTTTATTTTACCAAGGGTAACAGGAGAAAATGGACCCCAAAAGTTGTTGTACAATTTGTCCTGAGTACACCGATACCCCATATGTGGGGGTAAACCACTGTTTGGGCGCATGACAGAGCTCGGAAGCGAAGGAGCGCCATTTGACTTTTCATTGCAAAATTGACTGGATTCGAGATGGGACACAATGTTGCGTTTGGAGAGCCCCTGATGTGCCTAAACATTGAAACCCCCCACAAGTGACACCATATTGGAAAGTAGAGCCCCTAAGGAACTTATCTAGAAGGTGTGGTGAGTGCTTTGACCCACCAAGGGCTTCACAGAAGTTTATAATGCAGAGCCGTAAAAATAAAACAAAAATTTTTTCCCACATAAATTATTTTTTAGCCCCCAGTTTTGTATTTTGCCGAGGGTAACAAGAGAAATTGGACCCCAAAAGTTGTGGTCCAATTTGTCCTGAGTACGCTGATATCCCATATGTGGGGGGGAACCACCGTTTGGGTGCATGGGAGGGCTCAGAAGGGAAGGAGCGCCATTTGGAATGCAGACTTAGATGGAATGGTCTGCAGGCGTCACATTGCGTTTGCAGAGCCCCTAATGTACCTAAACAGTAGAAACCCCCCACAAGTGACCCCATATTGGAATTTAGACCCCCAAGGAACTTATCTAGATGTGTTGTGAGAACTTTGAGCCCCCAAGTGTTTCACTACAGTTTATAATGCAGAGCCGTGAAAATAAAAAATCTTTTTTTTTCCCCACAAAGATTATTTTTTAGCCCCCAGTTTTGTATTTTCCCAAGGGTAACAGGAGAAATTGGACCCCAAAACTTGTTATCCTATTTCTCCTGAGTACGCTGATACCCCATATGTTGGGGTAAACCCCTGTTTGGGCACACAGGAGAGCTCGGAACGGAAGGAGCACTGTTTTACTTTTTCAACGCAGAATTGGCTGGAATTGAGATCGGACGCCATGTCGCGTTTGGAGAGCCCCTGATGTGCCTAAACAGTGGAAACCCCCCAAATTATAACTGAAACCCTAATCCAAACACACCCCTAACCCTAATTCCAACAGTAACCCTAACCACACCTCTAACCCTAATCCCAACCCTATTCCCAACCGTAAATGTAATCTAAACCCTAACCGTAACTTTAGCCCCAACCCTAACCCTAACTTTAGCCCCAACCCTAACTGTAGCCTTAACCCTAGCCCTAACCCTAGCCCTAACCCTAATGGGAAAATGGAAATAATTACATTTTTTAAATTTTTCCCTAACTAAGGGGGTGATGAAGGGGGGTTTGATTTACTTTTATAGCGGGTTTTTTAGCGGATTTTTATGATTGGCAGCCGTCACACACTGAAAGACGCTTTTTATTGCAAAAAATATTTTTTGCGTTACCACATTTTGAGAGCTATAATGTTTCCATGTTTTGGTCCACAGAGTCATGTGAGGTCTTGTTTTTTGCGGGATGAGTTGACGTTTTTATTGGTAACATTTTCGGGCATGTGACATTTTTTGATCGCTTTTTATTCCGATTTTTGTGAGGCAGAATGACCAAAAACCAGCTATTCATGAATTTCTTTTGGGGGAGGCGTTTATACCGTTCCGCGTTTGGTAAAATTGATAAAGCAGTTTTATTCTTCGGGTCAGTACAATTACAGCGATAACTAATTTATATCTTTTTTTATGTTTTGGCGCTTTCATACGATAAAAATCATTTTATAGAAAAAATAATTATTTTTGCATCGCTTTATTCTCAGGACTATAACTTTTTTATTTTTTTGCTGATGATGCTGTATGGTGGCTCGTTTTTTGTGGGACAAGATGACGTTTTCAGCGGTACCATGGTTATTTATATCCGTCTTTTTGATCGCGTGTTATTCCACTTTTTGTTCGGCGGTATGATAATAAAGCGTTTTTTGCCTTTTTTTTTTTTTTTTTTTTTTCTTACGGTGTTTACTGAAGGGGTTAACTAGTGGGCCAGTTTTATAGGTCGGGTCGTTACGGACGCGGCAATACTAAATATGTGTACTTTTATTGGTTTTTTTTTTATTTAGATAAAGAAATGTATTTATGGGAAAAATATTTTTTTTTTCCATTATTTAGGATTTTTTAAATTTTTTTATTTTTACACATTTGCAAATTTTTTTTTTTTTAATTTATCCCAGGGGGGACATCACAGATCGATGATCTGACAGTTTGCATAGCACTCTGTCAGATCACCAATCTGACTAGCAGTGCTGCAGGCTTACCAAGCACCTGCTCTGAGCAGGCACTTGGTAAGCCACCTCCCTCCCTCCCTACAGGACCCGGATGCCGCGGCCATTTTGGATCCGGGCCTGCTACAGGGAGGGAGGTAGGGAGACCCTCACAGCAACACGATCACATCGCATTGCTGCGGGGGTCTCAGGGAAGCCCGCATGGTGCCCCCTCCCTGCGCGATGCTTCCCTGCACCGCCGGCACACCGCGATCATGTTTGATCACGGTGCGCCGGGTGTTAATGTGCCGGGGGCGGTCTGTGACCGCTCCTGGCACATGGTGCCGGATGTCAGCTGCGATAGGCAGCTGACACCCGGCCGCGCTCCCCCCGTGAGCGCTGTCGATCGTATATGACGTACTATCCCGTCGGTGGTCATACGGGCCCACCCCACCTCAACGGGATAGTACGTCTAATGTCAGAAAGGGGTTAATAGTCTCCATGGCAGACTAGAAGCTGCAGTTGTCTGATCAGCTCTGCTACATACAGGCAATGTTCAAATTGCCTGTGTGTAGCAGAAATGCTCACTTGCTATAAGTGTCGACCACTGGGCGGCGCTCACAGCAATTTGGCAGTGACAACCATAGAGGTCTACTAGAAACCTCTGGTTGTCATGCCAACCCATTGGTGAGCCGTGATCACATGAAGGGGCCACCGATGGGCGGGATATACGGAGCACTTGCCAGAAGTGGAAGTTAAATGCCGCTGTCAGAGACGGACAACGGTATTTAACTAGCTAACAGCCGCGATTCCACCTGTTGCGGCACATGTCAGCTGTATATACCATGGTGTTCAAAAGTCCTGCATAGACGTGAAGAAAACTATATGTTTCATACTTCTGCATCTCTACAGTGAAACTGGTGGAACATATATGTTTTTGTAATCCCTCATTGTATGCCATACTCATTTTTGAATGTCCCAAGTGAATAAATTGTTATGGTATGCGCATTTTTGATTTTTTTTTTACAGCACAACCATACCTACACTAGTACAGTGTGTAGAATGGTGAACAGGTTTCTAAGTTCATTAACTATGCAAGTTCACACAGACTTAATTTTTACTTTTTAAGATGTATTATTTTTTATTTAATTTAGAGTGTTGAGCAGAAGGCAGCATTTTCTTATTAAGGATGTCTGTGTATTTTTTTGCATTAACCATACCCTCCACAATATGAAGCCTTCCATCACCATTGGCTGCCATACAGCCCCAGACCATTACTTTCATAGGATGTTTCACAGAGGAGCTCAAACACTCTGGCTTGTACTCTTCATGTGGGAACCTTCTCACATAAGACTTGCCATCATTTCCTAAAATGCAAAAAGTGCTTTCATCACTAAATAGCACTTTTTCCCACTCCTCCTTCCTCCATTTTAACTATTTCAATGCCCACAGTTTTCGCCTTTGTCTTTGTATGGCTGTCATCAATGGCTTCTTTCGGGCCTTGCACCCTTTCAATCCTGCATCCAAACATCTCGTTCTAACAGTTGATGTTGCTACCTCAATATTGCACTTTTCTTGCCATTCTCGCAGAAACTGAGGAGAGGTGAGCTTTCGATTGGCAAGGGATGTTCTTATCAGTACTCTATCCTCCCTTTTAGTTGACTTTCTGGGCCGACCAGAACTGGGCCTGTCCTGGGTAATTCCAAGCTGCTTATGTTTCTGCAAAATTCTTACGACTGTACTCTGATTACAGCCGACCTTCCTTGCGATCTGGGGGCCAGGATAGCCCTCTTCATGTAGCACCACAACTCGCACACGATCCTCCGCTGGCAAAAATCTGAAGGCTCCCATCATAAAACTCTACAGTATGATTCACTAGATAGACCAACAGATAAAACAAACAAACAAAGCAGCAGATGTGATGCAATGTAATGCAATGTGATTGGCTGCCATATCCCGGTTATGATGGTCACAAGAACCTCATCTCTGATTGGCTAATTTTGGATCTGAGGCTGTACAATATTTAGTTCTGCTTTCAATTCCCATATTGTTGCAATAATTTCAGGCAAAACTGCTTCAAAAGCTAAAAAAATTACAGGGAAAGAATGCAAAATTGTATTCTGAACAAAACCATATATAATATGTCATTAGCATCAAAGATATTCGACAGAAAGCATTTAAAACTTGAAAAATCAATGAATCAATTTATCCTATGCCTGTGCAGGACTTTTGAACACGTGTGTGTGTGTGTGTGTGTGTGTGTGTGTGTGTGTGTGTGTGTGTGTGTGTGTGTGTGTGTGTGTGTGTCTCTATCACCATGTCCCAGGGTCACAAATCACAGCTGTCGTGAAACCCCAGCTACCATTACCCTGATTGCCACTGCACCAGGGCAATCTGGAAGAGCCATGGAAAGAGGCAGGATTGGAGCATCTAATTCTGGGATGGATGAGGGCTTGTATTTTTATGCTTGTCAGGGCCCTATAACTTAGGACCTTCCCAGCCTGATAATATAAGCCTGCAGATGTCTGCTTTACCTTATTATTATTTTTTATTTATTTATAGAGCACCATTAAATCTATGGTGCTGTACATGAGAAGGTGTTACATCAAAATACAAATATCACTGACAGTAAGCAAACTAACAATGACAGAGGGATACAGAGGGAAGAGGACCCTGCCCTTGCGGGCTTACATTCTACAGGATTATGGGGAAGGAGACAGTTGGGGGTTGCAGTAGCTCCGATGGTGTTGAGGTGGCCGTGTGGTCATTTCAGGTTGTAAGCTTCTTTGAAGAGATGGGTTTTCAGATTTCTTTTGAAGGATCCAAATGTGGTGGATAACCGGACGTGTTGGGGCACAGAATTCACGAGGATGGGGGATATTCGTATACCTTGGCTGGTTATCAAAAATAGAGGGGGAGTTTCATGTCCATTTTTTAAATTAATTATTTACTAGGTTATACCAGGCTAAAAAACCCTGCATAATGGACTAAAGGTACCGTCACATTTAGCGACGCTGCAGCAATCTAGACAACGATGCCGATCGCTGCAGCGTCGCTGTTTGGTCGCTGGAGAGCTGTCACACAGACAGCTCTCCAGCGACCAACTATGCGAAGTCCCCTGGTAACCAGGGTAAACATCGGGTTACTAAGCGCAGGGCTGCGCTTAGTAACCCGATGTTTACCCTGGTTACCAGCGTAAACGTAAAAAAACCAAACACTATATACTTACATTCCGGTGTCTGTCCCCCGGCGCTGTGCTTCTCTGCACTGATTGTGAGCGCCAGCCGGAAAGCACAGCGGTGACGTCACCGCTGTGCTCTGCTTTCCGGCCGGCGCTTACACAGTGCAGAGAAGCACAGCGCCGGGGGACAGACACAGGAATGTAAGTATGTAGTGTTTGTTTTTTTTACGTTTACGCTGGTAACCAGGGTAAACATCGGGTTACTAAGCGCAGCCCTGCGCTTAGTAACCCGATGTTTACCCTGGTTACCAGTGAAGACGTCGCTGAATCGGCGTCACACACGCCGATTCAGCGATGTCTGCGGGAGATCCAGCAACGAAATAAAGTTCTGGACTTTCTGCTCCGACCAACGATGGCACAGCAGGATCCTGATCGCTGCTGCCTGTCAAACTCAACGATATCGCTAGCCAGGATGCTGCAACGTCACGGATCGCTAGCGATATCATTCAGTGTGAAGGTACCTTTACAATGCATGTGCTTTTTCTGTAAATGTGGAATTTACGCATCTAATGCAAGTCTATGGGAAAATTACGAACAGAAAACAGAGTTCCCACAAGAGAAATTGACATGCTGAGGCTTGGAAGCCCGCACCGCATGTGACAAAAAAAACAAACCACAGTGGGCATGGTAGTTCTATTAATCCCATCCACTGTGCAATGCAGCGTTTTGGGCACAGTGAAGATACGCTGCATCGAGAACGCTAGTATTACTGATCATGGGCACGCAGCCTCTTTTCAAGTTTCAATTGATATTCCTAGGACAATGTGACGTAAAAACTTGAAAAGGTACACTATAAATGTCCCCCACATACACTTCTCTATAATAGCTAATACAGAAAAAGAATGATAATAAAGGAACTGTTCATGTCGCTAGACAATCCATGGGCACTAATTGGTAAAAGGGCTATTCTCCGTATAGTAAGATGGCAAGGTGCTTCTAAAGCAGCTTTATATTTGTCTCATTAGGAATCCGCTCTTTTCACAACAATGGAGGGATTTTTATTTAAATAGTTTACTGCTTGTTGTGTAGGTTATTGGTCACTGCAGCAGTCCTCCAGCGGTGGCCAAACTTTAGCAGTGCTTACAAGCCATTTCCATAAGAGCTTGTAAAAGCTGTTCTTAAGCTGACCAACTCCCCAGATCTAGCCAGATTCAGTACCAATATGCTCCTCCAATTCTGCAGAGAAAAAGCTGCCTCTGCTTGCAGCATCAAGGAGTACAGAGCTCAGCCAGTAGCATGACAATGCTACTGGTCCGTAATGTCAATCAATAAATCAATCGGGATTGCACCTCGCCCGTTCTCTCACGAGCAAGAAGCTCGGAGGCTGGGAACCAGTGCGCTCATGAAGAAAGTTCAGGGGACAATCCTAGTAACTAGAGTTACATAATAAAAAGCTGCAAGAGACTCGCACAAACAAGGACTTTACCTTTAAAATACCCCAAAGCTCAGTCGGGTTCTGTTGGGAACTTCTGCTGATACCTGTATTCCAAATGATAATCAGTCCTGCGCTGTCTCCAGAAAACATGTGAAGCCCTAAATTAAATTGAAAGAACAAGGATGTAAGCTTCACCGTACTGGACTACTTATGTGTAGTCACATGGGCCAGTAGTGTACCGCTATGCCAAAAATTCCAATGCAAATTACACGCAGTTTGCAACAGTTTTGAAATGCCATTATTGGCTGTGTGGTTTTCACAGGTTTAACATCATAAAATAAACCATAACACAACATTACATTAATATGGAAAATACAATCACTTAATATTGTGCATAATATTACATTTACTGATTGATGCTATGTAATCATTCTGGTGTTAAATCTCTATGGACCATTATATTGAACATTTTACCACTTCTGTACCCAGTGATGTGAAAGAGAAGGTGGTGCTAACCTTTAGCACTGGAGTCAGGATTTAGTCTGCCAAGAGACCTGCAGGGCACAACGGTACGTGAATACCGTGCCATGTAAGCATAATATTTTTCATTAGAAGTCAACAATTGTTTTTTTGCATGCCTACCCTACATACTGAACCAAGAAAAGGCAAAGGTTGTAGAGTGTTTCTAAACAGTTTTTGAGGCATTCATGGGCTGTGTTGAG
This sequence comes from Ranitomeya imitator, assembly GCF_032444005.1. Classification (NCBI taxonomy): domain Eukaryota; kingdom Metazoa; phylum Chordata; class Amphibia; order Anura; family Dendrobatidae; genus Ranitomeya; species Ranitomeya imitator. Next base: position 235,254,641 of record NC_091286.1, on the reverse strand, counting down.
GAAGGTGTAAGGTCAAGGCTGTGGAGTCGGCGTCGTGGAGTCGGGGTCCATTTTGGTGGAGTCGGGATCCATTTTGGTGGAGTCGGAGTCATGGAAATTGAGTCATCAAAGTTGGAGGTTTGGCTTACGACTCCACCGCCCTGGCAAGGCGGTGGAGTCTGAGTCCATTTTGGTGGTGTCGGAGTCGGCGTCATGGAAATTGAGGAGTCGGAGTCAAAGTCGGAGGTTTGGCTCACCGACTCCACAGCCCTGGGTAAGATATTGGGAAGGAATACATTTTACTTGAGAAAACAAAAACTATATCCCATGATCCATCTGCTGAACACATCATCGTATGAAAAAATATAACTCTTACTGTATGGCTCCAAAAAACAAATAAAGGCTGTTGCTTCTTTCTGAAGTAACACATCTCCCTGCCTCTGCCTGTTTTATCACAGGAATGAGTGTTTCTGCTTTATCTCCAGTCCTCCGAGCTCATGAAAAAAAAATAAAATAAGTGACATAGGGGTGCCAATGTCTGCTGATCTTATATGTAACAGACTTGATTTATTATGAGCTCACGGGACTGGTGACATGGCAGAAAATACTCACTCCTGTAATAAAACAGACAGGGAAACCCATTCTGTTTTGTCTGTATACTCACTTATTTAAGTGACTAATGCGTATTCCCTGGCCAGGAGCTGTGGTATATGCAGAGCATCAACCATGCATGGTCGGACACAGCCATTACACAGTACATAGCAGGGACACGTTTGTAACATTCTCAGGAACATTTTTTAACACATGCAATTGTGGAACTTAGTTTTATTGCAATAGCTATTAATTAAACGGTACGTTGTTCAAGCCAAAAAAAACCTTTAAAGTTCTGTTCACAGCTGTCAACTGTTGTGCAATTTATACAAAAATTAGAAATTATTTTATATTATTATCCTTATGTGCAAATTCACTTTTTCCCCGATTTTATCTCCTATTGTTACTTTTTGCACACAAATAGCATCCTGAACTAAAAGATTCACTGGTTAGCCAAAATCAACACAGGGAGAAGATTTACTGGATATGACCCCAGGGTTATTTCACTCATGGTAAATATGGGCACCTGTCTAAAGCACACTTAATTATATTCTTCTAAAGCTTCATACCCATGAGTAAATTTCCTGGGACTACAAAACAGAGCATTACCGTGTATTTGTACTTTTCCCTTCATCACGAGTACCATGTGAGAGAATAGAGAACAATTATAAAGAATTTTATTTTGCTCTCACACTGAACAACACAAAAGGCCGTTTCATGAACCAAAGAATTACATACATAGGCAGGTATAAATAATTTCCAGGAAACATGTCACAGGGTCATGTCATCTGGAATTATGGACAAGGCGGTCACAGTTACTAACATGATCACATACGGTAGTCCAGTCCTCCAGTGTAATATAAAAATGTTATAGCTCAGCTGTTTGTGCTGCACAACCTTCCTTATTTCTAATTAACAAATCCCCTTAAAAAAACAATTTATTGAATATACCAGGTATATTAAAAGCTGTACCCCAAAAATGACCAAAACAAAAAGAAATACAATCAAAACCCTAAAAAGGGTGTGTAAGGCCATTGGTTTATAGAGCCCTCTCCTATACTAGGCAAAAAAATAATAGTGAAGGGATAAAAGGCCTTTTATTGCTTTTTTGCCCTTTTATCCCTTCACTAATCTAGTGACAATCCGGGTTTATTTGTGAACATTGCTTCTTTTTGTCACTATCTGACAGGGATTATTTAGGGGGTCTGTCAGTAAGCAGGGGCGACAGTCACCTATCATTTAGGGTGCCAACCTCTGAGACCAAGTACAAAGTGCAGGATTTATCTACAGGGTATTATTATTATTAGTAGTACATTTATTGCCTGGTATCAGAGAGGGCTCCATTTCCTAATGGCCCTGCATCACGAGTTGGCTGTGATTGAGGAGTACTTGTTTTTTGCATCCCCAGTATGAGGAACTGGTTGTTTACTTTGTCATTATAGTGCCTTTATTTGCCCTTTATCAAGTTACTATCCCTTTACCAATCATCTGTCAAGGTTTATTTATGAACATTACTGGTGTCAGTCTTTGAGTGGAGGCACCGTTGTCATTATAATTTAGGGTATCATCCTCCGTGGCCACCTACTGAAAGGACAGTATTTAACTATAGGGTAATAGTGCTTTTTTGCCTGGTTTCAGATAGGGATTTATTATTCATACTCTTTTTTTAGGGTTTTTTATTGTGTTTTTCTGTATGTTTATTTTATGTCTTAGGGTGCAGGTTTTAAAGCATATCAAATAAATCTTTTTTTTCTTTTGTTTAGGAAGATCTGTACTTGAGCAATTTTTTGATAATCCTTATGACACTGTATTTAATGTAAGAATTTTGCTCCTAACTTACAAAACGTTATAATTGCATCCCATATTACAGTGCTCTGCAGCCAAGTCATGGCCACTGCTTCTACCAGCCTGCTAGCCATCATTATACTAACCCTGCTCTTCCATAGCACAGAAGAAGGAGACCGTCTGCTGGAATAAGCGTGACCCTGCTATAATCACAGGACACCGTTTCATCAACAGCTTGCAGTTACCATCACAGGGAATATATGCAAATCATGATTCTTATTTCTCTCAAGGGTAATGCAGAGGGAAGGCAAAATCTGAAAATGACCTATTGCCTAACCCTTTCAGCACGTTGCGATTTTCTGTTTTTGAGCTTTTGTTTTTTGCTCCCCTTCTTCCCAGAGCCATAACCTTTTTTATATTTCCGTCAATATAGGAATACGAGGACTTGTTTTTTGCAGGACGAATTATACTTTTTAAATAACACCATTGATTTTACCATATAGCGCACTGGAAAACAGTGAACAAAATCCAAATGCGGTGAAACTGCAAAAAAAAAGTGCAATTCCACAATTTTTTTTTTAATTTACCATGTTCACCAAGTGCTAAAACTGACCTGCCAATATAATTCCCCAGGTTAGTAGGAATACGCAGGTAAATAACAAACATGTATAGCTTCTTTCTAAAGTGATTGGAGAAAAAAAAACTAATTTGAAAGAAAAAATTTACTTGGGTTGCCATTTTCCGAAAACCCATAGTGTCTCCACTTTTTGTGATCCAGGGCTGGGTGCTGGCTTATTTTCTGCGCCCCACCCTGATTATAATTATATCATTTTGGGGTAGATATGATGTTTTAATTGACTGATATTGCATTTTATTGTATTGTTGGGTTGGCCAAAAACAATGTAATTCTGGCGTTTAGATATTTTTTCTCGTTATGCCGTTTACTGATCTGATTAATTTACTTTATATTTATGAATGCAGTGATACCAAATATGTGTATTTTCTAATTACTTTATTTTCAATGGGGCAGAAGAAGGGTGGTTTGAACTTGTTGTTTTTTTTTACTTTTTTTTTCTTTACTGGCTCCAATAGTCTCCTTAGTAGTCTTGAAATGGTGACTCACCTGTGCTTCAGCCCTGCTTTGTGTAACAAAAATCATGATCTCCATTCATAGAAGATCTCCAATTTGTCGACCCCGGCTACCATAACAACCCATCGGCGCCAATGGGCGGGACGTGTTATGCGAATCAGGCAGACAAGTGTTAAATGCTGCTGTCTATTTGACAGCGGAAATTAACTGGTTAACAGCAGCTGGTGGATCTCAGATCTCACGCAAAACGGAGGTGTATCATAAGACACACACCCTTGGCACCCCTGTCAACCCATCACAGGCACGGGGGGGCCGATGGGTTGTCATGACAGCCAGTGGTCTGCAGAAGACCCCGTGCCTGTGATTGTAAATCTCCTATGAATGCTAGCCTGAGGCCGGCGTTCAGCGGAGATAATGATTTATGCTACACACAGCCAAATATTTTTTTAATATTAAAAAAAAAAATTAAAACATTTTTAAAAAACATAAAAGTTCAAATACACATATTTGGTGTTGATGCGTTCAGAAACACCCGATCAAAATAGAAAATTAATCCAATCAATAAACGGCGTAATGAGAAAAAAAATTTGTCAGAATTTGTTTTATTTGGTCACCACAACACTGCGATAAAATGCAATAACAGGAGATCAAAACATCGTATGTACCCCAAAATGGTATAATTAAAAATGTCAGCTTGATGTGCAAAAAATAAGCCCTCACGCCCTCAGCTCCATATCATTAAAAGCGGAAATGCTATGGGTCTTGGAAAATGGCAACATTGTTTTTTTTTTTTTTCTTACAAACTTTGGATATCTTTTTTAATCACTTAAAAAAGAACATATACTTGTTTGAGATCTGCGTACTCGTACTGACCTAATGATTCAAAAAAGCAGGTCAGTTTTACCATATAGTGAACATTGTAAATTAAAAACAAAATTGTGAAATTGCATATTTTTGCAATTTCACAGCACTTGCAATTTTTTTTTCTTGCTTTACAGTACACTATATGGTAAAATCAATTGTGTTAATTAAAAAAATTTCAACTCGTTCCGCAAAAAACAAACCCTCATATGAGTATATTGAAGAAAGAAAAAAAAAAAGTTATGGCTCTGTGAAGGGGAGCAAAAAACAAAAATTAAAAAAACAGAAAACTGCAAGGTAGTGAAGGGGTTAAAGATTAAAGACTTTCTTGGTTCCACTCAATATGTGGCTCCTGTGGAAATCCCAGATGGATGCCACCCAAGATGAAAAAGTCTGGTGAGACTGAACTAATATATTAAGCACTTTTAGGCTGGGTTCACACTGCGTCCGTGGCGTCCGTTAGACGGACTACGTTACATCGTGGCATAACGCGGTGCAAAGCAGTCCGTTAACGCCGCCATTATGCCCTATGTCGGACGCATCGCTAGCGCACACCCACAATGCGCTAGCGATGTGCCGTCATTGAGTGACGGACCCTGGGACGCGGGCTGCAGCGTTTCCGGGTCCGTCACTGCTAGCGCAGATAGAGCATCTGCACGTGTTGAACGGGCTGCTGTTAACGCAATGTGAACCCACCCTTACAGTGCACCTTCATACTTCACACATACATTGTTAGATCAATCAAGAGCTGCAATATTATACAGTATTACCTTCTGAGGCATATATTGCACATTGAAATGATGTGCCATAAATATCTAATAGGTGGGAGCCCTAAAAATGGAACCAGCACCTAACAGGAAGGCAGAGCTTGAGTTTGCAGTCCAGAAAGAAGGAGACTATGCATTTAACTCTCTCCATTGTTATAGATACCAGATGCGGAAACAGTTGAGCGTCTCCCTTCTCCCATCTATATATATATATAATTGTCTAATGGGTACTTCCGTCTGTCTGTCTGTCTGTAACGGAAATCCCATGTCGCTGATTGGTCGCGGGTAGCAGGCCGCGACCAATCAGCGACGGGCACAGTCCGGCCGAGTTTTAGTCCCTCCCTACTTCCGTCCAGTCAGTGCCCGGCGCCTGCTCCATACAGTCCCCTATAGTCACCGCTGACACAGGGTTAATGGCAGCGTTAACGGACCGCGTTATGCCGCTGGTGACGCACTCCGTTAACGCTGCTATTAACCCTGTGTGACCAACTTTTTACTATTGATCAATAGTAAAAAGATCTAATGTTAAGAATAATAAAAAAAACAAAAAACCTGCTATTCTCACCTTCCGTCGTCCGCCGAAGCGTGAGCGGCTGCCGCCAGCTTCCGTTCCCAGAGATGCATTTTAAAATTACCCAGAAGACTTAGCGGTCTCGGGAGAGCTTCGCTGGACGCCGGGGGGTGAGTATATAACTATTTTTTATTTTAATAATTTTTTTTTTTTTTTTTAACAGGCATATGGTGCCCACACTGCTATATACTACGTGGGCTGTGTTATATATTGCTTGGCTGCTATATACTGCGTGGCCACTGTTATATACTGCGTGGGCTGCGTTATATACTGCGTGGGCTGCGTTATATACTGCGTCGGCTGCGTTATATACTGCGTGGGCTGCGCTATATACTGCGTGGGCTGCGCTATATACTGCGTGGGCTGCGCTATATACTGCGTGGGCTGTGCTATATACTGCGTGGGCTGTGCTATATACTGCGTGGGCTGTGCTATATACTGCGTGGGCTGTGCTATATACTGCGTGGGCTGTGCTATATACTGCGTGGGCTGTGCTATATACTGCGTGGGCTGTGCTATATACTGCGTGGGCTGTGCTATATACTGCGTGGGTTGTGCTATATATTAAGTGGGCTGTGCTATATATTAAGTGGGCTGTTATATATTACGTGACTGTGTTATATACTGCGTGCCTGCTATATACTACATGGCTCCTATATACTACGTGGCCTGTGCTATATACTATGTGGCTGCTATATAAATACATACATACATACATATTCTAGAATACCCGATGCGTTAGAATCGGGCCACCATCTAGTAGAATATAACGAACCAAGGAGCACTCTGTATGGCCACTTCTCTACCTCATCGAATTCTTTCTGTGCTATAGGAGTCAGGACTCACCCATTCTGACTAAATATGGCTGTCCCAGAAATGACCACACGGCACAATATTCATACATACATCCCTATGGTTCTACGCATCACTGATTCTTCTCCATGTCATGGAACGTACATATGACCAGGCACTACCATATCTGTGAGCAGATAGTTGAGGGCTGCAAAGAAGGGCATCTCAGGCCACTCGTAGCCTTTGGGCCCCAGGCTGTACACCCTTGCACATGATGGAAATAATTGACTCACATCTATTTTGCATCTGAACATGCTTTGTCAGGGCTACACAAAGCGTGGTAAAATATGTTCAGAAGCTAATTGATCAAGGTCCTGTTCTCTGCATGATGTAACCCATTCAGGTTATATAGGAAAGCCTGCAGGACTTGTGATTACTGCTGTATTTTTTTTCATTCATATTTGGATACTAACTCTTCCTCTTAAAGGAAAAACACCACTGATACTGATGAGCAGTGGGTAGCAGGGTACTCCACAAATGGGACTCGTAGGTCCTGAGGACCAAAGTCCTTAAGTTGTGCCAGTTGATCTTAGATCATTTATAAGTGATAATTCTGTAAAGACATTACTTAGACCTGCTCATTCTGGTCATAGATTTCATTGTCATGTATTTACAGGGGATTTAAACATACCATATATACTCAAGTATGAGCCAAACCCGAATATAAGCCGAGACCTGTAATTTTGCCACAAAAAAACTGGGAAAACTTATTGACGTGAGTATAAGCCTAGGTGGGAAATGCAGTAGCTACTGGTAAATTTCAAACATAAAAACTGATACCAAGAAAAGTAAAATTGATTGAGACATCAGTAGGTTAAATATTTTTGAATATCCATATTGAATCAGGAGCCCCATATAATGCTCTATACAGTTCATAATGGGTCCCATAAGATGCTCCATACAAAATACGCCCAATATAAATGTTCCATAAAGTTCATGATGGGCCCCATAAGATGTTCCATACAAAAATATGCCCCATATAATGCTGCACAAAGGTTAATGATGGCCCCATAAGATGCTCCATAGAATAATATGCCCCTTATAATGCTCCATAAAGGTTGATGGCCCAATAAGATGCTCCATAGAATAATGTGCCCCATATAATTCTCCATAAAGGTTGATGGTCCCCGGCACTTGCGATATTCACCTGTCCCTGTTCCTCCGCCGCTGTGTCTTCCGGATCTCTGCAGTGACTGTTTAGGCAGAGGGCGAGCACTAACCACGTCATCGCGCCCTCTGACCTGAACATCACAGCCAGAGGACGCGGAAGACAGAGCCCGGCGGTAGAACGGGGACAGGTGAATATCGCATGGCTCACCCTCCCCCGTCATACATTCCCTCTCCTGGCGCGGTCTGAACGTTCCTGCTTCTCCGATGGTCTCCGGCGTGCGCCACCAGCTTGTTCCTATGTTCAGCGGTCACATGGTACCGCTCATTAAAGTAATGAATATGCGCTCCACGCCTATGGGAGAGGAGTCGCGTGCATATTCATTACTTTAATGAGCAGTACCACGTGACCAGTGAACACAGGAAGAGCTGCCGGAGACCATCTGAGAAGCAGGGACATGCAGAGACGCGTCAGGTGGGGGCGAGTATGATGTGACAGACGCCAATCATGCCGCTCCCCCGCCGGCCCCCTGTGACAATGACTCGAGTATAAACCGAGAGAGGCACTTTCAGCTTAAAAAAATGGGCTGAAAATCTCGGCTTATACTCAAGTATATACGGTACTTTAGGAGGATGTTGCACTTTAAAGAACTTACCTTCTGCATCAAAACACAGTGAATTGATAAAACTTTTATGACCATCAAACTCCTGTAGGAGCTGACCATTGATCTCCTTCACTTTCACATTCCACACTCGGATGACCGCATCATAGCATCCAGTCACTGCTAGGTGATCAGACATGGGGTGGAACTTAGCTGTATATACAAAGGAGGGATGGGGTAAAACTTTTAAGGCAGCTGAAGCTTCATTTCCAATTCTCCAAAGCCTGGAGGGACAACAAAGATGACATAATAGTTAGAATTGCATTTTACCGCATGCTATATTTTTCCCATTTTTCTACTAAACTAACAAGTTTAAAAACCATATTATTTCTGGAACACTTTCACTCTTCTGAAATTGTTATAGTTTAATGCAAAGTAGCTACTTTTATAATAAAAATATTGCTATAACGTTTAGCGGATTAATGTTAATTACAGTAAAGTGATCTTGGCACCGATTTTCTGAACTTCTAATATTTATTTAGTGATACTTTTACAGTTGGCAGATTCTGGAAACTCCCTTTAATTGTTACATGTGCACACTATGAGCATGTTCGGCAGGTATCGTATATACACATGTTCTTTATAATGTTACATACAAATAACAATTGTAAAAGAGCCTTTGTTTTAATAAAAATTTTATATCATTATTTTCTTCAAATATTCCAAAAACACCATACAACCAGAATCGGAAAATAGACAAATCCAGAATCATACTCACCTGACAGTACCATCAGAAGAGGAAGATAACAAATGATGATCATCTCTGGACCAGCACAAGTCATAGACAACATTAAGGTGACCACGAAGTTCTCGGAGATATTGACCAGAAGGAATTTCATATACTGCAAAAAAAAAAAAAGATTTAAAAAAATTGTTGATGCATAAAATAACATACACTTTTTGTGTTTTTGGACAGGCTGTTATTTTTTCTCCCTCCATCAATCCCGCCTTCTGAGACCCATGACTTTATTTTTCTGTTGTTTTTGGCCCTTATAAATGAGTTATTTATAGCTCTGGAATATAATACATTGAAAAACTTTTTTTTGTGGAGCGGGGAGTGAAAAATAAATATCCTTCGTTTTGGGGGTGTGGGGTTAATTTTTACAATATTCACCGTGCAGTGCAACTGACTAACTGTTTTCTACAGGCAAGTACAATAATGGCAAGTCCAAACATGTAGTTTTCTTTAAATTCTTTTGAACTAACAGTGGACCACTCCCTATTACTACAGAGCCTTATTTCTTGGCATCACAGACTTGGCCCCATCTTGGATCTCGTCATAACTAACAGACCAGACATTCAGTGTCTCACTCTCCCACACTACCTCCTCACCTCGTCCTCTATCTGTGGGAGTCACACAAGGTTTAGTCCTACGGCCTCTGCTCTTCTCCATTTACACCTTCGGCCTGGGACAGCTCATACAGTCTCACGGCTTGCAGTATCACCTCTATGCTGATGACACACAGATCTACATCTCTGGACCAGATATCACCTCCCTACTAACCAGAATTCCACAATGTCTGTCTGTTATTTCATCCTTCTTCTCTGCTAGACTTCTTAAACTTAATATGGACAAAACAGAATTCATCATCTTCCCCCATCGAACCCATCCATTACAGTAAATGGCTGCTACCTTTCCCCAGTCCCACAAGCTCGCTGCCTTGGGGTAGTCCTCAACTCTGATCTTTCCTTCAACCCACATATCCAAGCCCTTTCCACTTCCTGCCAACTTCAACTCAAAAATATTTCCCGGATGCGTACATTCCTCAACAAAGAATCTGCAAAAACCCTAGTCCATGCACTCATCTCTCACCTGGACTACTTCAACCTCCTGTTTTGTGGTCTCACTTCTAAAACTTTTGCACCCCTCCAATCTATTCTAAACTCAGCTGCCCGACTAATCCACCTGTCCCCCCACTATTCACCGTCCTGCCCCCTTTGTCAAGCCTCCCCATTACCCAGAGACTCCAGATCAAAACTCTAACCATGGCATACAAAGCCATCCACAACCTGTCTCCTCCATACATCTGTGACCTCGTCTTCCGGTACTTTCCTGCATGCAACCTCCGATCCTCACAAGAGCTCCTTCTCTACTCCCCTCTTATCTCCTGTTCCCAAAATCGCACAAAAAGTTTCTCCCACGCATCCCCCCTACTCTGGAACTCCCTAACCCAAAATAATAGACTCTCGCCTACCATCGAAACCTTCAAAAGGATCCTGAAGACCTACCTCTTCCAACAAGCCTACAACCTACACTAACCATCACTCCACCTTACCGCTGCACGACCAGCTCTATCCTCACCTACTGTATCCTCACCATCCCTTGTAGATTGTGAGCCCTCGCAGGCAGGGTCCTCTCCTCCTGTACCAGTCGTGACTTATATTGTTTAAGATTACATGTGAAAAGAAGTATACATAATAAAAACAAGTACAGTAAATCGCCACGGAATAAACAGCACTATAAAAATAATAATAACTATAAAAATATTTTATATAACAAAATCACCACATCATGTGTCACCATACTCTGAGAGCTATAACGTTTTTATTTTTGCTATTGACTAAGATGTGTTAGATTTTTTTCTTTGCAGGATGAGTTGACACATTTGTACTATTTTGGTGTTCCTATGAACTTTTATTTCAGTTTATTTGCATGGTGGGATGAACCTGTGATTTACTTCAGTCTGACATGCAGTTCAGTCTCCGCTTATGCAGCAGAAAGTCAGACTGCAGCTGCATAAGCAGAGACTGAACATAGTGTCGATCTCCGCACTTTAACCAATCATATGCACTGCGTTTAGTGACAGCCGTATGTAAGGAATAATCTTAGCCCATCAGCATCCCAGCCGTACGATCGCGGGGTGCTGATAGTTGTTACATCAATAGAAAGGGTCAATTAAGGCTTTTCTGATTGTAATATCCCTCAGCCAATCAGATCCCACCACAGTGGTAATAATGGACTGTACTACATAAGTATTACAGCATGCTATCAAAGGGTCGCAGGTCCAAATCCACTTGTGGGACCAATAAGTATGGTACAAAAAAAAAAAAAAAAAAAGAGCGAAAATTATCTATTTTTCCATACAGACATATAAGGGCTTGTTTTTAGTTGGACAAGTTGGACTTTTGAGTTACACCACTCAACCACATAGTGCACTGGAAAACAGGAAAAAACAATTTGGTGAAGTTGCGGAAAACACTTCTGACGTTGTTTTTGGGGAACTGTTTTTTTTTCCGCGTATATTGTGTGCTAAAAATCACTGGCAATAGGATTGTCCTCATGAGGATGATTACCGTGGTAGCACACTTGTCCATTTTTTTTTTGTAATGAAACAAACAAATAAAAAAATCAGTTAAACACTTTTTTTTTTTTAAATTGTGTCGCCATTTTTTGAAATTCTATGACCCGTAATGTTTTTATTTTTCGGTTGATAGACCTGTCTGAATGCTTATTTTTATGCTGTGACACTGTTTTTATTTCTACAACATTTTGATTGCTTTTTTCAGCATTTTTGCGGTAATGCAGCACAAAAACAACAATTTTGGTGTTTTTAATTTTTTTCTGCTTATGGCGTTTACCGATTGGGATAATTCTTTTTATATTTTGTGGACTTTTATGCTTGCCGCGATACCACAAATGTATCTATATATATAATTGTCTCAGGGTTTTTCCGTCTGTCTGTCTTTCTGTCTGTCTGTCTGTCCTGGAAATCCCGCGTCTCTGATTGGTCGAGGCCGCCAGGCACCGTATCGACGTAGAAATCCCGCGTCTCTGATTGCGACGGGCACAGCGACGATGATTTCATAAAGGACGTAGACATCCCGCGTCTGATGGTCGAGGCCACCAGGCCTCGACCAATCAGCGACGGGCACAGTATCGACGTAGATGTCATAATGGTTGCCATGGCGACGATGATGTCATAAAGGTTGCCTCGACCAATCAGCGACGGGCACAGTCTGCCGCGAATTCTGGAATCATCATTGTCCATATACTACGGGGACATGCATGTTCTAGAATACCCGATGCGTTCGAATCGGGCCACAATCTAGTTGTTAATAATTATCTTTATTTTTAGTGGGAGAAAATGGGGTTAATTCGAACGTTTATGGGTTGGGGATTTTTTTTTTATATTTTGTAAAAAATGTTCTCACTTGTTACTGTAATTATTAGTCCCCTTAGGAGACTTAAACCTTAGATCATCTGATCGCTTATACTATACACGGTAAAACCACATATTATTGCAAGTAGTAAAAATCACTATCTCCTTTGAAGCCCGACTACTGTCGGTACAATTATAAGAATACTAAATGTATATAGGTTTGTTTAGGTTTTACAACTTTTACATGAATAAAAGAGAATATATATTTTAAAAATGTACACTGCTCAAAAAAATAAAGGGAACACTAAAATCCCACATCCTAGATATCACTGAATGAAATCTTCCAGTTGTAAATCTTTATTCATTACATAGTGGAATGTGTTGAGAACAATAAAACCTAAAAATGATCAACGTAAATCACAACTAATATCCCATGGAGGTCTGGAGTTGGAATCAAAGTGGAAATCGAAGTTACAGGCTGATCCAACTTCAGTGGAAATGCCTCAAGACAAGGAAATTATGCTCCGTAGAGTGTGTTGCCTCCACGTGCCTGTATGACCTCCCTACAATGCCTGGGCATGCTCCTGATGAAGCGGCGGATGGTCTCCTGAGGGATCTCCAACAAGACCTGGACTAAAGCATCCGCCAACTCCTGGACAGTCTGTGGTGCAACGTGACGTTGGTGGATGGTGTGAGAAATGATGTCCCAACCGCACCAGCATATGGTCTCACAAGGTGTCTGAGGATCTCATCTCAGTACCTAATGGCAGTCAGGCTACCTCTGGCGATCATATGGAGGGCTGTGCGGCCCTCCAAAGAAATGACACCCCACACAGTTAGTGACCCACTGCCAAAGTGGTCATGCTGAAGGATGCAGTAGGCAGCAGATCGCTCTCCGTGGCTTCTCCAGACTCTGTCACGTCTGTTACATGTGCTCAATATGAACCTGCTTTCATCTATGAAGAGCACAGGGCGCTAGTGGCGAATTTGCCAATCCTGGTGTTCTGTGGCAAATGCCAAGTGTCCTGCACGGTGTTGGGCTGTGAGCACAACCCCCATCTGTGGACGTCGGGAGCTCAGATCATCCTCATGGGGTCGGTTTCTAACCGTTTGTGCAGACACATGCACATTTATGGCCTGCTGGAGGTCATTTTGCAGGGTTCGGGCAGTGCTCCTCCTTGGACAAAGTCTGAGGTAGCGGTCCTGCTGCTGGGTTGTAGCCCTTCTACGACCCTCTCCACGTCTCCTGATGTACTGGCCTGTCTCCTGGTAGCGCCTCCAGCCTCTGGACACTACACTGACAGACACAGCAAACCTTCTTGCCACAGCTTGCATTGATGTGCCATCCTGTATGAACTGCACTACCTGAGCCACTTGTGTGGGTGGTAGAGTCCGTCTCATGCTACCACGAGTGTGAAGGCACATCCAACATTCAAAAGTGACCAAAACATCAGCCAGAAAGCATTGGTACTGAGATGTGGTCTGTGGTCCACACCTGCAGAACCCCTCCTTTATTGAGTGTGTCTTGATAATTGCCAATAATTTCCATCTGTTGTCTATTCCATTTGCACAACAGCATGTGAAATTGATTGTCAAACAGTGTTGCTTCCTAAGTGGACAGTTTGATTTCACAGAAGTTTAATTTACTTGGAGCTATAGTCTGTTGTTTAAGTGTTCCCTTTATATTTTTGAGCACTGTATATAAATTTAGTATTGTCGTGATTGTACCGACCTCCAAGATAAAGATACAATGACAATTATACAGGGATTAAAAAAATTAATTTACAAAAAATGCAATATTTCATCATTTTTGGTAAATTTTGCCTCCAAAAGAGTATGACAATTTATCAAAACGTTTCATATAGCGCAAATAGAAATCACAATTTTCCATGCAAAAAAATAATCCCTCATATGCACATTCCGCTGATGGAAAATTAAATAACTCATGGCTTCACAATATGGCGAACCAAAAGCAAATAATTTTTCTTGTAAGAGTGCATTTATTGTACAAATTAATAAAAAACTATAGAAATTTGATATCGCCATATTCGTACTGACCCATAGAATAGTCAATACTATATTTGTGCAACACGGTGAATAGCATAACATTTAGAATAAAAGAAAACTGTGGCATAACGGTTTTGTTCATATTCCATTGTATAAAAAGTGTTTAAAGGAACCAGTCACCAGTTTTGTCATATATCAAATGGAATGATCACCTAATTCAGGGTCTGTGCTGCATTCCATAAATGCTTATATAACCCAGTGACTCCCCCTGTATACCCCCCCAAGACCTTTTTAAGTTCTCCTGGGCTGTATGGTAATCGGATCGGTTTGGTCTGATGGGCATGATTTCCGGACCCTCCATTTCCCCCCTTCTGCTTATCGCCATCCTTCTTTAATTGACGTGGATGACGCCTCGCGTCACCACACTGCTGGGCGAGATCTTGCGTCTGCACACAGAAATTGTGACTCGTGCCTGCTCACTAAGCTTTGCCCTACTGCGAACGCTCTTTTGTTTTTGGCTCTGCTCTCAGTAGGGCAAAGCATAGTGCGCAGGCGCAGTAGAATGGCTATTAGCATAATGTGACAGCTTTAGCTGATATATGACAAAACTGGTGACTGGTTCCCTTAAATAATTTATATGTAATGCAAAACGATGCCAATGACAAAAGACAAAAAAAAAAACAAAAACAAAAAAAAAAACACCAAACGCTTATGATGAAAATGTCACCAAAAAAAAATAAAAAAAAGTTATGGCTCCTGGAATGAGACAAAAAGAAAGAAACAAAAAAATAATAATTATCTGGCATAAAGACCCAAACTGGCTATGACACCAATGCGTTATTAAAGGGGTTTTCTGGGTCTTTGATTTCGATGACACTGATATTTTCTTTACAGGTCATCAATGCAGAATTAGCATGGGGTCCAAAACCCAGTACACCTACCAATAAGCTGTGGTTGGGGTAAACATTGTAGACGTCTCCATTTACTGTAGTGGCAGTTCTTGGATACTACAGTTCAACTCCTATTGAAATGCATGGTAGCTGAGCTACAGTACTCGAAAACCGCCAGTGTTCTGTGATTTCCTGGCTACGTACACTATGTACGCCCGGACGCAAGAGCAAACAGCTGATCATTGAGGGTGACTTCAAATATTGATGACTTATTTCATGGATAGGTCATCATTATACATATCCAAGACAATCCCTGTATGTGATTATTTGAGGATGTTCGAGACATGGCGATATAAATTATGATATTTTTATTTCTTTTCTTTTTTTTTTTTTTTTTTTTACATAATACAGCTGTTTGAATAGATGAACATTTGTGATTTTACACATTTTTTTAAAAAATTGTAGCTATGGATAGGCCCCCTTGTTGCCATTACAATGCAAGTTGATAGATGAAGCCCCCTCCTTCTGTGTAACTCTTTAGATGCCGCAGTTGCTATTGTCACCTGTAAAATAGACATACCCTTCCTCTGTAACTAAAGTCCTGATACATAATCTGGGCTCCCCCACCATAACAGAAGTCAGAGTAGCCATTTGTTAATTATCAATCTAAACAATAGGCTCATCAATTCCCTTGTCAGTGGTAATATGCAACTACTGCTTCAGTGTACACAAAGGACAGGACAGACCTTTCTGAATAACGAGAATGAATGCCATTTCTAATACTAGTGGAGGTTTGTGCGTCCATATTCTTTCCTAAAAGAGGCGAGACTTGTCAGGTGTAGCTCAAAGGCTTTACACATTGGTGATACATCGCCATCTGGTGGTCTTTAAAGGAATCATTTGCTTTAAACTAGTAAACAGTAATAATAAAGAAGTAATAATAATTGGGATAATCGTTAAAGAAACAGAAGCCGTAGATAGAAAAACCACAATGCAGTGTCAGAGAAATCCTGGCAATCAGGCAAAGTCTGGATTACTAGACAGTCCTAGTATTCTAAGAGAAAGACAATTAATGTATGATAGGATTACCTACAGCTTTTAAGGCGATGATGATCTAATCAGAAGGGGAATGTGCCTTTTGATGGTTAACATGTGATGTTTGATTATTTCTTTGCGGGTTGCTTATTAGATTCCATTTTGACAAAACAAAAAAAAAAATATTAGTATATTGGCCAGTCACGTAGTATATTGCCCAGCCACGTGGTATATTGCCCAGCCACGTGGTATATTGCCCACCCACGTGGTATATTGCCCAGCCACGTAGTATATTGCCCAGCCACGTAGTATATTGCCCAGCCACGAAGTATATTGCCCAGCCACGAAGTATATTGCCCAGCCACGTAGTATATTGCCCAGCCACGTGGTATATTGCCCAGCCACGTGGTATATTGCCCAGCCACGTAATATATTGCCCAGACACGTAGATATATAACACTGCCCATGCAGTATTTAGCAGTGTATGCACCATATCCCTGTTAAAAAAAAATAATTAAAATAAAAAAATAGTTATATACTCACCCCTGGGATCCAGCGAAGCTGTGTGATGCGGCCGCCATCTTCCGTTCCCAGGATGCATTGCGAAATTACCCAGATGACTTAGCGGTCTCTTAGCGGTCATCTAATGTTAAAAATAATTTAAAAATCATTATATACTCACCTTCCGCAGCCTTTCCCTCTCCTCGCGACGCTCCGGTAACAGCTCCATCAAGCGGCAGGTTCCGGTGGCAATGATGGTATGCAACAAGGACCTGCCATGACGTCACGGTCATGTGACCGCGACGTCATCACAGGTCCTGCGCGCCTGCGTGAGAAGGACCTGCCATGATGTCACGGTCATGTGACCGCGACATCATCACACCCTGGGACCGGAAGTTGCCGCGCATGTGACAGAACTACAAGGGGCCCTCGGATCGGAAGGTGAGTATATGTTTATTTTTTAACCTGTGACATACGTGGCTGGGCAATATATTACGTGGCTGGGCCATATACTACGTGGCTGGGCAATATACTAAGTGGCAGGGCAATATACTAAGTGGCAGGGCAATACACTAAGTGGCAGGGCAATATACTACGTGACTGGGCAATATACCACGTGGCTGGGCAATATACCACGTGACTGGGCAATATACCACGTGACTGGGCAATATACTACGTGGCTGGGCAATATACTACGTGGCTGGGCAATATACTACGTGGCAGGGCAATATACTACGTGACTGGGCAATATACTACGTGGCTGGGCAATATACTACGTGACTGGGCAATATACTACGTGACTGGGCAATATACTACGTGACTGGGCAATATACTACGTGGCTGGGCAATATACTACGTGGGCTGGGCAATATACTACGTGACTGGGCAATATACTACGTGACTGGGCAATATACTACGTGACTGGGCAATATACTACGTGGGCTGTGCAATATACTACGTGGGCTGTGCAATATACTACGTGGGCTGTGCAATATACTACGTGGGCTGTGCAATATACTACGTGGGCTGTGCAATATACTACGTGGGCTGTGCAATATACTACGTGGGCTGTGCAATATACTATGTGGACATGCATATTCTAGAATACCCGATGCGTTAGAATCGGGCCACCACCTAGTTATATATATAGATTTATTGGATTAACATTTTTAAATTTTTTTGTTCTTTATTTTGTGATTTTTGTTAAAGTTTAAAAAAAAATGTAAAAATATATTATTTTTACTTTTTACACTTATGCCAGGATGGGACATCAACTTTCCCTGCCCTGATCGCCCTGCAGGGCATTTGATATGTGCGAGGCGTGTCATCTCCTGCTCTGAGAAGGAGCTTACAGGCCACCATATCTAGGTGACCCCGGGGCAATCTTTCAGCCCAGGCTCACCATGGAGATCATCAGCACAACCAAATCACAACTGTGGTGCGCCGATCGGAGCAGAAACTGAGCTCCCTCCCTCTATGACCATCGATGACACCATCACTATAGACAGGCGGCATTGGAGGAGCTAAACGCCTGCGATTTGTGCTGCGTTCCCACAGGGCGTCAGCTCTCACATATGTATAGCGTCGACGCTCTGAGTCACATGTACGGTGGTTTGCGGGAATGCACCTTCCACAGCACCGTACAGGTTTTGTGTTTCTGCCTTTCGTTCCTGGTAAATTTCATCTCATTGCCTGCATCCAGGTTGTTTACATGCTCGTCTACACCAGGCAGCTTACTGTGCATTTTTTTCTAAGGTTGCAGCAAAACGTAGCACTAACCTGCCCAAGTCTTCTTCATGATCCCGTGCCCCGTGCTCATCTACTACATACTCATTGGCTGTTCATAACCTGCCCCAGCACTGACCTATATCATTCATTCCAGCACCGGATCAGTGACAGGGCAGTGATCCAGTGTGCCCTCATCTGTAGAAGTGCAACACTGATCACCTGCACTTCAGATTACATCCACAGTGGTAATAGATGTGTCATAGGTACCCTACATTACCCCTAATGCACATATGATGCACATATGAATACTGTGTGATGAAAACTAGTAGCGCCCAACATAACTCTATAGCATAAATACAGCTCTGGCAAAAATTAAGAGATCACTGCAAAATGTTCAGTTTGTCTGATTTTTCTCTCTATAGGTATATTTTTGAGTAAAATGTACCATATATACTCGAGTATAAGCCGACCCCCCTAATTTTGCCACAAAAAACTGGGAAGACTTAATGACTCGAGTATAAGCCTAGGGTGGGAAATGCAGCAGCTACCGGTAAATTTCAAAAGTAAAATTAGATACCAATAAAAGTAAAATTAACTGAGACATCAGTAGGTTAAGTGTTTTTGAATATCCATATTGAATCAGGAGCCCCATATAACGCTCCATACTGTTCATGATGGGCCCCATAAAATGCTCCATATTAAAATATGCCTCATATAATCCTGCATAAAGGTTAATAATGACCCCATATGATGCTCCATAGACACATTTGCCCCATATAATGCTGCACAAATGTTGATTATGGCCCCATAAGATGCTCCATACAGACACTTGCCCCATTTGCTTTTGCTGCAATTTAAAAAAAAATAAAAAAAAAATCACAAACTCTCCTCTCGTCGCTCAGGCCCCCTGCACTTTCAATATTCACCTTTCCTCGTTCTGATGCCGCTCCATCTTCAGCGCCTTCTGCACAGACGTTCTTGCAGAGGGCGCGCACTAACCACGTCACCGCGCCCTCTGACCTGAGCGTCACTGCAGAAGATGCTGAAGACGGAGTGGCGCCGGAACAAGGAGCAGGTGAATATCGTGCAGCGCTCCCCTCCCCGTTATACTCACCTGCTCCTGGCGCGGTGCAGTCCCTGCTTCCCCGGCGCCGCAGCTTCTTCCTGTAGTGAGCGGTCACCGTTACAGCTCATTACAGTAATGAATATGCAGCTCCACCCTCATGGGAGGTGGAGCCGCATATTCATTACTGTAATGAGCGGTACCATGTGACCACTCACTACAGGCAGAAGCTGCGGCACAGGGAAGCAGGGTTCTGCAGGGACCGCACCAGGAGTAGGTGAGTATAATTAGACAGCCCCCGCTCCCCCTCACCTGCCAACCTCTGGGTATGACTCGAGTATAAGCCGAGAGGGGGACTTTCAGCCCAAAAAAATGGGCTTGTGACTTTGCATCAACCTCTTGATTATATTCCAGAGGTTTTCAATGGGGTTTAGGTCTGGAGATTGGGCTGCCCATGACAGGGTTTTGATGTGGTGACCAGTGTGTGTGTGTGTGTGTGTGTGTGTGTGTGTGTGTGTGACATACAATGACTGCCTTCTGGACATCTGTCATGTCAGCAGTCTTCCCCATCATTGTGGAGCCTACTGAAACAGACCTTTTTAAATGCCAAGGAATCCTTTGCAGGTGTTTTTGTTAATTATTCTAATTTACTGTGATAATGACTTTTGGGTTTTCATTGGCTGTAAGCCATAATCATCAACACCAACAGAAATAAACACTTGAAATAGATCACTCTGTTTGTAATGACTCTATATAATATATGAGTTTCACTTTTTGTATTGAAGAACTGAAATAAATTGGCTTTTTGATGATATTCTAATTTTATGAGAAGCATCCGTAATATAATATAGTTCAACACATTTTTAATAAGTTAGAGTAGGGCCCTGCCAAAAGTTTATCGTCATGGTGGGCTTAAAAAAATACATATTTTGGCCAAAAAAAGCTGATGGGTATGTATGTGATATGGTGTTCAATGGGAACTGTTAATGTGTGATTGGTGAAGATGAGATGCAGAAGTGAAGTTTTTTCAAGAGTGGGTAGTGAGACTGTGGAAGATTTGACGGATGGAGACAAAGCTGGGGTGGAGCCTCAAGGGGGCATGAACATTTTTGCCAGTATGGAGCCCTGAAATTACTGGTGGCAACCCTGTGTTTAGCTTAGAGTCTGTCCCGGTGCTATACATTTTTTTATGCATGTACAGAACTGTTGTCAACCACACTTGTGCGCTACAAAGATGCCTAAAGTTATATAACTCCACCGAAACAGAGACCAAATAGAATCCAATGAGTGGTTCCGTCAGAGGTTTTGTCTGAATTGCATTTTTGGGAACTCAGACGGAAACCTTGATGCAAGTGCTCAGCGGAGAGCACAGGATACGTGTGAACCGAGACTTATTCCGATTTTTGGGGTGGAGAATGAACAAATAAATAGAAGTACAAGAAAAGTTTTTGTTTTTTCACCATTTTTTAAGTGATAAGACTGCTTTGTTCCTTGGGTCAGTGCAACCGTGATATCAGATTACTATATTTTTTGTGTTTTGCTACTATCACACACAAGAAATGATTTTTATAAAATAAATATATAAAATATCATTGTGATTCTGAGAGTTTTAACTTTTATTTTTTGAGAACGGAATCACAGGAGTGCTTATTTTTTGCAGGATGAGTTGAGGTACATAATATTTTTGATCACTTTTTCTTTGGACGTTCAGATGCAAAATGAACTAAACCCTAAATTCAGACTTTTGTTTTGTTTTTTTCTTGCTGGGGTGACCGTGTGTTGTAAAGACTGATTGTCCAATCAGCTGATAGGAGAAACAGCTCTAAGAATATTCACAACATTTGCTGTGAACACACTTGAAATGTCCCTCCTTCTTGCAGATGATTGGACAGTTCAGTCAACCATATTTTTTATTTTTATTCTTTTTTTTTTACATGAATATGGATCCCAGGGCCTGAAGGGGAGTCTCCTCTCCTCCAGACCCTGGGAACCATCCAGGACCGCTCCCTGCACACGCCGTACCTGGCGTATAAGACGACCCCCGACTATTGAGACGATTTTCAGGGGTTAAAAAGTAGTCTTATATGCTGGAAAATACAGTATGTCAATCTTTCTGTCTCGAAATAAAATGGTGTGTAATCTACTTACAGCGTATCGGATAACCATCCCTGTCCGCACATGCTGCAGCCAACGTTCTACCAACATGAGAAAAACGCAGCGAGAAACATCCCATGTGCCCACCTTGAAGAGACAAAAGATGTCTGTTGGGAATATGACAAGCCTATATAAAAAAAATAAACATAAAAAGCAAATAATGTTGATAAATTCACGATTATGCAGTAAAAAAAGTGACAATTTTTCAATGGCCTTACAAAAAAAAGGGCCTAGAGGCTGAAATCTGTACAGGCGCACACAAGAAAACTTTTATAGAAACTTACGCCCAGCTCCAATTGTAGTCTGAGCCCTTTTTCTTTATTGCAGAAAATTCAAGGAACACAGGTGAAAATAAGCAAACGTTATAAATGGTGATTTACTAATCCTATCCTGACCTAGAACGTTATAGTATGTGCTACATCAGGTTTGCATGTATGGAGAGGGCTCAGAGGCTGAGAAGGCACCTTACCCGGCTGTATTTCACTGTATATTGCAATATTGTAGTATTTCAGTATATAGATGACGTGATCAAACGACTGCATGTTGAATTCAAACATTAAAAAAAACTAAAAACATTAATCATATTTGCGCAAATTGTTTTTGTAAAAGTTTGATCAAAACAAAGCTAATAAACCTGTATGTTAAAGGCCATAAAAAAGTCACAGTTGCAGGGGGGTTTTGGGTTGCCAAACTTCCTTAAAAAAAAAAAATGTAGTGAAAACTGATCAAAATGTTGTAAGATTAGGACAACGGAAAAATGAAAACGTTAACGCCCTTGAAAGAAAGAAACGAAAAACGTAAAAGCATAAAAACAAAAACTGATCAAGACAGGACAAACACTCATCTTGCCATAAACTTTACTAAAAGAAAATAAGCCTCATATACCTGACCAGGTAGTCGAGTCCACTTGAGAGGTTCCTTATTCAGTATAGCATCAGATGAATTATTTTCCATCACGGGAACGTCATTCTGTAGGTCAGATTGTAGGATACCACTTTCCAGTTGGGCAGCCATACTGCAGTTTGGGTATACCTGTAATTTAAAGGTCAACACTAAAAAAGTTATAATAAGTTTATATTAAAGTTTCAGTTAAGAAAAAAAAGAGAGACTTACATTATCAGGCAGCTTCAGGCCTTTTACTGTCACATACAGAGTTGATGGGTAACGGTTTCTGGGATGTTTTAGCCACCACTCATAGACATGCATGCTGGAAGCTACCCTGGCTCTTGAAGGAGGGTAATAAAGTTGTAGACGTAGCTTTTTATCTACATTGAGCACTTTATTAGCACCTACAATCTGAAAGTAAAAAATAAAAATTATTGCCGATTAGAGATGGGCCAACCCGAATAGTAAAGTTCGGCATCCGTACCAAACACCTACTGTTCGGGCAGGGACACTGAACACTGACTTCATCAGAAAGCTTGTGTTACTGTTCGGAAAACACTGCTTCTGATCAGCAGTAAAATTATTGCAGCCAGTCAGAGCCGCGGTTCCTATGCTGCAAATGACAGCATGAGCCCACAGCTGCGATCGGAGGTATAAAGTTTACCAACGATCACTGGCATCAGCTGATGAGACTAACGCTCCCATCAACTGATGCCTGCCGCTAATAACAGCGAGAGCAGGCGGCGGCTGATGGGAGTATTCATCAGCTGGCGCCTGCGCTCTAAATAAATAATTAAAAATGTTAAAAAAAAATAAAAAAAGAAAAAGGTGTGGGTTCCCCTGTAATTTTGATAACCAGCCTGGCAAAACTGACAGCTGGGGGCTGCAACTCTCAGCTGTCAGCAAGGCTGGTTATCAAGACTAAAGGGGTCACCACACTGTTTTTTAAATTAAATAAAAAAAAACGGTGTGGAGTTCCCCCATATTTAACAACCAGCCATAGGAGACTAGTAAAGGATAGGTGTCTTATAGACACTTCTCCATTACTGCATTACTAAGCCATGGGCTTGAAGACCACCAGACAATACAAATGTGACATTAACCCCACAAATATGAACCCACTTGCCACCACTACAGAGCAAGTGGGAAAAGCCAAGCAAAGCTCCAGAATTAGTGCATCTAATAGATGCCCCTTTTCTGGGCAGCTGCGGGATGGGGTGGGATGGCAATATACATGGCCTCTTACCAGCTGCTTCAGCTTGGCGGATTATCAAGAATGTGGGGGGCCACGCCTTTTTTTTAATTATTTATGTAATCATTTTTAAAAAACGGTGTGGGGACCCCTCCGTTATTAACGACAGCAGGCGTCGACTGATGGAAGCAGTAGTCGCATCAGCCGGCGCCAGTGACCGGAAGTAAGTTTTTACCTCCGATCACAGCTGCGGGCTCACGCTGTCATTTCAGAGCATGGGAACAACGGCTCTCTGACTGGCGGTAATGATTTTATAGTCGAGCTAAACAGTGTTTGCTGCACATGACAGCATGGCAAACACTGGGTGTTCGGGGCCCCCCATTCAAGTGAACCTGCTGGACCCGAACATCCAGGGGTCCGCCCATGTCTACGCCTGATATAAATATTATTGCTTCAAAGGCTTAAAAAAAACCACACAGCTATTAGAGCCATTACTCAGCCTCCCGGGGTACAATGCTATGTACAGCTGTAACTTTTAATTTCCAGTGACATTTAAGGCTAATCTATGAATATGATTCTCCAGGTCAGCACGATTATGGTGATGCCAAACTTGCAGTTTCTATTTTAAGTATGTGGTGGGGGGGGGGGGGGGGGGGGTAGAAATTTGTATTAAATTTGTTTTTGCCTGTGTCACCATTTTCCATGCCGAGTGACATGCTGTTAATGCTGCTGTCACAGATTGACTGCAGCATTTAACAGGTTAACACCCACAGGAACAGCTCCCGTTGAAGGCAGATTATGGCTGAGAAACACCACCATTATCTGCTGGAATAGATGAGGGCTCAGCTGCTGAAACCAAATCAAAGTAATGGAGTTGACACTGGACGTACCAGTATGCCCAATGTTAATAAGGGATTAAAGGGGTTGTCCACTACTAGGACAACCCCTTCTTAAACTAAATGTTTGGCCCCGATAAAATAATAAAACCTATACTCACCTCCCTTGCCGGCTCCATTCCAGCGGTGTCGCCACTCGCGGTCCCTGGGCTGTGATGCGGCGGAATGACATGTGATACCCAGTGCCCAATCAGTGCTGGCGTCACTGTCCCCGCCTTCGGACAAACTGAACATGAAGAGGAAGTCTGGACTGCAGCTCATCCCTTGCTTACTCTTCATATTCAGTTGTCCGAAGGTGGAGACCATGACGTCAGCGGTGATTGGGCACTGGGTATCACATGTCATTCCGCCGCATCATAGCCCAGGGACCACGAGTGGTGACACCGCTGGAATGGAATACAATAGGGAAAATGGTGTGCACTCAGGTCAGGGACAGGTGAGGTGCTGGTAAACCGACCATGTGGTCTAATCAATAGTAGAGAAAAATTACCTCACACTCAATACTGGAATAGTGCTTGAAAAAGGTATATGCCAATTTTATTCAAAGAAATAATACAAAAAATTGATGGTTGCCACATAGGTAGAGGTAGACAATGAACCCGACGTTTCGACCCTCCCGGGTCTTATTCATGGGGTTGCTGGAGGAGTCCTCTCCAGCATCCTTCCAGGACTACACAGCTAGGCGCGGGATGCGCCGCTGACCCCACACAGGACTCCACACAGGCCCTTTGGACACTTTACGGCCACTCCTGTGCTCATTTCTTTTTTACCCGGGACAGCAGCCCCTACTGGTTATATTGACAGGTCATGTCTTGTACGTAAGGGAGCACTTGCTTTTCCCACACTACTGCCACCTTTATGCGCTCATATCAAAGGACTAGAGTAACCCCATGAATAAGACCCGGGAGGGTCGAAACGTCGGGTTCATTGTCTACCTCTACCTATGTGGCAACCATCAATTTTTTGTA
Source organism: Ranitomeya imitator (assembly GCF_032444005.1). Lineage (NCBI taxonomy): Eukaryota > Metazoa > Chordata > Amphibia > Anura > Dendrobatidae > Ranitomeya > Ranitomeya imitator. The sequence goes on along the minus strand of NC_091286.1, from coordinate 235,228,957 downwards.
TTATTTCTTTGAATAAAATTGGCATATACCTTTTTCAAGCACTATTCCAGTATTGAGTGTGCGGTAATTTTTCTCTACCGCTGGAATGGAGCCAGCATGGGAGGGGAGTATAACCTTTATTATTGTATCGGGGCCAAACATTTAGTTTAAGAAGGGGTTCTCCTAGTAGTGGACAACCCCCTTAAGCTACAAACAGATTAGCAGCAAGTTAATGGTGAAAGAGGACATTTCACTTGCCAAAAAAAAAGTTTTTTCTATTTTAACAGCTTACCTATTTTAACAGCAGACTTACTTTTAGAATTCGCTGTCGCATGCCTATCAGCAACCATATCAAGAAATGGGCCTCATTCAGATGAAAAAGGTTGTAAGAAACACTATGGTAGATTTAATAACCCTGTACAGTTGTTACATGATGCAAACTAAGACTGGACAGTTTGAAATGTAACATTTATCACATTTGAAGGCACAAAACTGGAAGTAATATGCTAATCTGCGCTGCCGTGGAGAAAGCATGATGGAGTCAGATCCACGTTTGGGCGGTTTAATCATCAACGCGTTTCAAAGTTTTACAGCTTCATCAGGACTAACGTTAATAACCGCAGATTAACCCATTACCTCCAGTTTTGAGTCTTCCAATTTTTCACTGTGGGTCTGCAGCAGCCTTTAACTATATCAGTGGTAGAGGTCTTTTATTACTGTAACCTAGATAAGACGCTATTTGTGCTTTTTTTTATTGTTTCCAGCATTTGTCTCTTCATATTTATCACATTGGCACATGGTAGATAATAAAGGTGGTGTATTTTTACACACATTTTTCTTACTTCATACCACACCTTTTGGATAGCTTATATTGTACTTTTCTAGTACTTAAAGAGGAACTTTCATCAAAATGCTTTATGTTGAACTGGACACAGGATGTAATAGTGGCTGCGGAATGGAATCAAATTTTTGTTTTTTATTTCACCTCTCCATTGCGGAAATATTAGCAATTAATGTATTTGGCACTTTAACTTTAAGTCCAAGAGTGTATTATCAGATAAATGCACACCCCAAGTGAAAACTCTCACTGTATAAGTTGTCTAAACATAAGCAACACAGCAGAAAAAGAACAAGCCCCCATCATAGCTTACTTTTCTCAGTGTGTGAGATGTAAATATACAGCTCTGATTTCCTTATTTAACCTCCTAAATTAGAAAGTGCTGAGAAATTAGAGCACAAATGAGTCACACCTTTCAGATAAGGTTCCTGTGTGGGAGGAACAGCACAGCTGAGTTTAGCTGTGTCACATTACGAACCACTCTTTCTCATACCATGTATTGCCCCTCCCCCTCATACTGCGTGCTTTGAGATGAGAAAACACTTTTGTCTGTTTTGCTCAAAACATGACAGATACGGTACCGTCATACATAATGATATTGTTAACGATATCGTTGCTTTTTGTGACGTAGCAACGATATCGTTAACGAAATCATTATGTGTGACAGCGACCAACGATCAGGCCCCTGCTGGGAGATCGTTGGTCGCTGGGGAAAGTCCAGGACTTTATTTCGTCACTGGATCACCCGCTGACATCGCTGAATCGGCGTGTGTGACGCCGATTCAGCGATGTCTTCACTGGTAACCAGGGTAAATATCAGGTTACTAAGCGCAGGTCCGCGCTTAGTAACCCGATGTTTACCCTGGTTACCATTGTAAATGTAAAAAAACCAAACACTACATACTCACATTCCGGTGTCTGGTCAGGTCCCTCGCCTTCAGCTTCCCGCACTAACTGTGAGCGCCGGCCGCCGTAAAGCAGAGCACAGCGGTGACGTCACCGCTGTGCTTTACGGCCGGCGCTCAGTCAGTGCGGGAAGCTGAAGGCGAGGGACGTGACCAGACACCGGAATGTAAGTATGTAGTGTTTGTTTTTTTTACATTTACAATGGTAACCAGGGTAAACATCGGGTTACTAAGCGCGGCCCTGCGCTTAGTAACCCGATGTTTACCCTAGTTACCCGGGGACTTCGGGATCATTGGTCGCTGGAGAGCTGTCTGTGTGACAGCTCTCCAGCGACCAAACAGCGACCGACATCGTTGTCTAGATCGCTGCAGCGTCGCTAAATGTGACGGTACCTATAGTTCTTAAACTAGAGACAACAATTTGTGCCGAAATTTGTTACATTTTCCAGTTGAGGAACACTTACAATTATAAATCTGCCCTAATGTTTCTATTGAAGATGTCATATGTCAACGAAGCAATAGTCTGACATCAAGCAGACTGACATCCAAAAGTTGCCCCAGCCTAAAAGGTCATAGTCCCTGTGATGGTATGGTATCAAGATACATTTAACATGAAATGCAAAATACCTTCAAAAAAGCCCATGCAATTTTGTGGAATCCTTTCTCCTTGATTTCAATGTCTGAAATTGTTTTTAAACTATCTTCATGTATCAAATCAAGAATCTGAAAAAAAAAAAAAAAGTATTGGAGAATCTAGAAAACTCCAAAAATTCATATATAAAGTCTGCATAATAGAAAAACTAAAACGGTAATCTTTAAGCTTATCATACAATAAGTGGCCGAGAGCATGGTCATAATCCACCAAAGAAAACGCTCTCCCAAATATCAAACCATAAAGGTCATATGCACAGGAGTGTCGCTCCTAAATATAAGTATATAACACTAGCGAAAAAAGGGGAGTATCGACACCAAAATATGATAAAAAGGATATACAACTTTTATTAATAAATACATATACAACAAAATAACATATACATAACACAAACATGGGGGACTATGACAACTCCACCATGCGAGTAAGAGGGAAAAACCAACCGGTACACAAATGGTAAGGTGTGCCAGCACCTATACGACCTGGGTATATAGTTCGCCGAATACCAAACAAGTCAGGGTTTCCAGGAATATAAAACAATATGTTTTCCTTTCAATATCATATTGGCACTATCTCCAATTCTCTCATGTACTCCCAAGTACGATGTCATATCAAGAAACGGAGACCTCGGAACTTACCCATCATAAGTCTGTGCTGGCGTAGCCTTACCACGACCCCTGACGCGCGTTTCGCGTTGATCGCTTCTTCAAAGGGGAAGTGTGACCTATGTCTCACTCATGTTGCGCTATTTAAGGGATGTCAGCACCTGAGTGTAATTAGCGCGTGTGTGCCCGAGATCCCTCCACACATAAAAAAGTGCGAACTCCATATGCGTCAATGGTGCGGCGCTCATGGGGGCGGGAAAGCACGCCAATGGTACCAATATCCATCCGCGCCGCACCTGTTTAGACGCCATAGAGAAGAAGCAGTGTGGGACAGATCGGGCCGCGCACGCGCACCACTCACGCCGAGAAACCGGAAGTGCATCATCGCTGGGGGCCGGAGCTTCCCATACCATGGTCGCGGACCTACAGCGCCTGCGTATACACCCTACGTCATGTCCCACAATCAACAAAGAATGTTGCCATAGTTTTAGGAAATCGCACCTGCGCATAACCATAGTAGCCGGGTCCAAGAACCGGAAATGCGTCATCGGTAAAGACCAGAGATTCCAATACTATAGTCTCAGACCTACAGCGCCTGCGTATCGGCCATACATCATGTCATGCAGTCAACACATAGTGTTGCCAAGGTCAAGGGAAACACATCTGCGCATGACAATAGTAGTCGGGTCTCAAAAGCAAGAATTCCTAATTACGTGCGTATCACTCATATGTGACACATCTATTCTGCTGCTTTTGCCCTTAAACTATGCAGAGCGAAGTGTCTCTGTAGTTTCGACTAGTAAACAGGTATGTATTTAACCTTCACCTTACTCCCACCGATCGTATCCAAAGATCACCGGTTCCTCCATCTATATATAAGTAAGTCAGACAGACAGTTCTACGGCACTATGACTCTAGAGTTCCATAAATACCTGGCTTTTCAAGATTGTCATCATAAGCGACACTCTTTCATTGTGGATGACACATAAATTCAGATCTCCCGACATGGCTCGTAGCAGGACCATTCAGATCAAAAATATGCGATACATTAAATATATGTTCTAATACCAAATTCCATTATAAATAGGACCCATCAAAAAGGAAAAAACACACGGAAGGACAAAAAAATACCAAACAAGAGGCATCGAGTGTACCTCTTTATGTGCCTAAGGATGCAGAAAGTGCATTCACGGAGTTGTGTAAGCGTGTTTGTAACACCTAGTGAGCAGAGACCCCCTCGACTAGATAAATAAAGGGGACTTATATCCAAGTGCGCAGGAAAAGAGCCCCTACATACCGTGCTATCATGTATTATATAAACACCGACTTCAAGGTCGGTTAGACCCCCACATCAGAGGGGATTTAGTGAAAGCTAAAACTAATTAGCATGTCAAAAATGACTGCACCATAACATATAAAATACTTAAAAACTACACAAAGTGCACAAAACAAGTGTCCAAAGAAGTCCATAGGACCCACGTAAACCACAAGTCTCCCCATGTAGATTCCTTCTTGACTCGTCCGGATCATGGCCCGCAAGGACATACGCCATCGATGTCTTGAACTTTGATCCGTCCTCGAAGATCTTGATAGCTGAGATCCAATAGTGACAGCGCACGATGTACGTATCATGCGTGAGAAAAACGAATACTACTATAGAAACATAAAACTAAAAAAGAGAGACAAAGAAACACAGGATTAAAATCATACCATAATTCCAAAATCTATTCCATAAAAAGTCCTCACAAATGAATCCGCACACGGACAAGGGTGTGGAGAACAGGGGAAACCTCACAAAAATGGAGCAAAGGATACTGTTTCATTTAGCCCTCTTGGAGTTACTGTGTCTAAGGTAATTATCCACCTACACTCACGTTGGGCAAGAATCTGTTTGAGGTCACCACCTCTAATGCCCCCGTGAATGTGGTCAATGCCTCTTACACTCAACCCCTTAGGATTACATCCGTGCCGTTCCCGGAAATGTCTGGGAAGGGTCTTCAGGGTTGATACATCTTGTATGTCCTTAGCGGCTATGATATCGCGGACATGCTCGCGTGTCCTAATCCTAAGTTCTCTAGATGTGAGACCCACGTATATGAGGGAGCAGGGACAGATGGCATAATAGATCACATGAGATGTTTTACAAGAGATATACTCTCTAATTTCAAATTCCCTGCTCCCATCCGATGACTTGAAGGTCCCACATCTAGTGATGTTAGGACACGCGACGCATGAACCGCAGGGAAAACAACCTTTCCTCTTACCACCTGAATTAAAAATCCCAGATTGTTTCGCCACATAATGGCTATTCACCAAAGTGTCCCTCAAGTTTTTACTGCGTTTTTGTATCATTACTGGGGACTCTGATAGGTGAGTAGCCAAGATGTTGTCGCTACGTAGAACCGACCAATGTTTTTGCAAGACCTCACGAATTCTGTCCCATTGACAGTTGGACGTTGATATATAACTCAGCCTATAGTCATTATTACTGGTAGTTCTTTTTCCAGATGGCCTGAGAAGATCATTTCTCCTCATAGCTCGTGCACGTCTATATCCCATTTTGATGCAACGGTTGCTGTACCCCCTGGCCTTGAACCTATCGGAAAGGACAGCCGACTGCTTTTCGAAACGTACATCCGTAGAACACACCCGCCTGTTCCTGAGGTATTGCCCAACTGGGATGGCTTTGATAGTGGAATAGCTGTGGGCCGAGGACGCATGCAGGAGAGAATTAACAGAAGTATCTTTTCTGTATAAATCCGTTTCTAAACTCCCATCCTCCCCGACCCACAAGCTAATATCCAGAAAATCGACATGTTTATGATGGTACTGAAAAGTAAATTTCAAATTAAATTCATTATTGTTAATTTGTTGCATAAAGTCTAATAGGCTGGCTTCGCTACCCTCCCAAAACATCAGGACATCATCAATGTAGCGAAACCAGCCTATTATTGGGTCGGCGGCCTGTGCCCCGTCGCCGTGGAAAACCTGCCTCTCCCAGAAACCGAGAAACAGGTTTGCATACGACGGCGCACAGGCCGCGCCCATCGCGGTACCCTGCGTTTGAAGAAAAAAACGATCTTTAAATACAAAAAAATTATGTGTTAACGCAAATTCCAACAAATCCAAAATAAAATCCAAAAAATGCCCATCCCAGTTGGTTTCCCTCAGGAAGAAGCGGGCGGCCCTAAGTCCATCAACATGTCTGATCGATGTGTACAGTGACTCAATATCAATGGTCACTAATAAGATTCCATCGTCAACTGTAATGCCATCGATTTTAGTTAGCATATCCATTGTGTCTCTGACATAGGAGGGGAGCGTCTCCACCAAAGGTTTAAGATGAAAGTCAATAAATTTACAGATGTTTTCGCTCAACCCTCCTATGCCAGAGACTATGGGTCGACCAGGGGGGTTCACAGCGTCCTTATGCACCTTTGGTAAAAGGTAGAATGTAGCTACCTTGGGATATTTCGGTAAGAGTGCATCAAAAGATTTTTTGGGGATAATCCCTGACTCATAGGCATTGGTCAAAATCAACTCCAACTCCGTATAAAACCCCTGCATAGGATTACCAGATAAAATCTGGTATGTCTCCTTATTTCTCAGTTGTCGTAAAGCCTCTTTTTCGTACTTCTCTACTGGCCAAACCACGACATTCCCCCCCTTGTCTGCAGGCTTAATAACCACCGAATCCATAGACTGCAATTCTCTCAAAGCTTTTCTTTGTCTAGATGTTAAATTATCATTCTGTATGTTTTGGGGTATTTTCTTGAGATCTGCAGTCACCAGTCTACAAAAAATGTCGACCGGCGGGCATATAGACAAAGGGGGGAATGCCGCCGATCTAGGTTTAATAGAGGATGGAATAGTACCTGGATGTTTAGTTTGTTGTTCATTGAGTAGGTCTTCCAGATCTACTAAGGCCTGTTGTTCAATAAATTCAGGAAGTGAGGCAGTTTGGTGGTATAATTTCTTAAAAATAAGTTTGCGACAAAACAGATGAACATCCTTCAGGGCTGTAAAGAAATCAAAGCCATTACGTGGTACAAAATTAAGGCCCAATTTCAGCACATCACATTGTGTTTCTGACAGGGGAATTGAAGAAAGATTAATTACCTCAAGATTGCTGTTTTTAGCTTTGCGTTCATATTGAGGGGAGGGTTTCTGCTTCCTTTTCTTATTGCCCTGATGGCTTCTTAGATAATGCGTATTACGAATTATAGTATTTTCCATGTTACCCACCCCTCCCGAGGCAGTACTTGATCCGCCAGCTGATGTAAGGGAGGACATAGAACCCGATCTGGATCGTGTGATGGGGCGGCGATTAGCCCATTTACTTCTCCATCTATAGACTCTATTCTCTTGATAATCAAGGTTGTCTCTCTGTAGCTTTTTGGCTTTGAAAGCTCCAATCTCCTGTTCCCACTTAGAAAAATCTTTCTCCAGATCTGTGTTTAATTTTTCTAAGGCATCCGGGGTTAAATCTCCTTTGATCTTCACCTGAATATTATCAATATCCTTCTCTAATTCCTCTACTTTAGCTGCATCAAATTTCATCAGCAGCTCCATAAACCCACGGGAACATTTAGTTGCCAACTCCTCCCACTCTTTTTTAAAAAGATCATCTTCTACCTCGAAGGATGGAAATATTTGGATGCGGAGACCCCTGGGAATTAGGCCTCGTGTAAGATACTGCCCCAGAGAGGCCCTGTTCCACCACAACCTTGTCCGCTTGTGCAACAGACTTTTCAATTTAGTGATTTGTTCTTTGGAATCTCGGGTACATAAATCTGAAATACCGGTCGGATCCTCTTTAAAAACATCATTCAAACGGGACAACCACGTTTGATCTCGGGCACGGAAGTCCATCTGCTTAAGATTGGATACTGTGAAAGACACAGACAAAATGTAGACTAAAACGGTAATCTTTAAGCTTATCATACAATAAGTGGCCGAGAGCATGGTCATAATCCACCAAAGAAAACGCTCTCCCAAATATCAAACCATAAAGGTCATATGCACAGGAGTGTCGCTCCTAAATATAAGTATATAACACTAGCGAAAAAAGGGGAGTATCGACACCAAAATATGATAAAAAGGATATACAACTTTTATTAATAAATACATATACAACAAAATAACATATACATAACACAAACATGGGGGACTATGACAACTCCACCATGCGAGTAAGAGGGAAAAACCAACCGGTACACAAATGGTAAGGTGTGCCAGCACCTATACGACCTGGGTATATAGTTCGCCGAATACCAAACAAGTCAGGGTTTCCAGGAATATAAAACAATATGTTTTCCTTTCAATATCATATTGGCACTATCTCCAATTCTCTCATGTACTCCCAAGTACGATGTCATATCAAGAAACGGAGACCTCGGAACTTACCCATCATAAGTCTGTGCTGGCGTAGCCTTACCACGACCCCTGACGCGCGTTTCGCGTTGATCGCGTAGCGCAACATGAGTGAGACATAGGTCACACTTCCCCTTTGAAGAAGCGATCAACGCGAAACGCGCGTCAGGGGTCGTGGTAAGGCTACGCCAGCACAGACTTATGATGGGTAAGTTCCGAGGTCTCCGTTTCTTGATATGACATCGTACTTGGGAGTACATGAGAGAATTGGAGATAGTGCCAATATGATATTGAAAGGAAAACATATTGTTTTATATTCCTGGAAACCCTGACTTGTTTGGTATTCGGCGAACTATATACCCAGGTCGTATAGGTGCTGGCACACCTTACCATTTGTGTACCGGTTGGTTTTTCCCTCTTACTCGCATGGTGGAGTTGTCATAGTCCCCCATGTTTGTGTTATGTATATGTTATTTTGTTGTATATGTATTTATTAATAAAAGTTGTATATCCTTTTTATCATATTTTGGTGTCGATACTCCCCTTTTTTCGCTAGTGTTATATACTTATATTTAGGAGCGACACTCCTGTGCATATGACCTTTATGGTTTGATATTTGGGAGAGCGTTTTCTTTGGTGGATTATGACCATGCTCTCGGCCACTTATTGTATGATAAGCTTAAAGATTACCGTTTTAGTCTACATTTTGTCTGTGTCTTTCACAGTATCCAATCTTAAGCAGATGGACTTCCGTGCCCGAGATCAAACGTGGTTGTCCCGTTTGAATGATGTTTTTAAAGAGGATCCGACCGGTATTTCAGATTTATGTACCCGAGATTCCAAAGAACAAATCACTAAATTGAAAAGTCTGTTGCACAAGCGGACAAGGTTGTGGTGGAACAGGGCCTCTCTGGGGCAGTATCTTACACGAGGCCTAATTCCCAGGGGTCTCCGCATCCAAATATTTCCATCCTTCGAGGTAGAAGATGATCTTTTTAAAAAAGAGTGGGAGGAGTTGGCAACTAAATGTTCCCGTGGGTTTATGGAGCTGCTGATGAAATTTGATGCAGCTAAAGTAGAGGAATTAGAGAAGGATATTGATAATATTCAGGTGAAGATCAAAGGAGATTTAACCCCGGATGCCTTAGAAAAATTAAACACAGATCTGGAGAAAGATTTTTCTAAGTGGGAACAGGAGATTGGAGCTTTCAAAGCCAAAAAGCTACAGAGAGACAACCTTGATTATCAAGAGAATAGAGTCTATAGATGGAGAAGTAAATGGGCTAATCGCCGCCCCATCACACGATCCAGATCGGGTTCTATGTCCTCCCTTACATCAGCTGGCGGATCAAGTACTGCCTCGGGAGGGGTGGGTAACATGGAAAATACTATAATTCGTAATACGCATTATCTAAGAAGCCATCAGGGCAATAAGAAAAGGAAGCAGAAACCCTCCCCTCAATATGAACGCAAAGCTAAAAACAGCAATCTTGAGGTAATTAATCTTTCTTCAATTCCCCTGTCAGAAACACAATGTGATGTGCTGAAATTGGGCCTTAATTTTGTACCACGTAATGGCTTTGATTTCTTTACAGCCCTGAAGGATGTTCATCTGTTTTGTCGCAAACTTATTTTTAAGAAATTATACCACCAAACTGCCTCACTTCCTGAATTTATTGAACAACAGGCCTTAGTAGATCTGGAAGACCTACTCAATGAACAACAAACTAAACATCCAGGTACTATTCCATCCTCTATTAAACCTAGATCGGCGGCATTCCCCCCTTTGTCTATATGCCCGCCGGTCGACATTTTTTGTAGACTGGTGACTGCAGATCTCAAGAAAATACCCCAAAACATACAGAATGATAATTTAACATCTAGACAAAGAAAAGCTTTGAGAGAATTGCAGTCTATGGATTCGGTGGTTATTAAGCCTGCAGACAAGGGGGGGAATGTCGTGGTTTGGCCAGTAGAGAAGTACGAAAAAGAGGCTTTACGACAACTGAGAAATAAGGAGACATACCAGATTTTATCTGGTAATCCTATGCAGGGGTTTTATACGGAGTTGGAGTTGATTTTGACCAATGCCTATGAGTCAGGGATTATCCCCAAAAAATCTTTTGATGCACTCTTACCGAAATATCCCAAGGTAGCTACATTCTACCTTTTACCAAAGGTGCATAAGGACGCTGTGAACCCCCCTGGTCGACCCATAGTCTCTGGCATAGGAGGGTTGAGCGAAAACATCTGTAAATTTATTGACTTTCATCTTAAACCTTTGGTGGAGACGCTCCCCTCCTATGTCAGAGACACAATGGATATGCTAACTAAAATCGATGGCATTACAGTTGACGATGGAATCTTATTAGTGACCATTGATATTGAGTCACTGTACACATCGATCAGACATGTTGATGGACTTAGGGCCGCCCGCTTCTTCCTGAGGGAAACCAACTGGGATGGGCATTTTTTGGATTTTATTTTGGATTTGTTGGAATTTGCGTTAACACATAATTTTTTTGTATTTAAAGATCGTTTTTTTCTTCAAACGCAGGGTACCGCGATGGGCGCGGCCTGTGCGCCGTCGTATGCAAACCTGTTTCTCGGTTTCTGGGAGAGGCAGGTTTTCCACGGCGACGGGGCACAGGCCGCCGACCCAATAATAGGCTGGTTTCGCTACATTGATGATGTCCTGATGTTTTGGGAGGGTAGCGAAGCCAGCCTATTAGACTTTATGCAACAAATTAACAATAATGAATTTAATTTGAAATTTACTTTTCAGTACCATCATAAACATGTCGATTTTCTGGATATTAGCTTGTGGGTCGGGGAGGATGGGAGTTTAGAAACGGATTTATACAGAAAAGATACTTCTGTTAATTCTCTCCTGCATGCGTCCTCGGCCCACAGCTATTCCACTATCAAAGCCATCCCAGTTGGGCAATACCTCAGGAACAGGCGGGTGTGTTCTACGGATGTACGTTTCGAAAAGCAGTCGGCTGTCCTTTCCGATAGGTTCAAGGCCAGGGGGTACAGCAACCGTTGCATCAAAATGGGATATAGACGTGCACGAGCTATGAGGAGAAATGATCTTCTCAGGCCATCTGGAAAAAGAACTACCAGTAATAATGACTATAGGCTGAGTTATATATCAACGTCCAACTGTCAATGGGACAGAATTCGTGAGGTCTTGCAAAAACATTGGTCGGTTCTACGTAGCGACAACATCTTGGCTACTCACCTATCAGAGTCCCCAGTAATGATACAAAAACGCAGTAAAAACTTGAGGGACACTTTGGTGAATAGCCATTATGTGGCGAAACAATCTGGGATTTTTAATTCAGGTGGTAAGAGGAAAGGTTGTTTTCCCTGCGGTTCATGCGTCGCGTGTCCTAACATCACTAGATGTGGGACCTTCAAGTCATCGGATGGGAGCAGGGAATTTGAAATTAGAGAGTATATCTCTTGTAAAACATCTCATGTGATCTATTATGCCATCTGTCCCTGCTCCCTCATATACGTGGGTCTCACATCTAGAGAACTTAGGATTAGGACACGCGAGCATGTCCGCGATATCATAGCCGCTAAGGACATACAAGATGTATCAACCCTGAAGACCCTTCCCAGACATTTCCGGGAACGGCACGGATGTAATCCTAAGGGGTTGAGTGTAAGAGGCATTGACCACATTCACGGGGGCATTAGAGGTGGTGACCTCAAACAGATTCTTGCCCAACGTGAGTGTAGGTGGATAATTACCTTAGACACAGTAACTCCAAGAGGGCTAAATGAAACAGTATCCTTTGCTCCATTTTTGTGAGGTTTCCCCTGTTCTCCACACCCTTGTCCGTGTGCGGATTCATTTGTGAGGACTTTTTATGGAATAGATTTTGGAATTATGGTATGATTTTAATCCTGTGTTTCTTTGTCTCTCTTTTTTAGTTTTATGTTTCTATAGTAGTATTCGTTTTTCTCACGCATGATACGTACATCGTGCGCTGTCACTATTGGATCTCAGCTATCAAGATCTTCGAGGACGGATCAAAGTTCAAGACATCGATGGCGTATGTCCTTGCGGGCCATGATCCGGACGAGTCAAGAAGGAATCTACATGGGGAGACTTGTGGTTTACGTGGGTCCTATGGACTTCTTTGGACACTTGTTTTGTGCACTTTGTGTAGTTTTTAAGTATTTTATATGTTATGGTGCAGTCATTTTTGACATGCTAATTAGTTTTAGCTTTCACTAAATCCCCTCTGATGTGGGGGTCTAACCGACCTTGAAGTCGGTGTTTATATAATACATGATAGCACGGTATGTAGGGGCTCTTTTCCTGCGCACTTGGATATAAGTCCCCTTTATTTATCTAGTCGAGGGGGTCTCTGCTCACTAGGTGTTACAAACACGCTTACACAACTCCGTGAATGCACTTTCTGCATCCTTAGGCACATAAAGAGGTACACTCGATGCCTCTTGTTTGGTATTTTTTTGTCCTTCCGTGTGTTTTTTCCTTTTTGATGGGTCCTATTTATAATGGAATTTGGTATTAGAACATATATTTAATGTATCGCATATTTTTGATCTGAATGGTCCTGCTACGAGCCATGTCGGGAGATCTGAATTTATGTGTCATCCACAATGAAAGAGTGTCGCTTATGATGACAATCTTGAAAAGCCAGGTATTTATGGAACTCTAGAGTCATAGTGCCGTAGAACTGTCTGTCTGACTTACTTATATATAGATGGAGGAACCGGTGATCTTTGGATACGATCGGTGGGAGTAAGGTGAAGGTTAAATACATACCTGTTTACTAGTCGAAACTACAGAGACACTTCGCTCTGCATAGTTTAAGGGCAAAAGCAGCAGAATAGATGTGTCACATATGAGTGATACGCACGTAATTAGGAATTCTTGCTTTTGAGACCCGACTACTATTGTCATGCGCAGATGTGTTTCCCTTGACCTTGGCAACACTATGTGTTGACTGCATGACATGATGTATGGCCGATACGCAGGCGCTGTAGGTCTGAGACTATAGTATTGGAATCTCTGGTCTTTACCGATGACGCATTTCCGGTTCTTGGACCCGGCTACTATGGTTATGCGCAGGTGCGATTTCCTAAAACTATGGCAACATTCTTTGTTGATTGTGGGACATGACGTAGGGTGTATACGCAGGCGCTGTAGGTCCGCGACCATGGTATGGGAAGCTCCGGCCCCCAGCGATGATGCACTTCCGGTTTCTCGGCGTGAGTGGTGCGCGTGCGCGGCCCGATCTGTCCCACACTGCTTCTTCTCTATGGCGTCTAAACAGGTGCGGCGCGGATGGATATTGGTACCATTGGCGTGCTTTCCCGCCCCCATGAGCGCCGCACCATTGACGCATATGGAGTTCGCACTTTTTTATGTGTGGAGGGATCTCGGGCACACACGCGCTAATTACACTCAGGTGCTGACATCCCTTAAATAGCGCAACATGAGTGAGACATAGGTCACACTTCCCCTTTGAAGAAGCGATCAACGCGAAACGCGCGTCAGGGGTCGTGGTAAGGCTACGCCAGCACAGACTTATGATGGGTAAGTTCCGAGGTCTCCGTTTCTTGATATGACATCGTACTTGGGAGTACATGAGAGAATTGGAGATAGTGCCAATATGATATTGAAAGGAAAACATATTGTTTTATATTCCTGGAAACCCTGACTTGTTTGGTATTCGGCGAACTATATACCCAGGTCGTATAGGTGCTGGCACACCTTACCATTTGTGTACCGGTTGGTTTTTCCCTCTTACTCGCATGGTGGAGTTGTCATAGTCCCCCATGTTTGTGTTATGTATATGTTATTTTGTTGTATATGTATTTATTAATAAAAGTTGTATATCCTTTTTATCATATTTTGGTGTCGATACTCCCCTTTTTTCGCTAGTGTTATATAATAGAAAAACAATGTAAATCACTTCTTATATCTACTATATAATTGTCTAAGGGTTACTTCTGTCTTTCTGTCTGTCTGTCTGTCACAGATATTAATTGGTCGCGGCCTCTGTCTGTCATGGAATCCAAGTCGCTGATTGGTCGTGGCAAAACGCCCACGACCATTGCCACGACCAATCAGCGACGGCCGCAGTCCGGCGGCAATATGGCCGCTCTTTCCGCCCCGCAGTCAGTCAGTGCCCGCTCCATCCTCCCCTCCAGTCAGCCCTCACACAGGGTTAATGCCAGCGTTACCGGACCGCGGTATAACGCACTCCGGTTACACAGCTATTAACCCTGTGTGACCAACTTTTTACTATTGATGCTGCGTATGATCTAATGTTAAAAATAATAATAATCAAAAAAAAAACAAAAAAACCTTATTCTCACCCTCCGCCGTCGCATCCTCTCCTCGGCACTGCAAGCGGCAGCTTCCGCTTCCAAAGATGCTATGGGAGAAGGACCTTCCATGATGTCACGGTCATGTGACCGCGACGTCATCACAGGTCCTGCGCTCATACCATCCCTGGGACCGGAAGCTGCCGGGTGCACCGCACACAAGCGCCGGAACTACAACGGGCTCTTTGGATGGTGAGTATATGTTTCTTTTTTATTTTTTAACCTGTTACATACGTGGCTGTGCAATATACTACGTCGCTGTGCAATATACTACGTGACTGGGCAATATACTACGTCTCTGGGCAATATACTACGTCTCTGGGCAATATACTACGTCTCTGGGCAATATACTACGTCTCTGGGCAATATACTACGTGACTGGGCAATATACTACGTGACTGGGCAATATACTACGTGGCTGGGCAATATACTACGTGGTTGGGCAATATACTACGTGACTGGGCAATATAGTACGTGACTGGGCAATATACTACGTGGTTGGGCAATATACTACGTGGACATGCATATTCTAGAATACCCGATGCGTTAGAATCGGGCCACCATCTAGTATAATTATAGTACATTTCCACTTTTGGACCTTTGTTGATCTACTTTTCTTATAAGCGGTCACTGTGAATCTGGATATTATAATTCAGAGCATTTACAATTCTGCAGGCTTCCACATACAAAATGTGTTTATAGGTGATTTGCATATTATAATTAATATTAATTTATCAAGTCACCCACCAAGACAAATAGGACATAAAATAATGTTATATCATTACATTATTTATAGAAGACACACACAGTCATGGCTGAAAGTGTTGGCACCCTTGAAATTGTTTCAGAAAAAGTAGTATACATGTTTATAACCAAACGCAATAATTTTCTAGGAGAAATACTTCATTTTCTGGAACAAATTTGGCCATGACTATCAAAAAAACTTGCAATAAAAAACTACAGCTTGTCAATTTGTCATGCAATATAAAAAAACAAGACATCGCAAAGTTATGTCAACGGGGGAAAAAAGAAAAAATTGTGGCCCTTAGAATGTGCCAAAGAAGCTCCAAAATAGGTCAAATCATTTTTTGCATTGATCCATAGACATTTCTACCTCAAAGAAGATGATAACATTCGGGCTGTCTTCCTTTATGTGCAAGAAGTGTGTGAACTTCTCCATAAAAATGATTTGTTCATCCCACTCAGGACTCAACGTTTTCATCCGCTTGAAGTCGTACGGCTGTGTGCACTTGGCCAGAACATACTCATTACTTTCTTGGTCATGAAATGATAAAACTGCATCAGAGCTGAAAATTAAAAAAAATATTTTTTTTTCACTAATACTACAACAATTAAGCCATGAGGTGTAAACTGGAAGTGATCACAATATGTAAAAAAAAAAAAAAAATTTGTAATTAGTTATTCTGGGCACATTCTGCTCGCTATGCACTAGAACAACAGGGACAGTGCTGGAGGCTTCTTATTTTACCATACAGTACCTTATTTACTGCGCCACAACTGGTCATTTGACTGCTTAGTTGCACTTGAACTCCCTTTACTTGAACTGCAATACCACGCAAACAAATGGAGTGGTTCACGATTGGTGGGGATTAGTGATGAGTGAATGTGCTCGGTTAGGCTACGTTCACATTTGCGTTGTGCGCCGCTGCGTCGGCGACGCAACGCACAACGCAAATAAAAACACACCAAAACGCACGCAAAAACGCTGCGTTTTGCGACGCATGCGTCGTTTTTTGCCGAAATTTGGACGCAAGAAAAATGCAACTTGTTGCGTTTTCTGCGCCCGACGCTTGCGGCAAAAAAAACACATGCGTCGCACAACGCAGCACACCGCATGTCCATGCGTCCCCCATGTTAAATATAGGGGCGCATGACACATGCGTCGCAGCTGCGTCGCCCGACGCAAACACGCAAAACGCTAATGTGAACGTAGCCTTAAGGAGCTGCATGTTTCGCGGCTGTTTGACAGCCACAACACATGCAAGGATTGCCTGTATGTATGCAATCCCTGCATGTGTTGTGGCTGTCAAACAGCTGTGGGGACTGGGAACATGTTATTCGAGCACGCTGACGATACTCGGTTACCACCTGAGCAAGCTCGGATAACGCCTTAACTGAGCGCCGAGTTAGGCATAAGGGGATGAGAATTGTGGCCCAGGAGATCTCGGTAGAGATCGCAGTATGCGTGAGCCCAGAACGCATACAGCGATCTCCGGCATCGTGTCCTGGCTCCGCAGACAGAGCACCCGCAAATAAACGCTGCATCCCGGGAGGAGGGAAGTGTGTGAGCGGTGACTGTGTGCGTGTCTTGTGTGTGTGTGTGGGGGGGTGCGGGGGTGTGTGTGTGTGTGTGTGTGTGTGTGTGTGTGTGTGTGTGTGTGTGTGTGTGTGTGTGTGTGGTGTGTGGTGTGTGGTGTGTGGTGTGGGGTGTGGGGTGTGTGTGTGTGTGTGGTGTGGTGTGGTGTGGTGTGGTGTGGTGTGGTGTGGTGTGGTGTGGTGTGTGTGTGTGTGTGTGTGTGTGTGTGTACACACGTGTACGTGTGCATCGTCCGATGGGACTACAGGACCCAACGGCTATGCCTGCTAAAGTGATTGACACATTAGCCAATGATGGGACAGTAGTGGTCCCATCATGTGTTGAATGTAAAAAACAAAACAAAAAACAAACACCACATACAGTACATATATAGTTCATACTCACCATCTACACCTAATCCCCGAAGCCCTCGCTCACCTGAAAAAAAAAATTAACATAATAAACCAACAATATACTCCCTGTGTCCGCCGTAATCCAATTAATACGATTGTCCCACGAAGATCTCCAGTGGAGAGCTGTCACATCAGCTGATGCGACCGCTCTCCAGGGGCCCCGTGATACAATGACGGAAGGTATCCTTCCGCACTGTATCCCTCCGCCGCTGTGAATACAGTATAGTTCATAGGGTCACTTGCAGCACAGCTGTGTGGGAAAATAATCACACAGCAGTGCCGTAAAGTGAGGGCAATGAACTAAAGTAACCTCTTCAGTGATACACTGCTGGAGCCATTGTCTCCTGTCAGTTTGTCACTCAAGGTCTATAGAGCTGCCATATCTCCTGATGTGACAGCTCTATAGGGGAGATCGTCGTGGGACACTCAATTAATAGGACTGCGTCGAACAGGGAGTATATGGTTGGTTTATTATTTTTTCTTTTTTGCAGGCGATCGAGGGCATCACAGGAATTAGGCGTGGTTGTAAGTATGGTGAAATTAAGAATATTAAAATACTGTTTTCTGGCTGTGTCTTTTTTTAACTATCACTACTATAGCATTAGTAGTAATAGGTGCCTTATTGACAACTTTCCATTACTAACCAGGCTTAATGTCACCTTACAATAGCAAGGTGATATTAACCCCTTATTACCCCATATGCCTCCTCTACAGGGCAGTGGGATGAGAGAGGCTAAGTGCCGGAATTTCTGGGGTGCTTGGGAGGTGGTATTTGTAGCCAGGGGGAGCCCAATATCCTTGGCCCCTTCCAAGGCTATGAATATGAGCCTGCAGCTGTCTGCGTAGCCTTTCTGGCGATAAAATACAGGGGGACCCCACGTCATTTTTTTTTGGGGGGGTCCCCCTATTTTAATAGCTTGTAAAGGCTATGCAGACAGCTGTGGGCTGATAATCATAACTTGGGAAACTCCATGGGTATTAACCCCTTCCCAGGCTACAAATATTGGCCCCCCGGCCATCGGCTTTCCCTTTCTGGCACAGAAAATTGCGCAGGGAGCCCACACCATTTTTTTTTTTCAAAATTAAAACATATTGTTCATTAATAAACATCGGCCTTACTATTACAGTTGTGGCCAAAAGTATTGACACCCCTGCAATTCTGTCAGATAATACTCAGTTTCTTCCTGAAAATGATTGCAAACACAAATTCTTTAGTATTATTATCTTCATTTAATTTGTCTTAAATGAAAAAACACAAAAGAGAATGAAGCAAAACATTAATCATTTCACACAAAAGTCCAAAAATGGGCCAGACAAAAGTATTGGCACCCTCAGCGTAATACTTGGTTGCACAACCTTTAGCCAAAATAACTGCGACCAACCGCTTCCGGTAACCATCAATGAGTTTCTTAAAATGCTCTGCTGGAATTTTAGACCATTCTTCTTTGGCAAACTGCTCCAGGTCCCTGATATTTGAAGGGTGCCTTCTCCAAACTGCCATTTTTAGATCTCTCCACAGGTGTTCTATGGGATTCAGGTCTGGACTCATTGCTGGCCACCTTAGAAGTCTCCAGTGCTTCCTCTCAAACCATTTTCTAGTGCTTTTTGAAGTGTGTTTTGGGTCATTGTCCTGCTGGAAGACCCAGCTTTCTCACACAGGGCCCTACATTATGCTGCAAAATTTGTTGGTAGTCTTCAGACTTCATAATGCCATGCACACGGTCAAGCAGTCCAGTGCCAGAGGCAGCAAAGCAACCCCAAAACATCAGGGAACCTACGCCATGTTTGACTGTAGGGACCATGTTTTTTTCTTTGAATGCCTCTTTTTTTCTCCTGTAGACTCTATGTTGATGCCTTTGCCCAAAAAGCTCTACTTTTGTCTCATCTGACCAGAGAACATTCTTCCAAAACGTTTTAGGCTTTTTCAGGTAAGTTTTGGCAAACTCCAGCCTGGCTTTTTTATGTCTCGGGGTAAGAAGTGGGGTCTTCCTGGGTCTCCTACCATACAGTCCCTTTTCATTCAGACGCCGACGGATAGTGCGGGTTGACACTGTTGTACCCTCGGACAGCAGGGCAGCTTGAACCTGTTTGGATGTTAGTCGAGGTTCTTTATCCAACATCCGCACAAAGTTTCGTTGAAATCTCTTGTCAAGGGGGCGTGGCCTAGGCAGCAATGGTGTAAGGTGTGCGGTGCCTAAGCTCCTGAGTGACATCGTCTGAAATCAACTCAAACCGTGGAAAAACAGCATCCTTTGGTAAAAATAATCGAGGATATGTTCCCAGTATCTCTCTAGGATAACAGAGAGCCTAAATTTGTGACTTAATTGTTTCTTCTGAGAGAAATCCCTGTCAACATTTTGAGGCCTGTCAATCTTTGTGACAGGAATCCTCAGCTGTTTTTCCTGCCGGTTTTCTCCCTGTTAAATTGACTGTGATTCCTCAACTGGTCCACCCAGTACTGTGATAACCCACCTGACAACAGAAGAACCCTCGGAATTAACGGGTCACAGAGTTTATTACCTTCACCCCGACACCGGCCCGGCTAATTAGAGAAGTACCAGCTCTCCGGGTGCCATCTTAGAAAATCGTCATCTGACACAATAGGAGTATTTACCGCCCTGCCCATCTCTATACAGCACCAAGCCTCCCCGGTCTGAAAGGCGGAGGCAGAAAAGAACAATTAAGGATTCAGGGAGGATCCGGTGAAGTGACGGACAGCGCTTCTCGCCACCTCCGACACTCCCCTGGACTTCGCATCATAGGAGAAAACAGAAGACGCCGCCATTTTATTGGTGGCCAGCGGCGGACCAGGCGACACACACGACCGGCTCCTGTTAAAGCTGCGCCGGACAACACAAGCTGGACCCGATCAGCTGCAAATCTAATCGGCGGTAAGTTCCAGCTCCTGGCTGGGAAAGTCCCTGCACCAGAAGACGACAACGCTGCAACACAAGCTGAGGACTTAGACAGCTGGCCGGACTGCTTCAGCGCCATTTCTGGAGGTGGTGAGTTCCAGCTTATGCTGGATGCTGCATCACAGGAAGTAGAGAGATTAACGCCATTGGCTTTGAAGACCCTGCCAGATCCACTAGCAAGAAGAGGAGACTACAACACAACTAATCCTGCTGACGACTAGTTAGGAGCCTGAAGGGCTTTTAATGCAAAAGAGCTATAACCTAATTTCTCTGGTAGGATCAAACCCAGGTGAATAGTATTAGTTTACACACCCCTCTGCATCTCTGCATAGTCATAACTACTGCCTGCCTATATAGTACCTTCTCTCTCCTAAATTATATTCTTAGGGTTATTCTAATAAGCAACCCTTTGTCTCTTACTTCAGAGTTACCAGTAGAGAATTCTGATGAATCTTCCCTAAAATTCTTCCACGACAACATATAAATCATTCTATATAACTCCAACTTTGCTGGGAGATTTAGAGTGTGGGCAACCCTCCTACCCTATTCTGTGCCTGTCTAAGGCTACGTTCAGATTAGCGTTTCCCGACGCTGCGTCGGGCGACGCAGCGGCGACGCACGCGTCATGCGCCCCTATGTTTAACATGGGGGACGCATGCGTTTTTCTTGTTGCGTTTTCCGACACGTGCGTCGTTTTTGACACTAGCGTCGGACGCAAGAAAATGCAACAAGTTGCATTTTTCTTGCGTCCGATTTTCGTCAAAAAACGACGCACGCGTCGCAAAACGCAGCGTTTTTGCGTGCGTTTGCACGCGTTTTTTCGTGCGTCGTGCGTTGCGTCGCCGACGCAGCGGCGCGCAACGCTAATCTGAACGTAGCCTTAGTTACTACTATCTGAATTCTAGAGCACGGATCGGGGATAATTATGAGTAAATCCTCGGCCAAACCCCAATTCTCAAACATGGCCTTATATAATTCTCAAAAAGCCCAAAAATTTAAAGGGGTAGGGCAAAATACATCAAAAGACTTGATAACTAAAACAAGTCCCAATAGGTCCAGGTCCCCACTAAAAGATGAGGAAGATTCAGACCACGAAAAACTCTCTAACCAAAATGAAGTAAAACAATCCTCCCCCACTACTATGATAGAGATGGATTCATCTACCTCTTTAAAGAGGAAAATTCCAGAGGTTATAGCCGAAAAATACACTACTCCACATGACTCATCTGACGAGGTCTCAGAAACCTCTCCTAACTTGAGTCCAGCTAAATCCAAGCAAAAAATAAGTAACCCAAACATAGACGACACCCAGGGATTTTACCTGAATTCTGTGGGGATTCTTATATCTAAATTGACAGGGAAAATGGACAAATTCGAAAATAGTATGAATTAAAAATTTGATAAACAAAATAAATTGCTAGAAGACTCATTGTCCCTCCTCAGCAAAAGGATGGACGGGTTTGAGGACAGAATTAAAAAAATAGAAGAGAGGCCAGATCTAACCTCTAAAATAAATAAAGACATCACAAAAGAGTTGCACAAGCTGAAGCTCAAAGTAGCGGATTCAGAAGATCGAAATCGCAGAAACAATATTAAAATTAGGGGCATCCCCGAGACCACAGGCCCAAACAAACTGGAGGAATTTACCAAAAAATTATTCAGGAAAATTATTCCCTCCCTAACGGAGCAAGAGCTAGAAATTGACAGAATACATAGGCTGCGAAAACCACCCACCATCCCTAAAGACCTACCCAGAGACACACTCATGAGAGTGCACTTCTTCAAAACAAAAGAAAGAATCCAAAATTACTTTAGAGAAAATAAACATTTCCCTGAGCCATTTGAAAAACTAAAAATATATGCTGACCTCTCCAAAGAAACGATTGAAGGGAGGAAAACTTTTCAAAGCATTACCATACCTCTCAGGGACAATGAAATCTCCTATAAGTGGGGATTCCCACTCAAGTTAATAGTCAACTACAAAGGCAACTTTATCGTTCTTAATTCTCCAGAAGAAGGCAGAGACTTCTTGCACTCCATCAGTATTCCTCTTCAACCACGACATAAGGATCGCCTTGACTCTAATGGTAAAACATGAAGAGTTTTTGTTCAAGTTTATTGTTTACTTAAATGGGAAACTATCCCGATAAGAAGCTAATACCTATTTTTGGTCGTTCTTGTTAATGTTACATGGGTATAAGTTCAACAACCAAGAAGGTGTTGCTTGGGAGCTAGTAACCAGAACTTTTCCCCCAACAGGTGAAGTCAGGTTCACCGTAGTGGACCACTTCAAGTGGACATTACAGTTTATTGTTTATTGTTCTTACTCTTACTTAATGTATATTGATTTCTTAATCCTCACAGGTTTGCTGCTACACAATGAGTTTAAAGATATTATCGTACAATGTTAGAGGCTTAAATAGTCCACACAAAAGACACACCCTTTGGAGAGAACTATCCAAAAGCCATGCCGATATAATTTGTTTACAGGAATCCAAATTTAAACACTCAGACAACCCAAAATTTTTGCATAAAAATTTCCCACATATTTACAAGTCGGACAACACAAAAAGGAAAGCCGGTGTGGTCACAATCGTTAAAGGAACTATCTCATTTGAATTTCTAGAGGAGATCAAAGGATGCTAAAGGGAGGTTTCATATTCTTGTTTGTTCCTTGAATAACCAGATTTGCACAATCATCAATATTTACGCCCCCAACACAGGTCAAATAGGTTTTCTGAACAAAGTAAATAAAAAAGTAACGTCAATCAAGAGAGGTGCCATGATTTGGTTGGGAGACTTTAATTTGGTACCAAATGCAAATATGGATTCCTCCACCCCAAATAGATACCGACCACATTCTTTAGACAATTGGATACACCAAAATGAATTATTTGACATCTTTCGGTGTCTAAACACCACTTCAATTGAATACACCCATTTCTCTGACCCTCATCAATCAGCGTCACGAATCGATTTAATCTTATCGGACATTTTTACGCTCCCTAAAATCTATAGAATCACAATAGAAAGGAAAACATTCTCGGACCACTCCCCAGTTTCAGCAGAAATCCAAATGGCCACTCGGTTAATAAAAATTCACTATGGAAATGTGACGCTAACCTACTACACCACCCTGACCATAGACCAATATTAGAAAAATCACTAACAAATTATTTCACAGAGAATTCACCTACTGAAACATCCCCTTTCACCCATTGGTGTGCCCATAAGGCAGTCATGAGGGGTATCATGATCCAAATCTCTGCAAAAAGGAAAAGGTTGCTTAGAATTCAGATTGAAGACATTCAAAATAAAATAAAAGACAAAGAAAACGAACAACTAAGTTTAAACCCCCCGTCTACTCAAATTAAAATAGAGCTACTGAACCTCAGGCAGGAGCTTAAGAAAATCATATTTTCATCATTCCACACCATGGTCAAAATTTCCAAAATGAAGCAATATTCCTCAATTAATAAGCCAACGCGTTACATGATTAATAGAATGAAAAAAGTAAGACAAGCAAACAGGATCACCAAAATACAAACAAAAAATGGTACAACGGTATCTCATCCCCAAGATATAGCCAACTCCTTCGCAGATTATTACAGCAAATTGTATAATTTACATTCCCAACCCTCCACCCCACTTCCCAATGTTTTTGACATTGAAAAATTTTTGACCTCAATTAGCCTTCCAAAATTGACCCTTGATGATTTAGAAAACCTAACCTCCCCTTTTTCCCTAGAAGAAATAGAAAGAACCATTCTTCAACTCAAGGACTTTAAATCGCCAGGCCCTGATGGTTTCGGAAACGAATATTATAAAACCTTCACCAAATTACTCTCCCCACATCTACAAAACCTTTTTAATATAGCTAGTTCCTCAGGTAAATTCCCAGCAGAAATGTTAGAATCGACAATTATTTTAATTCCCAAACACAATTCGGACTTAACCCTTGTTAATAATTACAGGCCAATTTCAAAACAGATCTGAAAATTTACTCCAAGCTAATTGCAAATAGGCTCAAATCCTATTTGCCGTTATTGGTTCATGGGGACCAAATGGGTTTTATAACAGGTCGTCAAGCGCCAGATGGTACTAGAAGACTTATCAACTCAATTAAATTGATTCATTCCTCTAAAGTGCCATCTGTAATTATTACTCTAGACGCCGAAAAGGCTTTTGACCGATTAAATTGGCTTTATTTAACATCAGTACTTCAAAAATTTGGGTTTAATGAAAACTATATCAACAGCGTAATGGCACTCTATTCAAAACCAACAGCCAAAATTTATGCAAACAACTACTCCTCTACGCCATTTAACATTTCAAATGGTACAAGACAAGGGTGCCGTTTATCTCCGCTGCTTTTTATTTTATCAATGGAACCACTGGCGCAATCAATTAGGCAAAATAATTCCATAAAAGGACTACAAACGCGAACACGCCATTATAAGATAGGGCTCTTTGCCGACGACATGATATTTACCCTGACGGACCCCTATGAATCAGTTTCGGAGCTACAAAAAACCCTTCAATTTTTTTCAACTATTACCCTTTTTAAGATAAACGAAAATAAATCCAAAATATTGCCATTTTACTTGACGGAATTAGAAACAAAGAAAATAAAAGATATAGTTTCATTCAGTTGGTCGGAAGGAGACCTAGACTATCTAGGTATAATCATTTCAAAAAACTTAGACACATTAATGAAGAAGAACTTGAACAAACTCTTGGAAAATATAAACAAGGACCTGGGTTTCCTCGGTACAAAAGAGCTCTCATGGTGGGGCAGAGTATTGGCAACTAAAATTTTTATTGTCCAAAAAATCTCTTATATACTGAGAACACTTCCCCTAAAAATCAACACTTCCTACCTGACTAGCTTCCAATCAACAATAAATACGTTTATTTGGAATAAAAAAAGGGCCCGCATTTCCACAAACATTCTATATAAATGCAAGGAATTTGGGGGCATAGGCTTACCAAACATTACAGCTTTATATCTATCGAATTTAATAAAACAAAGCCAGAATTGGTTCATGAAAGAAGATCCTCCGAATTGGCTTGACCTTGAAATTGAACTTAACCATAGGAAATCTCCCAAAGAATTGATTTTTGACCATATTCTCAACAGACCTTATAAGGCATACGCCCATCACCCTATCTTTTCTCCCATTATATATGCCTGGAATAAATTGGCCAAACGAAAGAGAGGCTCCAACAGGAAAATCCTCCTCCAAAATACCCCTATAGAGATTATCATGCTTACCCAAAATAGTAACCCCTCCCCCATATGGAGAGACAATGGGATTCAAAAATTAAATGATATCCATGATGGGGTTAAATTTCTCACCTTCAGCTCTATTAAACAAAAATTTAAAATACCCTCCTCAGCCTTTTTCCCTTACATGGTACTAAAGGACCAAGTTCAAAAATTCATTACAAACAAACCAAAAATATCTGAAGCAACTATTAATTTACTAAAAAATCCCACACACAATTTATTTTGGAATAACAAGCAAATATATCGGTGGTTTAACAATGACACACAATTCAATAAGTTAGCTCATATGATAAAATGGGAAGGGGATCTGAATGTAACGTTCACTCCAGAACAGTGGGAAAATGCAATCCACTTTACTTATGCATCAAACATCTGCATGACACTGAAAGAGGCCTATTATAAAATAATAACAAGATGGTACTATACTCCGGCTCGCCTTTCTCATCTGCCGTCAGGAGGATCTCCATTATGCTGGAGAGAATATGGAGAGCGTGGAAGTTTGCTACATGTGTTTTGGTCATGCTCCCGGGTAAAACCCTTATGGAGGCAAGCCATAAAATTAATTAACAAATTTTTACCAGGTAATATTATAGTTACCCCTGCAATGGCCTTGTTGTCCCTGAACTGGGAAAAAATAGACACAAATGTGAGATCTCTTATCATCCATATCTGCCTTGTGGTCAAACAAATCATAGCTTTCCATTGGAAGAATCCGACTTTACCGGCTTTTACTGAAATTATAGACCAAATTAACTTACACAAGACATACGAAGAAAACTTCGCAATGGTAAATAATTACTATACGAAACATGATAGGAAATGGAAGAAATGGGTTGAGGTAAACTCCAATCTAGCGCATTAAAGGAAAGATGATGGCTTCTACATACCTGTGAGGTTATTACGACTTATTATATGCTCTTTGCTATTATTATATGCTATTATATGTTACTATATGTTAATCTGTTAAAAATTGTTGATTATTATCAAATTTTGTTTAAAATGGACAGCGTGTCCACAATGTTGTTTTTACCTTTCCCCAAACCCACCCCCCCCCCCTACCTCCTTCCCTCTCCTTCCCCTATTCCCTTGTGAGCTGACTCCACATGCTAATATTAAATTTCAAAGATATAATAAAATTATTTGAATAAGTATGATCACAGGTTACCATTCCCCAAACCCATCTCCCCTACCTCCCTCCCTCTCCTTACCCTTATTCCCTTGCGAGCTGACTATATGATTATTTCCACATGCTAATATTACATTTCAAAGTTATAATAAAAATTATTTGAACAGAAATCTCTTGTCAATTTTTCTTTTCCGTCCACATCTAGGGAGGTGAGCCACAGTGCCATGAGCTTTAACCCCTTCCCGACCCATGACGCCACGTAGGCGTTATGAAAGTCGGTGCCAATCCGACCCATGACGCCTATGTGGCGTCATGGAAAGATCGCGTCCCTGCAGATCGGGTGAAAGGGTTAACTCCCATTTCACCCGATCTGCAGGGACAGGGGGAGTGGTAGTTTAGCCCAGGGGGGGTGGCTTCACCCCCCCGTGGCTACGATCGCTCTGATTGGCAGTTTCACTTTCAACAGCCAATCAGAGCGATTTGTAATATTTCACCTATTATAACTGGTGAAATATTACAATCCAGCCATGGCCGATGCTGCAATATCATCGGCCATGGCTGGAAACACTAATGTGCCCCCACCCCACCGATCGCCCCCCCCAGCCCTCCGATCTGTCCGGTACACTGCTCCGGCTCCCCTCCGTCCTGTGCTCTGCTCCCTCCGTGCTCTTGTCCGCTCCCCCCGTGCTCCAATCACCCCCCCCCCCGTGCTCCAATCACCCCCCCCCCCCGTGCTCCAATCACCCCCCCCCGTGCTCCAATCACCCCCCCGCGCGCGCTCCGATCCACCCCCCGTGCTCCGTTCCACCCCCCCCCCCCGTGATCCGTTCCACCCCCCCGTGCTACCCCCCACCCCATCATACTTACCGATCCTGCCGGGGTCCGTCCGTCTTCTCCCTGGGCGCCGCCATCTTCCAAAATGTATTTTGCATTTTGATCACTGAGATATAATCTATCACAGTGATCAAAATAAAAAAAAACCTACCTTTGTCACCCCCATAGGTAGGGACAATAAAAAAATAAAGAATTTTTTTTTTTCCCACTAATGTTAGAATAGGGTTAGGGTTAGGGCTAAGGGTTAGGGTTAGGGCTAGGGTTAGGGTTAGGGTTTCGGTATGTGCACACGTATTCTGGTCCTCTGCGGATTTTTCTGCTGCGGATTTGATAAATCCGCAATGCTAAACCGCTGCGGATTTACCGCGTTTTTTCTGCGCATTTCACTGCGGTTTTACAACTGCAATTTTCTATTTGAGCAGTTGTAAAACCGCTGCGGAATCCGCACAAAGAAGTGACATGCTGCGGAATGTTTACAGCGATTTTTGTTTCCCATAGGTTTACATTGAACTGTAAACTCATGGGAAACTGCTGCGGATCCGCAGCGTTTTCCGCAGCGTGTGCACATACCTTTAGAATTAGGCTATGTGCACACGGTGCGGATTTGGCTGCGGATCCGCAGCGGATTGGCCGCTGCGGATTCGCAGCAGTGTTCCATCAGGTTTACAGTACCATGTAAACCTATGGAAAACCAAATCCGCTGTGCCCATGGTGCGGAAAATACCGCGTGGAAACGCTGCGTTGTATTTTCCGCAGCATGTCAATTCTTTGTGCGGATTCCGGAGCGTTTTACACCTGTTCCTCAATAGGAATCCGCAGGTGAAATCCGCACAAAAAACACTGGAAATCCGCGGAAAATCCGCAGGTAAAACGCAGTGCCTTTTACCGGCGGATTTTCAAAAATGATGCTGAAAAATCTCACACGAATCCGCAACGTGGGCACATAGCCTTAGGGTTAGGGTTGGAATTAGGGTTAGGGGTGTGGGGGGGGTTAGTGTTGGAGGTAGAATTGAGGGGTTTCCACTGTTTAGGCACATCAGGGGTCTCCAAAGGCAACATGGCGCCACCATTGATTCCAGCCAATCTCGTATTCAAAAAGTCAAATGGTGCTCCCTCAATTCCGAGCCCCGACGTGTGCCCAAACAGTGGTTTACCCCCACATATGGGGTACCAGCATACTCAGGATAAACTGCGCAACAATTACTGGGGTCCAATTTCTCCTGTTACCCTTGTGAAAATAAAAAATTGCTTGCTAAAACATCATTTTTGAGGAAAGAAAAAATGATTTTTTTATTTTCACGGCTCTGCATTATAAACTTCTATGAAGCACTTGGGGGTTCAAAGTGCTCACCACATATCTAGATAAGTTCCTTGGGGGGTCTAGTTGTTTTTAAATTAAAAAATTCTGGGCTAAATAATTATTTTTGAGGAAAGAAAACGTATTTATTATTTTCATGGCTCTGCATTATAAACTATTGTGAAGCACTTGGGGGTTCAAAGTCCTCACCACACATCTAGATTAGTTCCTTTGGGGGTCTAGTTTCCAAAATGGGGTCACTTGTGGGGGAGCTCCAATGTTTAGGCACACAGGGGCTCTCCAAACGCGACATGGTGTCCGCTAACAATTGGAGCTAATTTTCCATTCAAAAAGTCAAATGGCGCGCCTTCCCTTCCGAGCCCTGCCGTGTGCCTAAACAGTGGTTTACCCCCACTTATGAGGTATCGGCGTACTCGGGAGAAATTGCCCAACAAATTTTATGATCCATTTTATCCTATTGCCCATGGGAAAATGAAAAAATTGAGGCGAAAATAATTTTTTTGTGAAAAAAAAGTACTTTTTCATTTTTACAGATCAATTTGTGAAGCACCTGAGGGTTTAAAGTGCTCACTAGGCATCTAGATAAGTTCCTTGGGGGGTCTAGTTTCCAAAATGGGGTCACTTGTGGGGGAGCGCCAATTTTTAGGCACACGGGGGCTCTCCAAACGTGACATGGTGTCCGCTAAAGAGTGGAGCCAATTTTTCATTCAAAAAGTCAAATGGCGCTCCTTCCCTTCCAAGCCCTGCCGTGCGCCCAAACAGTGGTTTACCCCCACATATGAGGTATCAGCATACTCAGGACAAATTGGACAACAACTTTCGTGGTTCAGTTTCTCCTTTTACCATTGGGAAAATAAAAAAATTGTTGCTAAAAGATAATTTTTGTGACTAAAATGTTAAATGTTCATTTTTTCCTTCCATGTTGCTTCTGCTGCTGTGAAGCACCTGAAGGGTTAATAAACTTCTTGAATGTGGTTTTGAGTACCTTGAGGGGTGCAGTTTTTAGAATGGTGTCACTTTTGGGTATTTTCAGCCATATAGACCCCTCAAACTGACTTCAAATGTGAGGTGGTCCCTAAAAAAAATGGTTTTGTAAATTTCGTTGTAAAAATGAGAAATCGCTGGTCAAATTTTAACCCTTATAACTTCCTAGCAAAAAAAAATGTTGTTTCCAAAATTGTGCTGATGTAAAGTATACATGTGGGAAATGTTATTTATTACATAACTCTCTGGTTTAACAGAATAAAAATTCAAAATGTGAAAATTGCGAAATTTTCGCCAAATTTCCATTTTTATCACAAATAAACGCAGAATTTATTGACCTAAATTTACCACTAACATGAAGCCCAATATGTCACGAAAAAACAATCTCAGAACCGCTAGGATCCGTTGAAGCGTTCCTGAGTTATTACCTCATAAAGGGACACTGGTCAGAATTGCAAAAATCGGCAAGGTCTTTAAGGTCAAAATAGGCTGGGTCATGGAGGGGTTAAACTTCTTGATGACACTGCGCACGGTAGACACAGGAACATTCAGGTCTTTGGAGATGGACTTGTAGCCTTGAGATTGCTGATGCTTCCTCACAATTTGGTTTCTCAAGTCCTCAGACAGTTCTTTGATCTTCTTTCTTTTCTCCATGCTCAATGTGGTACACACAAGGACACAGGACAGAGGTTGAGTCAACTTTAATCCATGTCAACTGGCTGCAAGTGTGATTTAGTTATTACTAACACCTTTTAGGTGCCACAGGTAAGTTACAGGTGCTGTTCATTACACAAATTAGAGAAGCATCACATGATTTTTCGAACAGTGCCAATACTTTTGTCCATCCCCTTTTTTAGGTTTGGTGTGGAATTATATCCAATTTGGCTTTAGGACAATTCTTTTTGTGTTTTTTCATTTAATACAAATTAAATGAAGATAATAATAAATAATTTGTGTTTGCAATCATTTTCAGAAAGAAAACGAGTATTATCTGACAGAATTGCAGGTGTGTCAATACTTTTGGCCACAAGTGTATATATCTATGGATATATCTCTCTATCTATCGATATATCTCTGTATCTATAGATACATCTATCGATATATTTATAGATAGATATAAATAGATAGATATATGAATATATATCTATGTATCTATAATCTTTCTATCTCATTCCTTGTATCTATCTCATTCCTTGCATCTATCTATCTATCTCATTCTATCTATCTGTAGACAGATAGATAGAAGGAATGAGATAGATAGATAGATAGATAGATAGATAGATAGATAGATAGATAGATAGATAGATAGATAGATAGAAGAAATGAGTTAGATATATAGACCTATAGATAGATAGTCCTATACGATAGATAGATAGATAGATAGATAGATAGATAGATAGATAGATAGATAGATATGGGATCTATCTACGGTATCTATCTACCAGCGTGTCTGTCTATCTGTGTGTAATGGAGTGTGGGTTGGACAAATGTAAAAGAGGAGGTTGAATAAGAAATGACATCACAAATCCATTTTTTGTTCAATAATAGATCTTTATTTAGCTTTCAAAAACCCATACAAAAAACGCCAAAAAAAAAAACGCATCAAATCCGCACAAAAAGGCACAAAAAACATGTGGATTTTTACCTGTGTTTTCTGCCAAGAGATGCTGATTCAGTGTGGAAAAATCCACAAGCAAATCTGCAACGTGTGCACATACCCTACAAGTTCCTGTTTGTGCGCCTACAGGAACAAGTTCGGGGAGATCAAGGAGTACCAGCAGAGGTACAGCCAGGAGATCGTTCACCGGTACCGCCAGCAGCCGCCCGCCGCCGCATCCAAGGGGGACGACGTCACCTTCTCCGAGTTTCCGCGGTACCTGCTGCGCCGTGCCCTACGACTTAATTGGCACCTACGAGCGACTGCAGGAGGACAGCTAACCAGGTTCTGGATGCCATTGGCGCACATGACAAGACGGAGGCGCACAAAACAGGATTAGGGTGCAGGATCATGGGGGCTGCACATGACAGGAAGGGGGTGCAGGATGGGGGCTGCACATGACAAGATTAGGGCGCAGGATGGAAGCAGCACATACCAGGATGGAGGTCATATACCAATATAAA
Organism: Ranitomeya imitator; assembly: GCF_032444005.1. NCBI lineage: Eukaryota > Metazoa > Chordata > Amphibia > Anura > Dendrobatidae > Ranitomeya > Ranitomeya imitator. The sequence continues at coordinate 235,196,912 of NC_091286.1, read as the reverse complement.
TGCTTGCCACCCGGGCGTAGAACGGGTTCAATAGCTAGTACACTATATAAAAAGACACATAGGCATGTTTTTCTCAATATCTGACATGAAATCAGAATAAACCTTTCCCGTTTAAGGTCAATTAGGATTACCACAATTAATAGTTGCCAAATGCCAGAATAATGAGAGAAAGAGAACCTGTCTCCTTCCTTAGTGGTATGATGGCTGGACATTGTCATCTTGTTTGTACATGCGTATAATTGTTTGTACAGATGAACGAGGCACCTTCAGGTATCTTGAAATTGTACCCAATGATGAGCCAGACTTATGCAAGTCCACAAACCTTGATCAGTTACACCAGTTGTCAGAAGGAATGGGCCCAAATTCCAACCAACTATTGTGAGAAGCTTGTGGAAGGATATCCCAAACATTTGACCCAAGTCATTCAGTTTAAGAACAGTGGTACCAAATACTAATGAAATGTATGTACACTTTTTACTTTGTAGTCTAATATATAAAGGTGTGTGTGTGTGTGTGTGTGTGTGTGTGTGTGTGTGTGTGTGTGTGTGTGTGTGTGTGTGTGTGTGTGTGTGTGTGTGTGTGTGTGTGTGTGTGTGTGTGTGTCCGGGATTGGCATCTGCACCGTCGCCGCTACAGCCACAAAATTTTGCACAGTCACACGTCTGGACCCCGAGAGCGTCATAGGCTATGTTGTGAGGCAGAATTTTAACCCCGCGCTTTCCAATTCACCAAACAATTTTGCCCCTATCTACATAATGGGGAAAAAGTGAAAGGAAAAGTGTTGGAGGCGTCGCAGCTACAGCCACAAAATTTTGCACAGTCACACATCTGGACCCTGAGAGTGTCATAGGCTATGTTGTGAGGTGAAATTTTAACCCCGCGCTTTCCAATTCACCAAACAATTTTGCCCCTATCTACATAATGGGAAAAAAAGTGAAAGGAAAAGTGTTGGAGGCAGATGTGAACAAGGGGGACTTAAAGAATGAGAGTGATGGCTCCAAAGAGTATATACCGTACAGTTGCTAAGGTGGGGCCCCGACATGGGACACTCACCACACACGGGGATATGAACACACACCAAAAATGCACCACACACTACCATGTGCTTGAAAACATATCACCCTCAGCACACATTTCACCACACATACACCAACCTCGCCATATAAAAGTCGAAACACAAAAATCGCCGCTCAAAACTCGCCACGCGCAAAACTCGCCACATACAAAACTAGGCTCACGCTAAACTCGCCACACGTGCAAAACTCACCTCATGGAAAACTCGCCACACGCAAAACTTGCACACGCGGAAAAATTGCCACATGCACAAAAAATTTGCAACACATGTAAAAGTTGCCTCACACAAAACTTGCACATACTCAAAACGCACCACACAAAGCTCGCCACGCGCAAAACTCGCCATGCGCAAAACTTGCTGCACACAACTTGCTACACTAACCTGTCACATGCAACTCAACAAACAAAAAGTTGCTACACGCATGTCGCCACACAAAACTCATCTCACAAAATTCGCTACATGCATATAGCCACATGCAACTCAACACACACAACTTGACACATGAAACTCGCTCTAAAACACACACAAGTCTGGTATTATTCTTCAAAAATAAAAATCTGATTAATAAGCAGACAAACTACAAGAGCAACAAATGTACCATATAGGAAATACGGCAGCTGTCAGTCACATGACCTGTCTATTATGTGTATGTGTGAGCTAATATATACTGCCAGGGGGGAGGGCTTCCTGTTGACTGGGGATTTATCAGGCTGCCAATTTAGCTTACAAATACTGAGGTAAAAATACTGACCAAATAACGTGTAAACGCGGTATAGGTATATAGAGGAGGAGATGACATACAGCAGGTATATACTATATACAGTGGAGATGACATACAGGTATATACTATATACAGGAGATGACATACAGGTATATACTATATATAGGAGGAGATGACATACAGGTATATACTATATATAGGAGGAGATGACATACAGGTATATACAGAAGAGATGACAGAGGTATGTATGTATATATATATATATATATATATATATATATATATATATATATATATATATATATATATATATATATATATATATATATATATATATATATATATATATATATATATATATATACCGTATATACTCGAGTATAAGCCAACCCGAGTATAAGCCGACCCCCCTAATTTTGCCACAAAAAACTGGGAAAACTTATTGACTCGAGTATAAGCCTAGGGTAGAAAATGCAGCATTTACCGGTGAATTTCAAAAATAAAAATAGATGCTCCATACCGTTCATTATTGCCCCATAGATGCTCCATATACAACTGTGCTATATAGAATGCTCTGCACCGTTGATTATGGCCCCATAGATGCTCCTTATAATGCTGTGCCATATATGCTCTGCACCTTTGATTATGGCCCCATAGGTGCTCCTTATAATGCTGTGCCCCATATATGCTCTGCACCTTTATGGCCCCATAGGTGCTCCTTATAATGCTGTGCCCCATATATGCTCTGCACCTTTATGGCCCCATAGGTGCTCCTTATAATGCTGTGCCCCATATATGCTCTGCACCTTTATGGCCCCATAGGTGCTCCTTATAATGCTGTGCCCCATATATGCTCTGCACCTTTATGGCCCCATAGGTGCTCCTTATAATGCTGTGCCCCATATATGCTCTGCACCTTTATGGCCCCATAGATGCTCCTTATAATGCTGTGCCCCTTATATGCTCTGCACCTTTATGGCCCCATAGGTGCTCCTTAGAATGCTGCTGGTGCTGCCATAAAAAAAAAAAAAAAAAAAAAAATCACATACTCGCCTCTCTTCTCAGGACGCCGGCGCTTTCAATAATTACCTGCTCCTCTGCGGCTCCGTCTCCAGCACTGACGCTCAGCAGAGGGCGCGCACTGACTACGTCACAGCGCCCTCTAACCTGAGCGTCACTGCTAGAGGACGCTGCAGACGGAGCCGGAGCGAGGAGCAGGTAATTATAGCGCTGCGCTCCCCTTACCTGCTGCGGCGCGGTCCCTGCAGTCCCTGGCTTCTCCGGCGCTGCAGCTTCTTCCTGTAATTGAGCGGTCACATGGCACCGATCATTTACAGCAATGAATATGCGGCTCCTCCCCTATGGGGGTGGAGCTGCCTATTCATTTCTGTAATGAGCGGTGCCATGTGACCGCTCAGTGCAGGAAGAATCTGCAGCGCCGGAGAAGCCAGGGACTGCAGGGACCGCGCTGGGAGCAGGTAAGTATGACTACACAGCCCCCGCTCCCCCTCCCCTGCTGACACCCGGGTATATGACTCGAGTATAAGCCGAGAGGGGGACTTTCAGCCCAAAAAAATGGGCTGAAAATCTCGGCTTATACTCGAGTATATACGGTATATATATATATATATATATATATATATATATATATATATATATATATATATATATATATACACACACACACACACAGGAGGAGATGACACAGCAGGTATATACTATTTACAGGGGAGATGACATACAGGTATATACTATATACAAGAGAAGACATAGGTGTATACTATATATAAGGGAGATGACAAACATATATATACTGAGGTGAAAATGAGAGGTGTGAGGTGAAAATGAAAAGGTGTGAGTGCAAAATGAGAGGAGTGAGGAAAATAGTGAAGTGATCGGAAAATGACAGATGTGAGGTCGAAATGACAAGTGTTAGAGGGAAATGAGAGGTGTGAGGGGAAAATGAGAGGCATGATGGGAAAATAAGAGACGTGAGGTGCTATAACTAACCACTGATATTTACTATGCCCAGGCAACGCCGGGCTCTTCAGCTAGTATGTAATAAAAATGCCTTAAAACATTCTCTCTCATTATTCTGGCATTTGGCAAATATTAATAATTATGGTAATCCTAATTGTCCTAAAACAGGAAAGGTTTATTCTGGTTTCCTGTAAGATATTGAGAAAAACATCCAGATGTGTCTTTTTTATATAGTGTATGTAAACTTAAAGTTTCAAATGTAGAAGTAAATTAATATCATTTTCCACCAAGTCAATCTACTATATAATTGTTTAAGGGTCACTTCCGTCTTTCTGTCTGTCTGTCCTTCTGTCACGGATATTCATTGGTCGCGGTCTCTGTCTGTCATGGAATCCAAGTCGCTGATTGGTCTCGCCAACTGCCTGTCATGACTGCTGCGACCAATCAGCGACGGCTACAGTCCGATTAGTCCCTCCCTACTCCCCTGCTGTCAGTGCCCGGCGCCCGCTCCATACTCCCCGCAGTCACCGCTCACACAGTGTTAATGCTGGCAGTAACGGATCGCGTTATGCCGCGGGTAACTCACTCTGTTACCGCCGCTATTAACCCTGTGTGACCAAGTTTTTACTATTGATGCTGCCTATGCAGCGTCAATAGTAAAAGGATCTAATGTTAAAAATAAAAAAATTAAAAATCATTATATACTCACCTTCCGCCGCCTTTCCCGCTCCTCGTGAGGCTCCGGTAACCGCTCCATGCAAGCGGCAGGTTCCGGTGGCAAGGATGGTATGCGACAAGGACCTGCCATGACGTCACCGTCATGTGACCGCGACCTCATCACAGGTCCTGCGCGCCTGCGCGAGAAGGACCTGCCATGACGTCACAGTCATGTGACCGCGACGTTATCATCGGTCCTGCTCTACCAACCCTGGGACCGGAAGCTGCAGAGTGCACCTAACACAGGCGACATGACTACAAGGGCTCCCCTCAGAAGGTGAGTATATGTCTATTTTATATTCTGTGACATACGTGGCTGGGCAATATACTACATGACTGGCCAATATACTACGTGGCTCTGTGCTATACACTACGTGGCTGGGCAATATACTACGTCACTGGGCAATATATTACGTGGCTGGACAATATACTACGTGGCTGGGCAATATACTACGTGGCTCTGTGCTGTATACTACGTGACTGGGCAATATACTACGTGACTGGGCAATATACTACGTCGCTGGGCAATATACTACGTGGGCTGTGCAATATACTACGTGGGCTGTGCAATATACTACGTGGACATGCATATTCTAGAATACCCGATGCGTTAGAATCGGGCCACCATCTAGTACTTTTTATAGTTGCACACTATTGGTCAGTACATGTAAAAGCATCCTAAATAATACTAAAAAGCATTCCAAAGGATTTAGGATAATATTTTTAATTTTATTACCTGGTTTCTTTCTTGACATATTCCCCTGTTTTTTGATCAATAATGTGAATCTTCACCAAGGGTCGAGATACCTTAAGGTCAGTCTTGAGTTTGTCTGATCGATGAATATAAACTCCCAACACCAGGCGGTCATCATACACAAATCCAGGGCTGCTATCATCTATGTCATCTTCTCTTGCATCAAGTTTTTCTATATCATCTAAAAATAAAGTATTTTCAAAGCAAAAAAAAACTGAAATCTCTTATGCAGACAAGAAAAAAAAAAAAAAAAAAAAAAAAAAAAATCACAAAAAAAATATATAGTACTTTAGATGTGATTGAGATTGTGAAAAAGCCATTTATCCACAATGGAAATCTAAATGACAATTTTTAAGCCCACACTAAATTATTACGGTATACTGCAGATTTGTTACAGGATTTATCCTTTGCATTGAAAATAAAAAGGTGAAATCTACATATAATCCCCCCCCATATTTTACCTGGTAAAACCATGCAACAAAAAAAGGGTATATACTGTATATTTCAGACTATAAGACGCACTTTTTTCCTCCAAAAATGTGGAGGAAAATGAGGGTGCGTCTTATAGTCCGGAAGCCCCTAATCTGGCTGTGGTGGGGAGGTGAAGGAGCGGGTCACAGGAGGCAGGGGCCGACTCCTGTGCCCGCTGCTAAAGGGAAATGAATATTCACTCCATTCCACGCCCATGGGTGTTATCTGCAGCAGCTGGCTTATTGCATTTGCCAGGCGTTTGAGCTTGTTGACTACTTAAGGCAATGAATATTCACTACATTCCACTCCATAGGCGTGGAATGCAATGAATATTCCTTCCCATTAGTAGCGGCACATGTGAAAACACAACAGCTGCAGGAACTCGGCAGCTGCGGCTGACACACTGCTCGCTAAAGTACAATGAATACTCACTGCGCTCCACGCACACAGTCCCGGCATGCAGAACAGTGAGTATTCAAGCAGCTGTCCTCGACGGCTTGTAAGCACGCATGACGTCCCTGCCATGTGCTGCTTACAAGCATAAAGCAGCTGCTGGCACTGGAGCAGGATGCCACGAGGACGCGCAGGGAAGGTAAGAATGTTTTTTTTCTGTTGGGGGGCCATGCATACCAGGATGGGGAAGGGGCCAATCATACCAGAATAAGGATGGGGCCCTGCATACCAGGACGGAGATGGGGGCCATGCATACCAGAATAAGGATGGGGCTATGCACACCGGCATAAGGATGGGGCCATGTATACCAGGATGGGGATGGAGCCAATCATACCAGGATGGAGAAGATGGAGGCACTGAATACCAGGATAAGGATGAGTCCCTGCATACCAGCATGGGAATGGGGCCAATCATATCAGGACAGAGATGGGGCCCTGCATACCAGGACAGAGATGGGGCCCTGCATACCAGGACAGAGATGGGGCCCTGCATACCAGGACAGAGATGGGGCCCTGCATACCAGGACAGAGATGGGGCCCTGTATACCAGGACGGGGATGGGGTCAATCATATCAGGACGGAGAAGATGGAGGCACTGAATACCAGGATAAGGATGAGTCCCTGCATACCAGCATGGGAATGGGGCCCTGCATACCAGGACAGAGATGGGGCCCTGCATACCAGGACAGAGATGGGGCCCTGCATACCAGGACAGAGATGGGGCCCTGCATACCAGGACAGAGATGGGGTCAATCATACCAGGACGGAGAAGATGGAGGCACTGAATACCAGGATAAGGATGAGTCCCTGCATACCAGGATGGGGCCAATCATATCAGGATAAGGATGGGGCCCTGCATACCAGGACAGAGATGGGGCCCTGCATACCAGGAAAGAGATGGGGCCCTGCATACCAGGACAGAGATGGGGCCCTGCATACCAGGACAGAGATGGGGCCCTGCATACCAGGACAGAGATGGGGCCCTGCATACCAGGACAGAGATGGGGCCCTGCATACCAGGACAGAGATGGGGCCCTGCATACCAGGACAGAGATGGGGCCCTGCATACCAGGACAGAGATGGGGCCCTGCATACCAGGACAGAGATGGGGCCCTGCATACCAGGACAGAGATGGGGCCCTGCATACCAGGACAGAGATGGGGCCCTGCATACCAGGACAGAGATGGGGCCCTGCATACCAGGACAGAGATGGGGCCCTGCATACCAGGACAGAGATGGGGCCCTGCATACCAGGACAGAGATGGGGCCCTGCATACCAGGACAGAGATGGGGCCCTGCATACCAGGACGGGGATGGGGTCAATCATACCAGGATGGAGAAGATGGAGGCACTGAATACCAGGATAAGGATGAGTCCCTGCATACCAGGATGGGGCCAATCATATCAGGATAAGGATGGGGCCATGAATATCATGACAGAGATGGGGCTCTGCATACCAGGACAGAGATGGGGCCCTGTATACCAGGACGGAGAAGATGGAGTCCCTGCATACCAGCATGGGAATGGGGCCCTGCATACCAGGACAGAGATGGGGCCCTGCATACCAGGACAGAGATGGGGCCCTGCATACCAGGACAGAGATGGGGCCCTGCATACCAGGACAGAGATGGGGCCCTGCATACCAGGACAGAGATGGGGCCCTGCATACCAGGACAGAGATGGGGCCCTGCATACCAGGACAGAGATGGGGCCCTGCATACCAGGACAGAGATGGGGCCCTGCATACCAGGACAGAGATGGGGCCCTGCATACCAGGACGGGGATGGGGTCAATCATACCAGGATGGAGAAGATGGAGGCACTGAATACCAGGATAAGGATGAGTCCCTGCATACCAGGATGGGGCCAATCATATCAGGATAAGGATGGGGCCATGAATATCATGACAGAGATGGGGCTCTGCATACCAGGACAGAGATGGGGCCCTGTATACCAGGACGGAGAAGATGGAGTCCCTGCATACCAGCATGGGAATGGGGCCCTGCATACCAGGACAGAGATGGGGCCCTGCATACCAGGACAGAGATGGGGCCCTGCATACCAGGACAGAGATGGGGCCCTGCATACCAGGACAGAGATGGGGCCCTGCATACCAGGACAGAGATGGGGCCCTGCATACCAGGACAGAGATGGGGCCCTGCATACCAGGACAGAGATGGGGCCCTGCATACCAGGACGGGGATGGGGTCAATCATACCAGGATGGAGAAGATGGAGGCACTGAATACCAGGATAAGGATGAGTCCCTGCATACCAGGATGGGGCCAATCATATCAGGATAAGGATGGGGCCATGAATATCATGACAGAGATGGGGCTCTGCATACCAGGACAGAGATGGGGCCCTGTATACCAGGACGGAGAAGATGGAGTCCCTGCATACCAGCATGGGAATGGGGCCCTGCATACCAGGACAGAGATGGGGCCCTGCATACCAGGACAGAGATGGGGCCCTGCATACCAGGACAGAGATGGGGCCCTGCATACCAGGACAGAGATGGGGCCCTGCATACCAGGACAGAGATGGGGCCCTGCATACCAGGACAGAGATGGGGCCCTGCATACCAGGACAGAGATGGGGCCCTGCATACCAGGACAGAGATGGGGCCCTGCATACCAGGACAGAGATGGGGCCCTGCATACCAGGACAGAGATGGGGCCCTGCATACCAGGACAGAGATGGGGCCCTGCATACCAGGACAGAGATGGGGCCCTGCATACCAGGACAGAGATGGGGCCCTGCATACCAGGACAGAGATGGGGCCCTGCATACCAGGACAGAGATGGGGCCCTGCATACCAGGACAGAGATAAGAGAGCCAAGCATACCACGATGGGGGATATAAAGTATAGAATTGACCACATTTTTTGCTTCAATTGTTAAAACCTAGGTGTGTTTTATAGTCCGAAAAATATGGTATACATTTCTCGAGAGTTAAGAAATGAATTTACTAAGAAAATTATTTAGATGCTGGAATCATCTGTAGTTGTGTACTAAAGGCAATCTGTCAGCAGATTTTTGCTATATGATAACACCGTGATATAGGGCAATAGACACTCATTACAGTGACGTGTCACTTAAGGTACCATCACACATAACGATATCGTTGCTTTTTGTGACGTAGCAACGATATCGTTAAGGAAATCGTTATGTGTGACAGCGACCAACGATCAGGCCCCTGCTGGGAGATCGTTGGTCGCTGAGGAAAGTCCAGCACTTTATTTCGTCGCTTGATCTCCCGCTGACATCGCTGGATCGGCGTGTGTGACACCAATCCAGCGATGTCTTCACTGGTAACCAGGGTAAACATCGGGTTACTAAGCGCAGGGCCTCGCTTAGTAACCCGATGTTTACCCTGGTTACCAGCGTAAATGTTAAAAAAACAAACACTACATACTTACCTTCAGCTGTCTGTCCCCGGCGCTGTGCTTCTCTGCACTCCTCCTGCATCCTGTGTCAGCGCCAGCCAGCCGGAAAGCACAGCGGTGACGTCACCGCGGTGCTTTCCGGCTGACCGGCGCTGACAGTGCAGAGGAAAGCAGAGCGCCGGAGGACAGACAGCTGAAGGTAAGTATGTAGTGTTTGTTTTTTTAACATTTACGCTGGTAACCAGGGTAAACATCGGGTTACTAAGCGAGGCCCTGCGCTTAGTAACCCGATGTTTACCTTGGTTACTGGGGACCTCGGGATCGTTGGTCGCTGGAGAGCTGTCTGTGTGACAGCTCTCCAGCGACCAAACAGCGACGCTGCAGCGATCGACATCGTTGTCGGTATCGCTGCAGCGTCGCTTAGTGTGACGGTACCTTTACTGCGTAGTGCCTTCATGTTTCACTACAATCAGTGTTTTATCAGAAGATTATCACTACAGGACAACTGGCCTCGTGCCTCCTAGTCCCATCACACCATCATCACTGATTAGCAGCTTTCTGTCACTATACATTGTACACGGAAAGCTGCTAATTAGCGGTGTGGGCAGAGTTATACACAGCTCAATATTCTGAGCTCCGCCTCAGATAAGTGATACATTGCTGGAAAAAGGGTTCTGTCACAAACAAATGCTGCTGTCAGATTACATAGCAAAAATCTGCTGACATATTCCCTTTAAATCTTATAAGAGCAAATGAAAAAGTAGTTAGTCGGATTCTGGATGGAATTTCTAAAAATCCCTACTCTGCTGTGTGCAGTCAAAAATAATCACAAATACCCCTAATATCTATTGCGGTGCTTCATGACAAGGTGCCGCTCTCCTCAAGGATCAGTGATGTAAAATGTGACAGTCATGGGAGTAGTCAATTGACAGCTTCCCAGGCTGCATCCTCTTCTGCGCAAGCACAGATGCAAGAGAATCTGCTGTCTGTATTGTGCAAGCTTTCCATGCCTGCACCAAAAAGTACTAAGGGTACGTTCACATTTGCGTTGTGCGGTGCTGCGTCGGCGACGCAACGCACAACGCAAACCAAAACGCATGCAAAACGCATTGTTTTGCAACACATGCGTCCTTTTTTGGCATGATTTTGGACGCAAAAAAAATGCAACTTGCTGCGTTCTCTGCGCCCAGACGCGTGCACCAAAAAAGACGCATGTGTCACAAAATGCAATGCAACGCATGTCCATGCGCCCCCATGTTAAATATAGGGGCGCATGACGCATGCGTCGCCGCAGCTGTGCCCGACGCAGCCCGGCAGAACGCAAATGTGAACGTAGCCTAAGGCAGATGCGTAAGCCATGAGAGTATTACGACTGATCATGCTTGTACAAATCAGTTCCAAAGTTTTTACAAATTTTCCCAGAAAGTGTCCAACCCCTTTAAACACCATTTGCAAGTCATGCAAACGACCTCAAATCTCTGGAATTGGGAAAAAAAAGGGCTTAAAATTTGGTCATTTTAAAACATTTGGATTTCAATGTGGCAAGTCACAAAAAAAGAAAAAAATTAAATGCAGATTTTGGTGACTCTGTATGAAATGTGTAATATTAGCCATGCTATGAAATCTGGAGATGCCTTTTCTGACATCACATGGTTTTCCCGAAATTGTAAAACCTCAAAGGAACGTTTTTTTATGCTATCTGCTTGGGACTAGCAAAACTGAATTATTTATATGCAGTTGATTCTGTACATTACTAACCCGTTTTAGGCTTTTTCTTAGATTTCTTGCCTTTAACTTTAGGAACAGCTTCCTGTATTTCCGCATTACGCGGAGATGCCTCTGGCTCTGGTTGACCGTGTACTTCTGCTGGTGTGTCTTCCAGCCCCGAAATTGACATAACACTGTGAAAACAAAAGTACTACACAAATCAAATCACACTCAGAATACAAGCTTATAGAAGGGGCAATAATCTTATACCACATATACAATCAGTTATGTATGATCATGTTATATGCAGATTGCACATTTTCTGTTAGTACAATAAACCTCATTTCAAGGCAGAAACATTACTGTGTCCAACAGTTATTAGATATATGAAACTGAAATAGCTGTTGCAAAAAAAACAATTTTTATAAAACATTAAGCTTAAGATGAATAGGGGTGCCCAAACTTTTTCATATAACTGTATTTCCTTGATTGTATAGAGAATATGTTGGTCAAATAAATTGCAGGAATTATAATGGAAAATAAATGTTGGTCTATGGTTTTAACGAAATTTAATAAATTCAGAATTTTAGTGGAGTTTTTCCTAGTCCTGGTTTTTCACACTGTTTATGGCTCCATAAGGTCACAGGTAATTTTGTATTTAATTGTATTTTAGGAAACTGGAGTATCGGGAGGAAACCTGCCCAAACACAGGGAGAAGATACTAACTCCTCCTTAGTATTACTGTACACATTCAGTAATAATGATAAGAACAGCTATGCTGACACGTATGAGCCATTGTCACTACAACACAAAATTAGTCATTAAATGGATCCTAGAGAATGGGAAGGATGAGCACTCAGCAATCGAGGGCAGGCATAGAATATTCATACCACCGGTTATAGCGATGTTTGAAAAAGACCCATGCGGGGTCGAAACGTAACTTGCTATCGCTCTGCCAATTACCGACTGTTTTGAATATTGTGAAGTACAACTAGTTACTGAACTTTATATAATTTAAAAAAAAAATCCTGCAAAAAAATATCTGAGTGCGGCTGATTTACCTCAACTTTTCTAAACTGAATTGAACCTATCAAAAACTTCTACGCATGCAAACAATTTCAACGTTGTCACCCTTCAAAAAGATAAGAAAGTTGATCTTTTTATGACCCCAAAGGGATGATTCTGCAGTGAGAAATGATGGAAGAGTATTGTGGCATGATAATGTACTTACAGCTTCTCAGCCTCATAGCGTATTCCCTGCCTAACGTCACTCTCCTCTTATTAAGGGAATATGTCAGCACAATAGTGCACAGTAACCTACAGACCGTGTCGGGTTGTCTCCGTTATACTGATTAAAATGATACCTGGGTTAATGAAATCCGTCTTGTGGTTGTTGTTTAATCCTTATTTTCAGTTTTTAGTTAATGATATGCTCGTGCCCCAGGGCGGCCTTTGGGGGGGGGGGGGGGGGGAGAGGTCTTCATGCGGTGCTATGATTAGGTACAGCTTTTGACAGATCACGGATCCCTCCCATTTTACATACTTGATATATGTATTGAAAAAAAAAAAAATCACTTTCAGTAGGCAGGTGCCGGCGCTGCAGCATGATTGCATGTATAACGTGCATTTAATTCATTTTATTTGCTGGTATAAATAAATTTATAAAAAATGGTGATCCGATAGGGTGATTTTTTGCTGCTGGAGGTCACAAAAGGAAAAACTTGGAAGGATTTCATCTCCCCTAAAATGTTTCATATGTTTATGTACAGCAATACCTTGAGGCCATGTGCATACAAGTGCGTTTTTGATGCGTTTTCATGGCATTTTTTCTACACGGAAATGGACCAAAAACTCTATGGAATCCATATGCACGCTTATTTAATGACAATTCTGAAGTGTTGTGCACATGATCAGTAATTTTTCGTGCGCATTTACAGTGAATTTTTTTCTGCAACATGTCAATTCTTTTTGCATTTCTGCACCCACTGACTTCAATTGAGTCAGTCAAATTTGTAGCAAAAACGCAGGTATGAAAAGGTATGAAAAGGTTTGTAGATTAGTGAAGTTTATTTTTGGGCGTTTTACTGGCTTCCTATGGTGTTTCCCATGCTGTCATCTGTGTGACAGCGTGGGAAACACCAACCCGGTGGTTCTTATCAGCGGTAATGCAACCGCCGGTAAGACCGTCGGTCAGAGCGCTGCAGGATCATGCTGTCAGGTGTCAGCATGACCCCACAGCTGTGACTGTGACCCTCAGGCATGGGCTGATGAGACTACTGCCCCCATCGGGCTACGTCTGCTGTCACTGATAACAGTGACAGCAGGTGCCGCTGATGGGAGATGCTAACACCTATGCTCACAGTAAAAAAAAAAAAAAAAAAAAAAAAAAGGAAAATTACATATTCAAATAATAATAAAAAAATATTATACTCACCTTAATGCCCAATCCCTGATGCTCTTGTCTCCTAAAAATAATGTAAAATAATAAAACAACATATACTCACCGGTCCGTCATAGTCCAGGTAATCTCGAGTGTCCCAAGGCGATCTCACAATTAGAGAACAGTTGGGAGATGTGTCTCTCTAACCAGCTGCCAGTAATACACTGCGGGAGCGATAACTTTCTGTCAGTGTATCACTGAGCTGCCGTGAGAGTTCACCGGAGTTCATTAGCTCTGGGGCGCTCACTTAACTTTCCCACGTAAGGTGCCATAAGGGAGATCACAGGAGCTGATCAGCTGAAACTCCAGTGAACCCTCTCATGGCAGCTCAGTGCTATACACAGCGAGAGCGATCACCTCCTGTCAGTGTATCGCCGGCTGTCTTTGAGATCAGTCACATCACTGATGTGACTGCTCTCAAAGTGATCAGGATCGTCGTGGGACATTATGTATTCTCTGTGCGGACTGGTGAGGAATATTGTGGTTTATTTTTTATGTTTTTTTGCAAGAGAAGGTGGATTAGGTGATCAGTGTGTATGATTTAATTAAGATTATTAAAAGGAGTCTGTGTCATTATTTCAAATAAAGGACTTTATTCTGGGTGTCTGTTTTTCTGCAATATCATGATATTATGATATACAATATCACTATGGGGTTACTAATGGATAGGTGTCTTATAGACGCCTCTCCATTACTAACCTGTGGGCTTAATGTCACCTTTGTATTGTCAGGTGACATGAACCCCACATGCCACCGCCACAGGGCAAGTGGGAAGAGCGAGGCTAAGCGCCATATTTGGCGCATCTTATAGATGCACCTTTTCTGGGGAGGCTGAGAGCTGATGTTTTTAGTCTGGGAGGGGCCAATATCCATGGTACCTTCCTAGTCTATTAATATCAGCCCGCAGTGTCTGCCTAGGCTTTGCTGGTTAGATTTTATAGGGGGACCCTATGTCAATTAGCCAGTAAAGTCTAAGCAAACAGCTGTGAACTGATATTAAAGGCCTGGGAACCTTTATGGCTATTGGCTCCTTCCCAGAATATTAACATCAGCCCTCTGCTGTCGGCTTTCTCTCTGCTGGTTATTAAAATTACGCGGTAGCCCATACAAATTTTTTTTTCCATTTTTTTTTTCCTTAAAAATTAACAGCTGCTCTCTGGTTACAGCCTAGGTACATTGGTTCTATTAAAACTCCTACATAGGTTGGTGGCAATGTATGTGTTTGTGTTTATTATTATTGGCTTAGTAATGAGGGTGTCGGTCTGACACCTTTTCACTACTAAGCCTAGAGCTGGGTGCCAATGACGGCTGTTGATGCCAAGAACCACTACAGCATCAGCATGAAAAAGGTGGTGTTGAACCAAGAAATGACATCACAAAACTTTTTTTTTAGATATCTTTATTTAGCTCAAAAAAGCCTTCATTGCTGTACAAAAACGTGGTAAAACGCACATTTTTTCGTAGTGTGTTTCCTGCCAAGAGATGCAGAAACCTTTCAAGCAAATACTCAATGTGCGCACATAGCCTTAAATGGCCAGTGCGTTTATCAGTTACTGAGAAATTATATTCAAATGAGTGTATGAACCCTCAGTCACTCCCAATCTATTCCCCAAACCAGTGCCATCTCCTCCTGCTTGACTGAAAGCCTTTTGTGACTACAGGTAAAGGAACGGTCTTTCAAGCAGGAGGAAGTGGCACTGGCAGGAAATAGAGCTGGGGTGGCTGAAGCGTCAGATCTACAATAGTCCTCCAGTCTTATCTGTATATCCATTCAAGCGCGGATTTCTCAGTAACAAAGGAACAGACTGCCCATGAAACGTATTGCTGGACTTTGAGGAGCTACATGCACATGTACAGTACATAGTTTGATAGTTTGGAATGTGAAATCCTACTGACAGAAGGGGGAGGTGGTAAAAGTTTCTGACCACTTCCCATAAAGCGCAACTGACGTTTAAAGAGATTTTGCACCAGAATGTCTATATTTGCCTTGAACTCTTCATCCCTCCTTCCCATATAACTAAATGCAAAAATGAGTCAAAATTCACTGAAGTCACATTTTACCAGTGAATTGAAGCTTTTGAGAAGACTGATCACTCAAGGAGAAGAAAAAAAAGCAGATTTCTCTGACAAAGTATCTTATTTTCATATGTATTATTGATTTAAGAAATAAAAATTAAATAACGATTACTTTTTAAATTTTGTCTGCCACAGAACAGTTACCATGTATTAATTAAATCCCAATTACTGCTACCGCAATGACCTTGCGAAAGTACAATATGAAACACACCACTGCAATAATGCAACACAGATTATCTTCCATGCTCCTGCATTTCATTATATGATAACGTCATGACACAAGGTCTTATGTGATTGGGTGCCGAAGTCACATGTGCCTGGCCATATAAAAAAAAACGAACATCTTGATTTGCTGTCGCCATTTTCTCAGTGTAACAGTGAAGAAACTGCTCCTGATAGTGCTGCAAGTGAACTTGTCAGTTAGCTAGATGGGATCCTGTCCTGCGTGAAATCAGCCTTCCAGCATCTAACTACATTGTGCAAAAAAACTGTGGCAGTCTCCGGAGGCCCCATTTGCTAATCCAAATCGTTGGTGATAAAACGGTGTTGTTTCAGTGACAAATCAGAATGCCAGATTTCCACTTGAAAATCGTTAGCTATAACAGTGTTGTTCAAGCACACTAAGAAAATCAACAGTGATTGTTATTTTAGTGACCGGTAACTGACAGCTGTGGGCCTACAAGGTTACGAGAGGGGGACGGGTACATACAACATGAATGGGAAAAAGCAAGGTAGTTTTGGGAGGGCGAATCGGGTTGTGTTCGACTTGTACGAGAGTTACGTTAATGTTAATGAAAGCGTCCTAACCAAAGACCAATGACAACATCTGTTACTGGATGGGCTACTCGACCCCCTTTATTTGGCAGCTGCACAATGGTACACCTTGTAGATGAGACTCATCAAGTGGCCTCTCCTCTTCTTCCTCCACCTTAAGATCACACAATACAATCCTCAGTCTTGTCACCCTCCCCCGCTTCATACACGAACAGTAGAGTAGTAGTAGAGGCAAAAATTGCAATAATTTGACAACCAAATGCATGAACCCACACATGCGCGATCAACATGCTTTAGTGTGGGAATCTCACAGCGCTAACATGCGGAGTAGCGGGCATTGCCAACCACCGGCCGTTCCATCAACCAGATTCACTGCTTCTTCGTCCTCCGTCACAAGTCTTCTCAAACAGGTCTCCAGATGCAGAAACTCCACTTGTTTACCCCCTGTATGCGGATGCTTCCGCATGCGTCTTTTTGACGGTGCGCCGACCGCAACATGTTGCGTTCAACGCAGATCAGCGCAGCGTCATAGCGACGAATGCGGAGGCATCCTCATACATCCGCACGGCCTACGTACCCTATGTTAAAGATGGGGTAAGCAGGAGGCATGCAGACGGAGGAGGAGGTGAAGGAAGAGATACGGCAGTAGGTGGGGCTTAATGGAGGAAGATGGCTGCCATCCGCAGCCTTGCCAAACGCAAATCTGAAACCAGCCTAAATGTCGATAACTTCTGAACAGGCCGCTATAGCCGGCAGACTTTAAGGCAATGAATTGCCATGGCAAACATCAGGACCACACAATCAAGATCTTAGGGTACCAATGGGGTTGAAGAGGGAGCCCCCACACTCAACCATCTAGATGTTGTAGTCATTATTCACAGCAGCATTTAAGGGGTTAAACATCTATAGTCAGTAACAATACAAATCATGGCAAATGCAGCAAGTGGTCAGCTACATTGTACCGCTGACAGCTACAGGATTGTCGCCCGTCAGGGGATGCTAGTCCCTTATAACGGAGGGCAGTAAAAAGACTTACTGGTGGTCACTAAGGCTACTTTCACACTAACGTCGTACGACGCACGTCGCAATGTGTCGTTTTGCAGAAAAAACGCATCCTGCAAAGTTGTTTGCAGGATGCGTTTTTTTCTCCATAGGCTTGTATTAGCGACGCATTGCGACGCATTGCCACACGTCACGACGGTTGCGTCGTGTTGTGGCGGACCGTCGGCACCAAAAAACGTTGCTTGTAACGTTTTTTGGTGCGTTGTCCGCCATTTACAACCGCGCATGCGCGGCCGGAACTCCGCCCCCTCCTCCCAGCAACTCACAATGGGGCAGCGGATGCATTGTAATAATGCATCCGCTGCCCCCGTTGTGCTACGTTGACACAGGATGCGTCGGTACGTCGCACTGCGACGGGCCGACGCTAGTGTGAAAGTAGCCTAAGGGGTTAAATTGCTGTAAATGTATTTACCTGTAGAATCATAGTGTTAGGTCATTTTTACAGCACAATGAACGCCGCACAAGCAAAACAAAAATGAATAGCAGAATTGCTTGTTCTTAGGTCATTTCACACAAATTGGTATTTTTTCCCGCTTTCCAGTATATTCAACTGGTAAAACGATCGGTACCCTTTAAAACTACAACTCATCCCGCAAAAAAAAAAAGCCTTCATACATCTATATTGTTAAAAAATAAAAACTTAAAGAGAAAAGAAAAAAATTGCACATTTACATATATTGAAGAACAAAAATATATACAGGGTGGAGCGCGGTAATTTGCTTTTTTGCACTGCAAGCTGTGCGGCACTGTCGGTCGAAGAGAGGGGAGAGTGGGTGTGGCTTACAGTGGCTGATGGGAGATTTGTATTCCTCTGCCTTTCAGTTGCCATCATGCAGTGGACACGTGAGGAGAGGTCATTTTGTGTTGGAGCGTATTTTTCAAATGCCCACTCGATCATTGCAGTGCAGCGTGCTTTTCGTTTACAATTCGCTGTTCCTCCACGCGGACGTGTTCCTGGACGGCAATCAATTGTAAATTGGGCGAATGCATTCAGATCAGCAGGGAATGTGTCATGTGTACGAAGGGGACCTGAGAGAAGGATTACAACACCACAAAACATCGAGAGAGTTAGAGCAGCAGTACTGCAATCTCCGACACGCTCTGCTCGGAAGCAATCATTTGCTCTTGGCATTTGAAGACGTTCTCTCCACCGGATTCTTCATGATGAACTGAATTTTCACCCGTATAAAATGTGCGTGGTCCAACATTTGTCAGCATGGGACTATTTGACACGGTGGACCTCTTGTGAAGACATGTTAGCAACGATACCCCGTGACGCAATTGTGTTTTTTTCTGATGAGGCACTTTTTCACCTCAGTGGGTGTGTAAACAAACAAAATATGCGTTACTGGAGTGAAACAAACCCCAGAGAAGTTCACGAGAGACCTCTGCATTCGGACCGCGTCACTGTGTGGTGCGCCATATCACGAGTAGGCATCATTGGTCCTTACTTTTTTCAGGATAATGGTCGTGCCATAACTGTGAACTCCGAACGGTACTTGTCTATGATACAGGATTATTTTCAGCCGGCTCTTGAGGCAATGGAACTAGAGGATACATGGTTCCAACAGGATGGTGCCACTGCACACACAGCGAGGGTTACCATGAATTGTTTGAGGCAAATGTTTCCTGGATGGCTTATCTCTTTGAGGGGAGATGTGAACTGGCCAGCACGCTCACCAGATTTAGCCCCATGCGATTTTTTCCTTTGGGGTTACCTGAAGTCTAAGGTGTATATCAACCGTCCCAACACCTTGGAAGACCTAAGGAACAATATTGAAGCTGAAATTGGCAGAATACCAGTGGACATGCTTGTTAGAGTTCATGAAAACTTCAGAAAACGTATGCAGCAGTGTGTGGATAGCGAAGGTCGACATTTGCCAGATACACTATTTAAAACCATGTAATTTAAAAATTCCATTACTGTTCAGTATAATTAAAATATAAAATAAATTTTTCTAATGATCATAATTTTTTTATTTCATTCCCAAATCAGCAAATTACCGCGCTCCACCCTGTACTTATTAAAATGTCAAAAAGAAGATTGCACAAGACGTAAAAACTATTTTAAAGAGACAAAAGCAATTTCTTATTTAGTGCCTCTTTTCCTCTACCTTACAGTAATAATTATAATACACTTTTTATGCCTAGCTGTACTTTTTATTTTTTGAGGTATTATTACTTGTCCAGGGTGTCAGGGCATGTTCTACTGAACCATATACGATTAGGCAATATGGGCTTGAGCCCTCAGGAGCCACAAAAAGAAAAAAAAAAAAAAAAAAAAAAGCTGGACATATGGTTAGCCACCACTAAAAAAGAAGTACCTGGTTTCTTGCTCAAGTTCCACCAATTGTCTCTTCTTTTTCCTTTTTTTCTTGTCAGTATCATTTTGCAGTAGATGTTGTTGGTCGTCCCCGGCGAAGTTATGAGCCCTTAGTTTCTTTTTTATTTTCTCTTTGATTTCATTTGTTTCCTCCTGCGAAACATGGAGCCTATAAGCCTCAAAAAGCTCTTCGTCATTTTCAAGGTCAGTAGGGCTATGCTCTTCCCTTGAAGTAGCCTCAGCTGTAATCCCACAACCTTTGACTTGCTTGCCATAAAACTCTGAACTACTAGCGTTGAGTTGATGTGCAACATCCAAATTCCCCATTTGAAGTTCGCTGGGGTTGTCTGTCCCTCTAGTTTTCTTTTTTTTCTTCTTTTCAGATTTTGCATGCTTTTGCCCTTTAGTACTGGTATTGCCTCCATCACCACATTCCCGCAGCGATTCTCTTGCTTTTTGCTTTGAAATCCTTGGGCTATCCTCTTCTATGCGGGTTCTTCCGCTCTCTTGTGTTTCTTGAACACGATCTTTGGCCGGGTGCAGTTGATTGCTGAAGGTTTCTAGCTTTATGATAGAACAGAAACATTTCATTAGAAAATTATGCAGTATAACTTGATTTCAACAACAGTTGTTGACCCCTATTTAAAAAAATACTATGCATGCTTACACAATAATAAATACATGATAGTTAGGAGCTAGGCAAAGATAGAACAAGGTATCAAAGCCTAATGTTAGAAAGTCACCATTAGCAACTCCAAATAATTAATTACATAGAAAACAAGCAGAATAACAAAGACCAAAGGTCACCGGTAGCAATGCAAACACATAATAAGTTGTGGACAATGGGTATCCTAGTTAAGAAATTGTTTTAATTATTTATTTCATCAATGATTACGCAAAAAGAATAGTTTTACCCATAAGGCCGGCTTCACACTTGCGAGTTTTACGGACGTAAGAGCGCAGAAACTACGTCCGTAAAACTCGCAAAAAATACGGCACAATTATTCTCTATGCCTCTGCTCCTATCTGCCGTATTTTACTGATCAGTATTATACGGCTTTCTACGGCCGTACAAAATCGCAGCATGCTGCGTTTGTCACCGTACTGCGCAAGAAATACGCCAATGAAAGTCTATGGAAGCGTGAAAAATACGGATTACACACGGACAAGCAGTGTGACTTGCGAGAAATACGCAGCGCTGTTAGAGAGAAAAGCCGGCAATTCAGTGCGGTGTACAGTAAAATCACACTGACAGCTTACAGTAGAATAGGTAGAATAAATGTGTACACATAGAATAGGTATATATATATGTCAGTGAGACACATATATGTATATATATTAATATTTTTTCCAGCGCTATACAGCTTGAAAGCCGGTAATTCAATTACCGGCTTTTTCCTTCTCCTTCCTAAAACCCGACATGATTTGAGACATGGTTTACATACAGTAAACCATGTCTTCTCTCCATTTTTTTTGCAGATTCCACACTACTAATGTCAGTAGAGTGTATCTGCAAAATTTGGCCGTTCTAGCTCTTAAAATAAAGGGTTAAATGGCGGAAAAAATTGGCGTGGGCTCCCGCGCAATTTTCTCCGCCAGAGTAGTAAAGCCAGTGACTGAGGGCAGATATTAATAGCCTGGAGAGGGTCCACGGTTATTGGCCCCCCCCTGGCTAAAAATATCTGCCCCAGCCACCCCAGAAAAGGCACATCTGGAAGATGCGCCTATTCTGGCACTTGGCCACTCTCTTCCCATTCCCGTGTAGCGGTGGGATATGGGGTAATGAAGGGTTAATGCCACCTTGCTATTGTAAGGTGACATTAAGCCTAATTAATAATGGAGAGGCGTCAATTATGACACCTATCCATTATTAATCCAATTGTAGTAAAGGGTTAAATAAAACACAAACACATTATTTAAAATTATTTTAATGAAATAAAAACAATGGTTGTTTGAGTATTTTATTCTACGCCCAATCCAGTCACTGAAGACCCTCGTTCTGTGAAAGAAAAAACATAATAAACCAACAATATACTTACCCTCCGCAGATCTGTAACGTCCAACGATGTAAATCCTTCTGAAGGGGTTAAAACATTTTGCAGCAAGGAGCTTTGCTAATGCAATGCTACTCCTCGCTGCAAAACCCCGGGGAATGAGTCTAAATATAGATCAATGAGCTATATTTAGCTTCATTTGCGGTGAGGCGCCCTCTGCTGGCTGTTCATAGATCGTGGGAAATTACCTAGAAAGCTCCCAGGCTGCAAAATGCCAAAACCATTGTTTTTATTTCATTAAAATAATTTTAAATAATGTGTTTGTGTTTTATTTAACCCTTTACTACAATTGGATTAATAATGGATAGGTGTCATAATTGACGCCTCTCCATTATTAATTAGGCTTAATGTCACCTTACAATAGCAAGGTGGCATTAACCCTTCATTACCCCATATCCCACCGCTACACGGGAATGGGAAGAGAGTGGCCAAGTGCCAGAATAGGCGCATCTTCCAGATGTGCCTTTTCTGGGGTGGCTGGGGCAGATATTTTTAGCCAGGGGGGGGGCCAATAACCGTGGACCCTCTCCAGGCTATTAATATCTGCCCTCAGTCACTGGCTTTACTACTCTGGCGGAGAAAATTGCGCGGGAGCCCACGCCAATTTTTTCCGCCATTTAACCCTTTATTTTAAGAGCTAGAACGGCCAAATTTTGCAGATACACTCTACTGACATTAGTAGTGTGGAATCTGCAAAAAAAATGGAGAGAAGACATGGTTTACTGTATGTAAACCATGTCTCAAATCATGTCGGGTTTTAGGAAGGAGAAGGAAAAAGCCGGTAATTGAATTACCGGCTTTCAAGCTGTATAGCGCTGGAAAAAATATTAATATATATACATATATGTGTCTACTGACTATATATATATATATATATATATATATATATATATATATATATATATATATATATATATATATATATATATATATATATATATATATATATATATATATAATATATTTTTTTTTTTTCTTTTTGGGACACATGGATCACTTCTATAGCGGTATGTTGGTTTTGCAAGCCTGCGAGAAAACCACGCAGTACGGATGCCATACGGATTACATACGGAGGATGCCATGCGCAAAAAACGCTGACACACCCTGCCTACGGAGGAGCTACGGACCACTATTTTCGGGACATTTCAGCGTATTACGGCCGTAATATACGGACCGTATTTTCATACGCTGAGTGTGAAGCCGGCCTAACTGGGTGCACCAAGCAAAGTTACCAAGAACATGCACCCTCATGTGTCTCTTATGTACAGTATGTTCAATATTAATGCCCGCAAATGATGTAAGTACATTAAGAGTGTAGATGATTTCCTGCAATCTGACATACAGTTACGTCAGGCAGATGGCATGGGCTCAAAAGTAGAGCCTGTGCCATCTGCAGATGGAGCCAGCTGTGATACACAGCCAAGCTACAGCTACATGTGCTGAGAGCGGACACAGTGCCAATCTCACAACACTTCAACCCCTCATATACCCCTCTCTGTAGTGACAGCGGCATGGAAGGAATCTGATAAAAGGGAGATCTTTCTCTTTTTCAGACCATCGGCAGGCATGATCGCAGGGTGCCAACAGTTGTTATGACAAAGGCTTCATGTCCTCCATATCCCTCAACCAATCAGGCTCCGCTGGGGCAGGACCTAAGTATTACTCCCATAATTATCGGATCAATGCAAACCCCAATATTCATCCCTGACCACTGGCTCCAAAAGGTCTAAGAAAATTATTTGATCAGTGGAAGCTCTATACCTGGGAAAGGTACTTCCCCGACTGTGTAAATAAATTTCAGTCTTGTTGTCTTTTTAACACAAAATCTCCCTGCATGAGGCCCCTACTTCAATGGAGATGGGAGTGTCAGCTCTTTCTCTGTTCTAATTAGTTACTCCTTTCTCCACATGTTCAATGTGAGGGGGACATGCCCTCGCTCTGGAGATAGTAACATAACATAGTTAGTAAGGCCGAAAAAAGACATTTGTCCATCCAGTTCAGCCTATATTCCATCATAATAAATCCCCAGATCTACGTCCTTCTACAGAACCTAATAATTGTATGATACAATATTGTTCTGCTCCAGGAAGACATCCAGGCCTCTCTTGAACCCCTCGACTGAGTTCGCCATCACCACCTCCTCAGGCAAGCAATTCCAGATTCTCACTGCCCTAACAGTAAAGAATCCTCTTCTATGTTGGTGGAAAAACCTTCTCTCCTCCAGACGCAAAGAATGCCCCCTTGTGCCCGTCACCTTCCTTGGTATAATAGTAACAAAAGTTATATTTTAGGGGCATTTTTTTCTCTTTTTTTTTTTGGTTGTTATCACAATCTAAATTCCCCATTAGTATGTTGTTGAAAATGTATGAGGAAACCCGCCCAAACACGGGGAGAACATACAGACTCCTTACAGATATTGCCCTTGGTGGGATTTGAACCCAGGACCCCTGCGCTGCAAGGCTACAGTGCTAACCACTGAGCTGGGGCCATTCTACAGATGTCTGTAGGGATATAAATTCTTCTCTACAACAATAAGAAATGGTTTCATTGGAAAAAAAAATGCTTTAAAAACAATACAAATCTGCCTCATAATATGGTGACCCAAAAATTGTTGTTGTTTTTTTTTTCCAAGTGTGTATTTATTATACAAAACAATAAAACTATATAAATATGTTAGGCTATGTGCACACGTCAGGTTTTTTTCCTGACGCGGTTTTTGCGCGTTTTTGCGCGGATTTTGCGCGGAATTTTTGCGGATTTTTTGCGTTTTTTTTTTTTTTTTTCCTGAAGTTCCTTTTATCAGGTAATCCGCAAAAAATCCGCAAAAAGAATGAGCATGTTCATTTTTTTTGCGGATTGCGTTTTTTTTGCGGAAAAAAACGCAAACATCTGCACAAAAATTCCGGAATGCATTCTAAATGATAGGATGCATATTTTTAGCGCTTTTTTTGCGGAATTATAGCGTTTTTATAGCGAAATTCCGCAAAAAAAACGCTAAAAATCCGGACGTGTGCACATAACCTTATTGCCATAATCGTGCTGACTCACACATTAAGGTCAACACTATTTGTGCTGAACAGCGTAAACAGTGTCATAACTAGAGATGGGCGGATACCTGGATGTTCGGCCGAACCCGCCTGACCCGAACAGTTACAGAAAGTTTGGGTTCGGGTACCAGAACAGTTCCCGGACCCCATTCACTTGAATGGGGGCCGAACATCCAGTGTTTGCTGCACTGTAATGTGTAAGACAGCGTGGCAAACACCACTTCTGATCGGCGGTGAAATCATCCCCGCCGCTTAGAGAGCCATGATTTCCACGCTGTCAAAAGACAGCGTGAGTGCTCGGCTGTGATAGAAGATATTAAGTTTACCTCCGGTCACTGATGTCAGCTGATGGGCTACTGCTCCCATCATCTGACACCTGCTGCCGCTAGTAACAGCGAGAGCAGGAGCGGCGGATGGGAGCATTCATTAGCCACTGGGGGCTGCAACCTTCAGCAAGGCTAGTTATTAAGAATAGAGGGGTCCCCAAGCTGTATTTTTTAAATATTTAAATAAATAATTTAAAAAGCCGTGGGGTCCCCCCATTTTTGATAACCAACCTTGCTAAACCAGACAGATGGAGGCCGGCATGCTCAGGCTGGTAAGGGGCAATGGATATCGGTCCACCCCCAGCCTAAAAATAGCAGCCCGCAGCTGCCCAGAAAAGGCACATCTACTAGATGCGCCAATTATGGTGCTTTGCCCGGATCTTCTAACTTGCCCTGTAGCGGTGGAAAGTGGGGTTAATATTTGTGGGGTTGATGTCACCTTCGTATTGTCAGGCAACATCAAGCCCACTGCTTAGTAATGGAGAGGTGTCTATAAGACACCTATCAATTACTAATCCTATAGTTATATGGTAAATATAGACACAGCAAGAATAAAGTCCTTAAATTGAAAGACACAGACTCTTAATAATCTCAATTAAACCATACTCACGACCTCACCTAATTCCACTAAAGCCGTCAATCTCCTGTAATAAAACTAAAATAAAAAAACAACAATATACTATACCTGTCTGTCGTTCTGTCCCACACTGTTATCCATGTCTGGGGAATGAACAGTTTTCAACCTGGACGCTGCCAAGATGCGACCGTCCAGACTGAAAACCACTGGTGACTGAACTGCTGCGAGCGCAGCCTCAGTGACCGGTGGTGACGTCATTGAGGTTACGTCCAGTCACTGAGGCTCCGTTCCCAGCCGTGCTGAACTGCGGTGACCTCAGTGAGATCCCCGCTAGCACTGTGAGAAACTTAGAAGCAGTGTTTGCTGCCTTGCCATGCACATGACAGTGCGACAAACACCCAGTGTTCGGGCAGCCGAACCCAAACAGTAAAACACACTTCCTGATGAAGTCCGTGTTCGGTATCTGTGCCCGAACAGTAGGTGTTCGGTACTGACACCGAACTGTACTGTTCGGGTTCGCCCATCTCTAGTCATAACTGTTTAGTTTATATACCTTCGCATAAAGAGTTAATAAACGTTTATTACTTTATATGTATTCCAACACGATGCCACTGACAAACAACTCATCCCAGGAAAAAAAAAATAGCTCTCACATGACATTACTGCAGCGACAAGGACCCTGGGGTGCTGCAGGTGCCAAGTTGTAGATTAGGGGGGAGTTCGACCACTGCGATCCTCAAGAATCCCAAGAACGGTGCTCTGAAATGCTCTGGCAGAACGGAACAGTTGCTGCACATGTATATCACAGATCCATTCATTTGCTATGAGACTGGCAGAAATATCAGAGCATAGAGGTTTTCAATGATACGAAGAAACCATTGCGATCTGCACAGATATTTGTCATGATCTGTTCGATCATCTGTAAAATACTGCCTCTGCCCGAATCTATTATATCCTGTAGTGGTATTCCTCATGCGGATCACTCCAAAAGGATTTAAAGGGGTTCTCCACTACTAGGACAACCCCTTCTAAAACTAAATGTTCGGACCCAATAAAATAATAAAGCTTATACTCGCCTCCCGTGCAGGCACCTTCCCACGGCGTTGGCACACGCTCTCCCAGGGTGACGCAGTGTTGTGACATGTGATGTCGGTGCCCATTCTTAGGTTAATAGGGTTGTCCTAATAGTGGACAACCATTTAATGAAATGTAGGGAATGAGGCAAAACGGATTCCAGATACTTAAGGGAAATTGCACTAAAATCACAACATGTTTAATTAAGTTAATAAATATTCTCAGTGCATCAAGAAATAGCCATAAATAGGTCAGCAGGAAAAATTACATTATATAAGATTTACATACTATAACATGTTCCTCTTTAGGCGTTTTCTTCTTTGTCTTTTTCTTCGCTTCTGAAAGAGCGGCATAACTCTCGAAGACCTCATCAAAGCGACTCTTTGTCCTCACTTTTGCCTCACTTTCTACTGAAAGTATAGATTTAGATATATTACACACAAGTATATAGAAATATATACTATAGATACATAATCTAAAAGATACAATATTGTATCCGATCTGTCAATATTCAAAACAATTATATAATGTCACAACTACAATATAAACACTTAGCAGCACATTAAGGGCAGTCAGATGGCCGTATAAATCGAAGCGAGATCAGAGCACAATGCACGGACGGGCCGGTGGCTCCCCCGACCCGAGAGCGACAGCTGCATAGAAATACATGAAGCTGTCACACTCAGGTCGGAATAGCCACCGGCCAGTCCGAGCATTGTGTTCCTATCTCCCTCTGATTTATACGGCCGTCTGACTGTAGACCTAAAGAAGCACTCTTCCCATTCCATCAAACATTGTATGCTCTTAATATATTGCAATCATCAGATTATATAGCACTAATAAAATAATATAACACAGTATACCCACAGTAGGTTTAAAATGCTTTCCTATCCCTTTAACCCCTTACCGGCATCGGACATACTATACCGTCCGATGCCGGCTCCCCTGCTTTGATGCAGGGCTCCGCGGTGAGCCCGCATCAAAGTCGGGACATGTCAGCTGTTTTGAACAGCTGACATGTGCCCGTAATAGGCGCGGGCAGAATCGCGATCTGCCCGCACCTATTAACTAGTTAAATGCCGCTGTCAAACGCAGACAGCGGCATTTAACTACCGCTTCCGGCGGGGCGGCCGGAAATGACGTCATCGCCGACCCCCGTCACATGATCGGGGGTCGGCGATGCTTGTACATTGTAACCATAGAGGTCCTAGAGACCTCTATGGTTACCGATGACCGGTGGCTGTGAGCGCCCCCCTGTGGTCGGCGCTCACAGCACACGTGCAATTCTGCTACATAGCAGCGATCAGCAGATCGCTGCTATGTAGCAGAGGCGATCGTGCAATGCCTGCTTCTAGCCTCCCATGGAGGCTATTGAAGCATGGCAAAAGTAAAAAAAAAAAAGTTTAAAAAAAATGTGAAAAAAATAAAAAAAACATAAAAGTTTAAATCACCCCCCTTTCGCCCCAATCAAAATAAATCAATAAAAAAAAATATCAAATCTACGCATATTTGGTATCGCCGCGCTCAGAATCGCCCAATCTATCAATTAAAAAAAGTATTAACATGATCGCTAAACAGCGTAGCGGGAAAAAAATTCAAAACGCCAGAATTACGTTTTTTTGGTCGCCGCGACATTGTATTAAAATGCAATAACGGGCGATCAAAAGAACGTATCTGCACCGAAATGCTATCATTAAAAACGTCATCTCGGCACGCAAAAAATAAGCCCTCATCCGACCCCAGATCACGAAAAATGGAGGCGCTACGAGTATCGGAAAATGGCGCAATATTTTTTTTTTTTTTTTTTTAGCAAAGTTTGGAATTTTTTTTTCACCACTTAGATAAAAAATAACCTAGTCATGTTAGGTGTCTATGAACTCGTACTGACCTGGAGAATCATAATGGTAGGTCATTTTTAGCATTTAGTGAACCTAGCAAAAAAGCCAAACAAAAAACCAATGTGGGACTGCAATTTTTTTGCAATTTCACCGCACTTGGAATTTTTTTCCCGTTTTCTAGTACACGACATGCTAAAACCAATGATGTCGTTCAAAAGTACAACTCGTCCCGCAAAAAATAAGCCCTCACATGGCCAAATTGACAGAAAAATAAAAAAGTTATGGCTCTGGGAAGGAGGGGAGCGAAAAACGAACACGGAAAAATGAAAAATCCCCCGTTCATGAAGGGGTTAATTAGGAGATATATAGATTAATAGAATATAGTAAACCACCAGGGTGCGCTGTGCCCGATTGTAGAGGAAACCACTACATAAATGAGGCTAAAAACAAAGCAATACCACACGGACCCAAAACCAGAAAATATATACAAGGCACGGGAATATTAAAATATGGCTTTATTAAAGGAAATGCCAAATGTTACATAATCAAAAATATATTTAAAAACAAACACTTCCGCATGACAACAGGATTATATTGCTATATATATTTACCAGCGCTCTAACCTCCAATTTGCCAGGATTCAAATACTTAGGCCATACAAGAACTATATATTGCACAAAAGACGGAGGGGGAGGGGGAAGGGGGGGAAGAAAAAGGTGAGAAAAAAAATGGGGAAAAAATATATATAATAAATTAAATAATGTGCAAAATCTGCTTCATATAAAGTAAAAAAGTGCTGTGCAAAACCAATACTATTCAGCACATATGCAGGGTGCACGGAAAATGTATAAAAAACTTATAAAAATATATTATTGCACATAAAACAATCTCCAAACCAGAGTCAAATTGTGTAAAAAAATATAGGAGAGGGGGTATAATATCCCCGTTATATACTCAAAATAGTTTACATAAAGTGCAAAATACAAGGTGCAGTAAAGAAAGTGATAATGTGCCAAAATCCTGCTTCAAGTAACGAAGGATTCCAGACGAAGGATTGTTCCGAAACGCGCGTCGGGTACGCGCTGACACAGAAGCAGAGCCCTTTCCTCCCCAGGTATATGTGATATTTAGATTTCTGGCCATACAGCTGCACAATATATTATGCTAATCTAGGCGGACGTTATTACCTTGTCCCTATGGTAGTTACTTGCAAGGGTGGATTCTACTTACTTGAAGCAGGATTTTGGCACATTATCACTTTCTTTACTGCACCTTGTATTTTGCACTTTATGTAAACTATTTTGAGTATATAACGGGGATATTATACCCCCTCTCCTATATTTTTTTTTTACACAATTTGACTCTGGTTTGGAGATTGTTTTATGTGCAATAATATATTTTTATAAGTTTTTTATACATTTTCCGTGCACCCTGCATATGTGCTGAATAGTATTGGTTTTGCACAGCACTTTTTTACTTTATATGAAGCAGATTTTGCACATTATTTAATTATATATATTTTTTCCCCATTTTTTCTCACCTTTTTCTTCCCCCCTTCCCCCTCCCCCTCCGTCTTTTGTGCAATATATAGTTCTTGTATGGCCTAAGTATTTGAATCCTGGCAAATTGGAGGTTAGAGCGCTGGTGAATATATATAGCAATATAATCCTGTTGTCATGCGGAAGTGTTTGTTTTTAAATATATTTTTGATTATGTAACATTTGGCATTTCCTTTAATAAAGCCATATTTTAATATTCCCGTGCCTTGTATATATTTTCTGGTTTTGGGTCCGTGTGGTATTGCTTTGTTTTTAGATTATATAGCACTGTGGACTGAATTCTGGCTCAGAAAGGACCACACAGTACACCATTCAGAATTACCTGTCCTGGTCTTCTCCATGACAAAGAAAATAAAGGAGAGCGAACACAAAGCAAATAGATGAGGGCCACCAGAAGGGCATTAAAGGCCGCAGGGGGCTTCCCAGCCTAGAGAGATGGTGGGCATCTTCTAAAGTACAGGCTGCAAATTTCAGTTCTAGTTCATTAAAATTTAGGGTGACCACACATGCGAGGTCAACACATTGCTACAAATCGGAGGCAGGAAAACAGAGTACACCGAAGTCCAGGGGTCACAGACTGGGCACCTAAGGGTCACCAGTAGCCATCACTAATAAGTAATAACCGGCCATGGAACACATTAGACAAATAAAAAGAAAATGAACAATGAGAACAATTTCACCTGTAGGCATCTTCAGTCCAAGAACCAATACAGGTCATCTAAAATCATGTTGGCTTCATATCTGACCAGATTCCAACCTGTATGAATGAGATAACATGCATGAATGACAAAGGAGAGACTGATAGTAGCTCACATTCATGGGGCTAGTCCGTCTAGTGCGCCGATATTTCCAGGCAGCAGAGAGGCTGGAGCAAGGACAAGATTTGGGTTATCTGCTACAGTTATGGGGACACTGTTAGTAGGGCACCATAAGGCGCTCCCTCTAGTCGGCAATGATCATAGGGGGCTCCAGTCACCTGTCTGACAATATTTAAAGTGGTTATTCCCATAGCAACCCCTGCATCCTTCTATAACCCTTGCTCCTTCTATTTACAAACATCACACTGTAAAATCTTGAGACATTTACAAAGTGGTTTTCTGTTTTTCGGAATTTTGCTTGATCTTTTCTGGAAAATAGAAGGTTCTGCAGAGATGTACATATGACTGGTAAAGATGGTGCGAATCAATTCACAGGACCAGGTCCGGCGGCGGCCACATCAGTAATCCGTGGCAGCAGGACGGGAGCAGCGCACAACCCCTCTTACCCAACGTCATCCCCAGCTCTTTCTTTGACTAACCTGCTCGGGACAACGTCATCATTGCAGAGTCATGCACATGTGACAGCTAATCAAAAGAAGAGCTGCAGATGCCAGGAAGATTAACGTCAGGGTCTTGGAAATTGATTCGTACCATCGCTAATGACTGACATGGTACAGGTACTACTGCCTCACACACCACCATAGCCCTGACTAGGTCAGCGGGTCACAGCTTCCATGGCTATATACATCAGTGCTTTTGTCAGCGATGGTGCATGGTTAGGATGTGTTCACACTGCGTTTTATCCTACAATTCGTGTGTAAACCAGGGTAGCTCACGTACACGGGGCCATAGGCGGCAGCCACGTACAGGTGCAGCTCCTCACATACACGGGGCCATAGGCGGCAGCCACGTACAGGTGCAGCTCCTCACGTACACGGGGCCATAGGCGGCAGCCACGTACAGGTGCAGCTCCTCACATACACGGGGCCATAGGCGGCAGCCACGTGCAGGTGCAGCTCCTCACGTACACGGGGCCATAGGCGGCAGCCACGTACAGGTGCAGCTCCTCACATACACGGGGCCATAGGCGGCAGCCACGTACAGGTGCAGCTCCTCACATACACGGGGCCATAGGCGGCAGCCACGTACAGGTGCAGCTCCTCACATACACGGGGCCATAGGCGGCAGCCACGTACAGGTGCAGCTCCTCACATACACGGGGCCATAGGCGGCAGCCACGTACAGGTGCAGCTCCTCACGTACACGGGGCCATAGGCGGCAGCCACGTACAGGTGCAGCTCCTCACGTACACGGGGCCATAGGCGGCAGCCACGTACAGGTGCAGCTCCTCACGTACACGGGGCCATAGGCGGCAGCCACGTACAGGTGCAGCTCCTCACGTACACGGGGCCATAGGCGGCAGCCACATACAGGTGCAGCTCCTCACATACACGGGGCCATAGGCGGCAGCCACGTACAGGTGCAGCTCCTCACGTACACGGGGCCATAGGCGGCAGCCACGTACAGGTGCAGCTCCTCACGTACACGGGGCCATAGGCGGCAGCCACGTACAGGTGCAGCTCCTCACGTACACGGGGCCATAGGCGGCAGCCACGTACAGGTGCAGCTCCTCACGTACACGGGGCCATAGGCGGCAGCCACGTACAGGTGCAGCTCCTCACGTACACGGGGCCATAGGCGGCAGCCACGTACAGGTGCAGCTCCTCACGTACACGGGGCCATAGGCGGCAGCCACGTACAGGTGCAGCTCCTCACGTACACGGGGCCATAGGCGGCAGCCACGTACAGGTGCAGCTCCTCACGTACACGGGGCCATAGGCGGCAGCCACGTACAGGTGCAGCTCCTCACGTACACGGGGCCATAGGCGGCAGCCACGTACAGGTGCAGCTCCTCACGTACACGGGGCCATAGGGGGCAGCCACGTACAGGTGCAGCTCCTCACGTACACGGGGCCATAGGCGGCAGCCACGTACAGGTGCAGCTCCTCACGTACACGGGGCCATAGGCGGCAGCCACGTACAGGTGCAGCTCCTCACGTACACGGGGCCATAGGCGGCAGCCACGTACAGGTGCAGCTCCTCACGTACACGGGGCCATAGGCGGCAGCCACGTACAGGTGCAGCTCCTCACGTACACGGGGCCATAGGCGGCAGCCACGTACAGGTGCAGCTCCTCACGTACACGGGGCCATAGGCGGCAGCCACGTACAGGTGCAGCTCCTCACGTACACGGGGCCATAGGCGGCAGCCACGTACAGGTGCAGCTCCTCACGTACACGGGGCCATAGGCGGCAGCCACGTACAGGTGCTGCTCCTCACGTACACGGGGCCATAGGCGGCAGCCACGTACAGGTGCTGCTCCTCACGTACATGGGGCCATAGGCGGCAGCCACGTACAGGTGCTGCTCCTCACATACACGGGGCCATAGGTGGCAGCCACGTACAGGTGCTGCTCCTCACGTACACGGGGCCATAGGCAGCAGCCACGTACAGGTGCTGCTCCTCACGTACACGGGGCCATAGGCGGCAGCCACGTACAGGTGCTGCTCCTGACGTACACGGGGCCATAGGCGATGGCCACGTACAGGAGCGGCTCATGACGTACATGGGGCCATAGGCTGCGGCCACGTACAGGTGCGGCTCACAGGCTGCGGCCACGTACAGGAGCAGCTCCTCACGTACACGGGGCCATACGCGATGGCCTCATCATGCCCTCATCATCTCTCCCCTTGACTACTGTAACCTCCTTCTCTGTGGCCTCCCCTTGAACACTGTTGCACCCCTCCAATCTATTCTAAACTCTGCTGCCCGACTAATCCACCTGTCCCCCCGCTATTCCCCGGCCTCTCCCCTCTGTCAATCCCTTAACTGGCTCCCCATTGCCCAGAGACTCCAGTACAAAACCCTAACCATGACGTACAAAGCCATCCACAACCTGTCTCCTCCATACATCTGTGACCTCGTCTCCCGATACTTACCTACACGCAACCTCCGATCCTCACAAGATCTCCTTCTCTACTCCCCTCTTATCTCCTCTTCCCACAATCGTATACAAGATTTCTCTCGCGTATCACCCCTACTCTGGAACCCTCTACCACAACACATCAGACTCTCGCCTACCATCGAAACCTTCAAAAAGAACCTGAAGACACACCTCTTCCGACAAGCCTACAACCTGCAGTAACCACTGATCGACCAAACCACTGCACGACCAGCTCTATCCTCGTCTACTGTATTCTCACCCATCCCTTGTAGATTGTGAGCCCTCGCGGGCAGGGTCCTCACTCCTCCTGTACCAGTTGTGACTTGTATTGTTCAAGATTATTGTATCTGTTTTTATTATGTATACCCCTCCTCACATGTAAAGCGCCATGGAATAAATGGCGCTATAACAATAAATAATAATAAAATAAATAATAACAATAAATAATAATAATAGGCGATGGCCACGTACAGGAGCGGCTCCTCACGTACAAAGGGCCATAGGCGGCAGCCACGTACAGGTGCGGCTCACCACGTACACGGGGCCATAGGTGATGGCCACGTACAGGAGCAGCTCCTCACGCACACGGGGCCATAGGCAGGTCCCTTTATAAGGCTAGGTTCACATTGCGTTAATGGGTTAACGCTAACAGACTGCGTTGCACGGCGAAAATGTTGCAATTAACGCCGTGCAACGGGTCCGTTAGTGCCCCCATTGACAGCAATGTGATTTCTGCCTGTAGAGCATCGCTAGCGCATGCCATTTTCGGCACGCACTATAGATGTGCCGTTCTTTTGTGACGGACCTCGGACGCTGCTTGCAGCGTCTGAGGTCCGTCCCTCGCTAGCCAGATCGGGGATCTGCGCTAGTGGGAACGGCGAACGCGGACCCAAAATAAACATTGCGTTAGCGCTATGCGCTTAATGGATTGCCTAACGCAATGTGAACCTAGCCTTAGCTTCTGTCTGGTCAGTATTTATTTGTATACAGCATTAACATGGTAAGAAACAGCAGAGTATTTCCAGTCTGCAGGATCCAGTAGTAAAAGCCTGATAATTTCTGGGCAAGAAGACGGACAAGATGTGAGCCCGAACCTGTGCAGGGGACGACATGTGAAGCATCATTTCTGCAAATCGGTCAGATTTACCTATATATGTAACACGCTTGTAAGAAGGCGCCACCCCTGCCAGAGAGGGCCATACCCCTGCCAGAGAGGGCCATACCCCTGCCAGAGAGGGCCATACTCCTGCCAGAGAGGGCCATACCCCTGCCAGAGAGGGCCATACCCCTGCCAGAGAGGGCGCCACCCCTGCCAGAGAGGGCGCCACCCCTGCCAGAGAGGGCGCCACCCCTGCCAGAGAGGGCCATACCCCTGCCAGAGAGGGCGCCACCCCTGCCAGAGAGGGCCATACCCCTGCCAGAGAGGGCCATACCCCTGCCAGAGAGGGCGCCACCCCTGCCAGAGAGGGAGATACCCCTGCCAGAGAGGGCGCCACCCCTGCCAGAGAGGGCGCCACCCCTGCCAGAGAGGGCCATACCCCTGCCAGAGAGGGCGCCACCCCTGCCAGAGAGGGCCATACCCCTGCCAGAGAGGGCGCCACCCCTGCCAGAGAGGGCCATACCCCTGCCAGAGAGGGCACCACCCCTGCCAGAGAGGGCGCCACCCCTGCCAGAGAGGGCCATACCCCTGCCAGAGAGGGCCATACCCCTGCCAGAGAGGGCCATACCCCTGCCAGAGAGGGCCATACCCCTGCCAGAGAGGGCACCACCCCTGCCAGAGAGGGCGCCACCCCTGCCAGAGAGGGCGCCACCCCTGCCAGAGAGGGCCATACCCCTGCCAGAGAGGGCCATACCCCTGCCAGAGAGGGCACCACCCCTGCCAGAGAGGGCGCCACCCCTGCCAGAGAGGGCCATACCCCTGCCAGAGAGGGCCATACCCCTGCCAGAGAGGGCACCACCCCTGCCAGAGAGGGCCATACCCCTGCCAGAGAGGGCACCACCCCTGCCAGAGAGGGCACCACCCCTGCCAGAGAGGGCCACACCCCTGCCAGAGAGGGCCACACCCCTGCCAGAGAGGGCCACACCCCTGCCAGAGAGGGCCACACCCCTGCCAGAGAGGGCCACACCCCTGCCAGAGAGGGCACCACCCCTGCCAGAGAGGGCCACACCCCTGCCAGAGAGGGCACCACCCCTGCCAGAGAGGGCCATACCCCTGCCAGAGAGGGCACCACCCCTGCCAGAGAGGGCACCACCCCTGCCAGAGAGGGCCACACCCCTGCCAGAGAGGGCCACACCCCTGCCAGAGAGGGCCACACCCCTGCCAGAGAGGGCCACACCCCTGCCAGAGAGGGCCACACCCCTGCCAGAGAGGGCCACACCCCTGCCAGAGAGGGCCACACCCCTGCCAGAGAGGGCGATACCCCTGCCAGAGAGGGCCACACCCCTGCCAGAGAGGGCCACACCCCTGCCAGAGAGGGCCACACCCCTGCCAGAGAGGGCGATACCCCTGCCAGAGAGGGCGATACCCCTGCCAGAGAGGGCGATACCCCTGCCAGAGAGGGCACCACCCCTGCCAGAGAGGGCACCACCCCTGCCAGAGAGGGCCACACCCCTGCCAGAGAGGGCCACACCCCTGCCAGAGAGGGCCACACCCCTGCCAGAGAGGGCCACACCCCTGCCAGAGAGGGCCACACCCCTGCCAGAGAGGGCCACACCCCTGCCAGAGAGGGCCACACCCCTGCCAGAGAGGGCGATACCCCTGCCAGAGAGGGCGATACCCCTGCCAGAGAGGGCCACACCCCTGCCAGAGAGGGCGCCACCCCTGCCAGAGAGGGCGCCACCCCTGCCAGAGAGGGCCATACCCCTGCCAGAGAGGGCGATACCCCTGCCAGAGAGGGCGCCACCCCTGCCAGAGAGGGCCATACCCCTGCCAGAGAGGGCCATACCCCTGCCAGAGAGGGCGCTACTTATACATGCAGACATGACAGCAGAACTCCTGCTACTATAGTAAGGTCGGCGCTGTACACATGGAGCGCTGTGAGGCTGCAGCACCAGGCTCCATTATGGAGAACGACACGGTCAAAACATCGACACGAAGACGCGTCCGCGACTCACCTGAGCGACGGAGCCTGCGCCGTGGCCGGGAGCTCACAGGACACTGCCCGCTTTTCCGTTACTTTCCTTACTTCAGCCACAACAGCTCCCCGGTAACTGGCCCCGCCCACTGTCGTCACCAGGGTGACCGCCAAGCCAGTCAGAATAAAGAGAGTGGAAGCTAGAATGTATGGGCTCCAAGGAGGTCACATGACCGCACAGGAAGGGCGGGGCTTACAACTAATCTCCCTCTATGGAAGAGACAACGGGTAGTTGGGGAGGAGGAGGCTCCGGAGAGACTGATGGAGGAGGAGAGCAGCCCGTGAGAGAGGGCGAGGCGTGGGGTCTAAGGAGAACACTGTCAGACCACCCAACTATGAAGGATAAGAAACGGGCACATAAAGAGTGCTCCATGGTAACTTATCACAGACGGACACTAATAGCTTGGGGCCTCTGTGCAAGAATTGTGTCTGGGACCCCTTCCTGCCCGGTACACTTCTTATGATGAGGGCAATCTGGCAAATCTACTATATAATTGTCTAAGGATCACTTCCGTCTGTCTGTCTGTCGCGGATATTCATTGGTCGCGGCCTCTGTCATGGAATCCTAGTCGCTGATTAGTCGCGGCAAAACAGCCACGACCAATCCGCGACGGGCACAGTCCGGAAGAAAATGGCGGCTCCTTACTCCCCGCAGTCAGTGCCTGGCGCCCGCTCCATACTCCCCTCCAGTCACCGCTCACACAGGGTTAATGCTGGCGGTAACAGACCGCGTTATGCCGCGGGTAACTCCGTTAACGCTGCTA
Organism: Ranitomeya imitator; assembly: GCF_032444005.1. Taxonomy (NCBI): domain Eukaryota; kingdom Metazoa; phylum Chordata; class Amphibia; order Anura; family Dendrobatidae; genus Ranitomeya; species Ranitomeya imitator. The sequence goes on along the minus strand of NC_091286.1, from coordinate 235,158,839 downwards.
TTAAACGTGTGTGACCAAGTTTTTACTATTGATGCTACCTATGCAGCGTCAATAGTAAAAAGATATAATGTTAAAAATAATTTAAAAAAACTAAAAAAATCATATACTCACCCTCGCCTTTCCCGCTCTTCGCGACGTCCGGTGCTAAGGATGGTATGCGACAAGGACCTTCCATGACATCACAGTACATCACTATACTACGTGACTGGGCAATATACTACGTGGCTGGGCAATATACTACGTGGCTGGGCAATATACTACGTGGCTGGGCAATATACAGTACTACGTAGCTGGGCAATATACTACGTGACTGGGCAATATACTACGTGACTGGGCAATATACTATGTGGCTGGGCAATATACTACCTGACTGGGCAATATACTACATCGCTGGGCAATATACTACGTGGACATGCATATTCTAGAATACCCGATGCGTTCGAATCGGGCCACCATCTTGTTCTTTAATATAATGCTAGGAGCGTCACTCTGTCCGAAGCCTTTATAGAGACAGTAGCGTAGCTACCGAGGGGGCAATAGCCCCAGGCCCGGTGCTCAGAGGGGGCCCACCCGGAGCTACGCTACTGTAACTGTATCGGCGTGCACAGCGCGCCGATACGGTTACATTCTGTGGCAGAATCGATCTCCCTGCTCTGCCGCCCAGCCACTATGGGCCCCTGAGCAGGGGGGGTGGCCGGTGCCAGCTGACCTCAATAATGGGCAGCACGGTGGCGCAGTGGATAGCACAGCAGCCTTGCAGCGCTGGAGTCCTGGGTTCAAGCCCCACTAAGGACAACATCTGCAAAGAGTTTGTATGTTCTCCTCGTGTTTGCGTGGGTTTCCTCCGGGTACTCCGGTTTCCTCCCACATTCCAAAGACATACTGATAGTGAATTTAGATTGTGAGCCCCAACGGGGACAGCGATGATAATGTAAAGCGCTGCGGAATATGTTAGCGCTATATAAAAATAAAGATTATTATTATAATGAGGGAAGGAACGCTATGCTCCTCCCATCATCCCCCTGTCAGTGTCTGACGTCAAAGCCAACACTGTCAGGGGGATCGATGACATCACTGTCCGGAGGTGAGCGGGAGCAGCGCAGGAAGAAGAGAGGTATTGTTTTTCTTTAAGGGGGCTAACATATACTACAGAGTCTGCCTGTGGGGGTGTGCTGCCTTATACTACAGAGTATGCCTGTGGGGGGGTGTGCTGCCTTATTCTACAGGGTCTGTGTGTGGGGGGGTGCTGCCTTATACTACAGAGTCAGCCTGTCGGGGGGGCTGCCTTATACTACGGAGTATGCCTGTGGGGGGATGCCTTATATTACAGGGTCTGCCTGTGGGGGTTGCTGCCTTATACTACAGGGTCTGCCTGTGTGGGGGTTGCTGCCTTATACTACAGAGTGCCTGTGGGGGGTGCTGTCTTATACTACAGAGTCTGCCTGTGGGGGGGGCTTCCTTATACTACAGAGTCTGCCTGTGGGGGGGCTGCTTTATATTACAGGGTCTGCCTGTGTGGGGGTTGCTGCCTTATACTACAGAGTCTGTTGGGGGTGCTGCCTTATACTACAGATACTTCCTGTGGGGGGGTGCTTCCTTATACTACAGAGTATGCCTGTGGGGGGCTGCCTTGTATTACAGGGTCTGCCTCTGTGGGGGTTGCTGCCTTATACTACAGGGTCTGCCTGTGAGGGGGTTGCTGCCTTATACTACAGAGTGCCTGTGGGGGGGGGTGCTGTCTTATACTACAGAGTCTGCCTGTGGGGGCTGCCTTATACTACAGAGTCTGCCTGTGGGGGGGGCTGCTTTATATTACAGGGTCTGCCTGTGTGGGGGCTGCTGCCTTATACTACAGAGTCTGCCTGTGGGGGGGTGCTGCCTTATACTACAGATACTTCCTGTGGGGGGTGCTGCCTTATACTACAGAGTCTGCCTGGGGGGGGGGGGGTGCTGCCTTATAGACAGGAAGGGCGAGCAAGATGGTCGCAGCACATGACAAGATTAGGGCACAGGATGGAAGCAGAACATACCAGGATGGAGACCGTATACCAATATAAATGCTCGCCAGCCGGGTGTAGAACGGGCTGGGGCTGCATCCCTTGTTTCCTGGGGGAAGGCAAAAAGGATCGAATCGGGGCTCTGACCCGGAAACTGGGGCCGCGGTTAAAAGGGAAAGCGTGTGCAGCGTCAGCCAGTTTCTCACCGGCCGTGACAGAGGCAAGGTGCGAGCTCCAAGGGGTACGCAGCCGGGCCGCAACGACACCTGGCCGATCCAATCCCGGGACACTGCCGGAGCCCACCGCAGTAATAAGGAAAGGCCTGGGAGCCCTGTTCAGTTAACGCCGCATGCCAGCCTAAGAGACAGGGCAGAGTTCAGGACTGTTCACTGCTGCCCTCGTCGGACCGTGGTCTGCAGTACCCTCTGGAGAAACATCGTGCTAGTGGTTGTCGGCGCTTCAGTCTTGGTGGGAAAAGGTGGCGTGCAGCACAGAGAGAGAAGTGTAGCACGCCCAGTAAGTGGCAGAGAACGAGGTGCCGTGTGCTTCGTGACCGTGAGTACAGCGCACGTGCCGCAAAGAGAGAACCGGGTACTGGACAGACATTTTTAGCCCACCTTACCAGCACACTGATTGTGCTGCGGCCTTGTTTGTTCCGGCCGCATATGTTCGTGGACTAGGGGCTCAGCGGAAGGTCCCGAAGACCACTGCCACCAGAAGACCGACCACCATTACCAGCTGAACCTTCTTGTACCAGCACCGCGCCAGGCGTTGTTGGCGCTATTGACCGTTACCTGATTCATTGTCCCTCAACTCTGCATATCCTTTTGCAATTAGACTGTGTTTAACCCATTGCCTCCCTGCGTGGAGTATTCCCTGTTAAGTAAAACTGTTAACCCTTGCTCTGCCTCCCGCACACCTGCTCACAGTTTCGTGATAACTGCTGGAACCGGCTGAGCCCGACCATGTGTATATTACATTATATGTCTGGTGTCTGTATCATCTGGTATCTGCTCTATTCATTGTCTATGGAACTGATAGAAATAGCCGAGCGCAGCCCTCAGCAGCTCTATTGATAATGAAGAGAGCAGAGGCCGAGCATGCACAAATCTGCTCCATCCAGGACGAGACTGCAGAGCTGTGTTCACAGAATCTCTGGGGGACCCAGTGGTCAAATCCCCAGTGATCACACATACACCATACTGTTATGATCTGGTGGTTTAGGAACAACATGAGACAAGCTCTGAAGGAGGTGGTATCTGTACTGACCGCAGACCCTGAACCTAGCAGCGCAACTAGAAGTAGCCGTGGGGGGTACCTGACGCTCCCTAGACCCCTCGGCACAGCCTAAGATCTAACTTCCCCTAAAGATGGAAACAGGAAACCTATCTTGCCTCAGAGAAAATCAACAAAGGAAAGATAGCCCCCCACAAATATTGACGGTGAGAGGAGGGGAAAATAACATACGCAGAGATGAAATCAGATTTTAGCATAGGAGGCCAGTCTAGCTTCATAGATAGGACAGGAAAGGATACTGTGCGGTCAGTATAAAAACTACAAAACAATCCACACAGAGTTTACAAAATCTCCACACCTGACTAAAGGTGTGGAGGGTAAATCTGCTTCCCAGAGCTTCCAGCTAACAGAAAAAATCAATAATGACAAGCTGGACAAAAATAGAATGCACAGAACAATAAGTCCACAACATGTGGACTGAAATGAGCAAAGCCAGAACTTATCTTTGCAGAACTGGTCAGGAAACCAGGAGAATCCAAGCAGAGATGTGAATCCAGCCAGAGAACATTGACAAGAGGCATAGGCTGAAGACTAGAGCCAGGTTAAATAGCAGAGCCAGGAGAGACGATTAGTGAAAGCAGCTGCTAAAGCTAAACCCAAGGAGCGGCAGTTCCACTCAAAACCACCAGAGGGAGCCCAAGGGCAGAATTCACAAAAGTGCCATTTACAACCACCGGAGGGAGCCCAAGAACGGAATTCACAACACCATACACACATATACCGTACATACATATATTGTATATACACTGTACATATACCGTACACATACAGTGTACATATACCGTACATGCAAACACCGTACACACATATACCAAACATATACAGATACACATAAATATACCATACATACACACATAAATCGTACATACACACATATACCATACATACATATACCGTACATACACACAGATACATATAGTGTACATGCATACACAAATACCGTACATACTTACGGATACATATACCGTACATACACATATACCGTACATACACAATTAAATACACATATAGCATGCACATACCGTACACATTCATACACATATATTGTACGTGCACACACATACCGTACATATATATCATATATACTTACAAATATACCATACATACACAAATACACATTCTGTACATACAGACATACACATATACTGTACATGCATACACACTGACATACAAATATACCATACATACACACACATGTACTTACATACACAGAAACATGCACATAGATGCACACATACTGTATATACATAATTGCACACACACACTAATCTTTGATATCAGGTGTTCAGATGAGCCCTGAAGGAGGTCGGCCACATAGTGCAGAGATCAGGTGGAGAGGGCTGCAGACAGCACTGATATCAGCCCCCTGCTGCGGCTGTGCTGTCCTGTGCAGCGAGCTCTCCTCCGACCTCTGAGATGCTGCTGGGAAAGGAACAGTGGAAGGAGCAGAAAACCCACTGTAAGGCCTGCTTTTCCTCCACTGCTATCTCCTGTGTGCTGTGCAGCCCGAGCCCCCTGACTGCAGGTGAGCACTCACCATTGGAAGGCGTCATGCAAACGGCAGCCAGTGAGCGCTCTCCTCAGTCTGGTGAGGAAAGCATTCATTGGCACGCGTCTGTCCACGCATGACATACCTCATTTTTGAACTCCTGCACTCTGCGCACCGCTCTCTCCCTGGCTCTGGGTACTCGCATGATTACTGGAGTGAGTGAGAGTAGCTGATGCTGCATGACCTAGGGCCCCTCTCACTCCCGCCTGTAATCTTGACTGAGTGGCCCCATAGCGGCTACATACTCTGCCGCTATGGGCAGTACGCTCCTGCCTGTAGGGGCCCCCCTCGACCTCCGGGCCCTGGTGCAGTTGCATATGCGGGATGTCCGCAACTGGTAATTTTATTTTACATTAATGAGTTCCTTACCATGAGGATTAGAGGGGTACATTGGGTGGCAGGGGCTTATGGTGGGAATTGGAGTGGGACAGTGGGTTGCAGGGTCTCATGGTGGGGATTGGAGTGGGTGGCAGGGTCTCAGGATTGGAGGGGACAGTGGGTGGTAGGGGCTTATGGTGGGTAGCAGGGGCTCATGGTGTGGACTGGGTGGCAGGGGCTCATGGTGGGGATTGGAGTGAGATGGCAGTGGCAGGGGCTCATGGTGGGAATTGGAGTGAGACAGTGGGTTGCAGGGTCTCATGGTGGGATTGGAGTGGGAGAGTGGGTGGCAGGGTCTCATGAGGATTGTGGGTGGCAGGGGCTTATGGTGGGAATTGGAGTGGGACAGTGGGTTGCAGGGTCTCATGGTGGGGATTGGAGTGGGTGGCAGGGTCTCATGAGGATTGGAGGGGACAGTGGGTGGTAGGGGCTTATGGAGGGGATGGTGGGTAGCAGGGGCTTATGGTGGGGATTGGAGGGGACAGTTGGTGGCAGGGTCTCATGGTAGGGAATGGAGAAGACAGTAGGTGGCAGGGGCTCATGGAGGGGATTGGAGAGAGATGGTGAGTGGCAGGGGCTCATGGTGGGGATTGCAGGGTGACGAGTGTCAGGATGCTGCTCGGACCCTACTTTGTCCTGCCCCAGATCCAAGTTAAAAAGAATTTTGTGCATCGGTGCAGATTCCCTCTTGACTCTATGAAGCTTTTGGGTACACTTCTGATGACCATGGCATAAAATGTGTTAACAGCTCTTCAGACTCACCCATCTGTAATTTCGTACAGTCAGATGTACGGCTGGAGAGTTAGGACGAGGGGGAAAGTAATGGTAATTTGGGTGCCACCTCTGTGGACTGTACTGGGTGTGATGTTGAAGAGAGGCCACTTGAATCTGCGCTTGCCATCCACTTGAGCACATGCTCTTTCTGGGCCTCATTGACAAGGCGTACCGCTGTGCATCTTCCAAAGAAACGTAGTGGAGTAGCCCATCCAGTAACAGAAGTTTTCAGTTGTCTTTGCGTAGGACGTGATTTTGGTTCACTAGTGCTTTCACAAACATTACCGCATAACCCACATACACCTTGAACACCATGCCTAATTCCCCTTCCACCACGGCCTTGCTTTTTTACCCTTTGCCACAACCACCCACTAGAGAGAGGATCTGGACATAGAACAGGAAACCTACAGAAATAAAAGGGCGTGGTCGACCTCTCCACATTTGGTTTCCTGTTCCTATGAGAACCGAAGCATGGACACCTACGGAAGAAAGAAGAGTTACCTGGGCCAATGCATGCCCCCTGTGCGGTTTCTGTGAGAATGGCAAGGGCTGCAATCCAGAAGTACCCTTGGGGGAGAGCACTGTCTATCAGCCTCCCCCCTCGTCTGGTAAGGCGTCCGTGTGTAACGGGGAAGGCTGCCCACCTGGTACTACATGGATATGCGGCGCGTGGTCAGGGCCAGGGTGAGGCCGCTCGACACACGCGACAGTGCGGGGAGCATCCAGTCCTCCGGCCGCCTCCATTAACATCGGTTCCATGGAGTGAGCGGGGCGGCCGGGGAATGAGCGGCAATATGCTGGGGAGCGCTCCTGCTCCGGAAGTGATGAGTGATGTATACTTCTGGGGCAAACCAGAAGGGGCGGGGTCAGCCACAGGAATCACGCCAGATTCAAATATAAAAGACATAAAACGGGAGAACAGTGTGCCAAGATGTCGTCCTCACAGGAGAACGTGCACCCACCAGAGATGAAATCTCAGGCGCAGAGTGCTGGATCGGAAAGGTGACAAGGCAAATGCACCTAAGACTCGGACTGTACCAGAACCGGTATTGCATAAGCTTCACTGGGTGAGTGTTTGGGGACTCTACCTATTAAGCTGACTTCTCCTGTTGCTATATACCCCTTCTTTCAGACAAAGAAGCAACAGAAAACAAAACATAAAGAGTGTGCCCTATGTACCCAGCCCCTCCCTGACTCCTACCCCAAGAGATTGTGTCAGGATTATATTAGTAAGACAATGCAGGAGGAGGAGGCGGTGTCATCAGTAGACATCTGCACTATGATAAGGGAAGAGCTGCAGGCCCTGAGCCAGACCAGTATACCCCAGGCGCACAGGAGCAAGAGGAAGGAAAGGTCCCCCGTCCTCAGTTCTGAGTCCGACAGTAACGATAAGGGAGCCTCCGACTCCTCAAATTCACCATCATCTCTTTCATCAGACGTAGAAGGATGCTCATGCTTCCAAATAAACAGTATCGACAATCTAGTTAGATCAGTTAGGAATACTATAGGGTACATGTAAGGAGGTGAAGCACAATGAGAGTCTGGGGGCGGTTACCTTCTCGGCTCTGTGCCTGGAACCATTGAGCTGTGGTGCAGGTTCCCCAAGGGACAGACTTAGAGACTGGGACAGGAAGAAAGCCAGGCAGAGGGCGGGAAAGGCACGCAGGCAAGACTCAGAGCAGCGTGAGCAGAGCAGGGTGCAGCTGCGCTCCGGGAGAGAGAGAAATCTCCCGGTCAGAGGACAAATACAGGGAGATTGCCCGGAAAGACTGCATCTTGTGAGTACCTGAAAGCGGACTCTGCTGTGACTGGTGAGGGGCGCTTTGAGACCCATGCAGAGACATTGGCCCGTATGGAGACTGTGATTCCTGGTACAGAGACTGTGATTCCTGTTGAGAGATTTAACAGTGCAGAACCCCTGATTCCTGGTACAGAGACTTAACAGTGCAGAGCCCCTGATTCCTGGTACAGAGACTTAACAGTGCAGAGCCCCTGATTCCTGCTGTGCTGTAAAGGCTAAAGACTCAGAACTTGTGCATATCACATTAACTCCCGAAACCCCAGGCAGCAGGCTCCTAGAGACTACTCAGCCCATGGACAACAGAGGAACGACAAGTGCCGCTGTTTCTCAGCGCCTACGTTGGAGAAGACCCTTCAAGCAAGTCCTCATCAGACTGATAAGTGTTCATTTTTCAAGAAAATCCTGCTTAACCCCTTAACGACCGCCGATACGCCTTTTAACGGCGGCCGCTAAGGGTACTTAAACCACAGCGCCGTTAATTAACGGCGCTGTGGAAAAAGTAAATAGCGCCCCCCAGAGTCAGATTTTCTCCGGGGTCTCGGCTGCCGGGGGTAGCCGAGACCCCAGAGAACATGATTCGGGTTTTTTTTACCGACCTCGCATTTGCGATCGCCGGTAATTAACCGTTTACCGGCGGTCCCCCCCCAAAAAAAAAATGCGATTTATTTTTAATTTCTCTGTCCTCCGATGTGATCGCACATCAGAGGACAGAGAAATGGGGTCCCAGGTAGCCCCCCAATACTTACCTGCCTCCCCCGGTGCTCGTGGCTCCCGATGGGCGCCGCCATCTTCAAAATGGCGGGCGCATGCGCAGTGCACCCGCCGGCCGGCACCGGAAGAATCTTTGGGGTCTCGGCTGCCGACCAAAGAACATGATCGGGGTCGGTTTTACCGACCCCTGTTTTGCGATCGCCGGTAATTAACAGTTTACCGGCGACCACAAAAAAAAAAAAGCAAAGTGTAATTCTCTGTCCTCTGATGTGATCGCACATCAGAGGACAGAGAAATAGGGGGATTCGGGGACCCTATTATACTCACCAGTGTCCCTGGGTCCTCCTGCTGCTCCTCCTGGTCTTCTTGGCAAAAGAAAATGGCGGGCGCATGCGCAGTGCGCCCGCCATGTGTCACCATCTGCCGGCCGGCAGGAGAAGAGCAGTTGGGGCTAAAATTAGGGCTAGGGTTAGGGCTAGGCTTAGGGTTGGGGCTAAATTTAGGGTTAGGGTTGGGGCTAAATTCAGGGTTAGGGTTGGGGCTAAATTTAGGGATAGGGTTGGGGCTAAATTTAGGGTTAGGGTTGGGGCTAAATTTAGGGTTAGGGTTCTTTCACACTTACGTCGGTACGGGGCCGTCGCAATGCATCGGCCCGACATACCGACGCACGTTGTGAAAATTGTGCACAACATGGGCAACGGATGTAGTTTTTCAACGCATCCGCTGCCCAATCTATGTCCTGGGGAGGAGGGGGCAGAGTTACGGCCACGCATGCGCGGTCAGAAATGGCGGACGCGACGTACAAAAAAACGTTACATTGAACTTTTTTGTGCCGACGGTCCGCCAAAACACAACTGATCCAGTGCACGACGGACGCGACGTGTGGCCATCCGTCGCGATCCGTCGGCAATACAAGTCTATGGGCAAAAAACGCATCCTGCGGGCACATTTGCAGGATCCGTTTTTTGTCCAAAACGACGGATTGCAACGGATGCCAAACGACGCAAATGTGAAAGTAGCCTTAGGGCTAGGGTTAGGGTTGGGGCTAAAGTTAGGGCTAAAGTTAGGGTTAGAGTTGGGATTAGGGTTTGGATTAGGGTTGGTATTAGGGTTAGGGTTGGCATTAGGGTTACGCTTGGGATTAGGGTTAGGTTTGGGATTAGGGTTAAGGTTAGGGTTGTGATTAGGGGTGTATTGGGATTAGGGTTAGGTTTGAGGTTAGGGTTGAGATTAGGATTAGGGGTGTGTTGGATTTAGGGTTTTGATTAGGGTTATGGTTAGGGTTGACATTAGGGTTGTTTTGGGGTAAGGGTTGTGATTATCGTTAGGATTAGTGATTAGGATTATGGATCGGGTTGGGATTAGGGTTAGGGGTGTGTTGGGGTTAGGGTTGGAGCTAGAATTGGGGGGTTTCCATTGTTTAGTTACATCAGGGGGTCTCCAAACACGACAGCCAATTTTGCGCTCAAAAAGTCAAATGGTGCTCCCTCCCTTCTGAGCTCTGCCGTGCGCCCAAACAGTGGTTTACCCCCACATATGGGGCATCAGCGTACTCGGGATACATTGGACAACAACTTTAGTGGTCCAATTTCTCCTGTTACCCTTGTGAAAATAAAAATTTGGGGGCTACAAAATCTTTTTTGTGGAAAAAAAAATATTTTTTTATTTTCACGACTCTGCATTCTAAACTTCTGTGAAGCACTTGGGCATTCAAAGTTCTCACCACACATCTAGATAAGTTCCATGGGGGGTCTAGTTTCCAAAATGGGGTCACTTGTGGGGGGTTTCCACTGTTTAGGCACATCAGGGGCTCTCCAAACGCGACATGGCGTCCGATCTCAATTCCAGACAATTCTACATTGAAAAAGTAAAACGGCACTCCTTCTCTTCCAAGCTCTGCGGTGCGCCCAAACAGTGGTTTACCCCCACATATTGGGTATCGACATACTCAGGACAAATTGCACTACAACTTTTGTGGTCTAATTTCTCCTGTTACCCTTGTGAAAATAAAAATTTGGGGGCAAAAAGATCATTTTTGTAGAAAAAATGCGATTTTTTTATTTTCACGGCTCAACGTTATAAACTTCTGTGAAACACATGGGGGTTCAAAGTGCTCACCACACATCTAAATAAGTTCCTTAAGGGGTCTAGTTTCCAAAATGGTGTCACTTGTGGGGGGTTTCCACTGTTTAGGCACATCAGGGGCTCTCCAAACACGACATGGCGTCCAATCTCAATTCCTGCCAATTCTACATTGAAAAAGTAAAACGGCGCTCCTTCACTTCCAAGCTATGCGGTGCGCCCAAACAGTGGTTTACCCTCACATATGGGGTATCGACGTATTCAGGAGAAATCGCACAACAACTTTTGTGGTCTAATTTCTCCTGTTACCCTTGTGAAAATAAGAATTTGTGGGCGAAAAGATCATTTTTGTGTAAGCAAATGCGATTTTTTATTTTCACAGCTCTACGTTATAAACTTCTGTGAAGCTCTTGGGGGCTCAAAGTGCTCACCACACATCTAGATAAGTTCCTTAAGGGGTCTAGTTTACAAAATGGTGTCACTTGTGGGGGTTTCCACTGTTTAGGCACATCAGGGGCTCTCTAAACGTGACATGGCGTCCGATCTCAATTCCAGCCAATTCTGCATTGAAAAAGTCAAACGGCGCTCCTTCACTTCCAAGTTCTGCGGTGTGCCCAAACAGTGGTTTACCCCCACATATGGGGTATTGGCGTATTCAGGAGAAATTGCATAACAAAATTTATGGTTACATTTCTGTTTTTACACTTGTGAAAGTAAAAAAAATGGTTCTGAATTAAAATGTTTGCAAAAAAAAGTTAAATGTTCATTTTTTCCTTCCACATTGTTTCAGTTCCTGTGAAGCACGTAAAGGGTTAATAAACTTCCTGAATGTGGTTTTGAGAACCTTGAGGGGTGTAGTTTTTAGAATGGTGTCACACTTCATTATTTTCTATCATATAGACCCCTCAAAATGACTTCAAATGTGATGTGGTCCCTAAAAAAAAAAAGGTGTTGTAAAAATGAGAAATTGCTGGTCAACTTTTAACCCTTATAACTCCCTAACAAAAAAACATTTTGTTTCCAAAATTGTGCTGATGTAAAGTAGACATGTGGGAAATGTTATTTTTTAACTATTTTTCCTGACATATCTCTCTGATTTAAGGGCATAAAAATACAAAGTTTGAAAATTGCAAAATTTTAAAAATTTTGCCATATTTCCGTTTTTTTCATAAATAATCGCAAGTAATATCGAAGAAATGTTACCACTAACATGAAGTACAATATGTCACGAAAAAACAATCTCAGAATCAGTGGGATCCGTTGAAGCGTTCCAGAGTTATAACCTCATAAAGTGACTGTGGTCAGAATTGCAAAAATTGGCTCGGTCATTAAGTACCAAATTGGCTCTGTCACTAAGGGGTTAATTCTGTTACACTGTTTGACGCCCATATTTTTGCACTGTTTTATTGATAGTTATTTTCCATTGCTTCCTCCCTGCGAGGAGAACCTTATTACTGTTATTAAACCCCTCAACTGTTGGTCTGTCTGTTCCGTGGGGACATACTCAGTACATGCATACTATTACATTTGGCGTAGTCGGCAGGATGTCACATGGTAGCGCAGACAGGGCAGACCAAGCAGCTGGGAAACTTCCCAGGTCTAGCATTTCCCTGGGAGCCATGTTGAATAATTTGCCGAGGTTCACTGGGAACAATGTAATGCTGTGGAGTTGGACGGAGCATATCCGGGGAATGATGCGGATGCATCCCATGACACCAGCATTAGAGGCAGAAATTGCATTGATGGCCCTTGAGGGGGAGGCGCGGGATTCTGTCGTGCATAGGTCACCCCGAGAGAGAGATACCCTAGATAAAGTGCTGCGCATACTTAAGGAGACGCATGGGGACCCCACTGACGTATGGGAACTTTGCATGCGACTGTTTCACCGGGTAAAACGGGAGGGGGAGACCGTGACCCAATTCATGAACGCCCTACAAGAGCTTCACACTGCTATCAGACGAAAGGACGGTGTAGGGGTTGGGTCAGTTGATGTGCTCAGAGATCAGCTGGTGACGGGACTGCGTGATGCAATGATGAAACAGGCACTGCGAGAGCGCATGCGAGTAAAGCCAGACATGACTTTCTCTGAGGTTGGCAGTGAGGCGCGTGTGCGAGAACAAGAACAGGGAGTGACGGGGCTGGTGGGAAGGGTGCAGAGCGGGGAGGTAACCACCACCGCAGACATTGTCCCCCAGCAGGTGGAGGACCTGAGAATGGAGATTAGACAGGTCCGTGAAGAACTGGCGGCCTCCAGAAGAAGTATGGCAGAAGGGCCCGGTCCTCCCCGGAGGGAGGGTGAAACTAGCAGGAGGAGAAGCCCTCTTACATGCTACACTTGTGGAGAATCCGGCCACATTGCTAGATGGTGTCCCCGGCGGAGCCAACCATCCCCGCGCCCTCCTTTAAACTGGGTGGCTCTGAGCTCGAGGGGCACCGCTCGGAGAGTGAAGAACAGAGGAGGAGTAGTGAAAGTCCCCACAGCCTTGTTTCCACGTGCCCTCTGATTTGGTCAGAAATCAATGGAAGAGCAGTGCGGTGCTTGATAGACACCGGCTCACAAGTGACCACCATGCCTGAGAGATATTTCCACCGTCATTTCCCAGAGGCGCTACGGCCCGAATGGGGCCCTGTGATCAAACTTATGGCGGCCAATCACTTGCCCATCCCGGTCGCAGGGGTGGTATGGGTGAACATAGAGATCTGCGGAAAAGACCTTGGGAAAAGAGAAGTGGTACTGGTGGATGGAGAGGTAGCTAAAGACCATACCGTTACCCTGGGCATGAATGTGTTAAAAGACCTCGGAAGCCTGGTTTTTAACGAGTCCCCGGAACAGTTCCTGCAACAATGGAGCGACCAAACCCCCAAGAGAAGGGTCTCTCAACAACTGATACGGACCGCCCAGGTCCGGGAAGCATACAGCGACGGAGAGGAACTCGGCAAGGTCGTCGCCCCCGCCTCAGTCAATCGAGTGTTGCCCCCTGGGCAGACGGTGCTTCCCCTGCCTATACGAGCTGGCATCCCGCTAGAAGGGGTCGAAGTCCAAATTGAGCCCAGCAGAGCCGACCAGCTGCCGTCAGGAATATTCCTGGCTACCGTGCGGGATGGAACTGTCCTTGTGCGCTGCATAAATTTGGGGGAGACAGATACAACTTTGCCCCATAGAAGTAAAGTCGCTCAAGTCCTGGGCCTCCCAGACGAGCTGGTCCCAACTGAGGTGGTACAGCTGACCGCAAAGCCAGAAGATCCGTGGCTGGTGACCGTCAAAGCAGAGGCAGCTCCAGACCCCAGATTACTGCAAGAAGGGCGCCAGATACTGGAACGCATGAGGGCGGAGCTCTCAGAACTTACTCCGCAGCAGGTACCTCAGGTGGAAGCCGTATTGGGGAGTTTTCAGGAGGCGTTCGCCAAAGATGAAGATGACTTTGGACGTACCACGGCCATCACCCACGAGATACCCACCGGAGATGCGGCACCAATCCGGGAACAGTACCGCTAAATACCCCCACAGATGTACCAGGAGGTGAAGGGAATGCTGTCACACATGCTGAAGAAGGGAGTTATACGCGAGAGTCAGAGCCCGTGGGCTGCCCCTATAGTCTTGGTGAGAAAGAAAGATGGGTCCTTGCGGTTCTGTGTGGACTATCGCCGGCTCAACACTTGCACAGTGCGGGACTCGTACCCACTGCCCAGGATAGAGGAGTCCCTGACGGCACTAGGGAATGCCAGATATTTCTCCACGTTAGACTTGGCCAGCGGCTACTGGCAGGTGCCCATGTCTGAACAAGACCGAGCCAAGACTGCTTTCATCCTTCCAATGGGACTATATGAGTTCGACCGGATGCCCTTCGACCTAGCAAACGCCCCAGGAACATTTCAGCGACTCATGGAGAGATGTCTGGGAGACCTGAACTTTGAAGCCACTTTGATCTACTTGGATGATATCATCGTCTTTGCCCCCACCTTTGAGGAGCATCTGCAGAGACTAGAGCAAGTTCTGAGTCGGCTACAGAAGTATGGCTCGAAAGTGAAACCCCAGAAATGTCACCTCTTCCGTACTGAGATTGAATACTTGGGACACGCTGTCTCCGCTGAGGGGGTGAGGCCTTCCCCGGAGAAGATCGCTGCGGTACAAGAGTGGCCAACTCCAAAAACTGTGAAAGATGTGCGTGCGTTCCTGGGACTCACAGGATACTTCAGACGCTTCGTAAAACACTTTACCCGCCTTGCTAATCCACTCCAGGAGTTGTTGAGGGGAGTGCCCTCTTGTACCAAAAACAGGAACATACAGTGGGGGAAGCATCAGGAGGAGGAATTCTTGGCTTTGAAGAAGGCTTTGATGTAGGCCCCCGTGCTGGCCTACGCTGACTTCACACAACAGTTCATCTTGCACACTGATGGGAGCCTGCAGGGCCTCGGGGCCGTACTATCGCAGATGCAGGACGGGAAAGAGCGTGTCATTGCATACGCCAGTCGGTCTTTGCATGACTCGGAAAGGAATCCAGAAAACTACAGTTAATTTAAGCTGGAGTTGTTGGCGCTGGTGTGGGCAATGACTGAGAAGTTCACGGAATATCTGGCTGGCTCAGAAGTTCATGTCTGCACCGATAACAATCCGTTGGCCCATCTCGAGAATGCCAAGTTAGGTGCCCTAGAACAACGTTGGGTAGCCCGAATGGCCAAGTTCTGATACAGAATTTCGTATAAAATAGGAGCTGAGAATGTTCATGCGGATGCCCTCTCTCGAGTAAACTATCGCAAACCAGCACCCAGCCAAGATGAAGAACTGGAAGATGTGGAGGTTCCAGGTTTTGGAGGGACTGCCAGGACGGTGGCAGCGGCACTGGAAAGTGAACAGGAAGAGGCCTGTGTGAATTTGCTGGAGCAGCCCCGCGATGAGTGGGTCCGAGTGCAGCAAGAGGATCCGGAGCTAGCTCAGTTGAGAAAGTGGGTCGTGTCTGAACAAATGCCCAATCGGCACGAGAGGAGGTCCATGTCACTTGAACTACTGAAGATGCTACGCCAGTAGGAGAGGCTCCAGTTGCGGGATGGCATCCTGCATCGGAATGTATTCCTGCAAACAGAACTCAGTCTTGTTTGGCAGACGGTGATTCCCTTGTCCTTGATAGACCAGGTGGCTAAGGAAGCACATGAGAATGGAGCACACTTTGGGCCAAATAAAACTTTCCAGTGGTTACAGCGCCTATTTTATCATCCCCACTTAAGGAACATTGTGGAGAAAGTATGTCAGCAATGCAGAAGTTGTGAGCTGGTTAAACCACCAGAACAACGAGCTCCCACAGAGACGGTGAGGTCTTCTGGCCCCATGGACCTCCTGGCAATAGATTACTTGACAATTGGACCAGCACACCAAGGCTATGATCATTGTTTAGTGATGATAGACCACTTTACTAAATTTGGCGTAGTGACGCCCACGCGGGACCAGACTGCCGAGTCTGCTGCTCATGCAATCTGCAATCACTTCATACAGGTGTACAGGTGCCCCAAGCGCATCCATTTTAATCAAGGGGCCTGCTTCCTCGGAAGAGTGATGGAGGAGCTACACCAGCTGTACAAAATCGATAAGTCCCGGACCACCCCTTATGATCCACAGGGGAATGGGGCTTGTGAAAGATTTAAACACACTCTGATTCAAATGCTGAGGACCCTGGAATAGGACCAGAAGGCGAAGTGGACTGAGTCCCTCCCTGAATTGGTGTGGGCGTATAACAATCGGAAACACAGCACCACCGGATTCACCCCCTACTCTTTGTTCTTTGGCCAACCCGGGAAGGGGCTGGCAGAGCTGGAGCTGGAACCCGAGGAGGACTACCCACGGACGGGGGTGTACTCCTGGGTTCAAGAACATCGTTGGCGGCTGCGGACAATTCAACGTCTAGTGCAGAACCGGCTGCAAGAATTGGAGCATCCTTAGGTAGCTCCTCAAAAGGGGACAGCCCTGCGGCCTGGAGACCGAGTCTTAGTGAGGGAAAAGCGCCCACACAACAAACTAGAGTACCGGTGGGAGAAAAGGCCGTACCGAGTGAAGCGGCGGCTCAGCAACGGGGGTCCCGTTTATGAGGTCCAGCCTGAAACAGAAGAGGGGACTCCCACCCGCACACTGCACAGGACTATGTTGCGTCCATGTTTGTCTCGAGATCCTGTATCAGTCCAATTGGCTCCAGCACCCCCACCAGCTGCACCAATGATCAATGTAGATGTGGAAGATGAGGAAGACTCCCAATCTCTACCAGGGAACCCAGAAACAAGGATGGTGCCTGAACCTACCAATGTATCGGAGGAAGCCTCAACTCCTCTCACAGCAGTTGACATCACCGCCCCTGCAGATTTAAGACGATCTGAACGTTCGACGGCTGGTGTACCTCCTGTTCCCTACAATCAGGATGAGTTCATCTGGCAGCAGATTGTGCAAGGACTGGAAGATTGCCAACAAGAACTCCTGAAAATCTCACCCGCGGAATGGCGAGCAGAAAGAGGGGGGGGGGGAATGTAAGGAGGTGAAGCACAATGAGAGTCTGGGGGCGGTTACCTTCTCGGCTCTGTGCCTGGAACCATTGAGCTGTGCTGCAGGTTCCCCAGGGGACAGACTTAGAGACTGGGACAGGAAGAAAGCCAGGCAAAGAGCGGGAAAGGCACGCAGGCAAGACTCAGAGCAGCGTGAGCAGAGATCAGAGCAGGGTGCAGCTGCGCTCCGGGAGAGAGAGAAATCTCCCGGTCAGAGGACAAATACAGGGAGATTGCCCAGAAAGACTGCATCTTGTGAGTACCTGAAAGCGGACTCTGCTGTGACTGGTGAGGGGCGCTTTGAGACCCATGTAGAGACATTGGCCCGTATGGAGACTGTGATTCCTGGTACAGAGACTGTGATTCCTGTTGAGAGATTTAACAGTGCAGAACCCCTGATTCCTGGTACAGAGACTTAACAGTGCAGAGCCCCTGATTCCTGGTACAGAGACTTAACAGTGCAAAGCCCCTGATTCCTGCTGTGCTGTAAAGGCTAAAGACTCAGAACTTGTGCATATCACATTAACTCCCGAAACCCCAGGCAGCAGGCTCCTAGAGACTACTCAGCCCATGGACAACAGAGGAACGACAAGTGCCGCTGTTTCTCGGCGCCTACGTTGGAGAAGACGACCCTTCAAGCAAGTCCTCATCAGACTGATAAGTGTTCTTTTTTCAAGAAAATCCTGCTTAATTATGTTACACTGTTTGACTCCCATATTTTTGCACTGTTTTATTGATAGTTATTTTCCATTGCTTCCTCCCTGCGAGGAGAACCTTATTACTGTCAACTGTTGGTCTGTCTGTTCTGTGGTGACATACTCCGTACCTGCATACTATTACACACAGATACCAAGGAGGCCCAAACACTGCTAGAAATAATGTTTGCAGGACTGGCGGAAAGGAAAAGAAGAGCCTTTCTAGTATTCTAAGCAGTTAAAATCCTAATCAAAAGGGAATGGGACAAACAGAATTAGCAGGGCTTCCTTCGATCAGCGTCTAAAAGGAAGTATCCATTTAGTGATGAGGAGCTACTGAGCTGGTCTAAGGTAGATGCAGCTGTAGCCTCTACTTCCAGGCAGTCATTTCTACCAATAGAAGATGCGGGTATGTTAGCAGATCCACTTGATCGCAAAGCAGAATCTTCACTTAAAAGGTCGTGGGAAGCCACTACAGGAGTGTTTAAACCAGCCATAGCCAGTACATGTACGGCTAGGTCCATGCTGGTATGGATTGATCAGCTGGAGCAGCAGGTTCAGCAGAAGGTGTCTAGAGACCAACTGCTATTTGTCATCCCATTAATCAGAGGGGCGGCAGCATTTATGGCCGATGCTTCGGCTGACTCTTTACACCTTGCAGCCAGGTTGGCGGGCCTGATTAATAATGCAAGACATGCTCTATGGCTCAAAAGTTGGAAGGGTGACACGCAGTCTAAATCAAAACTCTGCGCAATCCCGTGTCAAGGTGAGTTTCTCTTTGGAAGTGTCCTAGATGAAATTCTCACCAAGGCAAAAGAAAGGAAGAAAGGTTTCCCTAATCCATCTCTCCCATTCTACAGGAGGACATTTAGAAGACGTCCATTTAATAGGAGAGGGATGTCAGAAAGACAAAGCTGTTGGACCACAAGGGAAGACAAGCAAAAAGCCATATTTAAAGGATCTTCCTTCTGGAAAGGTGGCGGATACAGATAATCCTGACCCTCCAGTAGGAGGCAGGCTAAAATTCTTATCCAAAAAATGGGAAGCAATAACAGTGAGTACCTGGATCTTGAACTTAGTTAAAGAAGGACTGAGATTAGAATTTCATAGGTCTCAAGAAATCTTTCTTCCCTCCTTCTTTAGTAATCCTGCCACTCCAGAAGAAGAAAGATTTCATACCCTAGATGTGAAAAGAGCAGTCATGAAATATATAGATCGATCTATGGATTGGAGACAGTGCAGGGCTCTTTTTATATCCTTTCAGGGCCGCAAAAAAGGGTACGGAGTCACGAGGGGTACTTTATCTCCTTGGATCAGGGATGCGATTTACCTGGCATACTCCGCAAAAAATGAGAGTCCTCCGGAGGGTATAAGGGCGCATTCAGCTTGAGCCATCGCATCTTCCTGGGCTGAGAGAGCAGACATTCCAATTGAATCTATATGTAAGGCTGCTACATGGTCGAATCCATCTACTTTCTATAATCACTATAGACTTGATCTTTCATCCTCTGACTTTGCCTTTGGCAGAGCCATATTCAGCACGGTGGTCCCTCCCAGGTGATGAATCTCTAGAAGTCTCTCTAGTCGGGCGATCAAAAGATCGTATCTGCACCAAAATGGTATAATTAAAAACATCAGCTTGGAACACAAACAATAAAGCCCTCACTCAACCCGAGATCACGAAAAATAGAGACGCTATTAATAGAGATGTGGCACCCCAGGAGTTCAGGTACCACAGTGGTATTGCCTTCCTCTCGGGGAGGGTAATGCCATGCCTGGAGACAGGAGGGATCCCTTTGGCAGGTAACCTTACATGCAACACATTCTGGCTCCAGGCCAGAAGGGGGAGCTCTAAACCCGGTTTAAGGGGAACTTCCCTATAAACATCCTGGTCTGGAGGAGGAGTCAGTTAGTCTGACAGTTGGCGACAGACAGTGAAGGAGCACAGAAGGATTTAGGAGCTAGAGAAGGGCTGTGACTTGGCCTCTCTAACCTGAGCGCGGAGACCGGGCACCGGGAGCTCGGGGTTGTGAGGAACTACAGGTCCCAAGGCAGAACTGGAGGGCAGGAAGCTAAGAGGGGCTTGCCCACATAATACCTGAGGTACAGCAGCAATCAGAGTCCGGAGTCACTGTGGACAGAGACCCCAAAGAGACGGTTCAAGTTGCCTACCGTGCAGGTACTTTCCATGGACAGGGGAAGAAAGAGGACCTTGTTAGAGAGCTACAGGCCAAGAGACCACAGACCAGCGCATAGTGGAAGGCTCCAAAACTGACCTGTCAAGGGAATTTCCACCCTTCTTCAGGCTGCCTGTACCCCATCTATACCTATTACCGGTACCCTGGACTGAGGCTGCTTAACACCAGTAAACCAGGTAAAGACTGCAACCCTGTGTCCTCCATTTATTTGTCAGCATTCACCATCCCTGCCAAATACACCGGGAGCCCTGGGGACACCGCTTCACTTGTGGGAAGCGACACCATCTCTGCTACAACACCATTGCCCCCAGAGGACCCCTTTAAGCAGCATCGCTCACCTCTGACCGAGAACCACAGCTGGAATCACAAACTTTCATTGTTTCCACAACCCCATTAAAGACCGTCCCTATTGCTTGGGCGCCCAGGGCCACGGACCGGGTCGCTGCCACTGTGACCACCCCTTTAATTGCAACCTGACCCGGTACCAAGTACCCCACGGCCCTGTTGGGCGTTCCAGAGACGCTATCAGAAAATGGCATAATTTTCATAATGACGGGTCAGTTTTCGCATTTAGTAAACCTAGTAAAAAAGTCAAACAAAAGACAAGTGTGGGATTGCACCTTTTTACAATTTCACCGCACTTGGAATTTTTTTGCCATTTTCTAGTACACGACATGGTAAATCAATGATGTCATTCAAAAGAACAACTCATCCAGCAAAAAACAAGCCCTCACATGGCCATATTGACAGAAAAATTCAAAACGTATGGCTCTATAAAGAAAGGGAGCGAGAAACGACAACGCAAAAACAAAAATACCTCCGGGAGTTAAGGGCATAAAAATTAAAAGTTTGAAAATTGCAAAAAATGTAAAAATATTTTGCCAAAGTTCTAATTTTTTGACAATTAAACTCGTCAAATCGAACAAATTTTATCACAATCTGAAGCACAATATGTCATAAAAAACATTATCAGAATCACAGGGCTCTGTTGAAGCCTTCCAGACTTATTACCACATATACAGTGGGGAAAAGAAGTATTTAGTCAGCCACCAATTGTGCAAGTTCTCCCACTCAAAAATATGAGAGAGGCCTGTAATTGACATCATAGGTAGACAACAACTATGAGAGTCAAAATGAAAAAACAAATCCAGAAAATCACCTTGTCTGATTTGGCAAGACTTATTTTGCAAAGTATGGTGGAAAATAAGTATTTGGTGACCTAAAAACATGAAAGATTTCTTGCTCTCACAGACCTGTAACTTCTTTAAGAGGCTCTTCTGACCTCCATAATTACTTGTAGTAATGGCACCTGTTTGAACTTGTTATCAGTATAAAAGACACCTGTCCACAACCTCAAACAGTCACACTCCAAACTCCACTATGGTGAAAACCAAAGAGCTGTCAAAGGACACCAGAAACAAAATTGTAGCCCTGCATCATACTGGAAAGACTGAATCTGCAATAGGCAAGCAGCTTGGTGTGATGAAATCAACTGCAGGAGCAATAATAAGAAAATGGAAGACATACAAGACCGCTGATAATCTCTCTTTATATGGGGCTCCACGCAAGATCTCCCCCCTGTGGGGTCAAAATGATCACAAGAATGGTGAGCAAAAATCTCAGCACCACACGGGGGGACGTAGTGTACATGAAAGAATGAATGGGGCCATGTATCGTGAGATTTTGAGGCCCAGAACATGGAGCCGATAGAAGACAGAACTCACAGCATGGCCCAGAGTGGTGAATAAGATGGGAAGCCATGCAGTGATGCCGGCAGGGATTTTACAGTCTCCCTCAATCTGGGGCTCCACGCAAGATCTCACCCCATGGGGTTAAAATGATCACAAGAACGGTGAGCAAAAATCCCAGAACCACACGGGAGGACCTAGTGAATGACCTGCATAGAGCCAGTGGCGTAGGAAGGGGGGTGCGGGGGGGGCGGGCCGCCCCGGGCGGCACAATGTGGGGGCGGCTATCAGCACGGCTGCGCGCACTCATTCTCTGCTCCTTCCTCCCTGCATAGTGAGGACTGGAGCAGAGCGCTGGCAGTGCGCGCGGCCGTGCAGAGTTGCTGGCTGCAGTGTAGCAGGGGCACACAGTCACACACGCTGTGACTCACCCCCGCACCTGCAGTCAGCAGCAGAAGCTCCGATCCCGCCCCTCCAGCAGCATCACAGCTCTCACAATGTGAAGAGCCATGGAGGGGCGGGGCTAAATGTCGGGGGCGGAGCCACGGACAAGCAGGAAGAAGAGGCAGAAGGAAATATGAAAATCAGAGCGGGAGACAGAAAAGATGTGAGAACAGAGACAGAAAACAACAGAGAGGCAAGACACAGGTGAGAAGTATATATATGTATATATATATATATATATATATATTACATCATTGTCTAAGGGTCACACTTCCGTCTTTCTGTCTGTCCTTCTGTCTTTCTTTCTTTCACGGATATTCATTGGTCGCGGCCTCTGTCTGTCGTCGCTGATTGGTCTCGGCAGCTGCCTGTCATGGCTGCCGTGACCAATCAGCGACGGGCACAGTCCGATTAGTCCCTCCGCTGCAGTCAGTGCCCGGCGCCTGCTCTATACTCCCCACAATCAGCGCCCGCTCCATAATCCCCTCCAGTCACCACTCACACAGGGTTAATAGCAGCGGTAACGGGCCGCGGTGTAACGCACTCCGTTACCGCTGCTATTAACCCTGTGTGTCCCCAACTATTTACTATTGATGCTGCCTATGCAGCATCAATAGTAAAAATATGTCATGTTAAAAATAATAAAAAAATGAAAAAACCTGCTATACTCACCCTCCATCGCCTTTCCCGCTCCTCGCAACGCTCCAGTGCCCGCTCCATGCAAGCGGCAGCTTCCGGTGCCAAGGATGGTATGTGAGAAGGACCTGCCATGACGTCACGGTCATGTGACCGCAACGTCATCACAGGTCCTGCGCTCATACCAACCCTGGGACTGGAAGCTGCCTCGTGCGATACAGGGCCAGAATTCATCGGAGGGTGAGTATATGTTTATTTTTTATTTTAAGTCTGTATACTACGTGGCTCTGTGCTGTATACTCCATCACTGGGCAATATACTACGTGGCTGGGCAATATACTACGTGACTGGGCAATATACTACGTGGCTGGGCAATATACTATGTGGCTGGGCAATATACTACGTGACTGGGCAATATACTACGTGGCTGGGCAATATACTATGTGGCTGGGCAATATACTACGTGGCTGGGCAATATACTACGTGGCTGGACAATATGCTACGTGGGCTGTGCAATATACTACATGGCTGTGTTATATACTACGTGGCTGGGCAATATGCTACGTGGGCTGTGCAATATACTACATGGCTGTGTTATATACTACGTGGCTGTGTTATATACTACGTGGCTGTGCTATACGCTATGTGGGCTGTGCTATATACTGCGTGGGCTGTGTTATACACTACGTGGCTGTGCTATATGCTACGTGGGCTGTGTTATATGCTATGTGGGTATGCTATATTTCTCTGCTGTATCTGCATCATGAATCATGCTATGTGTTAAAGGGGGGGCCCACTGAGACTCTTTCGCCCGGGGCCCTCTAAAACCGCGGCCGGCGCTGCAGCTGTTTAACGCTATTGACGTGCGGGCCCGCGCCCGTACGTCAATAGTTAACAACAGCCACCAGCCATTTGGAGGCTGGCAGCTGAAGTCGGCCGCAGCGCACACGTCGACGGCTTCTGACGTCATTGTCAGTCGCCGGCGAGTGCACGCTTCAGCTGCGTGGAGAGAGCAGGAGCGCGGTCAGGTAAGCAGAACTTGTTTTTTTTTTTTGCAGACCCTATCATGTGTGTTGCCCTATTTTTGGTAACCTTTGTGTGTATTGAGCCGAGGAGGGGGGGGGGGCGCCAAACTCGGGAGCAGCCCCGGGCGGCAAAAGCTCTAGCTACGCCCCTGCATAGAGCTGGGACCACCGTAACAAAAGCAAACATCAGTAACACACTACACCGCCAGGGACTCAGATCCTTCAGTGCCAGATGTGTCCCCCTGCTTAAACCAGTACATGTCTTGGCCCATATGAAGTTTGCTAGAGAGAGAGATTATCCAGAAGATTATTTGGAGAATGTCATATGGTCTGATGAAACCAAAGTAGAACTGTTTGGTAGAAACAAAACTCGTCGTGTTTGGAGGAGACAATGCTGAGTTGCATCCAAAGAACACCATACCTACTGTTAAGCATTGGGGTGGCAACATCATGCTGTGGGGCTGCAAATGGACCAGGACGACTGATTCGTGTACGTGAAAGAATGAATGGGGCCATGTATGGTGAGTTTTTTAGTGCAAACCTCCTTCCATCAGACAGGGCATTGAAGATGAAACGTGGATTGGTCTTTAAGCATGATAATGATCCCAAGCACACTGCCAGGGCAACAAAGGAGTGGCTTCGTAAGAAGCATATGAAGGTCCTGGAGTGGCCTACCAGATCTCACCAGTATTCACCAGATCTCAACCCCATAGAAAACCTTTGGAGGGAGTTGAAAGTCCGTGTTGCCCAGCGACAGGCCCAAAATATCACTGCTCTAGAGGAGATCTGCATGGAGGAATGAGCCAACATACTACCAACAGTGTGTGCCAACCTTGTGAAGACTTACAGAAAACATTTGACCACTGTCATTGCCAACAAAGGATATATAACAATAACAAAATATTGAGATGAACTTTTGTTAATGACCAAATAATTATTTTCCACCATATTTTGCCTCTCTCATCTGTTTAAGTGGGAGAACTTGCACAAATGGTCACTGACTAAATAAGGGGTTAAATAACATTTTCCATATGACTGTTTTACATCAGCAAAATCTTTCATTTAGCATCCCTTTATTTTGGTAAGATATTAGAAGGGTTAAAAGTTTGCAGAAATTTGTATTTTTTTCAAGCAAATTTGCAAATCCCATGTTTTGATTGCCGCTGTTGCTGCTGCCAAAAAATGCAAGTCTGGGGTCTTGTTTTTATTTTTTCATTACACTGTTTACTGATCGGGTTGATTAATTTGATCTTTCGAGAGATCAGATTTTATGAAGTTAGGGATACCACATATGTGAATTTTTAATTTCTTAATTTTAAATGAGGGAAAATGGGTTCAATTTACACTATTTATTTTGGTTTTTTTTTCATAGTTTTTTTTAATTTAGTCTTTACTGTGTTTTATAGTTCCCATATGGGAATTGAAACAGCAATCATCTCATCACTTGTGCTATATAAAGAATCAAAAATCGTGATAAAAAATGCAAAAATCATCAACTGCTATGAACACCAGCCACAGGCTTGCCTTCAACGGAATACTGTCATGACAAGCATGGGGGTTTTCAGCAGACCCCTGGCTGTCAAGAAAACCTGTCAGCTTCCCGCGATGACAGTGCATGCGCCCTAATGGGCGATTAGAACAGCGAGCTACGAATGCAGTAAATACCGCAGTCATAGACTGACTGCAGCAATGAACATAACAGCGCAGGTGTTGGAGGCAGGTGATTGCTGAATATTGCAGACAACATCTGGTGGTAACGCCAGCATGATGTATCAGCACATCATATGTCAGTGATGGGTTAAGACTGTGCCTCTTTTGAGTATTTATTTTAGTTGACACAGTGTCAGCGCTTACAGGGAGGTTGTGCCTATCATGCACAATCAGTGCCAGATGCTTTAATGCTGTAGGCACCAAAAACCCTAAACCTAGATCTATGAAAATTCAGTTGCACATGATGCAGGTACACAACTAAATAAATGTATGTACAGGTGCTTTCTCAAAACTAGAATATCATCACAAAGTTAATTTATTTCAGTTCTTCAATACAAAAAGTGAAACTCATATATAGAGTCATTACAAACAGAGTGATCTATTTCGAGTGTTTATTTCTGTTAATGTTGCTGACTATGGCTTACAGCCAATAAAAACCCAAAAATCATTATCTCAGTAAATTAGAATCTACTATATAATTGTCTAAGGGTCTCTTCCGTCTTTCTGTCTGTCTTTCTGTCACGGATATTCATTGGTCGCGGCCTCTGTCTGTCATGGAAAATCCAAGTCACTGCTTGGTCGCGGCAAAACAGCCACGACCAATCAGCGACGGGCACAGTCCGGAAGAAAATGGCCGCTCCTTACTCCCCGCAGTCAGTGCCCGGCGCCCGCATACTCCCCTCCAGTCACCGCTCACACAGGGTTAATGCCGGCGGTAACAGACCGCGTTATGCCACGGGTAACGCACTCCGTAACCGCTGCTATTAACCGTGTGTCCCCAACTTTTTACTATTGATGCTGCCTATGCGGCATCAATAGTACAAAAATGTAATGTTAAAAATAATAAAAAAACAAAAAACCTGCTATTCTCCCCCTCCGTAGTCCGCCGAGCCGCTCGCGCCTGCCGCCATCTTCCGTTCCCGGCGATGCATTGCGAAATTACCCAGAAGACTTAGCGGTCTTGCGAGACATCTAAGTCATCTGGGTAATTTCGCAATGCATCCTGGGAACGGAAGATAGCGACAGCCACGCGCGTATCGCCGGAGCTTCGGTGGATCCCAGGGGTGAGTATATAACTATTTTTTATTTTAATTATTTTTTTAACAGGGATATGGTGCCCACACTGCTGTATACTACGTTAGCTGTGTTAGATACCGCGTGGCTGCTATATACTACATAGGCAGTGTTATATACTATGTGGGCTGTGTGATATACTCCGTGGGCTGTGCTATATATTACGTGAAAACACCATGTTAGGAGTCGAGTTTCCTCTGCTGCACAGGGGGAATCTCGATCCGTGTCTGCTGCGGTCTCCCATTCAGCATCGGCCGCAGTGGGGTCTGCTCAGCGGAGACGTCGCTCCCAGCGTCTCGCTGAGGCTGATTCTGTGCATAGGGTCACTACTGCCTTTTCTGGCTTTCCTATGGTACCCTGCACTGATCTGCGGCTAGCAGGCCTCTCTGGGACTAAGTCCTTATTTACACACACTGAGCATGCCCAGGGCAAGGTCTCCCATTGGAGGTCGAGGGTCACATGCTCAGGTACTGCAGCGCATCCCATTGGTCCTCCAGGAAGGTCCTGAAAGGGCAAAACTTCGGTAGCAGCTTCCTGTGCGGCAACTATATGCGCTGCGCATGACCGCACGGCCATGCGCTAGTATTGTCTTAAGTTATGTGCTTTGCGCCAGTGTGGTCACATGTGTGAGTGTTCAGGGACCCGGCTGAAATAAGCCCCTAGAATGCTGGCTCCTCCGGCGAGGAGATTGAGTCTGAGTGT
Source organism: Ranitomeya imitator (assembly GCF_032444005.1). NCBI lineage: Eukaryota > Metazoa > Chordata > Amphibia > Anura > Dendrobatidae > Ranitomeya > Ranitomeya imitator. Next base: position 235,131,557 of record NC_091286.1, on the reverse strand, counting down.
ATTCAGGGACCCAGCTGAAATAAGCCCCTAGAATGCTGGCTCCTCCGGCGAGGAGTTTTGTGTATGTGCGTGACCACTGACTGCTCTCTATTTGGACAGTTAGCCTGTGCCTCTGTGGAGTCTAACAGGGCACAGTGCTTTCCTTTCACGGCTACTCAGTGAATTAACTGAGTTAGTCTATACCGCCATATAGCTCCGCCGTTTGCTAGCAGCAGGTATTCCTGCACGGTGGACCCCGGGCTGCGAACGCACCAATATCAATAAACATCTCTATTTACTCGGTGCGTTCCGCTAGCCCTAACAGAATACTAGCGCCAGGGTCTGGCTAGTAAATGGCGGACATTCAGCAATCTTTGCGGTATATCCAGCAGCTGGAGGGTAGGTTGGCAGCTCTCGAGAGCTCAACCTCAGCTGTGGATGTTACCGCAGTTGCTGTACAGGCTGCTAGCTTGGCTGCAGCAACCTTGTCCACTGCCACCCCTGTTCCGACATTATCTCACCTCCCGCTGCCAGAAAAAATTTCTGGAAATAGCAAAACTTGTAGGGGATTCGTGAGTCAGTGCTCTATTCACCTCGAGCTTCTTGCTGCACGTTTTCTTACAGAGCGGGCTAAGGTGGGATTTATTGTCTCTCTCTTGTCGGACAGGGCGTTGGAGTGGGCTACGCCGCTGTGGGAGCGTGGTGATCATGTGGTGCAGAGTGCTCCGTTATTCCTGAGCACTCTGAAAAAGGTCTTTTTAGGACCTCAAGTCACCCATGACACAGCGCTCCAACTACTGGCATTAACTCAGGGTGACTCCTTGGTCAGCCATTTTTCCGTCCGTTTCTGTACTTTAGCTTCCGAGCTGGAGTGGTCAGATAAAGCCCTTATCCCCATATTTTGGAGGGGCCTGGCTGACCACGTTAAGGACGCTCTGGCCACTAGGGAGATTCCTGCCACACTGGAGGAGTTAATAACTGTCTCTACTCGTATTGACCTCCGTTTTAACGAGCGGAGGTTGGAGCGAGCCCAGTGTAGTCTGAGGTTTCGGCTGGCTCCCACCTTCGCCAAACCTATGGAATCTCCAGTCCAGGCATCCGAGTCACATGAGGCCTTAGAGGTGACACGAGCGGGATCCAAGTCTCAGTCCGCTCGTGCACATAAGGTCCGTCATGTTTGCCAGCAGTCAGGACATCTTGCCTCCAAGGGTCCTCAGCGGTCGGGGAGACGTCAGTGTCTAGTGGCAGTTGGAGGAGGTACACTAGACACGGCGACGTTTGCCTCAAAGTTGTCCTTCAAGGGGACAATTACCATAGGCCCATCCACTCTTATGGTCGAGCTATGCGTGGATTCTGGGGCAGAGGGTAACTTTATGTTTTCCGCTTTTGCCCAGCGTCACGCAATACCCTTGGTGATGCTCGCCAAGCCAGTAACCGTTCGAGTGGTAAATGGGTCAACACTACCTTCACAGATTACCCACCAAACCATTCCTTTCACGCTATCTGTGTCTCCATCACATCAGGAGATAATCTCCCTATTAGTCATTCCTGAGGGAATTGATGAGGTCCTGTTGGGGATACCATGGCTTCGCTACCATTCTCCTCATATTGAGTGGTCCTCTGGGAGAATTTTGGGATGGAGTAAATCCTGCGAGGGTAGATGTCAGAGGGAGTGCGTTCAGGTTGCTACTACACAGGTACCCGCAGATCTTTCCTCTCTCCCCAAGCACTATTGGCCCTATGCAGACGTGTTCTCCAAAAGAGCTGCGGAGACCCTTCCGCCTCACCGCCCCTATGACTGTCCTATTGACCTCTTGCCTGGTGCTGAGCCTCCCCGGGGTCGAGTCTATCCGTTATCTCTCCCGGAGACGGAGGCAATGTCCCAGTACATCCAAGAGAATCTGGCAAGAGGATTCATTAGGAAGTCAGTGTCACCGGCAGGGGCTGGGTTCTTCTTCGTACAGAAGAAGACTGGAGACTTACGTCCATGCATAGACCTCAAGGGTCTTAACGCCATCACCGTTAAGAACAAGTACCCATTACCCCTGATATCTGAGCTTTTTGATAGGCTACGGGGAGCAAGGGTATTTACAAAGTTAGATCTGCGGGGTGCTTACAATCTGATTCGCATCCGTGAGGGGGATGAATGGAAGACGGCTTTTAACACCAGGGATGGGCACTATGAATATCTGGTGATGCCCTTCGGGCTCTGTAATGCCCCAGCCGTTTTCCAAGACTTTGTGAACGACATCTTCCGAGATATGCTCACCACCTCGGTCGTAGTCTATCTGGATGATATTCTCATCTACTCTCCAGATATTGACTCCCATCGGAGAGATGTTCGCAAAGTCTTCGACCTCTTACGGGCAAACTCCCTCTACGCCAAGTTGGAGAAGTGTGTGTTTGAGCAGGAGTCCTTGCCTTTCCTTGGTTATATCATCTCTGCCCAGGGTTTGGCTATGGATCCTGCCAAGCTACAGGCTGTAATGGACTGGCAGGAACACCATTCTCTTAAAGCGGTGCAGCGCTTTATGGGGTTCATTAACTACTATCGCCAGTACATTCCACACTTCTCAACTTTGGTAGCTCCCTTGGTTGCCCTCACCAAGAAGGGAGCAAATCCCAAGTTGTGGTCAGAGGAGGTCTCCAAGGCCTTTCTCTCGATTAAGTCACACTTTGCTAGCGCTCCCATCCTACATCGCCCCGATGTAGATAAACCATTTATCTTGGAGGTGGATGCCTCATCCGTTGGTGCTGGAGCAGTCCTTTTCCAAAAGGATGCTCAAGGTCGGAAGCACCCTTGCTTCTTCTTCTCCAAGACCTTCACACCAGCGGAGAGGAATTATTCCATCGGGGACAGGGAGTTGCTAGCCATGAAGTTGGCTTTTTCAGAGTGGAGACACCTCTTGGAGGGAGCTTGCTTTCCCTTCCAAGTCTTCACTGACCACAAGAACTTGGTGTATATACAGACGGCCCAGTGGCTGAATTCTCGCCAGGCTAGATGGTCCCTGTTCTTCTCCCGGTTCCATTTTACTCTCCATTTTCTCTCCGGGGAGAAGAACGTTCGTGCCGACGCTCTCTCCCGCTCCGTAGTGTCATCTGAGGAGGAGGAGGAGGAGCCTCGGCTTATTGTCCCTTCTGAGAGCCTGAGAACTGTAGCTCCGGTTTCGCTAGAGTCTGTGCCCCCGGGCAAGACTTTCGTGCCAGCTAACTTGCGACCGCAGGTTCTCTCTTGGGCTCACTCCTCCAGAGTGGGTGGGCATTTTGGGACCAAGAGGACATCTGAGCTTTTGGCGAGAACATACTGGTGGCCGCATATGGTCCGAGATGTCAGGGACTATATTCAGGCGTGCGTTTCTTGCGCCCAGAATCGGTCTCCTCGGCAACGGCCTGCTGGGTTGCTTTACCCTCTACCGATGGCAGACAGGCCCTGGGAGATGGTCGGGATGGACTTTGTGGTGGGCTTACCCAAGTCGCGTGGCTGCTCCGTTATTTGGGTTGTCACCGACCATTTCTCTAAAATGGTGCATTTGGTGTCGCTCCCTCGGTTACCTTCTGCACGGGCCTTGGCGGTGTTGTTCATTAAGCACATTTTCCGTTTACATGGTATGCCTGATAAGATTGTCAGCGATCGGGGTCCCCAGTTCGCGTCTCGGTTTTGGATAGAGCTCTGCCGTTTACTCAGCATAGAGTTGAACCTCTCCTCTGCATATCATCCCGAGACGAATGGGTTGGTGGAGAGAACCAACCAGACTCTGGTGACATATTTGCGACATTTCGTCTCTGCTAGGCAGGATGACTGGGCATCTTTGCTACCTTGGGCGGAATTTGCCTTGAACAACGCTGTAGCCGATTCCACTGGTCAGGCTCCTTTTCTCCTTAATTACGGCCAGCATCCGCGTGTCCCTGTGCCCATGCCCGTGTCATCCACCGATTCTAGGGTGGCAGACTGGGCGGTGGAGGCACGTGACATCTGGGACCGCACACAGGATGCCATCCGGGCCTCCAAGGAGAGAATGAGGGTTTCGGCTGATACACATCGGCGCCCCGCTCCGGTCTTTGCTCCTGGCGACTTAGTGTGGCTCTCCGCCCGTAACATCAGGCTGCGAGTTGAGTCCACCAAGTTTGCACCTCGCTACATTGGCCCGTTTAAGTTTCTGGAACAGGTCAACCCTGTGGTCTACCGTTTGGCTATTCCTCCACGCCTTGGTATCACCGATACTTTTCACGTTTCCCTCTTAAAGCTTGTTCGTTTGTCCCGGTTTTCTGAGTCATCTGCTGGGACATCGGGTTCATCCACGGATGAGTTGGAGGTGAATGCTATTGTGGGGTGCAAGGTGGTACGTGGCAAGAAATTTTATCTGGTGGACTGGAAGGGTCACGGCCCAGAGGATAGAACCTGGGAGCCTGTGGAGCACATTCGGGCTCCGCTGCTTATTGCAGCTTTTGAGCGTAGTGAGGCTCAAGGAGGGGGGGGCCCTAGGAGGGGGGGGGTAATGTTAGCAGTCGAGTTTCCTCTGCTGCACAGGGGGAATCTCGATCCGTGTCTGCTGCTGTCTCCCATTCAGCGTCGGCCGCAGTGGGGTCTGCTCAGCGGAGACGTCGCTCCCAGCGTCTCGCTGAGGCTGATTCTGTGCATAGGGTCACTACTGCCTTTTCTGGCTTTCCTATGGTACCCTGCAATGATCTGCAGCTAGCAGGCCTCTCTGGGACTAAGTCCTTATTTACACACACTGAGCATGCCCAGGGCAAGGTCTCCCATTGGAGGTCGAGGGTCACATGCTCAGGTACTGCAGCGCATCCCATTGGTCCTCCAGGAAGGTCCTGAAAGGGCAAAACTTCGGTAGCAGCTTCCTGTGCGGCAACTATATAAGCTGCGCATGACCGCACGGCCATGCGCTAGTATTGTCTTAAGTTATGTGCTTTGCGCCAGTGTGGTCACATGTGTGTGTGTTCAGGGACCCGGCTGAAATAAGCCCCTAGAATGCTGGCTCCTCCGGCGAGGAGATTGAGTCTGAGTGTATTCAGGGACCCGGCTGAAATAAGCCCCTAGAATGCTGGCTCCTCCGGCGAGGAGTTTTGTGTATGTGCGTGACCACTGACTGCTCTCTATTTGGGCAGTTAGCCTGTGCCTCTGTGGAGTCTAACAGGGCACAGTGCTTTCCTTTCACGGCTACTCAGTGAATTAACTGAGTTAGTCTATACCGCCATATAGCTCCGCCGTTTGCTAGCAGCAGGTATTCCTGCACGGTGGACCCCGGGCTGCGAACGCACCAATATCAATAAACATCTCTATTTACTCGGTGCATTCCGCTAGCCCTAACACACCATAAGAGGAAAAACCTCCACTATTCTAGACAAAAAAAACACCAGTACACAGGCAGAGATGCTTACCTGTCCAAGGCCTCCAACTAGCCAAGGTGCAGCGGACCCAAGTAAAGATGGCAGATACACAGGTGCAATAATACCGATAAGGCAGCCACCCTACGATCAGGAATTGGCCACTTGGGGCACCTGTATCTATAATAGTGGAGGTTTTTCCTCTTATGGTGTTTTTTTAGAATAGGACTGCCAATATGTAAGGACCCTTGAAGTGGGTTGGCAGCTTAAATATTGTGGCCATAATATCGACCAATACCTTGCATACATTGTTATGTTTTTGGTGCACTGTATATTTTACCAGGGTGCGGCTGGGCCCTAGATGGCTCTGTATACTGTGGCCTCTGTTCACACAGGATGCATTATGGTTAGCCCGCTGTATGGCGTCATTAATAGGCTTTGAGCCATATATTTTGCATTCTTGTGTGAACATGCCACATACAGACTATATGTTTGCACAGATGCCCCAAGTGGCCAATTCCTGATCGTAGGGTGGCTGCCTTATCGGTATTATTGCACCTGTGTATCTGCCATCTTTACTTGGGTCCGCTGCACCTTGGCTAGTGCAATTGTTGGAGGCCTTAGACAGGTAAGCATCTCTGCCTGTGTACTGGTGTTTTTTTTTATATATTACGTGGCCAGTGTTATATACTGCGTGGCCTGTGTTATATACTACGTCGCCTGTGTTATATACTGCGTGGCTGCTATATACTGCGTGGGCTATAAAACATAAGACAAGAATTGGAGTAAAAAAGTCCAAAAAGTAATCAAAATATCAATTTATTGAAAAATAATAATATACAACATATAAACAGACTAGGATCAGGTAATAACAAATGACACCCATGTCCTGACAAAAGATGTTAAGTATTAAACATGGGTAAAGGTGCTCAAGTGCCACAAAAAAGAGAGAGACTGAAAAGTCCAAAGTAAACTAGTAACCAGATGACTAAGTAAGTCTGCGCGCTATACCGTTCCAAGGACTGGGTCCCAAACTAGATTCATTGCTTACCCATGATATCAGAGTGTCAGGATCAGTGTCCACGCCGCCACCGATGCGCGTTTCGCCTCTTTCTCAAGGTACGGTCGGTGGCGGCGTGGACACTGATCCTGACACTCTGATATCATGGGTAAGCAATGAATCTAGTTTGGGACGCAGTCCTTGGAACGGTATAGCGCGCAGACTTAATTAGTCATCTGGTTACTAGTTTACTTCGGATTTTTCAGTCTCTCTCTTTTTTGTGGCACTTGAGCACCTTTACCCATGTTTAATACTTAACATCTTTTGTCAGGACATGGGTGTCCTTTGTTATTACCTGATCCTAGTCTGTTTATATGTTGTATATTATTATTTTTCAATAAATTGATATTTTGATTACTTTTTGGACTTTTTTACTCCAATTCTTGTCTTATGTTTTATAATATGCTTGGGAGTGTCCGTGTGGTGTACCTTTGAGACGTCCACATGGGTTTTGGTCTCTGTGGCACCCCTTCATTTATGTTATCCCGTATGGTATATGTTTATTTATACTGCGTGGGCTGTGTTATATAGTACGTGGCTGTGTTATATACTGCGTGGCCACTGTTATATATTGCGTGGCCTGTATTAACGCATCGGGTATTCTACAATATGTATGTATACAGCAGCCACATAGTATATAGCACAGGCCACGTAATATTTGTCTGCTATATACTACATGGCTCCTATATACTACATGGCCTGTGCTACAGTATATACTATGTGGCTGCTATATACATACATAAATACAAATTCTAGAATACCCCATGCGTTAGAATCGGGCCACCATCTAGTACTTTATAACATTACCTTGAAAAATGATTTTAAAATCCGAAATGTTGGCCTACTGAATGTATATTCAGTAAATGCACTCAATACCTGGTTGGGGCTCCTTTTGCATCAATGAGGTGTGGGATGGAGGCGATCAGCCTGTGGTACTTCTGAGGTGTTATGGAAGCCCAGGTTGCTTTGATAGTGTGAGGGAGGCCAGGGCCGTAGTCGTGGCTCTCAATGGTGGCTGCTTCAGTGCACCCTGGCTCTCTGCCACATACATAAAATGTTACATCGGTCACGTACCTTGTTGTCCGCTTTCCTGTCCATCTGGTTCTTCTCTGATCCACTGGGGGTTTCTTTCTTTAGATTCCAGATAAACAGAGACAGAGCCAAGTTCCAACTAGAAACAAATTACTTCACTTAAGGTACCTTCACACATAACGATATTGTTAACAATATCGTTGCTTTTTGTGACGTAGCAACGATATCGTTAATGAAATCGTTATGTGTGACAGCGACCAACGATCAGGCCCCTGCTGGGAGATCGTTGGTCGTTGAATAAAGTCCAGAACTTTATTTCGTCGCTGGACTCCTGCTGACATCGCTGGATCGGCGTGTGTGACACCGATCCAGCGATGCCTTCACTGGTAACCAGGGTAAACATCGGGTAACTAAGCGCAGGGCCGCGCTTAGTAACCCGATGTTTACCCTGGTTACCATCCTAAAAGTAAAAAAAAACAAACGCTACATACTTACCTACAGCCGTCTGTCCTCCAGCGCTGTGCTCTGCACTCCTCCTGTACTGGCTGTGAGCGTCGGTCAGCCGGAAAGCAGAGCGGTGACGTCACTGCTCTGCTTTCCGGCCGCTGTGCTCACACAGACAGTACAGGAGGAGAGCAGAGCACAGCGCTGGAGGACAGACGGCTGTAGGTAAGTATGTAGCGTTTGTTTTTTTTTACTTTTCTTTTTTTTTGTCCTCCAGCGACCAAACAGCGACGCTGCAGCGATCCGGATCGTTGTCAGTATCGCTGCAGCGTCGCTTAATGTGAAGATACCTTTAGTTCCTTTCTCAGCTCATCCAGTTCACATTTAGGTACAGCACAACTTACCTCACAAGACACAACATTTTCTGTCCCTGTACTGTCCCTCTCTTCTTTTGGATACCTCCGGGTCACACCGTTGTCCCCGGTACCACAGCATTTGACTAACTGTTGGAGTTCCCGGTCCGTTTCGCACCAGACACACAGGCGTCTTCCTAAGTAGCTGACTGCCATCATGACACAGCTGTCCTCTATTCCTCTGCCTCACCGGCAAACAGTACTCTTACGCCCTGGACAAGCTGGGCTCCTTTGCTTGTAGAACATTACGTGGCTCAACTGCCCTGCATGGGCTCTGAGGCCCTTCTGACCAAAAACAGGAAGCTCTCTATACCTTACGCAGTTGGCCCCTCCTAACTAGTTTCTACTGTGCCTCCCTCTAGTGGGCTAACCTAGATCTTACAGCTCACTGAATCCTATACTTTCCTTAGAATCACAGGAACATATGTACATTACATTATAGCAGCATTAAAGGTATTATACGACTTCAGAATATAGATCAGACATACACAACAGAACATATAGTATTTACCAAGCATATGAGAAGTACCAGCACTTTCAGGGACACAGAAGCAGTTGTAAGGCTAGCAGGGTATAAACTGTCATCTGTACCCCCTTACAATAGCAGCCTTCAGCTTGTGTGCATTGTCTTTCATCTTCCTCTTGACAATACCACATAGATTCTCTATGGGGTTATGGTCAGGCCAGTTTGCTGGCCAATCAAGCACAGTGATACTGTTGTTTTTAAACCAGGTACTGGTACTTTTTGCAGTGTGGACAGGTGCCAAATCCTGCTGGAGAATGAAACTTCCATCTCCAAAAAGTTTGTCGGCAGAGGGAAGCATGAAGTGCTCTAAAATTTCCTGATGTACTGCTGCGCTGACTTTGGTCTTCATAAAAGACAGGGAACCTACATCAGCAGATGGCATGGCTCCTAAAACCATCACTGATTGTGGAAACTTCACACTAGACCTCAAGCAGCTTGGATTTTGTGTCTCTCCACTCTTCCTCCAGACTCTGGGAGCTTGCTTTCCAAATGAAATGCAAAATTCACTTTAATCTGAAAACAACACTTTGGACCACTGAGCAACAGTCCAGTTCTCTTTCTCCTTGTCTATATGTCATGAATGGCTTGACACAAGGAACGCGACATTGTAGCCCATGTCCTGGATAAGTTCGTGTGTGGTGGCTCTTGCAGCAATGACTACAGCAACAGTCCACTGCTTGAGAATCTCCCCCAATTTTTGAATGGCGTTTTCTTAACAATCCTTTCAAGGCTGCGGTTATCCCGGTTGCTTGTGCACCTTTTTCTACCACACTTTTTCCTTCCACTTAACTTTCCATTAATATACTTGGAAACAGAACTCTGTGAACAGCCAGCTTCTTTAGCAATGACCTTTTGTGGTTTATCCTCCTTGTGGAGTGTGTCAATAACTGCCATCTGGACATCTGTCAAATCAGCAGTCTTCCCCATGATTGTGGAGCTTATTAAAACAGACTAAGGGACATGTTTAAATGCTTAGGAAGCCTTTGCAGGTGTTTTTTGTTAATTATTCTAATTTATCGAGATAATGACTGTTAGGTTTTCATTGGCTGTAAGCCATAATCATCAACATTAACAGAAATAAACACTTGAAATAGATCACTCTGTCTGTAATGACTCTGTATAATATGAGTTTCACTTTTTTTCATTGAAGAACTGAAATAAATTAACTTTTTAATGATATTCTAATTTCGCGAGAAGCACCTTTATGTATGAATGCATAATTTGATACATTGGGGTGCACCATAATGGGGAAGGCTTCATAGAAGGTACAGTACACGGAAACATCCAACCTAACCCAGCCATGTCTACACATGTGACATTTATTTGCAAAGTAAGATCTGATACCATCATGTTTGTGCTGTACATTCTGCATATATGTCAAAATATATTAACTTCCTGAAGTACACACCATGCTGTTTGACTACAGCAGGTAAACATATGCCTGTTGCAGATTTCAGTCTTCAGCACCAACATTCACCTCTCAAACATTGTAGTAGAATGAACTGTTTTACTTGGGACATACAACAATCATTATCTGCATCATCAACAAGATGGAAGATTACAGGAAGTTAACAGAAAAACTAGCACCATCTGCTATTTGCTAAAGATTGTCCTTACACTACATAAGCCTGCAGATGTTGTGTAGAACAATGCCAAGGTTTGATTAGTACACTTTTCTTTTGCACTGCAAACTACTATTTGCATACTACTAGCTAATGAAAATGACTAAGGTAAATCATACTAGACCGTGGTAAATATTTAATTTTTGGGAAGGGAAAGAAAGTCCATTTCAATTTAGAAAATGAGCATATTTTTTGTCACTCAAATAAAACATCAGTAATATCTGTTTCAAGTGCAGCACAATTTAATCACTATTTCAAATCCCGAACCTACGCTAATTTTATTTTATTACTAGGAAAGACTTGGCAGGATTGTAGCTGTCATGCTCTACTGACGTAAATGACTTGGATTTGGTGTTCAAGTGCCAGGTGCTGACATTTTAATTGCATAAATCTGGCTTTTCTGTCTAAGACATCCGCAAAGTCCTCTTAGGACACTGGTGGAAGCAATAAGTGGTCTGCTTCCTGAAATGCCCAGAATATGCAGTCTTTTTTATGCAATAATAAGGCCTGTTAGTAATTCTGTTCAAAGTCATGGATGAAATAAATAAATCTGTGTTCACAAACTGTGTATACAAGATAAGAATTACCAGGTTGTTCTGAATACTTCAAATGTTATCCCGCTAGTTAACCCAATATGAATTCTGTGTATTGTAACAACTCTGCCGGCATCACTGTATGGCCTCCCATCCCTCACACACCATCTTACCCACTGCTCCAGGTCATGTTGTAGTCTCTGTCTGCTGCCGACTCCATGCTCTGTGTCTCCTGATTTCTGCCTACTCGCTGCATGCTTCCTGGCTGTGTGCATAGGGGGGGGGGCGGCGCCAGATCTCTCTGGTTCTTATGGAATCAGGGTGCACCTGTCTAATGTGTCCTTGACCAATTACCAAGAGGCCTCCAGTATTTAGGGCCTCCTGTGTGAACAGGTCCCAACCTGTTCCTTCATTCTTCATATCCGTACCTGCACCTCCTGTGTGAACAGGTCCCTACCTGTTCCTTCATACACCACACCAATCTGCCTGGTGTCTCAGCTGTGCCTGCCTGCCCTGTGTCTCAGCCGTGCCTGCTTGCCTACTCGCCCGAGTTTCAGCCGTGCTTATCTGCCAGTTCTGCCTGTCGCCCGCACCTGTCCTAGTGTTCCTGTTTGCAAAGTGGGATCAGCAGCTACAGCCGGACACCACACTGGAGTAGCACCTCGCAGCTGCCTGCCACAAAAGCCTGACCTCAACATCAGAGGCTCCAGCAAAAAAAGGCAGCTGTCTTAGTCACACCCCTTCCACGGTAGTCTGGTTTGTGGCACAGTGGGTCCACAAACCCCCTGGCTCATGCCCACCAGTCAGGGCGTGAGCGTGACACGTATGCTATAGTGATTATGTGATGAGGTGCATGAATATTCAAGTAGAACCTTACACCATCAGTATCCCATATACTTTATGGTAGCATGGCCTCTGCCGGGGCTGATTGGTAATACAATATTAAAAAAATTGAAAATGGAGACAATGGGTGGAATTTATTAAGCACTGTATGCCACTTTAAGGCTGCCGTCAGGGCCGGCGTTAGGGGCAGGCGGACCAGGCAGCTGCCAGCGCCGACTCCCCCGCCGAATTGAACTATACCGGCGTCTGCCGCTACAGTTCAATGCAATGATGGAGGAGAGAGCGTCACCTGATGCTCCCTCTCCCATCATTCCCCGCTCTGCCTCTGACACTGTGGGTACGCGTGCACTCACTGTGTCCCAGGCAGTGCAGCGGCAGCCACCGAGACAGGAGAAGGGAGCAAAGTGGGCTCGAGGAGAGGTGAGGAGCTTGTGTTTTTTTTTTTACTGGACTGTGGGGCCATTCTCGGGAGAATGTTCTGTTGTATATTATATGTTGTATGTACTGTTATGTACCGCACAGACCCACAGCAGCCTGCATAGACCCCGGAGAGCCCCAGACAGACCCCCCGGCAGCCCAAACAGACCCCAAGAGCCCCAGACAGACCCTCGAGAGTCCCGCACAGACCCCTGAGAGCCCCGCACAGACCTCCTGGCAGCCCGCACAGACCCCCGGCAGCCCGCATAGACCCTCGAGAGCCCTGCACAGACTCCCAGGCAGCCCACACAGACCCCCCGGCAGCCCACACAGACCCCCGGGCAGCCCGCACAGACCCCCTGGCAGTCCGCACAGACCCCTGGCTGCCCACATAGACCCTCGAAAGCCCCGCACAGACCCCCCGGCAGCCCGCACAGACCCCTGGCTGCCCACATAGACCCTCGAGAGCCCCGCACAGACCCCCCCGGCAGCCCGCACAGACCCCCCGGCAGCCCGCACAGACCCCCCGGCAGCCTGCACAGACCCAATGGCAGCCGGCACAGACCCAATGGCAGCCCGCACAGACCCCTGGCAGCCCACACAGACCCCCAGGCAGCCGGCACAGACCCCCGGGCAGCCCGCACAGACCCCCGGCAGCCTGCACAGACTCCCGGCAGCCCCCACAGACCCCCAAGAGCCCCGCACAGAACCCCCGGCAGCCCGCACAGACCCGCGGGCAGCCTGCACAGACCCCTGAGAGCCCGCACAGACCCCCAGGCAGCCCGCACAGACCCCCGGGTAGCCCGCACAGACCCCCGGCAGCCCGCACAGACCGCTGGCAGCCCGCACAGACCCCCGGGCAGCCCGCACAGATCCCCACGCAGCCCGCACAGATCTCCGCGCAGCCCGCACAGGCCCCCTGGGCAGCCCACACAGACCCCCGCAGAGCCCGCACAGACCCCCGGGCAGCCCACATAGACCCCCGGCAGCCTGCACAAAACCCCCAGGCATCCCGCACAGACCCCCGGCAGCCCGCACAGACCCCCGGCAGCCCCGCAAGACCCCGCCTGCACACACATACAGTCTCCGCCCACACACTCCCCCCTCCCGAGCTGCAGTGTTTCACCCGCAGCTAAACCGCAGATCTTTTTACATCTGCGGTTTTGCTGCGGATGTGCCCGACTCAATGCAAGTCAATGGGTCCAGAAACGCTGTAGATCCGCACAAAGAATTGACATGCTGCGGAAAAAACAATGCTGCTTTCCGCGCGTTTTTTCCGCAGCATGTGCACAGCGGATTTGGTTTTCCATAGGTTTACATGGTACTGTAAACCGCATGGGAAACTGCTGCAGATCCGCAGCGTCAAAAACGCTGCAGATCCGCGATAAAAACCGCAACGTGTGAACATGGCCTAAAGGTACCTTCACACTAAACAATATCGCTAGCGATCTGTGACGTTGCAGCGTCCTGGCTAGCGATATCGTTCAGTTTGACACGCAGCAGCGATCAGAATCCTGCTGTGATCTCGTTGGTCGGGGCTAGAAGGCCAGAACTTTATTTGGTCGCTGGCTCTCCCGCTGACATCGCTGAATCGGCGTGTGTGACACTGATTCAGCGATGTCTTCGCTGGTAACCAGGGTAAACATCGGGTTACTAAGCGCAGGGCCGCGCTTAGTAACCCGATGTTTACCCTGGTTACCATCCTAAAAGTAAAAAAAACAAACGCTACATACTTACCTTCCGCTGTCTGTCCTCCGGCGCTGTGCTTTCCTGCACTCACTGTGAGCACAGCGGCCAGAAAGCAGAGCGGTGACGTCACCGCTCTGCTTTCCGGCTGACCGGCGCTCACAGCCAGTACAGAGAAGCACAGCGCCAGGGACAGACAGCGAAGGTAAATATGTAGCGTTTGTTTGTGGTACTTTTTGCCACCTTCCTCCCCTTCTTCTGATTTGACAGATGGACAAACACTACATACTTACCTTCCGCTGTCTGTCCTCGGCGCTCTGCTTCTCTGGTTTGGCTCTGCTTTCCGGCTGACCGGCGCTCACAGCCAGTACAGAGAAGCACAGCGCCAGGGACAGACAGCGAAGGTAAGTATGTAGCATTTGTTTGTGGTACTTTTTGCCACCTTCCTCCCCTTCTTCTGATTTGACAGACGGACAAACACTACATACTTACCTTCCGCTGTCTGTCCTCAGCGCTCTGCTTCTCTGGTTTGGCTGTGAGCACAGCGGCCGGAAAGCAGAGCGGTGGCGTCACACACACCGATTCAGCGATGTCAGCGGGAGAGCCAGCGACAAAATAAAGTTCTGGCCTTTCTTCCCCGACCAGCGACATCACAGCAGGGGCCTGATCGCTGCTGCCTGTCACACTGGACGATATCGCTAGCGAGGACGCTGCAACGTCACGGATCGCTAGCGATATCGTCTAGTGTGACGGTACCTTAAGGGTATGTGCACAAGTCAAGATTTCTTGCAGAAATTTTCCTGACAAAAACCGGACATTTCTGCCAGAAATCCGCATGCGTTTTTACCGCGATTTTGACACGTTTTTGACGCGTTTTTGGTGCGTTTTTTTGTGCGTTTTTTCCCAAATGCATAGAATTGCGGGAAAAACGCAGAAAATCCGCAAAAATAATGAACATGCTCTTTTTTTACCGCGATGCGTTTTTTTCGCGGAAAAAAAACGCATCTATGTGCACATAATATGCAGAATGCATTCTAAATGATAGAATGCATAATGTATTCGTTTTTAATGAGTTTTTATAGCGTTTTTACCGCGAAAAAACTTGAACGTGTGCACATAGCCTAAAATTGATGTCCCATTCTGAGACAATGTAACAAAGTTATTAAAAATTGAAAAATATTTTTTTTAAATCACAAAATAAAGAACAAAAAAAGAAAGAAATATGGATCCAATAAATACATATATTTATGTAAAAACAAAAAATAGAAATAGACTTACCGGTAATTCGTTTTCTAGGAACCTTCCCTAATGGGGGACAGGAAGCACAAGAGGTTAAAAGGCCCCTCCTCCCTCCAAATCGCCAGTGACTTACAACGGATACCATAGCACTAGCTACCTTAAAGGACCCAGGAATAGTCCAAGGAAAGGGAGGGAATTAGTGCTGTCATGGAAGGTTCCTAGAAACCGAATTACCGGTAAGTCTAATTCTATTTTCTCTAGTCACCTTCCACGACAGCATATGAGGAGTACCAACCAATTCTGCACTAGGGGGGACAATAGCCTGGAAAACTTTCTGGCCAAAGGGTAGATCCCTATTGGACAATAAGTCCAATCTGTAGTGTTTCGTGAAGGTATGAGGTGAAGACCACGTTGCGGCCCTGCATATCTGCTAGATGGAAGCGCCCACTGTTTCTGCCCATGAAGCTGAAGTAGATCTTGTAGAGTGGGCCTTGCCCCTGATTGGAGATGTCAATTTCTGAGCCAGATAGGTTTCATGTATGGCCCTTTTGATCCAGTTAGAGATGGTACTTTTTGCCACCTTCCTCCCCTTCTTCTGATTTGACAGACGGACAAACAAGTTTTGATCAACTCTGAAAGAGCTAGTTAGTTCAAGATCATGAAGAATAGTCCGTTTAACGTCGAGAGTATGGAACGCTTCCTCTTTTAGATTTGCCGGATTCTGGCAGTAAGAAGGAAGAACAATGTTCTGAGATCGGTAAAAATCAGACACCACCTTCGGCAGGAAGGACGGATCAAGACGGAGGATTATAGAGTCATCTGTAATCAACAAATATGGTTCTCTAATTGATAAGGTTTGCAGCTCCCCCACACGTCTTGCTGTGGTTATTGCTACTAGAAAGGCAGCTTTGTACGACAAAAATTGTGGCGAACAGTAAGTTAAGGGCTCAAAAGGTGCTTGTGTGAGCCCCCTGAGGACTATATTTAAGTCCCAAGTAGGTACAACAGGTTGTTTTCTGGGTTGTGATCTGAGAGCCGATACCATGAATCTTCTGATCCAACGATGATTGGCCAGGTCCTGGTCAAAAACAGCACTGAGAGCGGAAACCTGAACCTTCAGCGTGCTGGGCCTAAGGCCTAACTCTAACCCAAAATCCAATATTTGTGATATATTTGGATGAAGTGGATCTGGACCATTAGGTAGACAGAAGGACGAGAATCTTTTCCACACCTTACCATAAATTGCATTAGTAATAGGCTTTCTAGATTATTTACAAGGTAGCAATTACAGCATCTGACAGGCCTCTTGCACTTAGGACCTAGGCCTCAGTAACCAGGCCGCTAGGTTCAACTTTTGGGGGTTCTGATGTTGGAAAGGCCCCTGAAGAAGAAGATCAGCTTCTACCGGCAGGTGGACTGGTCCGTCCTCTTGTAACTCGACAATAAGATTGAACCAGCTTCTTTTCAGCCACACTGGAGCCACTAGAATGGTCGGCACCTGATCCTCCCGGATCTTGCGAAGGATTTTCGCCAAAATTGGGATTGGCGGGAAGGCATAGGCTAATCGAAAATTCCATGGCTGGACCAGGGCATCCACCCCTTTGGAATTGTCCCAAGTATTCAGGGAAAAAAAGGTTTGGACCTGAGCATTTTGGTTCGTGGCAAATAAATCGACCTCCGGTAGACCCCATCTTTTTACCAGCATCCTGAAAACTCTCTTGTTCAGGCTCCACTCTCCCTGTTGAATGTCCTGGCAACTCAGGAAGTCCACCTGTAGGTTGGAGGACCCCCTCAGGTGGATGGCTGTGAGGGAGAGAAGGTATCTTTCGGCTCAACAAAATATTCGGTTTGAGATGGTTCTCAAGCTGTTGAATTTTGAGCTCCCCTAATGCCGTAGGTGAGCGACAGTAGTCGTGTTGTCCGAATAAATCTTGACGTGATTCCCTGATATAAGGTCGCTTAAAGCTAGGAGAGTCTCCTCCACTGCTTTCAACTCCCTGATGTTGGAGGACCTGGCGCTCGTTGCCTGACTCCAGAGTCCTTGAAAGGGAGTATGCAATACCTCGGCACCCCAGCCTCGTTTGCTGGCATCGGTTGTAATTGTTACAAGGGGGATTGTGACCAGCTTACACCTCTGCGGATATTTCCTGGGTTCAACCACCATGTTAGGGATGCCTTCACACACCCTGAAGTGTGCACTCTTTTGTTCAGAGAGCCCGGATTTCCATCCCAGTTTGCGAGTATGTGGGCCTGAAGTATTCTGGAATGGGCCTGAGCCCAGGACATTGACTGAATACAGGCCGTCATAGAACCTAGGACCGACATGCTTTTTCGTAGAGTCGGGGATCTGTCTTCCCTGTAATCTATAACCATCTCTATTAATGTCCGGCGGTGATCTTCCGGGAGAAAAGATTTTTGTTTCACAGAGTCTAACGGAAGCCCCAGAAACTTCCTTGATTTGGAAGGTTGGAGATGGGACTTCTTAAGATTTGGGAGCCACCCCATGGTTCTGAGAATGTCGAGAGTCTTTGGACCGTGACTGCTGAGGATCTGAGCCAAGGGGGCTATAAGCAGCAGATCGTCCAGATAAGGAACAATATAGACTCTCTGTCTCCGAATGTACGATACCGCTTCTGCCATTATTCTGAGAATACTCTCGGCGCTGACGAGATGCGGAAAGGGAGCACATTGAATTGGAAGTGTCTCACTTGTTGGTTGTACTGAATTGCAAATCTGAGATACTTCTTGTGCCGGGGGTGAATGGACATGGAAGTACACATCTTTCAAGTCGATGGTTGCCATAAAAAAGTTTGGACCTATCAGGGGTATAGCAGATTTCACTGACTCCATTTTGAACCTGCGGTATTGAATATGGCGATTTAGATCTCTTAGATTTATTATGACTCTTGCCTCCCCTGATGGTTTTTTTGCCAGAAAAAGACAAGCGTAATGGCCTGTACCCCATTCATCGGGGGGGGGGGGGGGGGTAACGGGGAGATTGCATTTGATTTGAAGAGATCCACGAGATCTGTCATCATCATAGTATGCACTCCCTGGGATGTTGGGGAGGTAATTCTCAGACTCTGAGGGGGTGAAGATATGAATTCTATAAGGAGGCCCTTTTGAATAGCATTGAGAACCCACTGACAATTGGTAATGGCCCGCCAATGGTGAATGAAGTTTGTGAGGCTCCCCCCCACCGGGACGGAGTCATTTGTCCTGCTATTGTTGCTGCTGCTGTTGCTGGGGAATAAGGATATCTTTCCTTTGCCTTTGGCATAGCTCCATCTCCCGGTTTTTCCTTTACCTCTAGTTTGAGGGGTATTGGACTGGGAGGCACAAAAAAACGCTTTCTGACTGGTTTTTGTTCTGGAAGGGCCTTTTTTCTATCTGTGGCCCTTTCCAGAATTTCGTCTAGAGCAGGACCAAAAAGATAATCGCCCTTAAAAAGAATTGAGCATAGCTTAATTTTTGAGGTAACGTCGCCACTCCACATCTTGAGCCAGAGGGCCCTACGGGCAGAATTAGATTGGACTAGAGATCTAGCCACAATCCTAATAGATTCCAAGGAGGCATCTGCTAGAAAGGCAGAAGCCTTTTGGAGTATGGGAAGAGAGTCAAATAGATCTCCTCTTGAGGTACCCTGAGAAATATGTTTCTCCAGCTCATCCATCCAGCGAGAGAGGGCTCAGGCAACACAGGTGGCGGCGATATTGGAATTTAACCCCGAGGTGGATGTTTCCCATGATTTCTTCAATAAACTCTCCATTTTTCGATCTAACGGATCCCTCAGTTGTGAGCAGAGGCGTAGCTAGAGCTTTTGCCGCCCGGGGCTGTTCCCGAGTTTGGCGCCCCCCCGGCTCAATACACACAAAGGTTACCAAAAATGGTTTTCCTGTTTTGTAGAACTTAAACTGGGCCTAATGGTGTCACCCCCACATGCCAAACCTGAAACCTGTGACTTAATACCACCACACCATGACCAGACCACATAGTGACCGAATAATACTACATACAAGGGACAAATACCACAACACCATTTCCAGACCACATATTACCACCACATAGTGACTGAATACTACAATACTGATCAGTAATAAAAAAAAAAAAACACAATACTATCACCATAAGTGCCAGTATTCACAGGAGATCTGTACTTAGTATGCAGTGTCTGTGTAGAGGTAATACAGAGATCACTGGTGGTATTATACACAGGAACTCTGTATATAATGTATAGATAATACAGTGATCACTGGTGACATTGTACACAGGACCGCTGTATATAGTATAAAGTGTATAGTGTCAGTGTATAGGTAACACTGACTTACCAGTGACGTCTCTAGGTGAAGTCCTTCATCTTTCATCCAGCACAGACCGCCATCATTCCTTCTAGCCAGCACTCGTTTCTGCAGGAAATAACACAGTTATCTCGAGCTCCGCTTGCAGAACACATTACTAAGGCTACGTTCAGATTAGCGTTGCGCGCCGCTGCGTCGGCGACGCAACGCACGACGCATGAAAAAACGCGTGCAAACGCACGCAAAAACGCTGCGTTTTGCGACGCGTGCGTCGTTTTTTGATGAAAATCGGACGCAAGAAAAATGCAACTTGTTGCATTTTCTTGCGTCCGACGCTAGCGTCAAAAACGACGCACGTGTCGGAAAACGCAACAAGAAAAACGCATGCGTCCCCCATGTTAAACATAGGGGCGCATGACGCGTGCGTCGCCGCTGCGTCGCCCGACGCTAAGGCGACGCACACTAGCGGAACGCTAGTGTGAACGTAGCCTTAATTTTTCACAACTTCTACATTACATCACATGAAGAAAAAAAGGTGACATAGTGTCACTCTGCACAGTAACAGGACCGCCTCCCCATTTAAAACAGTATACTCAAAAAATAAAATAAATACATCACTGCAGTAATAATATCCCTTAATTAGCCCCTATGGTAACACTATTCCCCACCCTGGCCCCGTTTATCTCATTCCTGGCTCCAGCCATATGTTCTCGCATCCTGCCCTCATGAGTATCCATTCTACCCCATATGATCTCCCCATCCTGCCCCACCAGCCTCCATCGTATCCGTCCTGCCCCATGATCCAATCCTGCCCCGTGTCTCCAATCCTGCCCCGTGTCTCCAATCATGCCCCGTATCTACATTCTGCCCATGCCTCAAGTCCTGCCCCCAGTGTGTCCAGCAATCTGCCCCAGTGTGTCCAGCATATTACCCCCATGTTGTCCAGCAATCTGCCCCAGTGTGTCCAGCATATTACCCCCAGTGTGTCCAGAAATCTGCCCCAGTATGTCCAGCACTGCCCCCAGTGTGTCCAGCAATCTGCCCCAGTGTCCAGCATTGCCCCAGTGTGTCCAGCAGTCTGCCCCAGTGTGTCCAGCATATTACCCCCAGTGTGTCCAGCATATTACCCCCAGTGTGTCCAGCAATCTGCCCCAGTGTCCAGCATTGCCCCAGTGTGTCCAGCAGTCTGCCCCAGTGTGTCCAGCATATTACCCCCAGTGTGTCCAGCATATTACCCCCAGTGTCCAGCATTGCCCCAGTGTGTCCAGCATATTACCCCCAGTGTGTCCAGCATATTACCCCCAGTGTGTCCAGCATATTAACCCAGTGTCCAGCATTGCCCCAGTGTGTCCAGAAATCTGCCCCAGGGTCTCCAGCATTGCCCCAGTATGTCCAGAAATCTGCCCCAGTGTGTCCAGAAGTCTGCCCCAGGGTCTCCAGCATTGCCTCAATGTGTCCAGAAATCTGCCCCAGGGTCTCCAGTATTGCCCCAGTGTGTCCAGCAATCTGCCCCATGGTCTCCTGTATTGCCCCAGTGTGTCCAGCATTCTGCCCCATGGTCTCCAGTATTGCCCCAGTGTGTCCAGCATTCTGCCCCATGGTCTTCAGTATTGCCCCAGTGTGTCCAGCAATCTGCCCCATGGCCTCCAGTATTGCCCCAGTGTGTCCAGCAATCTGCCCCATGGTCTCCAGTATCGCCCCGGTGTGTCCAGCATTCTGCCCATGGTCTCCAGTATTACCCCAGTGTCCAGCATTCTGCCCCATGGTCTCCAGTATTGTCCCAGTGTGTCCAGCATTCTGTCCCATGGTCTCCAGTATTGCCCCAGTGCGTCCAGCAATCTGCCCCATGGTCTCCAGTATTGCCCCAGTGCGTCCAGCAATCTGCCCCATGGTCTCCAGTATTGCCCCGGTGTGTCCAGCATTCTGCCCCATGGTCTCCAGTATTGCCCCAGTGTGTCCAGCATTCTGCCCCATGGTCTTCAGTATTGCCCCAGTGTGTCCAGCAATCTGCCCCATGGCCTCCAGTATTGCCCCAGTGTGTCCAGCAATCTGCCCCATGGTCTCCAGTATCGCCCCGGTGTGTCCAGCATTCTGCCCATGGTCTCCAGTATTGCCCCAGTGTCCAGCATTCTGTCCCATGGTCTCCAGTATTGCCCCAGTGCGTCCAGCAATCTGCCCCATGGTCTCCAGTATTGCCCCAGTGCGTCCAGCAATCTGCCCCATGGTCTCCAGTATTGCCCCGGTGTGTCCAGCATTCTGCCCCATGGTCTCCAGTATTGCCCCGGTGTGTCCAGCATTCTGCCCCATGGTCTCCAGTATTGCCCCAGTGTGTCCAGCAATCTGCCCCATGGTCTCCAGTATTGCCCCAGTGTGTCCAGCAATCTGCCCCATGATCTCCAGTATTGCCCCGGTGTGTCCAGCAATCTGCCCCATGGTCTCCAGTATTGCCCCGGTGTGTCCAGCAATCTGCCCCATGGTCTCCAGTATTGCCCCAGTGTGTCCAGCATTGCCCCCAGAGTCAGACATAAAGAAAAAAAAAAAAAAAGTAAAATCCTCACCTCTCCCGTTCCTAGCGCAGGTCCGGTGCAGTCAGCGTCTCTCCGGCTCTGCGACGCTCAGGACAGAGGGGCTGAGCGGCGCGCACAGTGATGACGTCATCGCGCCCTCTGCTCTGAGACGTCGCAGAGTCAGAGGACGCTGCAGCTGCCGCAGGAACCAGGAGAGGTGAGTATTAGAGCGGGGGGCGGGGGCCCGGGGGTGGAGGGAGCCTGGTCGTGGCGGCGGACGGCACCGCCCGAAGATTTAAAGGGGCGTCTTTTTTTTTTTTTTTTCTTTCTCCTCCTGCAGTGCCGGCCGCCCCCCGCATTGTGCCGCCCGGGGCGGACCGCCCCCCCCCCCGCACCACCCTTCCTACGCCACTAGTTGTGAGGAGTCCTCAAAGGGGAGCGAAGTTTTCTTTGCTACTCTTGCCACCTGTATGTCTACTTTGGGTACGTCCCATGAAGGAGAACCTGCCTCTAAAGGAAATCTGTGTTTCATTTCAGAGGGGGTGGTTAGGCGTTTCTCCGGTAGCTCCCACTCCTGAGATAATAAGTCTAGGATGTTTTTATGCACCGGGAAGCCTATCTGTTTCTCCGATTTCAATCCTCCAAACATTTTGTCTTGTACAGATTGAGGAAAGGATTCTTCCAGTAAGCCCATTGTATTGCATACCGCCATTACAAGCTCTTCAATGTAATCAGAGGAGAAAAAATATTTCCTCGCCTCCGCAAATTTAAACGTTGAAGATTCAACTAAATACCCTGTTTTTTCCATCTTTTGACTAGCACTTGCTTATTACTATGATTTTTTTACAACAGAGTATTTTTGACCTCACTGTGCTCTTTGTGTCTTCAAGTTTCTGGGTGGTGTGTGAACAGGTTCCTACAGACTTGTTCAATGTGCAAGTAGCCCATGCGTTTCTGGTTCTATAATTGTTCTCCTGTTTCTACATGACTAGGGAGTCCACCACTCCTTATGGGTCATTTGCATCAAAGCTGTTCCATCCAGCATGTCCACATGGATATTCCGTCTCTGAAGCCTGCTTATACAGGTACTATACAGATGATCAGATTTTTAAATATATCAGATAGGGATTATATACATTAGGTAGGACTGCTCTATATGGGTATACCTTGATGATTGGTGGAGCAGCTTAGTATACATTTTTTTGCAAAAAAATGTATCAACTAAATACCCTGTTTTTTCCATCTTTTGACTAGCACTTGCTTATTACTGTGATTTTTTTTACAACAGAGTATTTTTGACCTCACTGTGCTCTTTTGTGTCTCGCCACCTGTATGTCTACTTTGGGTACGTCCCATGAAGGAGAACCTGCCTCTAAAGGAAATCTGTGTTTCATTTCAGAGGGGGTGGTTAGGCGTTTCTCCGGTAGCTCCCACTCCTGAGATATTAAGTCTAGGATGTTTTTATGCACCGGGAAGCCTATCTGTTTCTCCGATTTCAATCCTCCAAACATTTTGTCTTGTACAGATCGAGGAAAGGATTCCTCCTGTAACCCCATTGTATTGCATACCGCCATTACAAGGTCTTCAGTGTAATCAGAGGAGAAAAAATATTTCCTCGCCTCCACAAATTTAGACATTGAAGATTCACCCCATCTCTCCGAGGAGGATGAAAATGAGTGATCAGAGTCCTCAATTTGTATTTTCCTCTTTTTAAAAGTAGAAGAACCTGGCAGTGGAGGTGGAGGAGGATTGAAGGTGGCTAGAGAGGATTGGACTTCATGCTTAACTTGGGCATGGATTTCATCAAGGAGGGAAGTCTGTTCCGCTCTAACAACTTTATCTGTGCACCCTTGACACAGCTTCTTCTCCCATAGAGAGGGAAGCTTCAGATTGCAGATTGCACATTTAGCAGTTTTTTTGGCCGGGATTTTCTGGGTAGATTTGTCTCCCTGCAAGAGAGGGAGAGTGGAGAAGGTAATTAGAAGGGGCTCCCACTAACCCTGGCCTCGGACCCATCCTGCAACAGACTTACTGGAGCCGGGACAACGCTGGGCTCTGCAGACGCAGGGCAGGAAGCACCATCCATTTTCAGGGATTAGTCTTACGTGCAGGCGTCTTCCGGCTGGTTTATATAACAATATACCCGGCCCCCAGCTCAGATAAGCACAGGTTCCCCTCCTCCTTCCCAGGTCCTAGAGCAGGCATCCGCGTGGAACGCGTGCTTTCTGCAGCGTCAGCGATCCCCAAGCCGTTCAGAGCTGAAAATCAGGAAGTAGATGCGCTCCAGCAAGTGGAACGCAGGACCAGAAGTGATACGCGCGCAGGGATAACGTCACTTCCGGAACGCCGACACCACAGCAGAAGGAGGAAAAAAATGGTGGTGAGCTCAAGGAGGCCACCGCTGGGGATCACTGCCCCGCTTTACCCTACACAGAGGTGCAGGTGGGCCAGGAAGGTCCTGAATCCCTGGGAGACGGGAGCAGCAAAAGGAGGAGGAAGACAGAGCCCATGACCACCACTGCCCGGCAGGAAGAACCAGGTATACTGCAGTCGCCGGCCACGCAGCATACGAAAACCTCTCCATGCCCCATGGGGGACAGGAAAGACACTGGTAATTTGGAGGGAGGAGGGGCCTTTTAACCTCTTGTGCTTCCTGTCCCCCATTAGGGAATGGAGACATCCTCCTATGCTGTTGTGGAAGGTGACTAGACAAAGTGCACATATTTGGCATGGCTGCATCCAGAACGACCCGACCAATAAAACTGTCTCACTAGTTAACTCCTTCAGTGAACACCAAAAAAAACAAAAAAAAACTATGCTTTATCATCATACTACTGAACAAAAAGTGGAATAAAACGCAATCAAAACATTATAAATGTGGTATCACTGTAATCTTACTGACCCGAAAAATAAGCTGCTTTATCAATTTTACTACACTCTGAATGGCATGAAAAAACAATTCCTGAATTGCTCATTTTTGTTCATTCTACCTCCCAAAAATCGGAATAGAAAGGGGTCAAAAAATGTCAACTGCCCAAAAATGGTACCAATAAAAATGTCAATTGGCTCACAAAAAAACAAACTGTGACATAACTCTGTCAGTTCAATTATGGCAAAATTCTAGCTATCTAAATATGAGGTTTCAAAAACTTGTTTTTGCAATAAAGTCGACTCATTTGAAAAAAAACTAATACCTCTAAAAAATATCTTTTCTTATTTAATCTTTAAAAAAGTGGAAATTAATCCCAAACCACACAGTGTAAGTAAAAGCAAACAAAAACTATAAAAATACTACTAATCCGTATAAGGTGTAACAGCATAGGCAACGGTTAAACCTGTGTAACCCTAATTAGCCCTAGCTGGACGCTTCCTGACAGCGGAGGTTGGCACCCTCTTGAACGCAAATGGCGCCCCCACTCAACGGTGGCTCGCCCTATAGTCCCTAGAAGCCCCTAGAATAGTACAACCACAAGTGTATATACACTAATAACACAATCCAATATACCTAGATTCTTTATGGAATACTAGGATACACAAAACAAATCCTTAAAGATTGAGGGGGTTCTAAGAAATTTTCTTAAAGCAATGCCACCATTATACATTCAAACATCAAACAAAATCTCTAGTCAATATTTCAGTGGAAGAGGGGTGTGAAGCCTACACAGTCCCTTTATAACATATCCCTTCCTGACTGCGGAGGATGGCACCCTACCACGGCATGCAAGTGGCGCCCCCACTCAGCGATGGCTCACCCTTGGTTTCCCTACAATTTACCCCTTAGGCTAGGTTCACATTGCATAAGTGCAGTCCGTTCAACGCATACGTTGAACGGACTGCGCTAACGCAAGTGCTGACTTTTGTACAGCGCTAGCGCAGATGGAGCTTCTGCTAGCTCCATCTGCACTAGCAGTGACGGACCCGCTGCAGCCCGCGTCTCGGGTCCGTCACTCAAATGACGGCACATTGCTAGCGCACGCCCATTGAGGGCATGCGCTAGCGATGCGTCCGACATTGCAGTCTATGTCGGCGTTAACGGACTACGTTACACCGCGTTATGTCGCGGTGTAGCGTAGTCCGTTAAACGTAGAGCCATAATGCAATGTGAACCTAGTTATTGTCAAAAGATAACAAACAAACAAAACAAAGGGGGGAAAAAAGGGAAAATCAGGATGCAATGAGTGGCCTTCTGGGCTATCAACTAGAGCCTCCCTACCTCTTATATGACCATTATGGGCACGGTTTATGCTGCCAGTAAGTTGTGCCAAAAATTTAGCAGTCGTTACTTATGGAATACGACTTATTTTATTAGAGAAGAAAATAAAAAGAAAAACTTATTATTACTTATTTTTGCTATGGCAGTCTACGTACATAGTAGTTCTATTGCACTGTGCCCAAACGAAACCTTTTTTTCTCACTGCTTTTTTACTATAGCAGTCTAGGTAGGTTGTAGCTCTATTGCACTGTGCCCAAACGAATCAGCAGTAAATCAAGTAGATAAATTCAAGATACAATTTGTCCTCAATATGCTAGATTGGCAGTGCCTCAGCCGAAACAGCATTATTTTTTTATATTTCTATGGAGAATTTCTTAGTAATCTCTATGTGTTCTTTTAACTTGTCGTTTAGAGTAGCTAATGTAACCTTTTCCTCCTCTAATAGCAGTTGCATAAAACGTAGAGAGCTCTCAGTGGCCTCTCTTTCCCACTTATGTGTGATGTAGAGTTTTTATGTCTACTGCCAGCTGACAAATTGATCCTTAGACCAGAGGTGTCAAACTGCATTCCTCGAGGGCCGCAAACCATGCGTGTATTCAAGATTTCCTTAGCTTTGCACAAGGTGCTGTAATCATTATGTGTGTAGGTGATTAAATTATCACCTGTGCAGTACAAGGAAATCCTGAAAACATGACCTGTTTGCAGCCCTTGAGGAATGCAGTTTGACACCCCTGCCTTAGACCTTGTGGAACAATTTTGGCCTTCAGGTAACTCTCCAAACTCTGGACTTCCCACCAGGAAGTAATCTGATCTCTATATACCTGTTGGAGTTCCTTGAAGGCCGCGTTAAAGGAAGGAAGATACTTTTTTTGTGTGAAAGTCTGTTCTGAGATAACTTCTTTTACCTCTGATAACCAAGGTACCGTCACACTCAGCGACGCTGCAGCGATATAGACAACGAGCCGACCTAAACTAGATCGCTGGAGCGTCGCTGTTTAGGTCGCTGTAGAGACGTCAAACACAGCAACTCCAGAACGATGCAGGAGTGATCCAGTGACGTAACGGCGACTCACTTCTCGTTCTCGCTGGTTGTTAGCTCCATGTCAAACAGCCGGAGTGTACCGATCCGACACACATCTAGGGGCCCTATGCTCATTGCTGGCGTCGTTGCTTTTGATGTCAAACATGACGATACACGCCGACCTGGCGACGAAATAAAGTTCTGGACTTCTAGCTCCGACCAGCGATGGCACAGCGGGATTCAGATCGCTGCTGCGTGTCAAACACAACGAGATCGCTATCCAGGACGCTGCAACGTCACGGATTGTTGTCATTCTCTTTGCAAAGTTGCTGAGTGTGACGGTACCTTAAGACCAACAGACAGAAAGCCTGCCATATCCTTATCATATAATGACTAGCTATTGAACCCGTTCTATGCCCGGGTGGCAAGCATTTATATTGGTATATGGTCTCCATCCTGGTATGTGCTGCTCCATCCTGCGCCCTAATCTTGTCATGTGCTGCTCCCATCCTGCGTCCCCATCCTGACATGTGCTGCTCCCATCCTGCGCCCCCGTTCTGACATGTGCTGCTCCCATCCTGCGCCCCATTCTGACATGTGCTGCTCCCATCCTGGTCCCCCATTCTGTCATGTGCTGCTCCCATCCTCCGTCCCCATCCTGTCATGTGCTGCTCCCATCCTGCGCCCCCATTCTGACATGTGCTGCTCCTATCCTGCGCCCCCATTCTGACATGTGCTGCTCCCATCCTGCGCCTCCATTCTGACATGTGCTGCACCCATCCTGCGTCCCCATCCTGTCATGTGCTGCTCCCATCCTGCGTCCCCATCCTGTCATGTGCTGCTCCCATCCTGCGCCCTAATCTTGTCATGTGCTGCTCCCATCCTTCGTCCCCGTTCTGTCATGTGCTGCCCTATACTGTCATGTGCTGCTCCCATCCTGCGCCCCCGTTCTGTCATGTGCTGCTCCCATCCTGCGTCCCCATCCTGTCATGTGCTGCTCCCATCCTGCGTCCCCATCCTGTCATGTGCTGCACCCATCCTGCGTCCCCATCCTGTCATGTGCTGCTCCCATCCTGCGCCCCTATTCTGTCATGTGCTGCTCCCATCCTGCGCCCCCGTTCTGTCATGTGCTGCCCTATTCTGTCATGTGCTGCTCCCATCCTGCGCCCCCATCCTGTCATGTGCTGCTCCCATCCTGCGTCCCCATCCTGTCATGTGCTGCTCCCATCCTGCGCCCCCGTTCTGACATGTGCTGCTCCCATCCTGCGCCCCATTCTGACATGTGCTGCTCCCATCCTGCTCCCCCATTCTGTCATGTGCTGCTCCCATCCTGCGTCCCCATCCTGTCATGTGCTGCTCCCATCCTGCGCCCCCATCCTGTCATGTGCTGCTCCCATCCTGCGCCCCCATTCTAACATGTGCTGCTCCCATCCTGCGCCCCCATTCTGACATGTGCTGCTCCCATCCTGCGCCTCCATTCTGACATGTGCTGCACCCATCCTGCGTCCCCATCCTGTCATGTGCTGCTCCCATCCTGCGTCCCCATCCTGTCATGTGCTGCTCCCATCCTGCGCCCTAATCTTGTCATGTGCTGCTCCCATCCTTCGTCCCCGTTCTGTCATGTGCTGCTCCCATCCTGCGTCCCCATCCTGTCATGTGCTGCTCCCATCCTGCGTCCCCATCCTGTCATGTGCTGCACCCATCCTGCGTCCCCATCCTGTCATGTGCTGCTCCCATCCTGCGCCCCCGTTCTGTCATGTGCTGCTCCCATCCTGCGCCCCCGTTCTGTCATGTGCTGCCCTCATCCTGCGCCCCCATCCTGTCATGGGTTGCTCCCATCCTGCGCCCCCATTCTGACATGTGCTGCTCCCATCCTGGGCCCCCATTCTGACATGTGCTGCCCTATTCTGTCATGTGCTGCTCCCATCCTGTGCCCCCGTTCTGTCATGTGCTGCCCTATTCTGTCATGTGTTGCTCCCATCCTGCGCCCCCGTTCTGTCATGTGCTGCTCCCATCCTGCGCCCCCGTTCTGTCATGTGCTGCTCCCATCCTGCGCCACCGTTCTTTAATTTGCTGCTCCAAGGTTTATGGCCCCCATAAAATTCTCCATAGTATATGCCCCCATACTCTGCTCCAGTAATAATAATAATAATCTTTATTTTTATAACATAAAATAACGCTATAATAACATATATATAACATATAAATAACGCATAAAATAACGCTAACATATTCCGCAGCGCTTTACAGTTTGCACACATTATCATCGCTGTCCCTGATGGGGCTCACAATCTAAATTTCCTATCAGTATGTCTTTGGAAAATGTGGGAGGAAACCCACGCAAACACGGAGAGAACATACAAACTCTTTGCAGATGTTGTCCTGGGTGGGATTAGAACCCAGGACTCCAGCGCTGCAAGGCTGCTGTGCTATCCACTGCGCCACCGTGCAGTATGGTTTATGGCCCCATAAGATGCTCAATTATGGTTTATGGCCCCATAAGATGCTCCATTATGGTTTATGGCCCCATAAGATGCTCCATTGTATATGCCCCGTATGCTGCTGCAATATATATATTAAAAAAATACCATACTCACCTATGGTCGCTGGGCGCCGAGTGCTGGGAGGCCTGAGCAGGCGGGGACACCGGCGCGCTGTGGGGGTCAGGTGCCGGTATCGCCGCTAGTTCAGGCCCCCCAGCACTTACTATATTCACCTGGCCTCGTTGCACCGCTGCGCGCCGCCATCTTCCGGGTCCTCTGGCTGTGACTGGTCAGTCAGAGGACGGCGCTGGCGCGCATTAAGCGCGTCATCGCGCCCTCTGAACTGAAGGTCACAGGCCGAGGACCGGGAAGATGGCGGCGCGCAGCGGTGGAATGGGACAGGTGATTATAGCTCATACTTACCCTCCTGGCGGTCCCTGACTCTCCGGTGGAGATCGCGGTGTGCGTTCGTTCAGTGCTTATGCATACCGCGATCTCCTGGGAGCGTCACTCTGTGAGGCCCAGACTGCGCCTGCGCTTGCTCAGTCTATAAAGGCTTCGGACAGAGTGACGCTCCCAGCGTTATATTATAGATAAGAAAAAAGCAAAATATAATAGTAGAAGTGTCAAATGATCCTACCAAAAAGATCTGGGAACATAGCATAAGCAGGATTTTCTATTTGAACACTGTTCACCTCATGGTCTTAGTGATCAAATTAATTATGGATGCTTTATTTAATGTCTCTGTCTGAACTTTTTTCATGGTGATATCCAATTGTCAGTTCACACATAACAGTGTGCCTTTCCAGAAATCCTTTCCATATTGTCACTTTTTTGGGGTTTGCATATTTATTGACCGATATCAATATGACCTCAACTAAATTAAAATAATGTGGGGCATATCTGTTATAGTAAATTACTCATTTCAGATGGTTGTGTTATTATCCTTATCTAGAGCATTCCCATTTAACACCGCCTAGTAATTCAATGAGTAAATAGGGCAGCACACTGCAGCACCAAAACATGCAAACTTGAAAACACGAAATGTGAACTGCATTACTGCACTAGAAACATGAAAAATGAGAGCTTTTAGCGCATAAAAATGGCCAATTTTATGTGTACCTCGTAGCCACTTTACGGCATCTCTCTTATACGAGGTCCTACGCTTGACCTACCTCGCTGAGAATAAACGTCTCCATCTGAATGGGTACATGTGAAACCTCTTCTTGGACTCAAATTCTCTCTCTCTGTGGAGGGGTATTGGACCTACTATAATTAAAACACCTGAAGCTAGGAGGCGGGGAGTGCACGATCAGAAGGCTAGAGAATACATTTCAAAAACCTGACCTGCACATCCAAACATAGACTGAGTGTGAACAGGTGCTGAACCCAGAGTCGCCAACTCGTGCATAGTAAAGTAAATAGGGCAGCACACTGCAGCGCCAAAACATGCAAACTTGAAAACACGAAATGTGAACTGCATTACTGCACTAGAAACATGAAAAATGAGAGCTTTTAGCGCATAAAAATGGCCAATTTTATGTGTACCTCGTAGCCACTTTACGGCATCTCTCTTATACGAGGTCCTACGCTTGACCTACCTCGCTGAGAATAAATGTCTCCATCTGAATGGGTACATGTGAAACCTCTTCTTGGACTCAAATTCTCTCTCTCTGTGGAGGGGCCATTTTTATGCGCTAAAAGCTCTCATTTTTCATGTTTCTAGTGCAGTAATGCAGTTCACATTTCGTGTTTTCAAGTTTGCATGTTTTGGCGCTGCAGTGTGCTGCCCTATTTACTTAACTATATACGAGTTGGCGACTCTGGGTTCAGCACCTGTTCACACTCAGTCTATGTTTGGATGTGCAGGTCAGGTTTTTGAAATGTATTCTCTAGCCTTCTGATCGTGCACTCCCCGCCTCCTAGCTTCAGGTGTTTTAATTACAGCAGGTCCAATACCCCTCCACAGAGAGAGAGAATTTGAGTCCAAGAAGAGGTTTCACATGTACCCATTCAGATGGAGACGTTTATTCTCAGCGAGGTAGGTCAAGCGTAGGACCTCGTATAAGAGAGATGCCGTAAAGTGGCTACGAGGTACACATAAAATTGGCCATTTTTATGCGCTAAAAGCTCTCATTTTTCATGTTTCTAGTGCAGTAATGCAGTTCACATTTCGTGTTTTCAAGTTTGCATGTTTTGGCGCTGCAGTGTGCTGCCCTATTTACTTTACTATGCACGAGTTGGCGACTCTGGGTTCAGCACCTGTTCACACTCAGTCTATGTTTGGATGTGCAGGTCAGGTTTTTGAAATGTATTCTCTAGCCTTCTGATCGTGCACTCCCCGCCTCCTAGCTTCAGGTGTTTTAATTATAGTAGGTCCAATACCCCTCCACAG
Organism: Ranitomeya imitator; assembly: GCF_032444005.1. Lineage (NCBI taxonomy): Eukaryota > Metazoa > Chordata > Amphibia > Anura > Dendrobatidae > Ranitomeya > Ranitomeya imitator. The sequence goes on along the minus strand of NC_091286.1, from coordinate 235,099,506 downwards.
AGAGAGAGAATTTGAGTCCAAGAAGAGGTTTCACATGTACCCATTCAGATGGAGACGTTTATTCTCAGCGAGGTAGGTCAAGCGTAGGACCTCGTATAAGGGAGATGCCGTAAAGTGGCTACGAGGTACACATAAAATTGGCCATTTTTATGCGCTAAAAGCTCTCATTTTTCATGTTTCTAGTGCAGTAATGCAGTTCACATTTCGTGTTTTCAAGTTTGCATGTTTTGGCGCTGCAGTGTGCTGCCCTATTTACTTTACTATGCACGAGTTGGCGACTCTGGGTTCAGCACCTGTTCACACTCAGTCTATGTTTGGATGTGCAGGTCAGGTTTTTTAAATGTATTCTCTAGCCTTCTGATCATGCACTCCCCGCCTCCTAGCTTCAGGTGTTTTAATTATAGTAGGTCCAATACCCCTCCACAGAGAGAGAGAATTTGAGTCCAAGAAGAGGTCTCACATGTACCCATTCAGATGGAGACGTTTATTCTCAGCGAGGTAGGTCAAGCGTAGGACCTAATATAAGAGAGATGCCGTAAAGTGGCTACGAGGTACACATAAAATTGGCCATTTTTATGCGCTAAAAGCTCTCATTTTTCATGTTTCTAGTGCAGTAATGCAGTTCACATTTCGTGTTTTCAAGTTTGCATGTTTTGGCGCTGCAGTGTGCTGCCCTATTTACTTTACTATGCACGAGTTGGCGACTCTGGGTTCAGCACCTGTTCACACTCAGTCTATGTTTGGATGTGCAGGCCAGGTTTTTGAAATAGTAATTCAATGAGACTCAGCTCTCTATATGCTGGGAACCACATGGTTAAAGATTTTCTATAGGCGCGCATGCGCGGTTTGGTATGGGCATTTCTTAACAAATTAAATGCCTTAGTATATTTGCGCAAGCGCTCCATCATAGCGAGGCTACCTTTAGTTATATTATAGCAGCCCATCATGTGTTTACCGCCTACTGGCGGGCGTTCCCATAGAGACGCTGATGCCTCGTTCACGTGTCGCTCTGTTAGCGTCCCAGTGTCCTAGCAACGTCAGCTTCCGGTCGTTTCCGGAAGTTGTTTTTTCCACGGCTCCACAATGGAATAATGGCATTTTCAGCCTGTTTGCAAAGATCTAACAGGTAATTTCATTATATCTGTGAGTAATAGGGCGTGATCTACTGCGGCACGTTTTTTCAGTTCTGGCGACTTCCGCAGTATGTGCTCTAGTGATCGTAAACGCTGTATATATCATCTGAGTACAATTAAGCCTATCACATGATCCCTGAGGTCATGAACAGATGCCAGACATTCTCCTTCAGAATTTTTTGGTAGACAGCAGTATTCATGGTTCCAATTACCACACCAAGTCTTCCAGATCCTGAAGCAGCAAAACAGCCCCAGACCATCACATTGCCACCACCACCACCATCATATTTTACTAATGGTATGATGTTCCTTTTCTGAAATGCTATGTTACTTCTACTCCAGATGTGGGACATACACTAAAAATTTCAACTCTTGTCTCATCAGTGCACAGAGTATTCTCCCAAAAATCTTTGGGATCATCAAGATTTTTTTCTGGCAAAACTGAGAATTGTTTTGGATCACACATGATGTCCATCTTTTGAGATTCTTTTAATCTACTTCACTTTGTCAGGCAGGTGCTATTTAAGTGATTTCTTGATTGAGAACACGTGTGGCAGTAATCAGACCTGTGTGTGGCTAGGGAATTTAAACTTTGCTTCCCAAAGATGTTATAAACCACACTTAATTTACATTTTAAGGAAGGGGGGCAATCACTTCTTCACACAGGGCCCTGTAGGTTTGGATTTTTTTCTGTTAATAATAAAGGCCTTCATTTTCTGCATTTTGTGTTGTCTTTGTCTAATAATTAAATTTGTTTGGTGACCTGAAAAATTTAAGTATGACAAACATGCAAAAGAATAGGAAATCAGGTTGGGGCAAACAGTTTTTCACACAACTATGTGTTTTGTTAACGTCAACAGAATCCATACACAATTTATTGTATATTCGGGTTTCCCAACTGTTGTCTGACAGTAGATATTAGAGATAGGACCATTGGACAATTTTAGATTTAACCCTGCCCAATTATTTTGTTTAACTAAGAGATAAACTGATGTCAAAAGACGTCTGACACTTTCTATCTTTCCATTAAAATAGACATACAATTATGATTATGAATGGAATGGTCATAGAAAATTGTTTATCGTTGACAACAGGCACTGTCATCAAAAAGGTTATTCCCATCATTTACTGTAAACTGACCACTAGGACCTGTATCTACTTTCAAGAACATCTACATTGCAAATTACTGTGAGAACAGGAAGCCTCGCATGTGGGGCTTAAGGGTTGTTTGGAGATTTTTAAACTAGTAATTTTGTTAAAGGGAACTTGTTAGCATGATTGTGCTGAGTAACCTATAGACTGTGTCAGTTTGGTGTCGTTATACTGATTAAAATGATACCTTGGTTGATGAAATCCGTTTATTTTTAGTTTTGAGTGAATGATATGCTCGTGCTCCAGGATGGGCCTGTGGAGGGGGGGTCTTCATGTGGTGCTCTGCTTACCTATTCATACTGATGGTTTATGACAGGTCACTGATTCCTCAGTGACCTGCCCCCTATTTTACATACTGAATATTATGTATTGAAAAAAATATCACCATCAGCAGGCAGGTGCCGGCAACAGCGCCTGCACTGCAGCATGATCGCATGTATAATGTGCATTTATTTTTTTCAATATATATAATATTCAGTATGCAAAATAGGGGGTGTTCACTGAGGGATCAGTGACCTGTCTGCAGGCTGCATCATGAATAGCTAACCAGAGCACCACATGAGGACCCCTCCCCACAGGCCGCCCTGGAGAACGAGCATATCATTAACTCAAAACTGAAAATAAGGATTAAACAACAACCACAAGACGGATTTCATTATCAACCAAGATATCTTTTTAATCAGTATAACGGTGCCGACCTGAAACTGTCTGTAGGTTACTGTGCACAATCCTGCCGACAGGTTCCCTTTAATGAGATTCCCGTGCTCTGGGGCAGCCTGTGGGGGGGACTTTAGGTGGTGCTCTGCTTACATATTCATCTGTATGGCTTATGTCAGGTCACTGATCCCTCAGTAACATGCCCCCTATTTTACATACTGAATATAATATGTATTGAAAAAAAAATTACATTCACGCCGCAAAGATGACATCAGGCCAGTATGGCTAATCAAATGGAGCAGGGAATGGTGGGAGGTAAGAAGAGTTTCAGGGCACCCGTCCAGTGGCCACAGAATACTGGCCTGGCCGAAGGACCCGAATCCTGCAATCTCTTTACCTCCTGCCATTCTCAGTTCCTATTTTGATTAACTGGTTGGCGCAACACTGTGTGTGCATCACTCTGCAATGATGACATCGCATCAGCCTGATTAATCAAAAGAGGAGTGGACAAAACTAATTGGTAAGGTGTGAGGCAGTGACCAGTGTGACACGTAGGGTTCGCTGTGTGTTCTCCCCAGGATTTGCGCAGAGTCTTATGGAGGCCATGAGAGTCCATTGCAGTCTCAGCTGTGATTGCAATGCGGAATAAAAATAAGTGTTAGTCTTGGGCATGCTAGTGTCCAGGGCCGAGTTGGGAAAACCTGCTCTGGGTTTTTGTGTTTGGAAACAGACAGCAGGATGGTAGTCGTGCAGTCCGTTTCATTCCAGGCCCCGGTTTTCCATGTGGCTGAAGGCCACAGATCCCAGTTAAAATCCCTGCAGTAAAGAGTTTTGGGGGTGTCAGGTTGAGTGTCAGTCTGGTGTGTGCTAGAGGGCAGAGCAGTCATCTCTGCAGTGCTCCAGCTATGTGAGGCACACTCCAGAGCAGGTTTTCCCAACTCTACCATAGATACTAGCATGCCCAAAACATGCGATGCACTCTCATGGCCTCCATAAGCCTCCGTGCACATCCTGGGGGAACACACAGCGACTCCTAACTGTGACATATGTCACTGCCTCACAATTGCAATCACAGCTACACCTGAGACTGCAAGGCACCCCCATGGCCTCAATATGCCTCTATGCGCATCCTGGGGAGAACACACACCGACCCCTACCTGTGACACCAGTCACTGCCTCACAATGGATATTTGCAAATTACTGATCTGGCCAATGGAGCGAAGTCCTGTACTTAAGTTCTCCCATCTCTAGTTGTAACCATTTTCATTTACATAGTAAAATGACAGATTTATCTTTCATAAACTGCAGAAGGCTTTCAAACTCACACATGATTGTCATTTGATTGACACCTAATATCTCAATTGTTCGCGCATAAAAGAATATTTTAGTGTTGGAAGTTGCCATTGTCTCTGGGGCCTCACTTGCACCCCTGTGCGCTTTTAATTTAGTGACATTTTTTGTACAAATCCAACAAAAAAAAGTGTTTTGTGCCATACTGCTTTTTTATGGATCACTTCTTTCCTAGTAACTTTGCTTCAAGGAGAGAACATTTCTGCAATATGGTACCAAACTGAGCCATGTTAGAGAGCAATGGGAATGACAGGAATGATTCATGATTTTGATCAGGAAATTATCTAAAATGTGTATCCTTTATTGTATTAATTTGTACTTCTATTTCTATGAGGAAATTAAGAGTGTCAATAAACTTTCTTTAACAAATGCAACTCTACTTCTTTTCTCACGTCTAAATTGGTGTAAGTAAACCAACTTAATTGCAAAGTCTCGATTGTAATAGAATGATTCACATGTCATTCCTCTCCGAAGAAATCTCATTAGCTTTACATTTTTACTGCAGTTTCAGAGAGCTTGATCTCATTTGATAGATAATGTGCTAAGTATACATTCTGCAAATCACTTGTTGCCTCCCTTCTGTCTAACTTGCTGCCTCTTGTTAAAGTGAATTTGTCAGTAGGATGAATTCTCTTACATCGTCTATATGAGCATGTATGTCATAGGCAGCTGAATAAAATGAGAAGGGCCTGTCTGGTCATGGGCTGCCTTGCCTGCTACACTGTTAACAGATTCGATGTTCTCAGGACACCCATACTGTTAACAGTTGTGATGGAGCACAAAGTTGATGACTCCATCACTTACCCCAGCAGCCACGGATGTCATTAGAAATATTGGTCTTGTAGTAAATCTTTCTTTCCTCCATCCAGGGTAATATTAGTAATATATCCCATCTGGTTCTTTGTGACGGGGACAACATGGGCCTGTTTGATTTCAAATGCCAGGGCTGAATTTCAGCCCCACTCCGTACCTGTCTGCCTCTAACAACCATGAGTGGAGTAAAGCTCCAGCAGCACCTGTTAACCTGTGTGGTAGATCATCTAACTCAGCTGCACATGGAGGTAGACACGGTACACTGTGGCTTTAAGAACTTCCTTTGGTTTATTGTAGGCAGCATAAACTAAGGTGTTGTCAAGAAAATACAGCTATCTGGGCAAAACAGGAAAACAAAAGCAAAATGGTGGCAGAACAAGCACAGTCCTTCTGTGGGTGGTGTTCCTCCCTCTCATGGCTGACAAAACACACACTGTTCAGGTTTATTAGTCCATGCAACACTCTCCTGCAGTGCTCCTTCTCCAGGTCAACACACAGAACACTGAAAGTTCTTTCCTTCAGCCATTTTAGCTTAGACCAAGTGACTCCTCAACCATGTGACTGATCACATGACTGTGACCTCAACAAGGTCCTGTCAGCACATAGTGGTGCTAGATCTGTAGGTGGAAATATGGGGGGGGGGGGCACTCTCACCCACTGTATGAATGTCCCTAAAAACCAGCCCATAACATACGTTAACTTAACCCTTGCAACACTTACTGTGCCGGAGGAAATAAAACTCAGGATTTTACATCACTGAAGTCATTAGGTACAGTGAAACAATCTCCCCTATATTACATAACCAGTGACTCTGTCACATATTCCCCCCCTCTGCCCAAAGCCGGGGTTTTTGTCACCTTCACTCGCTAGGCAGGGGAGTCTGAACAGGGCATCTGCATTCCCGTGCAACCTTCCTGGAATATGTTCTACATGAAAGGTGTACTCTTGGAGGCCCAAGAACCATCTTGCCACTTGAGCATTCTTACCCTTCTTTTCCCTCCACCACCTCAGAGGGGCATAGTCAGACACCAGCTTAAACCTACGGCCTAGCAGGTAGTACCTCAGGGTATCCACGGCCTATTTTTGACAATGGCATAGTTTTTCTCACACGAAGAGAGCTTCCTGCTCAGATACATGATGGACTGCTCTTCTCCATTCACCTCCTGAGACAGCACAGCTCCCAAGCTGACTTCTGATGCATCTGTCTCGACAATGAACTCCTTGGTAAACGCTGGCGTGACCAGAACTGAATGCTTACACAGAGCCTGCTTCAGTTCCTGGAACACCATCTCCGTCTCTTCAGACCACTTAACTAGCATCGACCTTGTGCCTTGAAGGAGGTCCTTCAGTGGCGCGGCAATCATGGTGAACCTTGGGATTTGTGGCCATTTCTGGATCGCCTCAAACTTGTTTATCTGGTGCTTGATCTCTCCCATCCCGATGACATCTACTATATATGGTAATTGTCTAAGGGGTACTTCCGTCTGTCTGTCCCGGATATTCATTGGTCGCGGCCTCTGTATGTCACGGAAATCCAACCCGCTGATTGGTCGCGGCAAAACAGCCACGACCAATCAGCGACGGCCACAGTCCGGCGCCAAAATGGCCGCTCCTTCCTCCCCACAGTCAGTGCCTGCTCCATTATTCCCTCCAGTCAGCGCTCACACAGGGTTAATGGCAGCGCTAACGGACCGCATTATGCCGCGGTGTAACGCACTCCATTAATGCTGCTATTAACCCTGTGTTACCAAATTTTTACTATTGATGCTGCCTACGCAGCATCAATAGTAAAAAGATCTAATGTTAAAAATAATTAAAAAAATTAAAAATCATTATATACTCACCTTCCGGCACCTTTCTCGCTCATCGAGACGCGACGGTGACCGCTCCATGCAAGCAGCAGGTTCCGGTGGCAAGGATGGTATGCGAGAAGGACCTGCCATGACATCTCGGTCATGTGACCGCGACGTCATCACAGGTCCTGCGCCCATAGCAACCCTGGGACCGGAAGCTGCCACATGCACCACACACAGGGCCAGGATTTCAACGGGCTTTCGGAGGGTGAGTATATGTTTATTTTTATTTTAAGTCTGTATACTACGTGGCTCTGTGCTGTATACTCCGTTGCTGGGGACGTTGCTACGTGGCTGGGCAATATACTACGTGGCTGGGCAATATACCACGTGGCTGGGCAATATACTACGTGACTGGGCAATATACTACGTGGGTGGGCAATATACTATGTGGACATGCATATTCTAGAATACCCGATGCGTTAGAATCGGGCCACCATCTAGTAGTCTAGATATTTGGCCTCTTCCTTTCCCATGCCACATTTCTTTGGATTGATGGTGAACCTCGCATTCCTCAATGCATCCAGAACAGCCTGTACCTTTGGCAGATGCCTACCCCAGTCCGAGCTGAAACCCACAATGTCATCCAGATAGGCGGCGGCATACTTCTTATGCGGAGCCAGCATTCGATCCATAGCCCTCTGAAAGGTTGCTGGGGCCCCTTGAAGACCAAAAGGCATCCTGGTGTATTGGAAACACCCATCAGGCATTGAGAAAGCCGTCTTCTCCCTAGCACTCTGCGCTATGGGGATCTGCCAATAGACCTTCGTAAGGTCGAGGGTGGTAATGCACCTTGCGGTCCTCAGTCTCTCAATGAGTTTGTCCACCCGGGGCATCGGATACGCATCTGATTTAAAGACCTCCTTCAGTTTGCGGTAATCGTTCCAGAACCACCACTCTCCATCAGGCTTCGGCACGAGGACTATGGGACTCGAGCATCCGTTTTTCAACTCCTTGATCACCCCAAGGTCCAACAACCTCTTCACCTCATTGGCTATTACCTCCCGATGTGCTTCGGGAATTCGATATGGCCTGAGGTTCACCATTACATGAGGCTCCGTCAACACATCATGTTTTGTCACCTGAGTACGCCCAGGCAACTTGGAGAACAGGTCAGGATTCTGCTGCAACAGTTCCCAACACTGTTGTCTCTGGGCTGGTGTGAGAGTCTCTGCAACCGTAATGTCGTCCACTGTGGCTTGGTGACTGGTACTTAGGCAAGGGGTTTTCAGTGATTCCTTTTCTCGCCATGGGTTGAGCAAGTTCACGTGGTATATTTGGTGCGGCTTCCTTCGACATGGCTGGTGTACCTTGTAATTTACTTCACTCAGCTTCTCCACAACCTCGTATGGCCCTTGTCACTTGGCTAGGAACTTGCTCTCTACCGTGGGGAAAAGCACTAGCACGCGGTCGCGGAGGTGGAACTGCCTCACTCTCGCTAACCGGTTGTACACCCTTGCCTGGGCTTCCTTGGCCTGCAGAAGATGCTCCTTCACGATTGACATCACCTTCTCCTTCCTGTCCTGCAACTGGGAGACATGCTCTATGATGCTCTGGTATGGCGTGACCTCAGCTTCCCAGGTTTCTTTGGCAATGTCCAGGAGCCCTCTCAGATGTCGACCATACAGGAGCTCGAATGGTGAGAAGCCAGTAGAGACTTGTGGCACTTCTTTGATTGAGAATAGCAGGAACGGTAGCAAATAGTCCCAATCTCAGCCATCCTTCTCCACAACCTTCTTGAGTATGGCCTTCAAGGTCTTATTGAAGCGCTCTACTAGGCCATCTGTCTGCAGATGGTATACTGAGGTTCACAGCAGGGCAATCTGAAGGACCTTACACAATTCCCTCATCACTTGCTCATTAATACCCCTTTCATGAGCAAGGTGATGAGGGAATTGTGTAAGGTCCTTCAGATTGCCCAGCTGCCCTTTGTCCGTCAAGGTCTACTTTGGTAGACCCGTCAGTGCAAAATTTGAACAAGTTCCCTGGCTATACTTTTGGCTGAGGCATTTCTGAGGGGCACGGCTTCCGGGTACCGGCTTGCATAGTCCATGACCACTAAGATGTACTGGTGCCCTCAGGCAGACTTAACTAGAGGCCCCACTAGATCCATGGCAATCCTCTCAAATGGGACCTCTATCACTGACAATGGAACTAGAGAACTTCATAAATGGGTAGAGGGAGCGGTTATCTGGCAGGTGGAGCAGGATCTAGAATAGTTTAGTATCTCCCGGTAACAACCTGGCCAAAAAACCTCTGCATTATTCACACTTATGTTTTCTCAACCCCCAGATATCCCCCCAAAATATGTGAGTGGGCTATGTCTAACACCCTCCGCCAGTAGGGACCTGGAATCAAAAGCTGCTCCACTATTTCCCCTCCCCTCAGTGTGGTTACTGTGGTGCAGTCTTATGCACCCCTTCAACAGGACCTTGGAACCTCAGACCTCCCCCAATGGTGGCTCTACCCAAATTTTGGGACTTAGGCTCCTGTTATGACCTGGTGGTTAGGACAATAATGGACCTGGTGGTTAAGAGCACACGGAATGACCTGATAGTTACTAATAATACAGGACAAGCTCTGGGACGTGGGAACTCTGCTGACCGCAATCCCTAATCCTATCACACACACTAGAAATAGCCGTGGATTGCTCCTAACGCTCCCTGTCATGATTCCAATGGCAGGTTATCACAAAAGGACAAGCACCATCGAGCTCTAGGGTGATGGAACCTGAGCTGACCGTGACCCTAAACCTGAACACACAAATAACAATAGCCGGGGAACGTGCCTACGTTGATCCTAGACGTCTCGCACCAGCCGAAGATCTAACTTCCCCTATTAGAAGAAACACAGACCTCTCTTGCCTCCAGAGAAATACCCCACAGAAATAGCAGCCCCCCACACATAATGACGGTGAAATGAGAGGAAGGCACATACACAGTATAAAAACAGATTCAGCAAAATGAGGCCCGCTAAAACTAGATAGCAGAGGATACAAAAGTAAACTGCGCGGTCAGCAAAAAACCCTTCAAAAAACCATCCTGTAATTACTTGAACTCATGTTCCAACTCATGGAACATGAGGAGCAATTACAGCCCACTAGAGCAACCAGCAGCAAAGAAACAATTACATGCAAGCTGGACAAGACAAAAATAAAGCAAAACGTGAAACAAGAAAATCAAAAACTTAGCTTGTCCTGAAGATTACTGAAGCCAGAAGCCAAGGTAACAAAACACTCTGATAACCTTGATAGCCGGCGGGGAAATGACAAGAAAGCCCGGTTAAATAGGAAACTCCCAAATCCTAATAGAACAGGTGGACACCAGAGACAGCAGAACACAAATCACCCAGTACCATCAGTAACCACCAGAGGGAGCCCAAAAACAGAACTCACAACAGCTCCCTATGCAACTTGTCACAGCCTAAGAAACTAGCTAGCCCTAAAGATAGAAAAATAAAGCCTACCTTGCCTCAGAGAAATTCCCCAAAGGAAAAGGCAGCCCCCCACATATAATGACTGTGAGTTAAGATGAAAATTACAAACACAGAGATGAAATAGATATAGCAAAGAGAGGCCCGACTTACGGAACAGACAGAGGATAGGAAAGGTAACTTTGCGGTCAGCACAAAAACTACAAAAAGACCACGCAGAGGGCGCAAAAAGACCCTCCGCACCAACTCACGGTGCGGAGGCGCTCCCTCTGCGTCCCAGAGCTTCCAGCAAGCAAAATAAAAATAAAAATAGCAAGCTGGACAGAAAAATAGCAAACAAGAGAAAAACAAGCAGGAACTTAGCTTCTGCTGGGAAGACAGGTCACAAGAACGATCCAGGAGCGAACTAGACCAATACTGGAACATTGACAGGTGGCATGGAGCAATGATCTAAGTGGAGTTAAATAGAGCAGCCAGCTAACGAATTAACCTCGTCACCTGTGGAAGGAAACTCAGAAGCCGCAGCCCCACTCACAACCACCAGAGGAAGCCCATGGACAGAACCAGCCGAAGTACCATTCATGACCACAGGAGGGAGCTTGACAACAGAATTCACAACAGTACCCCCCCCTTGAGGAGGGGTCACCGAACCCTCACCAGAGCCCCCAGGCCGACCAGGATGAGCCAAATGAAAGGCACGAACCAGATCGGCAGCATGAACATCAGAGGCAAAGACCCAGGAATTATCTTCCTGACCATAACCCTTCCACTTGACCAGGTACTTGAGTTTCCGTCTCGAAATACGAGAATCCAAAATCTTCTCCACCACATACTCCAACTCCCCCTCAACCAACACCGAGGCAGGAGGATCAACGGATGGAACCACAGGCGCCACGTATCTCCGCAACAACGACCTATGGAATACATTATGGATGGAAAAAGAAGCTGGAAGGGTCAAACGAAATGACACATGATTGAGAACCTCAGAAATCTTATACGGACCAATGAAACAAGGCTTAAACTTACGAGAGGAAACCTTCATAGGAACATAACGAGACGACAACCAAACCAAATCCCCAACACGAAGTCGGGGACCCACACAGCGCCGGCGGTTAGCGAAACGTTGAGCCTTCTCCTGGGACAATGTCAAATTGTCCACCACATGAGCCCAAATCTGCTGCAACCTATCCACCACAGTATCTACACCAGGACAGTCCGAGGACTCAACCTGCCCTGAAGAGAAACGAGGATGGAAACCAGAATTGCAGAAAAACGGCGAAACCAAAGTAGCCGAGCTGGCCCGATTATTAAGGGCGAACTCAGCCAAAGGCAAAAAGGACACCCAATCATCCTGATCAGCAGAAACAAAGCATCTCAGATAGGTTTCCAAAGTCTGATTAGTTCGTTCGGTTTGGCCATTTGTCTGAGGATGGAAAGCCGAGGAAAAAGACAAATCAATGCCCATCCTAGCACAAAAGGATCGCCAAAACCTCGAAACAAACTGGGAACTTCTGTCCGAAACGATGTTCTCCGGAATGACATGTAAACGAACCACATGCTGGAAAAACAATGGCACCAAATCGGAGGAGGAAGGTAATTTAGACAAGGGTACCAAATGGACCATCTTAGAAAAGCGATCACAAACCACCCAAATGACCGACATCTTTTGAGAGACAGGGAGATCAGAAATAAAATCCATAGAAATATGTGTCCAGGGCCTCTTCGGGACCGGCAAGGGCAAAAGCAACCCACTGGCACGAGAATAGCAGGGCTTAGCCCGAGCACAAATCCCACAGGACTGCACAAAAGAACGCACATCCCGTGACAAAGATGGCCACCAAAAGGATCTAGCCACCAAATCTCTGGTACCAAAGATTCCAGGATGACCAGCCAACACCGCACAATGAACCTCAGAGATAACTCTACTAGTCCATTTATCAGGGACAAACAGTTTCTCCGCTGGGCAACGGTCAGGTCTATCAGCCTGAAATTTTTGCAGCACCCGCCGCAAATCAGGGGAGATGGCAGACAAAATTACCCCCTCTTTGAGAATACCCGCCGGCTCAGGAACACCCGGAGAGTCGGGCACAAAACTCCTTGACAGGGCATCAGCCTTCACATTCTTAGAGCCCGGAAAGTACGAAACCACAAAATCAAAACGGGAGAAAAATAGCGACCATCGAGCCTGTCTAGGATTCAACCGTTTGGCAGACTCAAGATAAGTCAAATTCTTGTGATCCGTCAAGACCACCACGCGATGCTTGGCTCCTTCAAGCCAATGACGCCACTCCTCGAATGCCCACTTCATGGCCAACAACTCATGATTGCCAACATCATAATTGCGCTCAGCAGGCGAAAACTTTCTAGAAAAGAAGGCACATGGTTTCATCACCGAGCCATCAGAACTTCTTTGCGACAAAACAGCCCCTGCTCCAATCTCAGAAGCATCAACCTCGACCTGAAACGGGAGTGAAACATCCGGCTGGCACAACACAGGGGCAGAAGAAAAACGACGCTTCAACTCCTGAAAAGCTTCCACAGCCGCAGAAGACCAATTGACCACATCAGCACCCTTCTTGGTCAAATCAGTCAACGGTTTAGCAACACTAGAAAAATTACTGATGAAGCGACGATAAAAATTAGCAAAGCCCAGGAACTTTTGCAGACTCTTCACAGATGTCGGTTGAGTCCAATCATAAATGGCCTGGACGTTAACAGGGTCCATCTCGATAGTAGAAGGGGAAAAAATGAAACCCAAAAATGAAACCTTCTGAACTCCAAAGAGACACTTTGACCCCTTCACAAACAAAGAATTCGCACGAAGGACCTGGAACACCATTCTGACCTGCTTCACGTGAGACTCCCAATCATCGGAGAAGACCAAAATATCATCCAAATATACAATCAGGAATTTATCCAGGTAGTCTCGGAAGATGTCATGCATAAAGGACTGAAATACTGATGGAGCATTGGAAAGCCCGAATGGCATAACCAGGTACTCAAAATGGCCCTCGGGTGTATTAAATGCTGTTTTCCATTCATCGCCCTGTTTAATACGCACAAGATTATACGCCCCACGAAGGTCTATCTTGGTGAACCAACTTGCCCCCTTAATCCGAGCAAATAAATCAGACAGCAGCGGCAAAGAGTACTGAAATTTGACTGTGATCTTATTAAGAAGGCGGTAATCAATACAAGGTCTCAAAGAACCATCCTTCTTGGCCACAAAAAAGAACCCTGCTCCCAATGGTGACGACGACGGGCGAATATGACCCTTCTCCAAGGATTCATTTATATAACTCCGCATAGCGGCATGTTCTGGCACAGATAAATTGAACAGTCGGCCCTTAGGAAACTTACTACCAGGAATCAAATTAATAGAACAATCGCAATCCCTATGAGGAGGTAGGGCACTGGATTTGGGCTCATCAAATACATCCCGGTAATCCGACAACAACTTCGGGACTTCAGAAGGGGTGGATGACAAAATAGACAAAAATGGAACATCACCATGTACCCCCTGACAACCCCAGCTGGACACAGACATAGATTTCCAATCCAATACTGGATTATGGACCTGTAGCCATGGCAACCCCAAAACGACCACATCATGCAGATTATGCAACACCAAAAAGCGAATATCCTCCTGATGTGCAGGAGCGATGCACATGGTCAATTGGGTCCAGTACTGAGGCTTATTCTTGGCCAAAGGCGTAGCATCAATTCCTCTCAATGGAATAGGATACCGCAAGGGCTCCAAGAAAAAACCACAGCGCCTAGCAAACTCCAAGTCCATCAAATTCAGGGCAGCACCTGAATCCACAAATGCCATAACAGAATAGGATGACAAAGAGCAAATCAGAGTAACGGACAAAAGAAATTTCGACTGTACCGTACCAATGGTGGCAGACCTAGCGAAACGCTTAGTGCGCTTAGGACAATCGGAGATAGCATGAGTGGAATCACCACAGTAAAAACACAGCCCATTCCGACGTCTGTGTTCTTGCCGTTCAGCTCTGGTCAAAGTCCTATCACATTGCATAGGCTCAGGTCTATGCTCAGATAAAACCGCCAAATGGTGCACAGTTTTACGCTCACGCAAGCGTCGATCGATCTGAATGGCCAAAGACATAGACTCATTCAGACCGGCAGGCATGGGAAATCCCACCATGACATCCTTAAGGGCTTCAGAGAGACCCTTTCTGAAAATTGCTGCCAGGGCAAATTCATTCCACTGAGTGAGCACAGACCACTTCCTAAACTTCTGACAATATATATCTACCTCATCCTGACCCTGACACAGAGCCAGCAAGATTTTCTCTGCCTGATCCACTGAATTAGGTTCATCATAAAGCAATCCAAGCGCCAGAAAAAACGCATCAACATCACGCAATGCCGGATCTCCTGGCGCAAGGGAAAATGCCCAGTCTTGAGGGTCGCCACGTAACAAAGAAATAATGATTTTCACTTGTTGAACAGGGTCACCTGAGGAGCGAGGTTTCAAAGCAAGAAACAATTTAAAATCATTTTTGAAATTCAAGAACTTAGATCTATCACCAAAAAACAAATCAGGAATTGGAATCCTAGGCTCTGACATCGGATTCTGAACCACAAAATCTTGAATGTTTTGTACCCTTGCAGTGAGATTATCCATCCAAGAGTACAGACCTTGAATGTCCATATCTACACCTGTATCCTGAACCACCTAGAGGTAAAGGGGAAAAGAGAGACAAAACACACTGCAAAGAAAAAAAAATGGTCTCAGAACTTCTCTTATCCCTCTATTGAGATACATTAATACTTCTGGCCACCTGTACTGTTATGACCTGGTGGTTAGGACAATAATGGACCTGGTGGTAAAGAGCACACGGAATGACCTGATAGTTACTAATAATACAGGACAAGTTCTGGGACGTGGGAACTCTGCTGACCGCAATCCCTAATCCTATCACACACACTAGAAATAGCCGTGGATTGCTCCTAACGCTCCCTATGCAACTCGTCACAGCCTAAGAAACTAGCTAGCCCTAAAGATAGAAAAATAAAGCCTACCTTGCCTCAGAGAAATTCCCCAAAGGAAAAGGCAGCCCCCCACATATAATGACTGTGAGTTAAGATGAAAATTACAAACACAGAGATGAAATAGATATAGCAAAGAGAGGCCCGACTTACGGAACAGACAGAGGATAGGAAAGGTAACTTTGCGGTCAGCACAAAAACTACAAAAAGACCACGCAGAGGGCGCAAAAAGACCCTCCGCACCAACTCACGGTGCGGAGGCGCTCCCTCTGCGTCCCAGAGCTTCCAGCAAGCAAAATAAAAATAAAAATAGCAAGCTGGACAGAAAAATAGCAAACAAGAGAAAAACAAGCAGGAACTTAGCTTCTGCTGGGAAGACAGGTCACAAGAACGATCCAGGAGCGAACTAGACCAATACTGGAACATTGACAGGTGGCATGGAGCAATGATCTAAGTGGAGTTAAATAGAGCAGCCAGCTAACGAATTAACCTCGTCACCTGTGGAAGGAAACTCAGAAGCCGCAGCCCCACTCACAACCACCAGAAGAAGCCCATGGACAGAACCAGCCGAAGTACCATTCATGACCACAGGAGGGAGCTTGACAACAGAATTCACAACAGGCTCCCTCTGGGTACCCCAGTATGAGGATGCACTCTCCCACTTCTTTAAGGCCCTCTCTACCACCTGGTATCTTTCTACTAGGCCGACCAGGTCATCTGCATTCCGAGGATCCCCCTGGGCCATCCATGTCTGTACCGACCTAGGAAGGGAATGGATAAACATGTTCATTACAACCTGCTCCACCATTTGAGCTGGGGTGGAGGACTCCGGCTGTAACCATTTCTGCTCCAGGTGAAGTAAGTCAAACATCTGGGAATGAGGGGGCTTATCACCGCAATACACCCAATGATGAACCCTTTTGGGCTCGGAAGACAGACATCGTCACCCCTGAGCGAGCGAGTATCTCAGTTTTCAGTTTCCCATATTCCTGGACATCTTGCAAGTCCAGGTTATAATAAGCCTTTTGGGGCTCGCTGGTTAGAGAAGGGGCCAGCACCTCCGCCCACCGGTCTGGTAGCAGTCTCTCTCGCTCCACCACCCGCTCAAAAACAGTCAGAAATATCTCCACATCATCACCTGGGGTTATTTTCTGCATCGATCCCCTTACCACTTCCCGGACTTCTTGCCTCGGTTTCCGGCCTCCCCGAACGGCCTCGGCAAGCAACTCAATCTGCTGCTTTCTGAATTAGTCTTGATGCTGCTGCTGCAGTTACTGGATGAGCAACATACTCGTCTCCTGATGGGCTAGCTGTTGTTGCTGCTGTACGCTCATCAAATGCTTGAGGAGGTCCTCCATTTTGCTTGACAGCGTCTGCTGGCTGGTGGCCTCCTGTACCCAAGACATGCAGTTTTGACCACGACTGCTACTGGCGGTCCTGGAATGATGCTGCATTTGAAACACCACTTGTGGTAGTAATAAATCACTTGGCACTCAAATGATTTCTTTCAGATGAAAAAGTGAACATCCCATTTATTTCCCGGGACTACTCCACACAGCGCGATGGATCGGACGTCTATGAGCGCCATATGCAGCGGCGGATACACGCCCTCCTTCTCCCTTCAGGATCTGTGAGACGTTCCAGGTGCGCTTTCCATCCCGGGTTGCCTGGGCTCATATACCCCATTGTCCTATGCTTCCAGTTTTGTTAAAGATATTTCTGATGAAGGTCTTGTGATTTGACCGAAAACGTTTAAATAATCTTTGAGCTGGATGCACAAATAAATGGGATGTTCACTTTTTCATCTGGAAGAAACCATTTGAGTGCCAAGTGATTTATTACAATTGGATTGACGGGCTGGAAACCTGACTTGGGCACCACACAGGATCCTTGAGTGACGTGTTTTGTCTTTAACCACTTGTGGTACTTCACTCACATGGCGGCACAGAGAGGTAAGAAAAACTGGGTACACCATCTCTTTAAGTCCTTGTCGGGTTATTATCAAGCAACATAAACCAACTCATGGAAACACAACTCAGCCTTTTTGGCTAAAACCAGTACAAACAAGCAAAAAGGAAAAAAAACAACAATGCTGCAACACCGTCTTTATGTTGCGGACAACACCCCGCTGTGGAGCAGCACAGGTTCAGTCTGTGCCCAACAAGCCACAAAGCCTCTGGAGACTCTTTTCTCCTGGCTAGCTGAACACCAACTGCCTGTAGAGCTAGGTTATTTAATCCTAAGCCTGTGATACCCATCAAGTTGCTGATCACATGATCATGACCTCACGCAGGTCCTGGCAGGTCTGCTCGGGAGATAAAGTGGACCCTCTCCCACTTGCTCCATACAGATATTTGCCCCCATATATCACTGCACATGGCCCCATAAGATGCTCCATACAGACATTTGCCCCATATGCTGTTGCTGCAATAAAAAAAAATAAAAAAAAATCACATACCTCTCAGGCCCCGGGCACTTGCTATATTCACCGGCCCGCGTTCCACCAGCGGCCGCCGCTGTGTCTTCTGCACTGACGTTCAGGCAGAGGGCGGCACGCACACTAATCGCATCACCGCGCCCTTTGACCTGAGCATCAATGCAGAGGATGGGGAAGACGCAGCGGCGGCCTTCGGTGGAACTGGGAGAAGGTGAATATCGCGCACTGCGTTATACTCACCTGCTCCTGGCGCGGTGTCCCTGATTCTCCGGCGCCGGCAGCTTCTTCCTGTATTGTGCGGTCACAAGGTACCGCTCATTACAGTAATGAATATGCAGCTCCACCCCTATGGGAGTTCATATTCATTACCGCTCACTACAGGAAGAAGCTGCCGGCACCCGGAGAACCAGGGACATCTAGGGACCGCGCCAGGAGCAGGTGAGTATAATTAGACAGCTGCCGCTTCTCCTCCCCTGCCAACCCCTGGGAATGACTCGAGTATAAGCCGATAGGAGCAATTTCAGCCTAAAAAAATGGGCTGAAATTCTCGGGTTATAGTATATACGGTATTTGCAATTCTCGAGAATAAAGCATGTTACAAAATAGTCACTGTAGCTGTATGTAGATGAATTTATTGAGAGGTTAAATTTTTACAATGGGGTCACTTTGGGGGCTTTCGCCTGTTCTTGCACCTTAGGGTCTCTGCAAATATCACCCGGATAAAATCCATGAGGGGTGTACTTTCCAAAACAGGATCATTTTTTCGGTGGTTGTTCTGCTGTTTTGGCATCTTAAGGGCAGTGCAAAATCGACATGACGCTCGTCATCTACATCAGCCAAATTTGTGTTCCAAACTTCAAAGGGTGCTCCTTCCCGTCTGAGCTCTGCCATTTGTCCAAAGGTTTCTGACCACATGTTGGGTATCAGCACCCTTAGAAGAAACTTTGTAAAAAGTTGTGGGGTTCATTTTCTCATACTATTCTTTGTGAAAGTGAAAAAATTGGGGCTGAAGCAATATTTTAGAGGAAACTTTTTTTTTTTCTTTCCACTTTGTATTAATTCCTGTGTAGAACCTGACGGGTTAAAAAATTTCTTTACAGCGGTTATGAAGTATGTGAGGGTGTCGTTTTTAAAATGGTATCACTTTTGGGGAGTTTCCTAAATTTACGCCCCTCAAACTCCATTTATACGTGAATAGGTCCCTTAACAAAAAGGTTTTCTACATTTCTTGAAAAAATGATAAATTGCTGCTAAATTTTTAACCCTTCTAATATCCTAATAAAATAAACTTAAATTTGAATAATGATGTAAGTGTAAAGTAGACGTATGGAAAATGTTATTTATTAGTTACTTTGTGCAGCATGACTAACTGGTATATGGATATAAAAATTGAAATTATGAAACTTATGCAAATTTTTCTAAATTTTCGTCAAAATTCCAATTTTTTTCATTTATTTGGTAAAATATCAACCTAATTTTACTACTAACCTAAAGTACAGCGTGTCATGAAAAAAATGTTCTCAGAATCACTGTGATACATTGAAGTGTTCCATAGTTATTACCATATAAAGTGACACTGGTCAGATTTCAAACATTTTGCTTGGTCCTTAAGGTCAAAATTGTCTCTGTCACTAAGGGGTTAACACCCAGTAAAAATGGTATTTAAACATCATCAGATATTTCAGATCACATATTGCCTCACATTGTTCTGTCGCACCTAACATAAGAATATTTCGTAGAACTGAAAAAAAAAACTTCATTAAGAGGTTGATTAGGTTCAGAATCTTGAAAGTTTGTTGCTTTTTGCTTTGTTTCTCGAGCTATATTTTTTATTGGCAGAAATATAGCATTTAATTAAATTAGTGAACTAGAAAGAAAACAGAAACATGGAAAATGGAAAATTTGCCAAATCTGATTGTTGAAACATTCCTAAGGTGACAGAGATGAAGGGATTCTTTTATCTATCCACTACGGTATTTATATCACAATGATCTACTAAAAAGAAGCCAGATTATTTTAATATCTTAACTGGGAAAAATAGACCCTTACTTTTATTAAAGGGAACCTGTCACCCCGAAATTCGCGGGTGAGGTAATCCCACCGGCATCAGGGGCTTATCTGCAGCATTCTGTAATGCTGTAGATAAGCCCCCGATGTTACCTGAAAAAGGAGAAAAAGACGTTATATTATACTCACCCAGGGGCGGTCCGGCTGCTGGTCAGGTCGGATGGGCGTCTCCGGTCCGCTGCGGCGCCTCCCATCTTCTTTCCATGACGTCCTCTTCTGATCTTCAGCCACGGCTCCGGCGCAGGCGTACTTTGCTCTGCCCTCTTGAGGGCAGAGGATAGTACTGCAGTGCGCAGGCGCCGGAAAGGTCAGAGGCCCGGCGCCTGTGCACTACAGTACTTTGTCTGCCCTCAACAGGGCAGACCAAAGTACGCCTGCGCCGGAGCCGTGGCTCAAGATCAGAAGAGGACGTCATGGAAAGAAGATGGGAGGCGCCGCAGCGGACCGGAGACACCCATCCGACCTGACCAGCAGCCGGACCGCCCCTGGGTGAGTATAATATAACGTCTTTTTCTCCTTTTTCAGGTAACATCGGGGGCTTATCTACAGCATTACAGAATGCTGCAGATAAGCCCCTGATGCCGGTGGGATTACCTCACCCGCGAATTTTGGGGTGACAGGTTCCCTTTAAACAAAACTCCACAATAAACCAATAAGCAAGTCATGCCTCACATGTTCACTGGGGAAGATTTATGAAGCAAAATGCCCCAGAATAATATTCTCCATGCATAAATTTCGCCATTCTTCATAATCTGCGCCATATTTAACATGTGTTTTCTGAAACTTATCTGACAAGTTGGCATGACCTCTCTGAAAGTGGCTTGGCTTAACAGAAAATAGGTGTGGGATAAAATTCATTAAAACTGGGTCAGCATTGTGGAGCACATTTCTAGCAGAAAGAAGACCAACTAACAGTTCGTGCAAAGTTACATTAGACAGCCTTAAAATTAGACATATTTATGAATAATTGTGTACCTCTATGATAAATCTGGCACATTTTAATACTATCTAGTCTAAGTTTGCACTTTACAAGTATTAGACAGAATGGATAAATCTGCTTCACGAAAGACAGTATGTTGGCTGCCTCACTGGTTCCATTGTCGTCCATCCTCCTACCCTGCGCCAGTCCACTGCTTCTTTCCACCGGTTTACCTTGACCTCAGCCTGGTTCCTATATTGAGTTTCTCTCATTCTTTCGATTAGTCACATGATTCCTGTTGTCTTTTTTTCCAATTTTCAAGTCCTTGCCTAACTAGGGACTACAAATCTGTCTCCCATTCTTTCTTGCTGCATCCTGTTTGCTAATCAATTAACAACCCTTGGCTACATTCCTGATTTCATTTAAAGTTATTTTCCACCAATTAGTAATTAGTAGGGATGAGCGAGCATCAAAATTCTCGGGTGCTCGTTGCTTGAACCGAACCATTCCTAATATTTGAATGCTCGATTCGAGAAAGGAGTATAATTGGAGTCAATGGGAAATCCAAGCTTTTTTTTCCAGCAGACCCTACATAAGGCTGCCGTCACACTAGCAGTATTTGGTCAGTATTTTACATCAGTATTTGTAAGCCAAAACCAGGAGTGGGTGATAAATGCAGAAGTGGTAAATATGTTTCTATTAGACTTTTCCTCTAATTGTTCCACTCCTGGTTTTGGCTTACACATAATGATGAAAAATCCTGACCAAATACTGCTAGTGTGACGGCAGCCTAAATGACTGGGGGGCAGTGAAAATGTTGGAATGGATGGGAAAAGTGCTGAATAGAAGAAGAACAGCATAGGGAAGACCCCTTGACACATACGGTATCTGATTCCCAGATCGCTGCTGAGAACAATGGTGTCACACTTTTACTCCACGTTAAGGAGTGACAATAAACCATTCCAAGCCCAAAAGAGATTGCATTTTACAGGAAAAAAATTGTTAAGAAACCTTTTTTTCCTGTATGATGACTTACATATAAGGCAAAATTAAAAAAAATATATAATTTAAGTAAACTAAAATTGATTTTTTTTATTATAAAATAAGAAATTTCAGTGTAATTTATGAAGGAAGCAAGAACTGCCAAACATAAGGAACTCAGATACACCCTGTATTAGACATAAAGAGGGGCCTCATAAATATTCTGTTCAAATTGTCATGTATGAGTTTCCTAGGCTCATAAAGGCTATGCACTTCTGAGGATTATATACCAAGGAAATGTACTCCTGACCATGGAATATTCTATAGGTGAGCAATATAATACTGATAATGGTATGTGCACACATTGAGAAAAATTTCTGCACCATTTCAGCATCTTTTGGCAGGAAAAATGCAGCTCCAGTAATGCACGTTTTTGGTGCTTTTTTGATTGATTGGAGTAAAGTCAACGGGGAAAAACGCAGGATAAAAATGCACAAAGAATTGACATGCAGCAGATTATTTTCTGCACCAAATCTGCAAGTCAAAAATGCTCAACGTGTGCATGACACTTCAGGTTTGTCATTCACTAACATTAGGTTTTACTTCAGGTTTTGTCACAAATTTGTGCAGAAAAAAACGCATCAAAAAGGCACCAAATCTGCAATGCGTGCACACAGCCTAAATTTTTAAACATGTTTTTTGAGCGTTATATATCAACATAATGTACTCCAGACTAGAGACGAGCGAACATTGTTAGTTTGCTCCTTATTCGGCAAGCTATAGCATGCCAAATAAGCCCTGACCCAATCAAATTTGCTTGTCTCTAGATGTAATATCCTATGCGTGAGCAATATAATACCGATAAATTTTGAACAAGTTTTTTGAGGGCTATATTGCAAGGAATATACCAAAGAAGATGTAATACCCTATGGTTGAGCAATACGACACTGATAAATTTGGAACAAGTTTTTGGAGGCTTATATAGTAACTAAATGTGCCCAAGAAGATTCATCACCCTATGGGTTGAGTAATATGATAGCGATAAATTTAGAACGTGTTTTTGGTGGCTTATATAGTAACTAAATGTGCCCAAGAAAATTCATCACCCTATGGGTTGAGTAATATGATATCGATAAATTTAGAACGTGTTTTTGGTGGCTTATATAGTAACTAAATGTGCTCAAGAAGATTAATCACCCAATGGGTTGAGTAATATGATATCGATAAATTTAGAACGTGTTTTTGGTGGCTTATATAGCAATTAAATGTACTCCAGACCATGGAATAATCTATAGGTGAGCATTATAATACCAATAAATTTTGAACAATTTTTTTGAGGTTTTTATGGCTACGCAATGTACCCAAGAAGATGTAATATCATATGGGTAAGTAATATGACACCAATAAATTTTGAAAATTTTTTTTTGGAGGCTTATATAGTAACTAAATGTACCCAAAAAATGTAATACCCTATGGGTGAGCAATATAATAACGATAAACTTGGAACTTGGAACAAGTTTTTGGAGGCTAATATAGCAACTAATTGTACTCCAGACCATGGAAAAGTCTATAGGTGGGCTGTGCTGTTTGGTGGACTGCAAGTTCCAAATACTCTAAGCGAGGGTTGCTGAGCAGAGAAAGGGCTGCCTTTAAGTCCGGGGCTGCAGATAAGCACATAGTTAAACACTATATCATCTACTATATAATTGTCTTAGGGTCACTTCCGTCTGTCTGTCCTTCTGTCACGGTTATTCATTCACTGATTGGTCTCGCCAGCTGCCTGTCATGGCTGCCGTGACCAGTCAGCGACGGGCACAGTCCGGAAGAAAATGGCCGCTCCTTACTCCCCGCAGTCAGTGCCTGTCGCCCGCATACTCCCCTCCGGTAACCGCTAACACAGGGTGACCCTGTGTGTCCCCAACTTTTTACTATTGACGCTGCCTATGCGGCATCAATACTAAAAAATGTAATGTTAAAAATAATTTAAAAAAAAAAAACCTGCTATACTCACCCTCCGTTGCAGCTCGCGCCGGCCGCCATCTTCCGTTGCAGGTTCCGGTGGCAGAAGGACCTGCCATGACGTCACGGTCATGTGACCGCGACGTCATCACAGGCCCTGTGCGACAAGGACCTGCCATGACGTCACGGTCATGTGACCGCGACGTCATCACAGGTCCTGCGCTAATACCAACCCTGGGACCGGAACCTGCCGTGGACTACAAGGGCTCCCTCAGAAAGGTGAGTATATGTTTATTTTTTATGTGCAGCTTACAACACTCAGGAGCATTGCAAACCTGGAGAGGAGTTTAGAGCTCACTGAGCTTGCGCTGGCTGGACCAGTGATATGGAGGAGGGTGGAGGTGGGGAAGATCAGAACAGAAATGTACGTAGCTGGGTAAATGTTACAAGAAAGGGTAGAAGTAGGGGGAAAAGTGCCAGGGAGCCCAGTCTTAATCTGGCACAATCTAGTAAATATGCCTGTTGAACAAGGAAATTATAGGCCAGTAAGCTTAACCTCTACTGTGGGTAAAATCCTGGAGGGTATTCTAAGAGATGCTATGCTGGAGTATCTGAAGAGGAATAACCTCATGACCCGATATCAACATGGGTTTACAAGAGACCGTTCATGTCAGACTAATCTGATAAGCTTCTATAAAGACCTAAGTTCTGGACTCGACCAAGGAAATGCAGTGGATGTGGTGTATATAGTCTTTTCAAAAGCTTTTGATGCGGTGCCACACAAAAGGTTGATATATAAAATGAGAACAATGGGAATAGGGGAAAATATGTGTAAGTGAGTTAAGACCTGGCTCAGGGATAGGAAACAAAGGGTGGTTATTAATGGAACACACTCGGACTGGGTACCTGTTAACAGTGGGGTACAACAGGGGTCAGTATTGGGCCCTCTTCTTTTTAACATATTTATTAATGACCTTGTAGGGGGCATACAGAGTAGAATTTCAATATTTGCAGATGACACTAAACTCTGCAGGGTAATCAATACAAGACAATTTTATATTATAGGAGGATTTATGTAAACTAGGGATAAATGTAAGGTCATGCACTTGGGCAGAAGAAATAAGATGTGTAATTATGTGCTTAATTGTAAAACACTGGGCAAAACTGTCACTGAAAAAGACCTGGGGATATGGGTGGATGACAAACTCACATTTAGTGGCCAGTGTCAGGCAGCTGCTGCAAAGGCAAATAAAATAACGGGATGCATTAAATGAGGCATAGATGCTCATGAGTAGAACATAATTTTACCTTTATACAAGTCACTAGTGCGACCACACTTAGAATACTGTGTACAATTCTGGTCTCCGGTGTATTAGAAAGACATAGTTGAACTAGATCGGGTGCAGAGAAGAGCGACCAAGGTTATTAGAGTACTGGTGGGTCTGCAATTCCAAGACAGGTTATTACACTTGGGGTTATGTAATTTGAAAAAACGAAGGTTAAGGGGTGATCTTACTACAATGTATAAATACATGAGGGGACAGTACAAAGACCTTTCTAATGATCTTTTTACTCGTAGACCTGAGACAGGGACAAGGGGGCATCCTCTACTTCTGGAGGAAAGAAGGTTTAATCATAATAACAGATGTGGATTCTTTACTGTAAGAGCAGTGGGACTATGGAACTCTCTGCCGTATGATGTTGTGATGAGTGATCACTACTAAAATTTAAGAGGGGATTGGATACCTGTCTTGAAAAGTATAATGTTACAGGTTATATACACTAGATTCTTTGATAGGACGTTGATCCAGCGAACTAGTCTGATTGCTGTATGTGGAGCTGGGAAGGAATTTTTTTCCCCAATGTGGAGCTTGCTGTTTGCCACATGATTATTTTTTTTGCCTTTCTCTGGATCAACATGTTAGGTTAGGATATGGGTTGAACTAGATGGACTTAAAGTTTTCCTTCAACCTTAAAAACTATGTTACTATGTTACTATGTTAAGTTCTTATCCACAGTTCAGGACAATTACCTCTCTCATCTGGTTTGATACAGGAAATATATATATATCTTGGTATCGTGTTAGCCAGTAGATAGAAAAATATTTAGAATTGAGAGTCCTCAGTGGTTGATCGGTTGGCCATTAAAAGGTATCAACCACTTAGGACTCTCAATTCTAAATATTTTTCTCTCTCATCTGGTCTATTTCGGTGCTGCCAATCTCTCCCCCTCAGCACTGCTGGCCTCCCTCTGCATGCCAGCTTCCCAGGTTGGGTTGGTGACTTTGCATGCACCACCTTGTCTTGCACCACCGCACCCTGGTCCTCCTGAATTTGTGACGTAACAACAGCAAGACTTGGAGGCAACTGTGTCTCATCAAATTCTTCCTCCTTGTCCCAAATTTGCCATTTCCCACCATCATGTTCTTATGGCCATGGCTGCTCTAAGTTTTGTGCATCACTAAACAGCATGTTGTCCTGTCTCTCTTGGAGCATGCAGACTGAGGGGCCTCAATCAAGAAATGTTGTGATAAAGAGCTCCTCAGACTCAGAGTGCCCTACTGTAGGATCACTAGTCTCCTAGGACCAGGGCCGTATTTAGAGTTTTTGCTGCCCTAGGCACTTTTAGTGCTACCTCCCCTTTTGGTGAGTATGACATTATCGGCAGTGACTTTGCCATAAATCGCTGATGTGAAAGTAGTGTTTTGCAGTAGATCCGGCAGTTTTTCCGCATCTGCCGTGTAACGGATCACTTACGGCAACACTGCGTTCGGCCTCATTCATTCCCTATGGGACTTGCGGACATGTGCGGCACTTGCGGTTTTGCCGCGATCCGGCAAATGCGGTACTTGCAGCAATGGAAAAAAACACTGCTAGCAGTGTTTTTTGTATCACCGCAAGTGCAAAACCACAAGTGACGGACATGTCCACAAGTAGCCATCACTACCTGTCCCTGCACCTTTCTAGCTCATCCCTAACCATCCCTCTCTGACCTAAAACTACACTATAAAGCTTTAGGAAAACAATTTATTAACTTCCATATTCCTATGATAATGAGGGCTCCAGGCTACGGCATAGACTGGGACGGGCAGTCTCCAGGTCTCCATTCTCTCGCTGTGCACACCCTCAGTCCCTGCCTCACTGCCTGTGCACAGACATCCCTCCACCGGACCCGGTAATCACCTCTCGCAGTGGCATACCGGCAGAGGTGTATCTAGGGTTTCTGGTACCAGGGGCAAGAATTCATTTTGGCCCCCCCCCCCAGGACACATGCGATTTGCACACTTAGTCATGTACTGACGAGCTCCTCTCCCTAATGCTCTCAATGTTCAGTGAAAAACAGAGAAGCAGAAGAGAAGCTCGTTGTCACAGGACCACAAGTGTTATGATCTGATGGTTTAGGAGCAACATGGGACGAGCTCTAAAGGAAGTGGTACCTGTACTGACCGCAGTCCCTAAGCTCAACACAACACTAGAAGTAGCCGTGGGATGCTCCTGACACTCCCTGTTATGGCTGGCAATCAGGCAACACAGCGTGCAGTAATCAGCGCACATACAGAGATCTGGCAAAAACCCAAAACAATAGGACGAGCTCTGAGACGTGGAATCTCTGTAGACTGCAGTACCTGAACTGTCCTCACACAACTGGAAGCAGCAGTGGATTGCGCCTATCAACTACCTATGCAACTCGGCACTGCCTGAGGAGCTGACTAGCCTGAAGATAGAAATACAAGCCTGACTCACCTCAGAGAAATACCCCAAAGGAATAGGCAGCCCCCACATATAATGACTGTTAGCAAGATGAAAAGACAAACGTAGGAATGAAATAGATTCAGCAAAGTGAGGCCCGATATTCTAGACAGAGCGAGGATAGCAAAGAGAACTATGCAGTCTACAAAAAACCCTAAAACGAAAACCACGCAAAGGGGCAAAAAGACCCACCGTGCCGAACTAACAGCACGGCGGTGCACCCCTCTGCTTCTCAGAGCTTCCAGCAAAAGATAATAACAAGCTGGACAGAAAAAACAGAAAACAAACTAGAAGCACTTATCTAGCAGAGCAGCAGGCCCAAGGAAAGATGCAGTAGCTCAGATCCAACACTGGAACATTGACAAGGAGCAAGGAAGACAGACTCAGGTGGAGCTAAATAGCAAGGCAGCCAACGAGCTCACCAAAACACCTGAGGGAGGAAGCCCAGAGACTGCAATACCACTTGTGACCACAGAAGTGAACTCAGCCACAGAATTCACAACAGTACCCCCCCCTTGAGGAGGGGTCACCGAACCCTCACCAGAACCCCCAGGCCGACCAGGATGAGCCACATGAAAGGCACGAACAAGATCTGGGGCATGGACATCAGAGGCAAAAACCCAGGAATTATCTTCCTGAGCATAACCCTTCCATTTGACCAGATACTGGAGTTTCCGTCTAGAGACACGAGAATCCAAAATCTTCTCCACAATATACTCCAATTCCCCCTCCACCAAAACAGGGGCAGGAGGCTCCACAGATGGAACCATAGGTGCCACGTATCTCCTCAACAACGACCTATGGAATACATTATGTATGGAAAAGGAGTCTGGGAGGGTCAGACGAAAAGACACCGGATTGAGAATCTCAGATATCCTATACGGACCAATAAAACGAGGTTTAAATTTAGGAGAGGAAACCTTCATAGGTATATGACGAGAAGATAACCAAACCAGATCCCCAACACGAAGTCGGGGTCCCACACGGCGTCTGCGATTAGCGAAAAGCTGAGCCTTCTCCTGGGACAAGGTCAAATTGTCC
Source organism: Ranitomeya imitator (assembly GCF_032444005.1). Taxonomy (NCBI): domain Eukaryota; kingdom Metazoa; phylum Chordata; class Amphibia; order Anura; family Dendrobatidae; genus Ranitomeya; species Ranitomeya imitator. The sequence continues at coordinate 235,070,944 of NC_091286.1, read as the reverse complement.
ACTACCTGAGTCCAGATCTGCTGCAACCTGTCCACCACATAATCCACACCAGGACAGTCCGAAGACTCAACCTGTCCTGAAGAGAAACGAGGATGGAACCCAGAATTGCAGAAAAATGGAGAGACTAAGGTAGCCGAGCTGGCCCGATTATTAAGGGCGAACTCAGCCAACGGCAAAAATGACACCCAATCATCCTGGTCAGCGGAAACAAAACATCTCAGATATGTTTCCAAGGTCTGATTGGTTCGTTCGGTCTGGCCATTAGTCTGAGGATGGAAGGCCGAGGAAAAAGATAGGTCAATGCCCATCCTACCACAAAAGGCTCGCCAGAACCTCGAGACAAACTGGGAACCTCTGTCAGAAGCAATATTCTCAGGAATGCCATGTAAACGAACCACATGCTGGAAGAACAAAGGCACCAAATCAGAGGAGGAAGGCAATTTAACCAAGGGCACCAGATGGACCATTTTAGAAAAGCGATCACAGACCACCCAAATGACAGACATCTTTTGAGAAACGGGAAGGTCAGAAATGAAATCCATCGAAATATGTGTCCAAGGCCTCTTCGGGACCGGCAAGGGCAAAAGCAACCCACTGGCACGTGAACAGCAGGGCTTAGCCCTAGCACAAATTCCACAGGACTGCACAAAAGCACGCACATCCCGTGACAGAGATGGCCACCAGAAGGATCTAGCAACCAACTCCCTGGTACCAAAGATTCCTGGATGACCGGCCAGCACCGAACAATGAAGTTCAGAGATAACTTTACTAGTCCACCTATCAGGGACAAACAGTTTCTCGGCCGGACAACGATCAGGTTTATTAGCCTGAAATTTCTGCAACACTCTCCGCAAATCAGGGGAGATGGCAGACACAATGACTCCTTCCTTGAGGATACTCGCCGGCTCAGATAACCCCGGAGAGTCGGGCACAAAACTCCTAGACAGAGCATCCGCCTTCACATTTTTAGAGCCCGGAAGGTATGAAATCACAAAATCAAAACGAGCAAAAAATAACGACCAACGGGCCTGTCTAGGATTCAAGCGCTTGGCAGACTCAAGATAAGTAAGGTTCTTATGATCAGTCAAAACCACCACGCGATGCTTAGCACCCTCAAGCCAATGACGCCACTCCTCAAATGCCCACTTCATGGCCAGCAACTCTCGGTTGCCCACATCATAATTACGCTCAGCAGCAGAAAATTTCCTGGAAAAGAAAGCACATGGTTTGAACACTGAGCAACCAGAACCTCTCTGTGACAAAACCGCCCCTGCACCAATCTCAGAAGCATCAACCTCGACCTGGAACGGAAGAGAAACATCAGGTTGACACAACACAGGGGCACAGCAAAAACGACGCTTCAACTCCTGAAAAGCTTCCACGGCAGCAGAAGACCAATTAACCAAATCAGCACCCTTCTTGGTCAAATCGGTCAATGGTCTGGCAATGCTAGAAAAATTACAGATGAAGCGACGATAAAAATTAGCAAAGCCCAGGAATTTCTGCAAACTTTTTAGAGATGTCGGCTGAGTCCAATCCTGGATGGCCTGAACCTTAACCGGATCCATCTCGATAGTAGAAGGGGAAAAGATGAACCCCAAAAATGAAACTTTCTGCACACCGAAGAGACACTTTGATCCCTTCACGAACAAGGAATTAGCACGCAGTACCTGGAAAACCATTCTGACTTGCTTCACATGAGACTCCCAATCATCTGAGAAGATCAAAATGTCATCCAAGTAAACAATCAAGAATTTATCCAGATACTCACGGAAAATGTCATGCATAAAAGACTGAAAAACAGATGGAGCATTGGCAAGTCCGAACGGCATCACCAGATACTCAAAATGACCCTCGGGCGTATTAAATGCCGTTTTCCATTCATCTCCCTGCCTGATTCTCACCAGATTATACGCACCACGAAGATCAATCTTAGTAAACCAACTAGCCCCCTTAATCCGAGCAAACAAGTCAGAAATCAATGGCAAGGGATACTGAAACTTAACAGTGATCTTATTAAGAAGGCGGTAATCAATACACGGTCTTAGCGAACCATCCTTCTTGGCTACAAAAAAGAACCCTGCTCCCAATGGTGACGACGATGGGCGAATATGTCCCTTCTCCAGGGACTCCTTCACATAACTGCGCATAGCGGTGTGTTCAGGTACGGACAAATTAAATAAACGACCCTTAGGGAATTTACTACCAGGAATCAAATCGATAGCACAATCACAATTCCTATGCGGAGGAAGGGCATCAGACTTGGACTCTTCAAATACATCCTGAAAGTCCGACAAGAACTCTGGGATGTCAGAAGGAATGGATGACGAAATAGACAAAAATGGAACATCACCATGTACTCCCTGACAACCCCAGCTGGTTACCGACATAGAGTTCCAATCCAATACTGGATTATGGGTTTGTAGCCATGGCAACCCCAACACGACCACATCATGCAAATTATGCAGTACCAAAAAGCGAATAACTTCCTGATGTGCAGGAGCCATGCACATGGTCAGCTGGGCCCAGTACTGAGGCTTATTCTTGGCCAGAGGTGTAGCATCAATTCCTCTCAACGGAATAGGACACCGCAAAGGCTCCAAGAAAAATCCACAACGTTTAGCATAATCCAAATCCATCAGATTCAGGGCAGCGCCTGAATCCACAAACGCCATGACAGAATATGATGACAAAGAGCACATTAAGGTAATGGACAAAAGGAATTTGGACTGTACAGTACCAATAACGGCAGAGCTATCGAACCGCCTAGTGCGTTTAGGACAATTAGAAATAGCATGAGTAGAATCACCACAATAGAAACACAGTCTGTTCAGACGTCTGTGTTCGTGCCGTTCTACTTTAGTCATAGTCCTGTCGCACTGCATAGGCTCAGGCTTACTCTCAGACAATACCGCCAGATGGTGCACAGATTTACGCTCGCGCAAGCGACGACCGATCTGAATGGCCAAGGACATAGACTCATTCAAACCAGCAGGCATAGGAAATCCCACCATTACATCCTTAAGAGCTTCAGAGAGACCCTTTCTGAACAAAGCCGCTAGTGCAGATTCATTCCACAGAGTGAGTACTGACCATTTTCTAAATTTCTGACAATATACTTCTACATCATCCTGACCCTGGCATAAAGCCAGCAGATTTTTCTCAGCTTGATCCACTGAATTAGGCTCATCGTAAAGCAATCCCAGCGCCTGGAAAAATGCATCAACATTACTCAATGCAGAATCTCCTGGTGCAAGAGAAAACGCCCAGTCCTGTGGGTCGCCGCGCAAAAAAGAAATAATAATCAAAACCTGTTGAATAGGATTACCAGAAGAATGAGGTTTCAAGGCCAAAAATAGCTTACAATTATTTCTGAAGCTCAGGAACTTAGTTCTGTCACCAAAAAACAAATCAGGAATCGGAATTCTTGGTTCTAGCATCGATTTCTGATCAATAGTATCTTGAATCTTTTGTACATTTACAACGAGATTATCCATTGAGGAGCACAGAGCCTGAATATCCATGTCCACAGCTGTGTCCTGAAGCACTCTAATGTCTAGGGGAAAAAAAAGACTGAAGACAGAGCTAAGAAAAAAAAATGATGTCAGGATTTCTTTTTTCCCTCTATTGGAAATCATTGAATTGGCTCCTTGTACTGTTATGGCTGGCAATCAGGCAACACAGCGTGCAGTAATCAGCGCACATACAGAGATCTGGCAAAAACCCAAAACAATAGGACGAGCTCTGAGACGTGGAATCTCTGTAGACTGCAGTACCTGAACTGTCCTCACACAACTGGAAGCAGCAGTGGATTGCGCCTATCAACTACCTATGCAACTCGGCACTGCCTGAGGAGCTGACTAGCCTGAAGATAGAAATACAAGCCTGACTTACCTCAGAGAAATACCCCAAAGGAATAGGCAGCCCCCACATATAATGACTGTTAGCAAGATGAAAAGACAAACGTAGGAATGAAATAGATTCAGCAAAGTGAGGCCCGATATTCTAGACAGAGCGAGGATAGCAAAGAGAACTATGCAGTCTACAAAAAACCCTAAAACGAAAACCACGCAAAGGGGCAAAAAGACCCACCGTGCCGAACTAACAGCACGGCGGTGCACCCCTCTGCTTCTCAGAGCTTCCAGCAAAAGATAATAACAAGCTGGACAGAAAAAACAGAAAACAAACTAGAAGCACTTATCTAGCAGAGCAGCAGGCCCAAGGAAAGATGCAGTAGCTCAGATCCAACACTGGAACATTGACAAGGAGCAAGGAAGACAGACTCAGGTGGAGCTAAATAGCAAGGCAGCCAACGAGCTCACCAAAACACCTGAGGGAGGAAGCCCAGAGACTGCAATACCACTTGTGACCACAGAAGTGAACTCAGCCACAGAATTCACAACAACTCCCTAGGCACCTCGTCACAGCCTAAGATCTAGCTACCCCTAAAGATAGAAACAGGAAAACTATCTTGCCTCAGAGAAAATCCCCAAAGGATAGATAGCCCCCCAACAAGTAATGACTGTGAGTGGAGAGGGAAAAGACATACACAGAATGAAACCAGGATGAGCACAGGAGGCCAGTCTAGCTAGATAGGTAGGACAGGATGGAATACTGTGCGGTCAGTATAAAACACTACAAAAAATCCACACAGAGTTTACAAAAATCTCCATACCTGACTAAAGGTGTGGAGGGTAAATCTGCTTCCCAGAGCTTCCAGCTACACTGAATTAATTCATACTGACAAGCTGGACAAACATAGAAAGCACAGAACGGATAAGTCCACAACCTGTGGACAGAAAAGAGCAAGCAAGGACTTAACTTTGCTGAACTGGTCAGGATAACAGGGAAATCCAAAGAGATGTGAATCCAACCAGGAACCATTGACAAGTGGCACAAGCTGAAGGAAAGAGCCAGGCTAAATAGCCGAGCAGAATAGACAATCAGTGGAAGCAGCTGCTGACTGCTAAATCCAAGGAGCAGCCATTCCACTTAAAACCACCGGAGGGAGCCCAAGAGCAGAACTCTCAAAAGTGCCACTTACAACCACCGGAGGGAGCCCAAGAGCGGAATTCACAACACACAAGTATGAAAATCACATATTAGCGATGTGTCCATGTGACGACTACTGGAACCTGCATTGCTGAATCCTGACATCGCAGGCTTCTGAATTCTCACAACGCATGCACTGCACACTTTTAGGATTCTCCCTTGCCTGTGGTCAGTTATGTCAGCACAAACATGTGCAGTACGTCTGACCACCTTCTGACTAGACGTGCCCGGCCTCGCTCAGTTCATTTTCATTGACGGAGGCCACATATGTCTAGTCAGCATGTGACCGCATTAATGTAAATCGCCAGCATGAGAGAATCCTGACAGCGTGCAGGGCGCACTGTGAAAATTCAGTAGTCTGCAGTCACAAAGACTGACTGCAGACTCATCACAAACCTGGACATCCCCTTTAATGCTCCTAATATAAATAAAAACATGAGAGTTAGTTAGTATCACAAATAACATTTACATCCAGGTACCTTATAGATGACATCGCCTCTGGAGCCGTTCTTCTTTTCTTTATCTTGTCCAGACCCCAAGATGAGTTTTCTCATCCACAGCTCATCTCTGCAGACTTCCATCTTCTCCGTTCTTTTGCAGAAAATCTCCACATGACACCCTTAAAGATACAAGTGTCATTATAATGCTCCTGAATAAAAAATTGCCCCTCACTATATTGTCTGCACAAAATATAACACCCACACTGTCACTCTTATGGTACATGCTCTTCACACTGACCTCTCCTTTCCATACTGACCCCCTCTTTACATTGTCCTCTCACACTGTGTCCCCCCATAGGGCTCAGTATTTATACTGTACTGTCTCATCACACTCCTCCTCCTTGGTATACTGTCCCCTCCTGGCTGTGCCCTTACACTGTCCCTCCATGCTACGCCCCCACTGCTCAGTTTCTATTCTGTGCCCACTGACTTTTCTGCCCCCATACTGTCTCCTCACACTATTCCCCTCCCTCCTCATACTGTCTCCTCTCACATCCCTCCTGTTCACCATCCTGTCTCCTCATATATTTACCCCCTCACTTTCTATACTGTCTGCTCACCTGACTCCTCATACTTTGTCTGCACACATCCCATCACCCTCACTCCCCGTACTCTGTCCACATTCATTTTTCACATCGCTACTCACTACTGTGTCCACACACATTCCCTTGTTCGCTCCCCATACTGTCTGCACCCATCCCCCATATTGTTTCCTCACATATGCCCCCAATTCCCTCATACTGTTTCCTCATACATGCCCCTCATTCCCCAGTACTATTTCCTCATACATGTCCCCCATCTTCCCATCCTGTATGCATGGCTCGGCTCCCCCATCTTGTATGCATGGCTAGGCTCCCCCATCCTCCCATCTTGTATGCATGGCTCGGCTCCCCCATCCTCCCATCTTGTATGCATGGATCGGCTCCCCCATACTCCCATCTTGTATGCATGGCTCGGCTCCCCCATACTCCCATCTTGTATGCATGGCTCGGCTCCCCCATCCTCCCATCCTGTATACATGGCTCGGCTCACCCATCCTCCAACCCTGTATGCATGGCTCTCCCATCCGATCCTCCTACCCTGTATGCATGGCTCTCCCATCCGATCCTCCCACCCTGTATGCATGGTTCCCCCATCCTGTATGCATGGCTCTCCCATCCTCCCACCCTGTATGCATGGCTTCCCCATCCTCCCACCCTGCAAACATGACTCCTCCATCATCCTCCCCTGTCCTCCTCCATTTTTCTCCATCCTCCCGCCGTCCTCCTCTATCCTCCCCTGTCATACTCACCTTTCTCTCACCGTGCGACGCTGAACTTCCCGGCATCTCTGTCCCCGCAGCATCTTCCTTCCTGTATGAGCGGTCACGTGGTACCGCTCATTAAGGTGATGAATATGCATCCATATTCATCACCTTAATGAGCGGTACCACATGACCGCTGAGGACAGGACGAGCTGCAGGCGCTGAGATGGAGTTGCAGCAGGCACCGCTGGAGGAGGGTGAGTATGAAGTCTTCAGGGAGGGGGCGAGAGGGGGGGCGGGCTCTTGACCCCAGACTTTATAAAAAAAAACCTTGCTCAAGTGTACCCCCCCGCATCCTGCCGCCCTAGGCACGTGCCCTCAAGTGCTTAGTGGCAAATACGGCCCTGCCTAGGACTCAACATGGGGGAGTAAGGAGGATCAGGGTGAGGTTTAAGTGATCCAGACTTTAGGCTGGTGAGATTGTATTGTGTGGAAGATTGTGTGGTGCTGCTAAGCCTGCTGAAAGCATTATCTACTAACCAACTGACCACCTTTTTGCATTATCTACTATCTAACCGACCACCTGTTCGCGCTGCTCTGGTTTCAAAAGTGGTGTACCGTGCCTCCCTGCAAAGTGGGACATGAACTTGTGTGCTATGGTTGGGCTAGTTTCTTGTGCTCCAGCAAAAGACATAGTCGCACCTGTCCCACGTCCTCGGCATGTGCGTGTACCATGATTGATCAGCACTTCCACTTCCCTATCCCTTAACACACACCTTACGCATTTTGTAAATTCTAGGTCTCTTGAAACCAAGTTTATTTTTAATAAAAGGAATAAAAATTGGTTACCTGCAGCAATAAAAACATTTTTTGGTAGTTTTCTCTACCATAATGTAACAGAAAGAATGCAAAATTGTTTTCATGTCAATCAAATTCAATCCAGAAAAATGTTTAAATTATTTTTTTCAGTTTAAGAGATCACAGAAATGTTCACAGACCACATAACACTATGTCTGAAAAATGAAAGCCTACAAAATTTTTAAAAGCTTTTTAGGAGTTTTACAGATCACAAAAATGTTCACAGACCATGTAACACTCTAAGGCCAGTGTCCCACTTGCAACTGCAATGCGAGAAACTCGCGTGAGTCTCTCGCCTCAATACCCAGCACTGCCGGCAGCGGTTCGGACCGGAGCATTCAGCTGCATAGAAATACATGCAACCGCACACACCGGTCCTGAGTGCCAGCGGCAGTGACGGGTATTGAGGCGAGAGACTAGCGTGAGTTTCTCGCATTGCATTTGCAAGTGGGACACTAGCCTAAGTCTGAGAAATGGAAGAGTACAATATTTTTATAAGCTTTTGTTCATTTTAGAGATCACAGAAATGTTCACAGACCACGTAACACTATGTCTGAGAAATGGAAGCCTACAACATTTTTAAAAGCTTTTATTCACTTTTTGAGATCAGAGAAATGTTCACAGGCCATTTAGCACTGTATGTCTAAGAAATTGAAGCCTACAAAACTTTTAAAGCTTTTTAGCAGTTTTAGAGATCACAGAAATTTAGTCAGACTGCAGAATAGTGTATGGCTGAGAAATGAACCCCAGGAAAATGTTAGATGACAAAAATTTGGAGACTGCTTAGACTCGTACCCCTTGGTATTCATGTCATTTCCTATCCCCTCTGTTTTCATTTCTGTAGTCGGGTAGCGCCATAACTTTATTCTGCGGGATGCAGGTTGACAACACAATAGTCCGGTGTGCTCACTTGGACAAGTTGTAATGTCCAGGCAGTGAGCTGGGGGTTTAATTCTGCATCTGGTTAGTATTAGCTCCCTTCTAGTAGCCCTGGGTGAGGCTGTGATCTATTTATTTTCGTGAATCCCTGGCTCTGCTTGACCTGGTTCACACATGCCCTGCTTAGTTTATTCCTGTAGTGTGAATATTTTGACCACTTCCACCTGACATATCTGCTCCATTTCCAGCCCTTCAAAATGACCAGCAGCATTGACCAACTCAAGGGCCCATAGTTTCAGTGGATATAAAAAGTCTACACACCCATGTTAAAATGACAGGTTTTTGTCATGTAAAAAAAATATACCAAAAAGAATAATTTCTAAACTTTTTCCAACTTTAATGTCACCCATAATCTGCATGGTAGATGTAGAACTGGTAATCTCTGCCCACTCTTCCTTGCAGTAGCACTTCTAAACTGTCAGATTTCGTGAGCATCTCCTGTGTACATCCTTTTTCGGGTCATCCCACAGATTTTCAAATGGATTTTGGTCCAGCACTGGCTGGACCATTCCAGAACTTAGATCTTCTTCTGGCAAAAATATTCTTGTGTTGATTTGGAGGAATGTTTAGGGTCGTTATGCTGAAAGGTTAAGTTCATCTTCAGCTTTTTAACAACTTGAAGCTTGTATTTTTGTAAAATGTACTCATATTTACAATCTATATATATAATTGTCTAAGGGTTTTTCCGTCTGTCTGTCTGTCTGTCTGTCTGTCTGTCCTGGAAATCCCGGCTCTCTGATTGGTCGAGGCCGCCAGGCCTCGACCAATCAGAGACCAGCACAGCATCGACGTAGAAATCCCGCGTCTCTGATTGGTCGAGGCCGCCAGGCCTCGACCAATCAGCAACGGGCACAGCGACGATGATGTCATAAAGGACGTAGAAATCCCGCGTCTGATTGGTCGAGGCCGCCAGGCCTCGACCAATCAGCAACGGGCACAGCGACGATGATGTCATAAAGGACGTAGACATCTCACGTTTCTGATTCAGCGACGGGCACAGTATCGACGTAAATGTCATAATGGTTGCCATGGCGACGATGTCATAAAGGTTGCCTCGACCAATCAGCGACGGGCACAGTCTGCCGCGAATTCTGGAATCATCATTGTCCATATACTACGGGGACATGCATATTCTAGAATACCCGATGCGTTAGAATCGGGCCACAGTCTAGTTGTTCATAATTCCCCCCACCTAGACTAAAACCCCAGTTAAAGCTCACAAAAAATAGCTCCAAAACATAATACTGCCTCCACCATGCCTCACTGTACATAAAACGCCAGATTTGTAGAAAACACATGTAAATACTGCATGCAATGCTTAAAGATTACAATCCGAAATGCATTTGCTCATTCATGTAACCCCATGCACATAGCTGCGACTTTTATGGATTTTTATTCTACTTAAAAAAGTTTCTATTTTTATTGAAGTGTCTTCAATAAAGTGCGCTGGATTTTCCTCCATTTTCTTCACATCACTGAGGGTATAGTGATCTTTTGGTGATACATACATTTGTAATTAAGACCAAAAAAATCATCCTTGGTCATATCAGTATATTTGTGCATGTTTTTGGCAAACTTGATGTAGGTTTTGGCAAAATAAAGCTGGGATTGGATGTTTTTCCTTCTAAGAAAAGGCTTCCATGTTTCCATACTACCCCATAGGTAGAGAGATGGGAGAATGTTATCACATGCAGTACTCAACCAGTACTTATCAGAAATTCCATCAACTCCTTTAATGTTGCTGTGGGCCTCTTGGCTGCCTCTCAGAACAACTTTCTTCCTGCCATCAATTTTTGAGGGATGTCCAGTTCTAGGTTAAAAAAGGTGGACAAGTTCTGAAATTCTTCTTCTTGGTATGATTTTTTTACATGACAAAAACCTTACAATTTAACAAGAGTGTGTAGACATTTTATATCCATTGTTAGTCCAGATCCTTGTACTGGGTGTCACAATTCCAACCCTCAATTTATCTGGGATGCAGTTACTGATAGCTCAGCTGTCAAATCTGGTGCAGGGGAGTGTTGTAGCTGTCAGTACTCTGACAGCTAAGTCGTCCAATCTGGTGCAGAGGTGTGCTGAAGATGTTAGTACTTTGACAGCTCGGCTGGCCAATCTGAGACTTGGAGGTTCTGGGCTGCCTTTCAAGTATTGCCTGTCCCAGGTGATTTCCCTACTTTGCTGCGCTGTCAATCCCAGATCTCTTCCAGACGTACATTCAGCTCTGTGTGGTTTGTCTCTCTTTGTCTTGTTTTCTGCTTGTGGATTGCTTTGCTGCTTGACCTTGGATCTCGTTCTGACCATCCATTTTCCTTGTTTCCTTTGCTCTGATCCACTTTCCTCCTGGTATGCTGACCTCGGATCGTTACTTGAATACGCCTTTGTCTCTTCCCACTCCTTGACTACCCTGACTCTCGGTTTGTCTATGAGAAGTGACTCTGTGTCACACTGAAATTAATGTGTGAAGACCAGGGCAACCCCTGGGATTTGGTAGATGGAGTGGCTAGTACTAAGTCTGTGTATGGAAGCACTATTAAGGTTATCCTGGGACACTAGTCAGTGCCAAACCAACTGTCGCTTAAAGGATCCACTTCTCTGATGAGAAATGTATCTCATATGTGCATATATAAGTGGCAGTAAAATCCACAGACAATCCAAATTGAATTGGGGAAAGAAGTTCTAGTTGTCCTAACCTCCATGTGCAGAACCTTTAAAGCAAATTAAGTTTTGTCCATGAGACACTACTAGTTATACTGGCTGCTGCCAGCAGAGGGTAGTACTACTCTATTGCACAATTAAGTGTGCATTCTTTGCTCAGAAGCAATGAGATCACTTTTAGGTATAATTATTGATATCTCCTTCTGTGTATAACTATGTGACATTTCAGATGCTGGGTTAAACCATGTCTAATGAAGAGGCCTAACTAGTCTTGTCTACTGCTTTACATGGAACATTTCTGTCACTGCCGACACTGTTCACACTTTTGGTGGTACTATGTGGGTACTTTAGGGGATCATGTGGGTAAAATATGGCAAAATGTAAGAATTATACATGCTATTTATATGTGTACGATTTCTTTACTTTTTATCTTCATAATCATCAAAATCAGGGCATATCTAGGGGGAGGGAAGGCAGGTAGGGATTTTTTCCCTGGTGCAACAAGCAAGGAGTGCTGTTGGGGTAAGTAAAGCACTCCAATAAGGCTAAGAATGCAGGAGTGTTATTGGGGAAGAAATCTTGTGAAGGAACAGTGGGAGGGTATGAGGAGACAGTATGTGGAGTAAGTGTGAGGAGATTGTAAGGGGAGCGTGTGAGGGGACATTATCGGGTAAATAGTGTGAGGGGACAGTATAGAGACTGGAAAGTATAGGGTGACACAGTGTGATGGTACAGTGTGTAGAGGGGGCCCAGTGTGGAAAGGGGAAGGCAGTTTGGAGGTCATATTTTGTGCAGTGAGCATAGTGAGGGGGAATTATTCTGGGGCACAGCATAGGATAGATATTTTTATTCGAGAGCATTACTGTAGCGCCTGTGTCCATGTGTGTCTCCATTCCCTCTTCCTGGCAGGGACGCTTACTCACTCCCGCAAAAAGCCGTTCGCATCTTCTGCGTCTGCTCCTGTGTCTCAGGGCCTCAGGTCTCCTGGTAGCACATGTAGGGTGTGCATGCAATCCCTGTCTCTTAAATAGACAGAGTGCACTCACCTAATGTGTCCCCAGCCAATACCTGGGAGACACTTATTACTTAAGGCACCTCCACCTGTTGGGAGGTGTCTGAGCAACATTTGTGTACTTTTGGTACTTGCCTGCCTTGTTCGCTTTGTGTGATCTTGACCCGGTGTTGTCTAAACCTGTATCCTGCTTCCATAACGACCTGTCTACTGTCCAGAGCCACAAAGTCTGTACCAGTACCAGTGACCATCTTTCTATTGTCCTTAACCACACAGTCTGTACCAGTAATAGTGGCCATCCTGTCTGCTAATCAGAGCTGCACAGTCTGTACCAGTACCAGTGTCCGTCCAGTCCTCTATCCAGAATCGTACAGTCTTTGCCAGAACCAGTGTCCATCCTGTCCTTTATCCAGAACTGCACAGTCTCTACCAGCACCAGTGGCCGTCCTGTCCTCTATCCAGAGCCGCACAGTCTAAACCCGCCCCAGTGACTGTCCTATCTTGTCTTGGACACTCTATCTGAACCAACATCTGACCCTTGGGGTCAGCTGCTACTGTTTAGGACATTGCCCTGGAGTGGTACCTGACAGCTAGCAGCCACACAAGCCTGAGCGCACCATCAGAGGCTGCAGTAAAAACCAGGTAGCTGCTTAGTTAGGCCCCTCCATGGTAAGACTGGCCCGTGGTGCAGTCATTTTAGAAAAATGATCAGTGGTAACCCAAATGATGGTACAGCCACGAGACTTGGGCAAGCCCACCACAAAGTCCATCCCCACCATCTCCCAGGGCCTGTCTGCCCCTGGCAAGGGATAAAGTAACCCAGCTGGCCGTTGTCAAGGAGACTTATTTTTGGCACAGGAGACACACGCCCGAATATAATCTCCGATGTCACGGACCATATGCGGCCACCAGTACGTCCTCGCAGGCAGCTCAGATGTCCTCTTTGTCCCAAAATGTCCACCTACCCTGGACGAATGAGCCCAAGAGAGAACCTCCGGTCGCAAGTTAATAGGTACAAAAGTCTTGCCCGGGGGCACTGACTCTAGCGAAACCGGAGCTACGGTTCTCAGGCTCTCAGAAGGGACAATAAGCCGAGGCTCCCCTTCCCCCTCCTCAGAAGACACAACAGAGCGAGAGGGCGCCAGCAGGAATGTTCTTCTCCCCAGCGAGATAATGGAGGGTGAAGTGAAACCGGGAGAAGAACATGGACCATCTGGCCTGACGAGAATTTAGCCACTGGGCTGTTTGTAAATATACCAAATTTTTGTGGTCCGTGAAGACTTGGAAGGGAAAACGAGCCCCCTCCAAAAGATGTCTCCACCCCGAGAAGGCCAACTTCATTGCTAGCAACTCCCTGTCCCCGATGGAATAATTCCTCTCTGCTGGTGTGAAGGTCTTGGAGAAGAAGAAGCAAGGATGCTTATCAGCATGGAATTTGCTCCCTTCTTGGTGAGGGCTACCAAGGGAGCTACCAAAGTTGAGAAGTGGGGAATGAACTGGCGATAGTAATTAATGAACCCCATAAAGAGTTGCACCGCTTTAAGAGAATGGGGTTCTTGCCAGTCCATCACAGCCTGTAGTTTGGCAGGATCCTTAGCCAATCCCTGGGCGGAGATGATATAGCCCATGAAAGGTAAAGACTCCTGCTCAAACATACACTTCTCCAACTTTGCATAGAGGGAATTTGCCCGTAAGAGGTCGAAGACTCTGCCAACATCTCTCCGGTAGGAGTCAATTTCTGAAGAGAAGATGAGAATATCATCCAGATAGACTACGACTGAGGTGGTGAGCATATCTCGGAAGATATCGGTAACAAAGACTTGTAAAATGGCTGGAGCATTACAGAGCCCGAAGGGCATCACCAGATACTCATAGTGCCCATCCCTGGTATTAAAAGCCGTCTTCCATTCGTCCCCCTCATGGATGCGAATCAGGTAATAAGCACCCCGCAGATCTAATTTGGTAAATACCCTTGCTCCCCGTAGCCTATCAAAGAGCTCAGAAATCAGGGCAGGGCAATGGGTACTTATTCTTAATGGTGATAGCGTTAAGACCCCTGTAATCTATGCATGGACGTAATTCTGCACGAAGAAGAACCCCGCCCCTGCAGGTGACACTGACTTCCTAATGAACGCTCTTGCCAAATTCTCCTGGATGTATTGGGACATAGCCTCTGTTTCCGGGAGAGAGAGGGGATAGACCCGTCCCCGAGGAGGTTCTGCTCCAGGCATGAGATCAATAGGACAGTGTTAGGGGCGGTGAGGTGTCAGGGTCTCCGCAGCCTTTTTGGAGAACACATCTGCATAGGACCAATAGCACTTGGGAAGGGAAGAAAGATCTGCGGGTATCTCGGTAGTGGAAACCTGAACGCACTCCCTCCTACATCTGCCCTTACATGATTCACTCCAACTCAATATCCTCCCAGAGGTCCACTCAATATGTGGGAAGTGGAAATGGAGCCAGGGTATTCCCAGCAGAATCTCGTCCATTCCCTCGGGAAGGACAAGAAGGGAAATAATCTCCTGGTGGGAAGGGGACATGGATAACATGAAAGGGACAGTCTGGTGTGTGATTTGTGAGGGAAGTGTCGACCCATTCACTACTCTAACAGTCACCGGTTTGGTGAGCATCACCAGAGGTATTGCATGGTGCAGAGCAAAAGCAGAGGACATGAAATTCCCCTCTGCTCCAGAGTCCACACAAAGCTTGACTGTAAGAGTGGATGAGCCTAACGTGATTGTCCCTTTACAGGACAGCTTGGAGGAAAATGCCGCTGTGTCTAGTGAACCTCCTCCAATGGTTACTAGACGCAATCGTTTTCCCGACTGCCGTGGACATTTATTGGCATAATGTCCTAGCTGTTGGCAATTTTTACAAACCACGGGTACTTGAGCAGTCCGAGACTTTGGTCCCGCTCGAGAAACCTCCATGGCCTCATGGGAGTCGGATGCCTGAATGGAAGATTCTAGAGGTCTGGCGAAGGTGGGAGCCAGCCAAAACCTCTGCCTACACTGGGTCCGCTCTAACTCCGCTCCTTAAAACGGAGGTCGATGCGGGTAGATATTGAAATTAACTCCTCCAGTGTGGTGGGAATCTCCCTGGTTGCTAAGGCGTCCTTCACATGGTCTGCCAGTCCTTTCCAGAACACCGGAATAAGGACTTTATCCGGCCACTCCAGCTCAGAGACCAGAGTCCGGAATTGGACGGCGAACTGGCTGACCATGGACGAACCCTGAGTAATAGCCAACAATTGGAGTGCGGTATCGTGGGTAACACAAGGTCCTAAAAAGACCTGTTTCAGAGCATCCAGGAAGAGAGGAGCACTCTGCACCACACGATCATCACGCTCGCACAGCAGTGTTGCCCAGTCCAACTCCCTGCTGGACAAAAGGGATAAGATAAATCCCACTTTCGCCCATTCTGTAGGAAAACGTGCAGCCAGGAGCTCTAGATGTATAGAGCACTGACTCACGAATCCCTGACATAGCTTACTGTCACCAGCAAACTTGTCTGGAAACGGGAGATGGGATAAAGTTGGAGCAGGGGTATCAGAGGACAAACTGGCTGCAGCTACACTTGCAGCCTGAACAGCGACTGCGGTAACATCCACAGCTGAGGTTGTGCGTTCTAGAGCCGCCAACCTACCCTCCAGCTGCTGGATGTACCACTGTAGACGCTGATCGTCCGCCATTTACTAGCTAGACCCTGGCACTAGTATTATGTTAGTGCGCTCCGCTAGCCCTGAGTAAATATAGATGTTTATTATTGGTGCGTTCCCAGCCCGGGGTCCACCATGCAGCAGGAATCTGCTGCTAGTGAATGGTGGCACTATTTGGCGGTATAAGCTAACTCTGTTACTTCACAGAGTAGCTGTGAAAGGGAAGCAATGCGCCCTGTTAGATTTACAGGGGTGCAAGCTAATTGCCGAACTGATAGCAGTTAGTGGTCATGCAAACACACAATCTCCTCACCGGAGGTGCCGGTATTCTAGGGGCTTATTTCAGCCAGGTCCCTGAATACATACATACATAACCACACTGGCGCAAAGCACATAACTTAGATTGATACTAGCGCATGGCCGTGCGGTCATGCGCACCTTTTATAGCTGCAGCAAGTACAGGACCTTCCCAGAAGGACCAATGGGAGGCTGCCACAGAAGTTAAGCACCTTCAGGACCTTCCTAGAGGACCAATGGGGTTTGCTGCAGTATCTAAGCATGTGACCCTTGATCTCCAATGAGAGATCTTACCCTGGGCATGCTTAGAAGGGAAAAAGTAGGACCCCTAACAGTTGCTTTCGCCTGTCAACAGAGAATGCAAACAGGCTCACTCTCATAAAAATGAACAAAGCTTGGATTAGCCCACACTTTTCCACACCTTCAGATGACAGCAACACATAAAGTATTTGTAATATTCAATATTTTAATGAGGCCCACCAATTGTTGCCTTTCAGAGGTCTATAGATGAACCTAATCTTGTTTTCTGTCTGGCTTTCCACTTTCTGCAAAGCCTTTATGACTGTTTAAGTACATCAACTACACTTTAAAAATATGAGAGATGTGAGACCCGTCGAAGCGCAACACAGCGCTAAACGGCCATCGTCTTTGCACTCTCTAGCCCCCCACCTGCCTGAGATGTTTTAAACATTTTTTGGACCAAAAAAGTTTGGACTTTATTTCGGTGAGTGCCACCTCTTTTCATTTCATTTGGATTATACACTTTCAAAATATTTTCGCTCAAAATTTTGTTATGGATTCAATTACTCATCCATACAGTTTAACATGGTTTTTGTTGCATTACAGTGGTATGTAAAACTTACAAAAAGCGTAGAAAAATAGTTCAGGATTAGATTGCTCATCCATACAGTATTGCGTGCTTAATTTCACATTTTGGTGGTATACAATAGTAGAAAAAAAAAGTTTAAACATTTTACTTGTTTCTCCACATTTCTTACCCATACACTATTTTGTGTTCTGGGGAACATTTTTGTGATATATAAGACTCAAAAAAATGTTTAAAAATGTTACTGGGTTACATTTCTCAGCCAGTATCCTTAAGTACATTTCGTTGGATTATAACCCTCCAAAAACTTGTTCAAAATTTTATTGTTGTTATATTGATCACCCCATAGACTATTCTGTGGTCTGCAGCACATTTTCTTGTTATATAATTCTCAAAAAAACTTGTTCAAAATGTATCATTATTATATTACTCTTTCATAGGGTATTGCATCTTCTTGGGTACAGTTCATTGCTATATAAGTCTCAAACGACTTTTTCAAAATTTATCGGTATTATATTGCTCACCCATAGACTATTCCATGGTTTGGAATCCATTTCATTGTTATATAAGCCCCTTAACACTTGTTAACCTTGCTCTTCTATAGAGTATTACTTCTTGTGTACATTTACTTGCTATATAAGCCTTCAAAAACTTGTTCCAAATTTATCAGTTTCATATTGCTCACTCATAGAGTATTACATTTTCTTGGGTACATTTTGTTCTTGTATACCCCTCAAAAACTTTTTAAAAATGTTATCATTATTATAATGATCACCCATAGACTATTCTGTGGTCTGGAGTACATTTTGCTGCTATATAAACCTAAAAAAAATGTTCAAAATGTTACTGTTATAGTATTGCTCACCCATAGGGTATTCCATGGTCTGAATTTCATTTTGTTTGCATATAACTCTCACAAAAATTTGTTTCAAATTGAACGGTATTATATTACTTGCTCATAGGGTATTACATCTTCTTGGGTATATTTAGTTGCTATATGAGCCTCAAAGAAATTATTCAAAATTTTGTCATTATTATATTGCTCACCCATAGCATGTTACATATTCTTAGGTACATTTCATTGGTATGTAACCTTCCAAAAACTGGTTAAAAGAATAAATTGTTTTTATATTGCTTATCAATACACTATTCCATGGTCTGGCGTCCTTTCACTAGTGTACCACATACTCCTGGGAGATCTGGGGTAGAACATCTTTACTTATTCTTCAATTTAGCCTGTGTGTTTGTGTCCCATATTAAATGGATTTGGTTTCCTTTGGTGCTGAAGAGGTTAACGGTCAACGACCCTTTCTTTGCTGGTCAGAAACTTACAGACCCATTTTCAGCTGCTTCTGCTCTGTTCATTACCTCTCCCTATAAAACCTGTCCAGACTCTCTCTGCCTTGCCAATGAAAGCTTTGCTTCATAGCTCCTTTAAGATGCTGTGCTGAAAAGGAGTTCATTGTTGCTACAGGAGATTCGTCTTCCTATGCTGAGTGCTAAAACTAAGTGGCTGGAGTGGAGTTGTTGTAGTAGTAATATTTAGTTTGCTGCAGTATGTATGTGTTTATCTCCTGATCCCTATTCCCATTTGGTTGGTACATTCTTATCCTTCCCTATATACCTCTTTACCTGTGGTGAGTGTTTGTATGTTTGTAGCATTCTTTTATCCCCGTTTTGTCCTTGTGTTTTGATTGTATATTTCCAGGCCTCATAGAGTGGGGGAGGGGACAGATCAGGGGATAACAGGAGAACAATAAGGCTGGCGACTCGGGCATCTCTACCTTCAAGGGTACCCCCAGGACAGGGGTTGTTAGTGTCCCAGTTTCAGGGACAGTTTGAGGGCCCCCTTCCTTACAGAAGACCATCATAGCGTGACACGTCCATTTTGTTATTGTAAAAGCCTCAAAATTGTGTTCAAAACTTTATTGACATTATATTGCTCATCCATAGGGTATTACATCTTCTTGGGTACAGTTCAGTGTTTGACGAGGGGCGTTCATTAAATATTTCCCCTGACCCACTTCTATTTATCACAGGACACCGAAACTGCACATGTGTAATGATATAAGTCTATATAGGTTACCTGCCAGTTTGCAACTCAGAACTGATAATGATCTTGATTTTACAGGTGCTGAAGTGGTGTGAGGTTCAATAATGGACACAGTTGAATACAGAGCAGTCATCAAGCTCCTTTACTTCAAAGGCCGCACACCAAAGGAGATATTCGATGTGATGAAAGAGCTTTATGGTGATGATTCTCCATTATATGATGTAGTCAGGAACTGGCATCGTCAATTCAAACGTGGTCGGACTTTCTTGCAAACAGCTCCAATTCCAGGGCGACCCCACTCTGGTATTGATTAGCACACCATCCAGCAAATGGAGGTCGCCATTTTGGAAAATCTCCACGTAACCATTCGTCACCTAGCCTAAAATGTCAAGATTAGTGTGAGGTCCGTGGAAAAAATCATCCAGGAACATCTTCACATGCATAAGGTATTTGCTCGCTGGGTTCCCATGCTGCACACACCTTTCCAGAAGCAGGAATGAGCCGAATGTTTTCAGGCTCTATTGACGATGTGCCATGGAAATCAGGAGAACTTTTTCAACAGACTGATCGCACAAGATGAAAGCTGGGTCCATCACTATGATCCTGAGACTAAAGTCTAGTCGATGCAATGGAATCATCATGGCTCACCGCTTCCAAAGAAGTCACATGCCCTACCCTCGGCAAGCAAGGTCTTGCTCACAGTATTTTGGGACCAGCACGGAGTAGTATTGATGCATTTCCTAGCAAAGGGTACCATGATCACTGGGGTATACTATGCTTCAATGCGGCAGAAATTGCAGGAGGCCATCAAAACCAAGAGACGTCGCATACTAACCAGAGCTATCCGCCTCTGCAAGACAATGCACCAAGTTCACAGCTCACATGTTGCCCAAATGGAAGCATGCTCCTGTGGCTTTGAAATTCTACCGCATGCTCCTGTGGCTTGAAGGGCAAGCATTTTCCAGTTGATGAGACTATGACATGGCTTTTGGAGCAACCTGTTGACTTCTACAAGTGAGGTGTTTACTCTTGCTTAAAGAGATCGGAGAAGTGTGTGTCCCTAGGTGGCACCTATGTAGAGAAGGACTAATACCTGTGCCAAGTTTCATTGCTCTCAGTCCACAGGAAGTGGGCTGGGGGAAATCTTTAATGAACGCACCTCGTATAAGCCTCAAAAAACGTGTTCAAACATTTATCGGTATTATATTGCTCATTAATTAAGTATTTCATCTTGTGTACAGTTAGTTGTAATATAAGCCTTAAAAAACCTGTTAAAAAATTGATTGGTATAATATATTACTCATCCATAGAGTTTAATATATTCTTGGGTAGATTTTGTTGCTATACAAGCCTCTAAAAATTGATCAAAGTTTTATTTGCGTGGATTTGTGGCTCAACCCGATGACAGCAAAGTGAATGAGAAACCTAAAGTGTCATGAACATGTTAAGTGTTTTTGACCTGCAGATTTGGTGCAGAAAATAATTTGCAGCATGGTGAGAAAGGTAAAGAAGAACCCCAAAAGCACTTTGGCTGAGCTCCAGAGATGCAGTAGGGAAATGGGAGAAAGTTCTACAAAGTCAACTATCACAGCAGCCCTCCATCAGTCAGGCCTTTATATGGCAGAGTGGCCCAACAGAAGCTTCTCCACAGTGCAAGGCATATGAAAGTCTGCCTAGATTTTGCTAAAAAAAAAAACACATGAAGGACTCCCAGACTATGAAAAATAAGATTCCTTGGTCTGATGAGATGAAGATAGACCTTTTTGGTGATAATTCTAAGCGGTATGTGTGGTGAAAACCAGGCACTGCTCATCACCTGCCCAATATAATCCCAACAGTAAAACATGGTGGTGGCAGCATCATGCTATGAGGGTGTTTTTCAGCTGCAGGGACAGGATGACTTGTTGTCATTGAAGGAAACATGAATGCGGCAAAGTACAGAGATATCCTGCATGAAAACCTCTTCCAGAGTGCTCTGGACCTCAGACTTGGCCAAAGGTTCACCTACCAACAAGACAATGATCCTAAGCACACAGCTAAAATAAAGGAGTGGCTTCAGAACAACTCTGTGACCATTCTTGACAGCCCAGCCAGAGCCCTGACCTAAACCCAATTGAGCCTCTCTGGAGAGACCTAAAAATGGCTATCCACCAACATTCACCATCCAACCTGAGCATCCAAAAGGATGCTTCTACTCAAAACTGAGCAAAGGGTCTGAATACTTATGACCATGTGATATTTCAGTTTTTCTTTTTTATCAAATTTGCAAAAATTACTACATTTCTGTTTTTTTTCAGTCAAGATGGGGTGCAGAGTGCACATTAATGAGAAAAAAATGAACTTTTTTTAATTTTTTTTGAATTTATCAAATGGCTGCAATGAAACAAAGAGTGAAAAATTTAAAGGAGTATGAATACTTTCCTTACCCACTGTATATAAAAAACAAACACAATACTCACCTCTCCTCCTCACTCCCATGCTGATTCCGGCTCTGCTCCAGTGTCAGGAGTTACACTGCTGTGTGCCCGGCACACACAGTGGGTGCACGATGATGTCACTTCATCGTCTGTGTTAGTGGCAGAGGTTAATGATGGGAGAGGGAGTGTCGTTATTGCTTTCAACTGTATAAATTTATGATGCCGATACAGTTGAATGAGGCATGCACTGGGGGGCGGCACTGGCGTCAGGCCCCCTGACTTACTTCTCCATAGATGCCTTGTGGGCTGGGGGAGCGGGGGCCCAGGTCTGCTGGCCCTGATAGCGGGTAGTGTTAGCCGGCTGTTCCGGCTAGCACTGCCCACTATTAAAGTGAAATAAATATTCACCCCTCTCCACGCCCATGGGTGCATGGGGAAAAGTGCATATTCAATTCTCTTTAGCAGGCTTTAGCAGCAGCAATCAGCTTCTGTCTCCTGTCACCCGCTGCTGCTCCCATGGCACGGGGGCCCCCATAGCAGCTGTGTGGTGTGCCGCTACTAGTGACATACCACTGGCTGGGGGACTCCAGGAGCAGTGGGGTCCCTAGGCAACTGCTGGCCCTGTATGCCAGCAAGTGTCAGTGCCTGGGCCCACCGGAGAGTCCTCCGGTTCTCCCATGGGCCAGTTCGACCCTGTATTTGCTTCTCAGATCAACATCAAGTGTTACCCCAATCGTTCCTGAACATGTAGCTGAGCTAGAACTGTAAGGGCTTGAGGAGGCAATCGTAAATTTCAGATGATTGCTGTCCATCGTTTTGATAGATATCACTAGTCCCCATGTTATTCTATGGTGCTTTGCGCATATACAATATCCACAGCATGTACGATTTGCCTTCGATGGTACTCTCCCATGCATGTCTATAGGTCAGTGGAAAACATCAGAGCACACATGGATGACACCTAAGTACGGTCCGATTTTCACAGACAGACTGAATGGATTTTTCCACATACAAGAAAATTGATCAAACTCTGATCAGTATGTGATTAGCATAATCGGAACGATTTTTTCAGATAAAACAAAAAGTGTTGTGTGACCCTAGCTGAAAAGTAATCTTCATATTACTGTACTAAACCGATAAAAAACATCCGTGATGTTCAATACAATATGGAAATAATGTAGCCCTTATATGTGGAAAGAAAAAGTAATTTGAGGACATTCCAATTCTAGAAAACATTGTTTAAAATGCAAACCATCAGGCACTGAATATGAATTTATAGTATTTGGTAATACATGTGTTCTTTGATGACTGTAACAGGTTACTGGGTTTACTTTTTGCAATTTGGCAAAATATCAGTCCTTCTCCCTTTCACACTCAAGTAAACTGTGTCCAGGAAATGGAATGTAATATGAGCGGAAGGTAACAAAGATTCAGACACCCAATAAGAATTGCGCATATTCTGCCATGAGGTTTCTAATGTTTATGTTCCATTCAGTACATCCAAAGCTTCCATGATAATCTAATCCTATATTTAGTCAATGCTTGGCAACACAAGTGAATCTAAAAGTCTTTCACCCACAGACATTCATTGATGTTAGTTTACAACGTTTAAGTACTGGAGGGCCACACATTATGATCTGATAAACACTTTATTTAAAGGAGAGCAGTAAAAAATTGCTTGTAAGAAATGCAGCTGATAAGTACCACAAATGTTTTATATGTTGCCTTTATACAGGGTGGGCCATTTATATTGATACACCTAAATAAAATGGGAATGGTTGGTGATTTCAGCTTCCTGTTTGTGGCACATTAGTATATGGGAGGGTGAAAACTTATCAAGATGGATGGTAACCATAGCGGCCATTTTGAAGTCGGCCATTTTGGATCCAACTTTATTTTTTCCAATGGAAAGAGGATCATGTGACACATCAAACTTATTGAGAATTTCACAAGAAAAACAATAGTGTGCTTGGTTTTACCGTAACTTTATTCTTACATGAGTTATTTACAAGTTTATGACCACTTATAAAATGTGTTCAAAGTGCTGCCCATTATGTTGGATTGTCAATGTAACCCTCTTCTCCCACTCTTGACACACTGATAGCAACACCGCAGAAGAAATGCTAGAACAGGCTTCCAATATCCGTTTCAGATGCTGCACATCTTGTATCTTCACAGGATAGACAATTGCCTTCAGATGACCCCAAACATAAAAGTCTAAGAGGGTCAGCTCAGGAGATCTTGTTGGCCATTCAACTGGCCCACGATGACCAATCCACTTTCCAGGAAATTGTTCATGTAGGAATGCTCAGACGTGACACCCATAATGTGGTGGTGCACCATCTTGCTGGAAAAACTCAGGGAACGTGCCATCTTCAGGGATTGTGCCATCTTCAGTACATCTTCAGCCACTGATGTTTCTTCATTAGTGACAGTTTTCTAGCGTCCATGTTTTGTCAAATCTAACACTGAACCTGTTTCATGAAATTTGGCAATAAGTTTGATAACTGAAGCATGGGAAATGGGTGGTCTCGTAGGGTGTCTTGCATTGAAATCTGCTGTAATGACCCGGGTACTGTGTTCACCACACATCAATACAATTTCTATCCACTCCTCACGTGTTAACCTCTGCGACATGTCAATGGCTGTAAACTAAGAGAAACTTGTAAATAACTCATGAAAGAATAAAGGAATGTTAAAACCAAGCACACCATTGTTTTTCTGGTCAAATTCTCAATAAGTTTGATGTGTCACATGACCCTCTTCCCATTGAAAAAAATAAAGTTGGATCCAAAATGACTGACTTCAAAATGGCCACCATGTTCACCACCCATCTTGAAAAGTTTCCCCCTCCCATATACTAATGTGACACAAACAGGAAGTTGATATCACCAACCATTCCCATTTTATTTAGGTGTATCCATATAAATGGCCCACCCTATACTTTCACATATGAAGAATTTATTTATTTTTTTCACTTTATATCCAGAGATATTTACAATCTGGGGCTGTAATAGGACTCACGTAGAGGTACATGGGTTTATACTAAGCCTCTAATTTCATACAGTGGCTTTTTTTGTAGTAGACTTCATTACTGAACTACTCTGCATGTATTTTCATAGTAACATAGTTGTTAAGGTGAAGGAAGACTTTAAGTCCATCTAGTTCAACCCATAGCCTAACCTAACATGCCCTAACATGTTGATCTAAAGGAAGGCAAAAAAAAAACATGTGGCAAAGAGTAAGCTCCCCATTGGGGAAAACTTTCCTTCCCGACTCCGCACTCTTTTCAATGTTAGCAAGCAGCCTGAATGGCAATCATGTCATTCAACTCCTTTACTAGAATTCATCAGTTACATGGTTCTCCGTACTTACTGTTGTATATCCAGGGGGTGGGGGATCTCTGTAGATGTTATCTCAGGGGAGGTGCTATAGTATAGAGATGTAATCAGGACTGCGTCTTTGATCATCTTTTCCACACCAGGATGTGTTGAGCAGCTGTTTCTAATTTATTACTAACCAGCTCCCACAATCCCGCTCTCTCTTGTCTCTGTACTGGGGCCTATAAATTTAGAAACATTCTAAGGGATGCACGCATATGTGGGGTCGCACGCACTCAGCAAAGCATCGCATTAGCGAAGCAAAAGGCAGTTACTCCATGGCAGTTAGTCAGGGCAGGATTCAGGTAACCCACACTCTACTCTTCCTTTTATCCATGTGCTTTATTGCTATCCTCCTTGCCATCCAAATTCACCGCACCATCCCCCTCCATCACGACTCATACACATTAGCCCCTCTATACTTCCCTCTCCCATGTACAGCTCCCATGCACTTCTCATCTTCCTGAAAAACCTCAGGCCATCTTGCCCAAACACACTGCGCAAAAAATCTTTGCACAATTCCAAAAACTACTTGCTCTTTATCTTCCTACTCCTACTGATTTCGGGGGAAATCTCCCCCAACCCCAGTCCACCATCCCCCAACCGCAACCCCTACCCTCCCTCTTATCGAAACCATACTAATATTATTAATTATGCCCTCTGGAATCCATGGTCTGTATGTAACAAGCTTCCTTTCCTGCACAACTACTTTGTGAACAACTCTCTGAATCTGTTGGCCCTCACTGAAACCTGCATCCAGGACTCATACACTGTCTCCCCTGCTACCATTTTCCATGGTGGCTTACAATTCTCCCTTTCCCTGAGACCCACAAACAGACTTGGTGGTGGAGTAGGCATACTCCTCTCTCCACAATGTACTTTCCAGGTCATCCCCCCAGTTCCATCACTCTCATTCCCTTCTTTTGAGGTCCACACAATCAGGCTCTTTTGTCCCCTCTCCCTCACAGTAATAGTCATATATTGGCCCCCAGGCTCACCCACCCACTTCCTGGACCATTTCTCAGCCTGGTTGCCTCACTTTATGTCCTCAGAACTCCCAACTCTTATCTTGGGAGACTTCAACATCCCCATTAACAGCCCCACTTCCACATCTGCGTCCCAGCTTCTATCACTAACCACTTCTCTTGTCCTCTCACAGCTCTCAACCTCTGAGACACACAAGGACGGTAACACCCTTGACCCGGTCTTTGTCCGGCTTTGTTCAGTCTCCTACCTGAATAACTCACCGCTTTTCCTCTCTCTCCACAACATTCTCTCCCTCACGCTCACAAATCCTCACCCACCCCAGCGCCCTCCTACCTACCATACATTCAGAAATCTACAAGCCATTAACCATAATACACTTTCAGAATCCCTACACTTATCACTGTCCCCAATCTCCTCTTTTTCCTGTCCTCATCTGGCTGTACACCACTACAATGACACTGTCAGAAGCACCCTGGACCAAGTAGCGCCTCTCACCCTCAGAACCTCCAAACACAGAGTGAAACAGCCCTCACATCGCAAGCTCAATTTCTCCAGCAATGCTCTAGGAGTGCTTATGGAGGAAAACTCGCACACCAGAAGACTTCATCCACTTCAAATTTATGTTAAAAACCTATAACTCTGCCCTTCACCTCTCTAAACATACCTACTACACAACCCTGATCTCCTCACTATCTAACAACCCCAGGAAACTTTTTGACACCTTTCACTCCCTCCTCAGGCCAAAAGCACAAGCCCCTATTACAGACATTTGTGCTGATGAGCTGGCCTCCCACTTTATAGAGAAAATAGATAACATCTGTCAGGAAATCAGCTCCCAACCACCAAGTTCAGTGACTCCCATCCCTCTCTGCATTTCCCCTGGCTCACTCTCCACATTTGATCCCATCACAGAAGAATAAGTCTCCAGGCTCCTCTCCTCTTCTTCTCCAACTACATGCACTACTGACCCTATTCCCTCTCATCTCCTCCAGTCTCTCTCCCCAGTCGATACAACTCACCTAACTACAATGTTTAATCTCTCCCTCTCCTCAGGCATTTTCCCATCCTCCTTCAAACGCTCTATCATTACTCCATTATTAAAAAAAACCTGCTCTCAACCCATCCTGCACAAATAACTACAGATCAGTCTCCAATCTCCCCTTCATCTCTAAACTCTTGGAGCACCTAGTTTACGTCCACCTTACTTGTTACCTCTCCACTCACTCACTCACTCACTCACTCACTCACTCACTCACTCCTAGACCCTTCACAGTCCGGCTTCCGCCCCCTACATTCAACAGAAACTGCACTCATCAAAGTGACCAATGACCTTCTGATAGCAAAATGTAATGGTGACCACTCTCTGCTCATTCTTCTTGACCTTTCTGCAGCTTTTGACACTCTTGACAACCGTCTCCTACTCTCTAGGCTCCAGTCACTAGGCATGTCCTGGTTCTCTTCCTACCTTTCTGACCGCTCCTTCAGTGTTTTGTTTGCTGGCTCCACTTCATCTCCTCTTCCCCTCACTGTTGGGGTACCTCAGGGTTCAGTCCTTGGCCCCCTTCTCTTCTCTCTCTACGCGGCCCCAATTGGACAGACCATCAGCAGATTTGGCTTTCAGTACCATCTTTACGCTGATGACACACAACTATATACATCATCCCCTGACCTTACCCCCGCTGTCCTACAGAACGCCGGTGACTGCCTGTCCGCAGTCTCCAACATCATGTCCACTCTCTATCTGAAACTCAACCTTTCCAAAACTCAACTTCTTCTGCTCCCACCATCTACTAACCTCCCTAAATCTGATATTTCACTCTCCGTGGGTGGCACCATAATAACACCCTGGCAGCAGGTGCGCTGTCTGACCCAGGCACGCTGTCTGGGTGTTATGTTTATCTCCAATCTCTCCTTCACATCCCATATACAATCTCTTGCCCACCCTTGCCTCTTACAACTAAATAACATCTCTAGAATCCGCCCATTTCTCATCATGGAAACAACGAAAACCCTCACTGTCGCCTTGATCCACTTCCGCCTAGACTACTGCAATGGTCTATTAATTGGCCTCCCTGTTATTCGACTTTCCCCTCTCCAGTCCATCCTTAATGGAACAGCCAGGGTTGTCCATCCAGCTAATTGGTATTCAGACGTGTCCCCTCTTCGCCAGTCATTATACTGGCTGCCCATTCACTACAGAATCCAAATCAAAGTACTTATTCTCACCCACAGGGAGGCATCCCCTTACATCTCCTTCCTCATTTCTGTCTATCTGCCTAACTGACACTGCGCTTTGCAAACGACTTTCAACTAACCTCTGCACTAATACGTACCTCCCACTCCCGACTCCAAGACTTCTCCCATGCTCCGCCAATCCTCTGTAATGCTCTACCCCAAGATATTAGGACCATCCACAATTTGCATAGTTTTAGGTGCTCCCTCAAAGCACATTTGTTCAGAGAGGCCTACCACGTTCACTAAACAAAGTCATTTTATGCTTGTATGTGCAGCCTGTTCTCCATCTATCCCCCACTCCCTGAAGATGGCTGGACCATCATTTTAAATACATCATTGTAAATACACACCTGTACTTTGTATCTCCCCCACATCATTGTAGATTGTAAGCTCTCACGAGCAGGGTCATCTTATTTTGCTTTAATTATTGTATTGCTAACATTGTTACTTATGACTGTTATGTTTGAAACTGTTAAAATGTAAAGCGCTGAGGAATATGTTGGTGCTATATAAAGATTATTATTATTATTTGCAAATCTATTAGAAAACAAAGTTTTGTCATGCTTTATCAGACTGTTCAGGACTCAAACCCAGCAGCTCTTCTGCACCATGCGGCAGCTCATTCCTTTGAACTATTCAGCTCGCTGGACTGTTCCTTGCTAACCCAGAAACTCGTATCTGAGTTGTCACTGAGTGTCTCCATGCTGAGTTCCAGATTGGCTCCACCTTGGTTGAACAACCTACTTAAACCTGGCATTGCACTTCCTTCCTTGTGTGATTATTGAGCTCCAAGCCTTTAGTCAAGCTTCCTTTCAGCTACTTCTTCATTCCAAGATTATATTGCTGCTCCATATACAGACCCCTGGCTATTCCTGACTATGCAGCCTGCTGATCGTTTAATAAAGAGAACAGCACAGAGAGGCTGCAGCGTGCTGGCTCCCATGTGCTGACATACCGCATGTGCAGCCTGTGCAGCTGCATTGAGGCCCGAAGTTGGAGTGAGGCCCGTGCAGGGTGGCTGTGGCGGGTAGGGAAAAATCCCTGCAGCTCCACTGCCTACAAGAGAAAATGGCAGTGGAGCTGCAGCGATCTGTCTTCCAGCTTCGTGCCCACGTTTCTTCTCACACAGGCAGCGCCGCTGGATGATGTCATCATTCAGCGGCTGGTTGTGTCAGAGGAAGGCAATGGAGATGCTGTGGCAGAGCGTGCGGAGATGTGAGAGGGTGTGTGTGTATAGAGGTGAGAGGTGCTGTGTGTGTGTTGTGTGTATGTGTGCATGCGTAATGCTGTGGGGGGAATGTGTAGAGAGGTAAATGGTGTTGTGTCTGTGTGTGTCGGGGAGGAGAGGGCAATGATGGGGCTGACCGGGAGAGGGCAATGATGGGGGAGGAGGGGAGGAGGAAATGATGGAAGTGGTGGAATGCGCAAGGATGGGGATGGTGGGGGAGGATTAAATGATGGATGCGGTGGAAAGGGCAATATTGGGGGCGGGGGTGGAAGTGATGGAGGTGGTGGAATAGGCAACGATGGGGTGGGGGAGAAGGCAATGATGGAGGTGTTGGAATGGGCAATGATAGTGGTTTGGGAGGAGGAAATGATGGAGGTGGTGGAAAGGGCAATAATAGGGGGTGGAGGGGGGAGGAAATGATGGAGGTGGTGGAATGGGCAAGGATGGTGGTGGTGGAAAGGATGATGGTGGGGAAAGGGCATTGATGGGGATGGTGGGGGAGAAGAAAATGATGGATGTGGTGGAAAGGGCAATGATGGGGATGTGTGGAGGAGGAAATGATGGAGATGGGGAGAAGGCAATGATGGTGGTAGTGGAAAAGACAATGATGGGTGTGGAGGGGAAGGAAGCAATGATGGGGGTGGTGGAGAAGGCTGTGATGGAGGTGGTGGAAAGGGCAATGATGGGGGTGATGATAGGGTGGTGGGGGAAAAAGCAATGGTGGAGGTGGTGGAAAGAACAATGATGGGGTGGTGGGGGAGAATGCAATGGTGGTGGTGGAAAGGATAATGATGGTGGTGGTGGAAAGGGCAATAATGGGGGTGGTGGGGAAGGAGGAAATGATGGAGGTTGTGGAATGGGCAATTATATGGGGTGGGGGA